>NC_141007.1:73162382-73846318 GCF_052327205.1 Somniosus microcephalus | reverse complement strand
TCCAGGATTGTCCTGGAGGCTCCAGGAATCTGCTGGGAACAACACCATGGGAGGAGAGACATCATAGGGGCATGAAAAATAATGGCGATGGGGGAAGGAGGCGGTTTTGACCAGGCGGGGGCCGGTGGAAGGCGGGAGGTCAGGTGAAGAAACCTCCAGCAATATGTCCACGCAGAGTTGGCGACCCTTGTTCTCGGCCCAGTGAGTGAGGCAACAGACTCGCTGGGGCGTGCACCAATCGTGAACTGCGAGCTACAATCCTGCTCATGAGGGGCTAATAAATGCAAGAACTCCCTTGAGAGATTTTCAGGGTTTTGTTCAACGGACTTTCTCTCTCTATCGATTTCAACCCCCACCAATCTGGCTTTAAAAATTTGGATTGATATCAGAGTGCAAAGTGTCTGTGAAAGCAATAATCAGATCTCATTATAAAGCTTTGTTGTAAAACAGTGGTTTAGGTTGGATGGTAGATCTCACCTCCCTCCCTCTCTCTCATCCATCTCCCTCGCCCTAGCCCCTCTCATTTCCCCCCCTTGCCCCTCCCCTTCCCCTGCTCCCTCTCTCCTCTCATTTCCCTTCCACGACTACTACCTCCATCTGTCACTCACTTCTCTCTCTCCTCCTCCCCCTCCCCCTCTCCATCCGCTCCTCGTCTCCCCTCATCTAATTCCCCCCCCATCGCTCACTCCCTCTCCAGTCCCCTCCCTCTCTTTCCCCTCACGCTCTCTCCATCCTCATCCCTCTCCTCCCCCATCTCCTTCCCCCTCCTAACCTCTCCTCATCTCCCGTCTCCCCCTCCCTCTCGTCTCCCCCTCACCGCTCTCCATCCTCTCCCTCTCCCCCTCACCCTCACACCCCTCTCCTGTCCCCTCCCTCTCTCCCCCCTTCCCCCTCTTCCTACTTCTCCAGAGAGATGTGCTGCTGGAGAATTTCATTTTGAGTTGATAAACATGTTCAGGTGATGGCGGAGGTGGACAGTGATTAAAAGTATTAAAAAAGGAAAAGCTCAAAGCACATCTTCTCTCGGTGGCTCAGTGTCTGGGTGCACTGCTCGCTGTGATACTGAACCACACCGGTCCCATCCCTCGGCCTGTGCTGAGTCTACTGAGGGGCCAAGTTTAATCTAACCCGCCCGTCTCCTCGCTCCTCAACCTGTACGACAGAAACTCCAAGCTCCAATCAGCCCTTCGCTGCTTCCCAAATTCTGCAGATATATTTTGTCCACCTCGTTCTGTATTCTCCGCTGATTCCACTGTTCCATCTCCCACTTTCTCTCATACCCTACTAGATATAGTGCATATCCTGTCCACTACAGAAAGGTCAACGGTAGAGTTAAGGCCTGCTGGGATTCAAACTGAAGACCTACTCGTGGTCTCTGACCAATATTTACCCTCAGTCAACACCCAAAAAAGACAGATGATTTGTGGTCATTATCACATAGTCGTTTGTGGTGATCTTGCTGCGTGTGCGCAAGATTGGCTGCTGCGTTTCCTACATTACAACAGTGACTACACTTCAAAAAGTACCTCATTGGCTGTAAACGCTTTGGGGCGTCCAGAGGTCGTGAAAGGCGCTACATAAATGCAAGTTCTTCCTTTCTACTCCCCCTGGGTCCAGTGCCTAACTGACTGCGCCAACCGACCTTAAACTGGGGCCCGTGTGAGTGTGCTGGGATTGGGACTCAGAAAATGCCAAAAAGATGGAAATCATTCCACAGATAACAGGGACACACTTTACTGCTTACACACAGGAACTGTGAGTCATGCCATTTACTGCAGATAAATACATTTGAATCTGATTGAGCAGAGAGCTGCTTCTCTTCCAGAACAAACAGCAGAAAATGGTTGAAATGAATCACTGCTTAAATATAAAAAGGAGCTAATGAGAGACAGTTCGGGGGGGGTGGGGAGGGGTGGGGGGGGAATCTACAGCCTCCACACATCCCACGTAATCGATGCACTAAAGCCGTTCTCAGTCCCCCCCCCCCCCCTCCACCACGCCCCCGCAAAAAAAAAACCCACCTGGGATCTCACAGAGCACGTGTCAAAGACGGACCAGTGTGTGCGTTGCGACTCTCGGTGTCAATATCAAACCCCTCCTTTAACAAACCCCATCCTATACAGTACGGAGCACAAAAGCACCTCAAAAACATTAAACAGGCTTCAGTTAAAATGCATGAGATAATATACTCACATGATTCTGAATAAACCCAAATAAACTGTCAGCCGCCTGGCCCAATGGTAGCGCTCTCAACCTCTGAGTCAGAAGGTCGTGGGTTCAAGTCCCGCTCCAGGGCTTGCTCACCTGATGTAACCTGACCTTTCAGTGCAGGTACCGAGGGAGTGCTGCACTGTCAGAGGAGCCGTCTTTTGGATGAGGGCGTCACCTGCCAGTTCAGTGACACATTACTGATCCTCTATGGTATTATTTGAAGCTGTGCTTTCACTGTCCTAGCCAACAACACCAAAAAATACATTAACCAGTCAGTCATCTCGCTGCTGTTTATGGGATTGGTGATGATGGCTGCACAATATGGCTGCCATGCTTTTTCTACGTAACAACGGTAACTGTGAATGTGAAGATCTGTTAAATACAAACTCGCTCCTGAACAAGCAGAAGTTTATGAGGTTTACACAGCGACCAGTTCACCCAACAAATTGCACATTGTATTAGATTATACCCCCCTCACTCTACCCCCCTCACTACCACCCCTCACTATACCCCTCTCTCACCCTACCCCCCCTCCCACTGATCTGTCCTTGCTGATATCCGTTCAGAAACTGTCACCTTGACCGGCCCCAGGACTGGCGCGAGATCTCGAAATTCACAGGATGTGGCTCGGCATCAACTCATTTACCGTACACCTGACTCCCCACTGGAGACTGTGGGGAGGTTCTTGCGTGAATACAACATGCAGTGGAGAATTATAAACACTTTTATAAAGAATGCATTTATGATTTTACTACACATTGCTTAGAGGAATCTAGCCTCTTCCCAGTTACAACTACAACACAGACACGCCAACGCGGACACGCTACGCGGACATATTTATATCATTTCATGAGAGTGAGAATCATAAATTTACCTTTTGGACAGTCAGTTTTCCAGAAATGTTTCCCCATAATTACCGATTGTACAGGTCAAGTAACTCATTAAAAACTCAGTGATAAAAACGTCTGTAGTTTTGTTTAAAAGTACACTTACCTGGTCGAAAGAGAACTTTCCAGTGCTACAGAAAGAGAGGCAGCGATGTACATATAGGGGGGAGAAGAAAAAGCAGTTAGGTTCAGCTCACACAGTAACATACATAACACGTACTGGCATACCAAACTATGTAACGTATACTGTAGCAACATTCTGATTTAAACAGGATGGGACTTGTACTGTAAAACAGTTTGAGAATGTTTATTTTTAGGTTGGACAGTTTTATTCACTCCAATCTTAAGTGGTTTACAGGAGACAAACATAAAAACTTAAGAAATATAGGAGCAGGAGTTGGCCATTTCGGTCTCCTCGAGCCTTGCTCCGCCATTCAATAAGGTCATGGCTGATCATCGATCTCAACTCCACTTTCTGCCCAGATCTCCCATATCCCTTGATTCCCCTAGAGTCCAAAAATCTATCGATCTCTGTCTTGAATATACTCAACGATTGAGCATCCACAGCCCTCTGGGGTAGAGAATTCCAAAGATTCACTCACCCTCAGTGAAGAGATTTCTCCTCATCTCAGTCCTAAATGGCCGACCCCTTCTCTCCTGAGACTGTGACCCCTGGTTCTAGACTCTCCAGCCAGGGGAAAACATCCTCCCTGCATCTACCCTGTCACGCCCCTTAAAAAATTTTACATATTTCAATGAGATCTCCTCTTATTCTTTTAAACTCTAGGGAATATAGGCCTAGTCTACTCAATCTCTCCTCATAGGACAATCCCCCCATCCCAGGAAACCAGTCTGGTGAACCTTCGTTGCACTCCCTCTATGGCAGGTATATCCTTCCTTAGGTAAGGAGACCAAAACTGTAACACAATACTCCAGGTGTGGTCTCACCAGGGGCCCTATATAATTGCAGTAAGACATCTTTCTCTTATACTCAAATCCTCTTGTAATAAAGACCAACACACCATTTGCTTTCTTAATTGCTTGCTTGTACCTGCATGTTAACTTTCAGTGATTCGTGTACAAGGACACCCAGGTCCCTCTGAACACCAACATTCCCCACCATTTAAAAAATATTCTGCTTTTCTATTTTTTCCTACCAAAGTGGATAACTTCACATTTCTCCACATTATACTGCATAAAAATTTCTACCTGAGCTGCTCGAGTGTGGAGAGGAAACTACCTGGTATTTAGTGCTTTGGACACCCTCCCCTTTAATATTGAGACAACAATAACAACTTGCATTTATACAGCCGCTCTTGCCTAGTAAATCGTCCCAAGCCAAGTCCCATCTTATTCATTTCCCCCTTGCTCCTTCTGATATTTACTAGCCTACACTTGGGCTAAACAAGATCTGTCCACTGTCCAATCTGACTGGTACGGGTCAGGCTAGGGTGAGCTGATTAGTCTCGGCTCCAGAACCAGGAGTCACAGTCTAAGGATAAGGGGTAAGCCATTTAGGACAGAGATGAGGAGGAATTTCTTCACCCAGAGAGTGGTGAACCTGTGGAATTCTCTACCACACAAGGCAGTGGAGACCAATTCATTAAATATATTCAAGAAGGAGTTAGATATATTTCTTAAGGCTAAAGGGATCAAGGGATATGGGGAGAAGGCAGGGACAGGGTACTGAATTTGGATGATCAGACCATGATCTCATTGAATGGCAAAACAGGCTCGAGGGGCCGAGCCTGTTTGTGAGCCCCCTCCTCTACTCCCTCTTCACCCACGACTGTGTGGCTGTTCATGGTTCCAACACCATCATCAAGTTTGCGGATGATACCACAGTGGTAGGCCAGATCACCAACAATGATGAGTCAGCCTACAGGGAGGAGGTCCAGCATCTCGTGAAGTGGTGCGCCGATAACAACCTGGCCCTCAACATCAAGAAAACCAAAGAAATCATTGTGGACTTCAGGAAGTCTAAAGGCGGAAGTCACACCCCCATCCACATCCATGGGGCTGTGGTGGAAAGGGTGGACAGCTTTAAGTTCCTCGGAGTCCACATCACGGAAGACCTCTCCTGGTCCCTCAATACCTCCTCTCTGGTGAAGAAGGCCCAGCAGCGCCTATATTTCCTACGGAGGCTGAAGGGATGTAACCTGTCACCCCTGATCCTCTCTAACTTTTACCGCTGCACAAGAGAGAGCATCCTGACGAACTGTATCACAGTATGGTATGGCAGCTGTAGCTACTATGACCGGAAAGCCCTGCAGCGGGTAGTCAAAACTGCCCAACGCATTACCGGCACCCGGCTACCGACCATAGAGCACATATACCAGAAACGCTGTCTACGGAGGTCACGGTCCATCATCAAAGACCCTACCCACCCCAGCCACAGTCTGTTCGCCCTCCTGCCATCTGGGAGACGCTACAGATGCATTCGCACCCGAACGACCAGATTTAGGAACAGCTTCTTTCCCAGGGCTGTCATCCTACTGAACTCCACAAATAAACTCTAAAGCCTGCACATCTGCCAATGCACTTTATTATGTTTATGTTAATGTATTACAAGCCAAATGAATGTTGAATGTTTAAATGTCTTAGTCTAAATGTACACTCTCGGGAGCCGCAAGCCTACATTTCGTTGTACTGCACTTGTGCACTAACAATGACAATAAAGTTGATTATTATTATTATTGAATGGCCTACTCCTGCTCCTATCTTCTATGCCCCCATGGTTGAATAGCTGGCCGCCGTTCACAGCCTAGGCTCACGTGTGAAACTTGGACATTTGGGTGACAGTCTCGTCTCACAGAGTACGAGCCCCTCCTGCTCCCAGTGGTGAAGGTCTCTGCAATGCAATCCACCAGAGATCTCACACTAATGAAAGCTTTCATTGATCTAAATGCTTTCACTTGCCTTTTTAATGAACCTCCCCACCACCTTCAATAATTACCAGCCCGAGGCCACGGAGTATCAGTGTCACCGATCTGTTCAACAGCACCAGATACCCTCACCTCAAACGGCAGGAATCCTCGGCCATTCCCATGTCACCGGGATCCTATATCAGTCCCTCACCGGCAGCAGTCATTGCTCTGTGCTGGACAAACCCGATCTATCTGCCACATTCTCAATAATTCAAGAGAAAAAGTATTTCCGATCATCTCAGTTTCTGTGTGAAAGTCCCTTTCAGACCCATTAAGCTGCAGTGGTGACATTCTCACCAGATTCCGAGCTGTATCAGAGTTCCTGCTGTTGCAATAAAGATCTATGACGGATCTCCGAATCCTCCACTGTAAAAAAAAAAAAAATTCTGACAAAAAACAGGGGTCAGGGCAAGATCTCTGATCAGTGCTCAGCTGTGGCTCAGCGGGCAGCACTCTCACCTCAGAGTCAGAAGGTCAGGGGTTCAAGTCCCACTCCAGAGACTGGAGCACAAATAGCTAGGGCTGACATTCCAGTGCAGTGCCGAGGGAGTGCTGCACTGTCGGAGGTGCCGTCTTTCAGATGCAGATATCTGCCCTTTCAGGTGGATGTAAAAGATCCCATGGCACTATTTTGAAGAAGAGCCGGGGAGTTAGCCCCGGTGTCCTGGCCAATATTTATCCCTCAACCAACATCACTAAAAAACAGATTATCTGGTCATTATCACATTGCTGTTTGTGGGAGCTTGCTGTGCGCAAATTGGCTGCCGCGTTTCCTACATTACAACACTTGGCTGGAAAGTGCTTTGGGATGTCCTGAGGTCGTGAAAGGTGCTGTATAAATACAAGTTCTTTCTTTCTTGGTGCTGAACTGGCCACAGTCAGCCTTGGCGGCAGCTTGTGCCCTACAATTAACTCCAGGGTCCCCGAGCCGAGGACGGAGGGGAGGTGGGGGAAGAAACCATCTAGACCGTTGATGCTGCTTGCCAGCCACTGACACCTTAAAAAAAACTTGCATTTATACAGCGCCTTCCACGACCACCAGACGTCCCAAAGCTCTTTACAGCCAATGAAGTACTTTTTGAAGTGCAGTCACTGTTGTAATGTAGGAAACGCAGCAGCCAATTTGCGCACAGCAAGATCCCACAAACAGCAATGTGATAATGACCAGATAATCGGTTTTTAGTGATGCTGGTTGAGGGATAAATGTTGGCCCCAGGAAGAACTACCCTACTCTTCTTCAAAATAGTGGCCGTGGGATCTTTTACGTCCACCTGAGAGGGCAGACGGGGCCTCGGTTTAATATCTCATCCGAAAAACGGCACCTCCAACAGTGCAGCACTCCCTCAGTACAGCACTGGAGTGTCAGCCTGGATTTTTGCGCTCAAGTCCCTGGAGACGGACTTGAACCCACAACCTTCTGACTCAGAGGGGAGGGTGCTGCCCACTGAGCCATGACTGACACCTTGGTCGGAGTTTGTATACGTGTGGGTGTCTGGTGAAGACTGGATCAGGCTCAGCTGTGAAGGCCTCAGTAGTTGAACAGCCCAACCCTTACTGGTCGTCACCAGATGGCCGATGGCCACAGGAAGTGAGGTACCCATGGAGCCAAAGCTGAGCACGAGTCAGAAGAGGAACAAGGAGGAAAAAATGGGGATTGTGAAACATTAAATGCGAAGAGTATGACACGAGCTTGTAACACGCATCTTGTGAGACAGGATCACAGGCCTGAAATCAGGCGGAGGTCAGGTCAATGAATATTTATTATAATAAATGCTAAAAGATCTGGGGTGATTTTGCTTTCTTTTGTTTGAGTCTTTATGTTGACAGTGACTTGTAATGGCAGAGAGTGAAGGTCAGTATGTTGTTACTGTGTGACGAAATTCAGAGTGAGGAATGTACATTGAGATTAACCGAAACATTACTGATAATTAATATTTCCGCACTCCAATTTCTCCCTCCTGTACTGGAGATGCCGGGGCGGGGGAGGGGGATACCATAGGCAGCCTCCAGTACCCAAATGGCCACTTTTCACAAATCATAGAACAGTACAGCACGGAAGGAGGCAATTCGAAGAGCAATCCAGTTAGTCCCACTCCCCCGCTCTTTCCCCACACCACTGCAATTTTTTTCTCCTTCAAGTATTTATCCAATTCCCTTTTGAAGGCTGCTATTGAATCTGAATCCACATATGAGTCTAAATTGTGAACGGTGGCTCGCTATTCGACCATAGGGGCATCGCACCTGAGACTCATCATCTCACCCAACATCCACACACTCGCACTTTGCAGCAGCAGTCACCAGATAGTGACCGAGAGTGAGAAACCCGCATCAGTTTCCCCCTTTCTATTCACGGGGCACTGAAGGCAATTGTAGTGACCCGCCACCCCCCACCCCTGTCCGAGCTGAAACTGGCCACGTCAGCAGCTATCAGGATTAAACCTCCCTCGCTCTCACCCAGCAATAATCAGCAGATGGCCACAAGGAAACAGCGGGTGGCTATATATTCTAACGCTACAATCAGATATCCCCCCACTGGCTCTTAGCATAATAATGAAATCAATAAGCGCCATGCATTTGAGAAATTGTACTTCATACATCACCGAGATCCCCACACACAGAAATCAATTGCAATCACATTTTCCCAAAAAATAAGTGGGAAGCATTTAATACATCCTTTTGTTACAATGTTGGGTGCTGAATCATTACACCAACATCTCTACCTCAGTGGTTAAGGGACACTGTACTATCCCAATAAAACACCACTCAATCACTGAACAGATTATAACTTAATCCCCCCCATCCCTTTTCCCACTTCAAAATCCAATCTTGCTACAAGTTTACGGTTTGTAAAACAACCTGCTGCTTAAGGCCGATAGAAAAGTACGATAATGTCAGCTGTGGCTCAGTGGGTAGCACCCTCGCCTCTGAGTCAGAAGGTTGTGGGTTTAAGTCCCCACTCCAGAGACTTGAGCACAAAAATCTAGGCTGACACTCCAGTGCAGTGCTGAGGGAGTGCTGCACTGTTGGAGATGCTGTCTTTCGGATGAGATGTTAAACCGAGGCCCCGTCTGCTCTCTCGGGCGGACGCAAAAGGTCCCATGGCCACTATTTCAAAGAAGAGCAGGGGAGTTCTCCCCAGTATCCTGGCCAATATTTATCCCTCAACCAACATCACTAAAACAGATTATCACATTGCTGTTTGTGGGAGTTTGCTGTGCACAAATTGGCTGCCGCATTTCCTACATTACAACAGTGACTGCACTTCAAAAGTACTTAATTGACTGCACAGCACTTTGGGACATCCGGTGTCCGTGAAAGGCGCTATATAAATGCTAGTCTTTCTTTCTTTTAAATATTGTTAAAGGGCCACGATCTTCATAAAAGTGTTTGGCAAACTTTATTTCAGCTGCATTGAAACACATTGCTGTCTGATACTATTGTGGCCAAACATCACACATAGTTCTTCTGGCTCCCCCTAGCCAAAAACAGTGTTTGCCAAAGACACTTTTATGAATACAGTGTTCCTTTAAATATTGAGACAGCTGCAGACAGAGAGAGACAGACTGAACAGAGATACACAAACACAAACAGTATATACACAACACATGCACGCACAGATACACAAATATGCAAACCGTGACAGATGCACAGAGATTGACAAGAGAGATTGAGACAGAAAGCGAGAGGCTGAACAGGATCAGGCACAGAAACACATATAGGTACAGGGAGAGAGAGGGGTTGAGACACCGATAGCAACACACTGTATACAGCAGGCTGTCGGAGCGCCTTGCCTTCATGAGCCATATAGGTTCACAGGAAGGGGCTGCAGGGCCACGTATAATGTTTAACTTTGTGTTCCCATTAATTCCCAGATATCTCAGGTTGCTGATTCTAACAGATTTGGGTGTTCTGATTTAGGATTTATTCAGCAATGAGGCCACGGTGCTAAAAACAGCCCTTTCCAAAACGCCAGGCTGTAACATTCAAACAGCTCAACTCAATGAGTAAACACAACTGTAAGTACACTGAAATAACAACAGAAAATGCTGGAAAAACTCAGCAGGCCAGGCAACATCCGTGGAGAGAGAAATAGAGTCAACATTTCAGAAACCCTTCGTGCAGTATTTTGCTATCGTGTAAGTACACTGAGTTACCTGGGGTCCAGGACTGGGTTGCTGAGGGTCAGGGGCAGCTGTTTGGACACCCCTAGTGTAACAGAGGGAAACACAGACAGAGTGAGATAATGATAGAGACTCAGAGAGAGTAGGGACACTGAGCAAATCACAGGAAAATGCATAGACAGGTGCAGAAAGAGACTGAGAAAGGAATATGAGAGACACAGGCACTGACAGAGATACTGACACACACAGGGACATTATCACACAGACAGATACTGACACTAACACACACACACTGACACTAACAGACACACACACAGACACTGTCACACACTGACACAGACAGGGACACTTGACACACAGACACACTCTGACACACACTGACACAGACACACACAGACACTGACACAGACAGGGACACTGACACACACACACACAGAGACATAGACACTGACAGACACTGACACAGACAGAGAGGCAGACACACAGACACAGATAGAGAGCTGAACTCACATCCTCTGTTCCCATGGGCAGTCCCTCTGTGCTCCCCAGTTCCACGATCCCGTCTCCCTCGGAGTTGGCAGTGACTGAGGGCTCCGGGGTGTGTGGCTCCCTCTCTGTCTCCTCCATCCCCGCCGGTTGCTGCCCGGAGAAGAGCCGCCGTTCACCCTTGCCCCCTTGGGAGGAGCCTCTTCATTCTCCGCTCCTCACCCCGCGCCTGTGGATCTGAGAGATGGCAGTGAGCAGCGAGACAGACAACAGCTGGCAGCGGGAGATCTGCGGGTCAGGGACCAGTCCATGGCCGTGAGAATAGAGACTGGAGCAAGGAGTCGTTCACCAGCCTGATCGCAGGGTCCTGGGAGACGGAGCGGAATCAGTCCCGGGACACGGAGCGGGATCAGTCCCGGGACACGGAGCGGGATCAGTCCCGGGACACGGAGCGGGATCAGTCCCGGGACACGGAGCGGGATCAGTCCCGGGACACGGAGCGGGATCAGTCCCGGGACACGGAGCGGGATCAGTCCCGGGACACGGAGCGGGATCAGTCCCGGGACACGGAGCGGGATCAGTCCCGGGACACGGAGCGGGATCAGGGTCTTGGTGCACGAAACTCAAAAAGTTAGTAAGCAGGTGCAGCAGGTGCTCAAGGCGGCCAATGGAATGTTGGCTTTTATTGCTAGGGGGATAGAATATAAAAACAGGGAGGTATTGCTGCAGTTATACAAGGTATTGGTGAGACCGCACCTGGAATACTGCATACAGTTTTGGTGTCCATACTTAAGAAAAGACATACTTGCTCTCGAGGCAGAACCGAAGGTTCACTCGGTTAATCCCGGGGATGAGGGGGTGGACATACGAGGAGAGGTTGAGTAGATTGGGACTCTACTCATTGGAGTTCAGAAGAATGAGAGGCGATCTTATTGAAACATATAAGATTGTGAAGGGGCTTGATCGAGTGGATGCGGTGAGGATGTTCCCAATGATGGGTGAAACTAGAACTAGGGGGCATAATCTTAGAATAAGGGGCTGCTCTTTCAAAACTGAGATGAGGAGAAACTTCTTCACTCAGAGGGTAGTAGGTCTGTGGAATTTGCTGCCCCAGAAAGCTGTGGAAGCTACATCATTAAATAAATTTAGAACAGAAATAGACAGTTTCCTAGAAGTAAAGGGAATTAGGGGTTACGGGGAGCGGGCAGGAAATTGGACATGAGTCTAGGTTCGGATCGGTCATGGCCCTGTGGGTGGCGGAGCGGGCCCAGGGGCCGTGTAGCCTGGTCCTGCTCCTACTTCTTGTGTTCTAATTCTGTGTTAGATTTCAGGAGATGGTTCTATTCACAGGGATTAGTGGAGAGCTCGGGAACAGGCTGCCAGCTAGGAGTCCTTCAAGAGTAAATTGGGCCTGTTCCTGGCTGGGGTGGAGATCATCTTTTACAGAGGGTAAGTACTGCAGGAAATACAGGGACAGAGTGATCTCCTGGACGAGTTTCGATCGCCTAGATGGGTCGGAGAGGAATTTCCCAGATTTTTTCTCCCAAATTGGCCATTGGGTTTTTATCTGATTTTTCGCCTCTCCCGGGAGATCACATGGGATGGAGAGTGGAAGTAGATTTGAGGTTAGGATCAGATCAGCCATGATCTTATTGAATGGCGGAGCAGGCTCGAGGGGTTCTAAATTGGGGGATGGCCGATTTTAATATGATAAGGCAGGATCTGGCCAAAGTGGACTGGGAGCAGCTACTTATAGGAAAATCCACATCAAAGCAGTGGGAGGCTTTCAGAGGGGAAATAGAGAGAGTACAACGCAACATGTTCCTGTAAAGGTCAAGGGTGGGACCAACAAGCAAAGGGAACCTTGGATGACAAGGGATATACAAAAATGCATTAGGAAAAAAAGGGGGGCTTTTGGCAGTTACAAAAGACTAAAGACGGAGGAAACCCTAGAGGGGTATAAAAAGTGCAGGGGCATACTTAAAAAAGAAATTAGGAGGGCGAGGAGGGGCCATGAAATAACACTGGTGAGCAAAATAAAGGAAAATCCTAAGATGTTTTATAAGTATATTAAGGGCAAGAGGATAACCAGGGAAAGGGTAGGGCCCATTAGGGACCAAAGTGGCAATCTGTGTGTAGAGCCAGATGATGTAGGCGGGGTTTTAAATGAATTTTTTGCATCTGTGTTCACTATGGAGAAAGATGATGTAGACATAGAAATCGGGCAAGGGGACTGTGACATACTTGAACATATTAGCATCGAGAGGGAGGAGGTACTAGCAGTTTTAGCAGGCCAAAAAGTGGATAAATCCCCAGGCCCGGACGAGATGTATCCCAGGCTGTTGTGTGAGGCAAGGGAGGAGATTGCAGGGGCTCTGACACAAATTTTCAGAACCTCTCTGGCCACGGGGGATGTACCAGAGGACTGGAGAACAGCTAACGTAGTACCATTATTCAAGAAGGGTAGCAGGGATAAACCAGGGAATTACAGGCCAGTGAGCCTAACATCTGTGGTAGGGAAATTATTGGAAAAAATTCTGAGGGACAAAATTAGTCTCCACTTGGAGAGGCAAGGATTAATCGGGGATAGTCAGCATGGCTTTGTCAAGGGTAAATCATGTCTGACAAATCTGATTGAATTTTTCGAGGGGGTGACTAGGTGTGTGGATGAGGGAAATGCTGTGGATGTGGTTTACATGGACTTCAGTAAAGCTTTTGACAAAGTCCCGCATAGGAGACTGGTCAAGAAGGTAAGAGCCCATGGGATCCAGGGTGCCTTGGCGCGTTGGATCCTAAACTGGCTGAGTGGCAGGAGGCAGAGGGTGATGGTCGAAGGTTGCTTTTGTGACTGGAAGCCTGTGTCTAGTGGGGTACCTCAGGGATCGGTGCTGGGTCCCTTGCTGTTTGTGATCTACATAAATGATTTGGATGAGAATGTAAAAGGTATGATCAGTAAGTTCGCAGATGACACGAAAATTGGTGGGGTGGTAAATTGTGAGGAGGAAAGCCTCAGGCTACAGGAAGATATAAACGAGTTGGTCAGATGGGCGGAAAAGTGGCAAATGGAATTTAACCCTGAAAAGTGCGAGGTGATGCATTTTGGACGGACAAATAAGGCAAGGGAGTACACAATGAGTGGTAGGACCCTAGGAAGTACAGAGGATCAGAGGGACCTTGGTGTGCATGTACATAGATCCCTGAAGGCAGCGGAACAGGTAGATAAGGTGGTTAAAAAGGCATATGGGATACTTGCCTTCATTAGCCGAGGCATAGAATATAAAAGCAGGGAGGTTATGATGGAGCTGTACAAAACGCTGGTGAGGCCACAGCTGGAGTACTGTGTGCAGTTCTGGTCGCCTCACTATAGGAAGGATGTGATTGCTTTAGAGAGGGTGCAGAGAAGATTCACCAGGATGTTACCTGGGATGGAGCGCCTCAGCTATGAAGAAAGACTAAACAGGCTGGGGTTGTTTTCATTGGAGCAAAGAAGGCTGAGGGGGGACCTGATTGAGGTGTACAAAATGATGAGGGGCATAGATAGGGTAGATAAAGAGGAACTTTTCCCCTTAGTAGGGGGGTCAATAACAAGGGGGCATAGATTCAAGGTAAGGGGCAGGAGATTTAGAGGGGATTTGAGGAGGAACTTTTTCACCCAGAGGGTGGTTGGAATCTGGAACTCTCTGCCTGAAAGGGTGGTAGAGGCAGGAACCCTCACAACATTCAAGAAGCATTTGGATGAGCACTTGAAATGCCATTGCATACAAGGCTATGGACCAAATGCTGGAAAATGGGATTAGACTGGACAGGGATTGATGGACGGCGCAGGCACGATGGGCCGAAGGGCCTCTTTCTGCGCTGTAAAACTCTATGACTCCTGCTCCTATTTCTTATGTTATGACGGAGCGGGATCAGTCCCGGGACACGGAGCGGGATCAGTCCGGGAGACGGAGCGGGATCAGTCCCGGGAGACGGAGCGGGATCAGTCCCGGGAGACGGAGCGGGGTCAGTCCAGGAGATGGAGCTGGAGATCCCGGGACACAGAACGGGATCAGTCCGGGACACGGAACGGGATCACTCCGGGACACGGAGTGGGAGATCCCGGGTCACGGAGCGGGATCAGTCCATTATTTCCCGGATCCGCAAAGCCACACATTAAGCAGAACTTTACAAACAGCCTCTATCGTTGATGATACATTTTATTTTAAATTAAAAAGTTACGCGCCAAACAAAACAAGACCGTGGAAATCATAATTACTTTCATCAGCAAATTATTAATGGAATACCTTCCACTCAAAACATTTTGCTGCTGCGTGTTCGGCTGGTGAACTCTGCTCAACATTCAGTGAACACCCGCAACCCGCAGCCCGTCCCCGAACGGGTTAATGCAACGTGTAAAGCGGTACCTGTCCCGGACCCGACCCGGACTCCGGCTCCGCCACAACTCTTCGCTCCCCGGCTCAAACACGCCACGTGCAGTCGGGAAGAAGTAAAAAAAAACTACAAATATTCCTGGGATTTCTCGCAATAAACTCAGCCGGGAGAGACTCACCGTCCGAAGGCACTGCGATGACAGGAGCAAATCTCCCTCTCCACCTCCTCCCACTCCTCCTCCTCCCCCGCAAAGGTCAACCCACAGCCAACAGAGAGTGTATGAGAGAGAGGAACAGATTGCAAACCCATTGAATTAACAAAAGCTGCACACATTAACACAGATAAACTCTCCGGTATGCATGAGATAACCCTGTACTTTGCAATATCAAGTTCGCCTATCTGTCTGCAAAACAGAGATAGAGTAACCCCGAAATGACACATTTTGTTTTTATAATCAGTACTGTGCACATTACAGATAAAGACAACACAACAACAAGCAGATGCTGGAAATCTTAAATAAAAAACAAAATGCTGGAAATGCTGAGCAGGTCAGGCAGCATCTGTGGAGAGAAACAGAGTTAACGTTTCAGGTGGAAGACCCTTCGATGAAGACAAATTGTGAATGCTCCAACTTTGAATTAAACAAAAGAAATGCACAGCAGGTTATCAGCATTAGATTAGATAAATGACTAGCCCCAACAAGAGAGTCCAGCCATGTCCCCTTGACATTCAACAGGATTACCATCGGCGAATCCCCCACCATCAACATCCTGGGGGTCACCATTGACCAGAAACTTAACTGGACCAGCCACATAAATACTGTGGCAACAAGAGCAGGTCAGAGGCTAGGTATTCTGCGGCGAGTGTCTCACCTCCTGACTCCCCAAAGCCTTTCCACCATCTACAAGGCACAAGTAAGGAGTGTGATGGAATACTCTCCACTTGCCTGGATGAGTGCAGTTCCAACAACACTCAAGAAGCTCGACACCATCCAAGACAAAGCAGCCCACTTGATTGGCACCCCATCCACCACATTAAACATTCACTCCCTCCACCACCGGCGTACCGTGGCTGCAGTGTGTACTATCTACAAGATACACTGCAGGAACTCACCAAGGCTTCTTCGGCAGCACCTCCCAAACCCGCAAACTCTACCACCTAGAAGGACAAGGGCAGCAGGCGCCTTGGAACACCACCACCTCCAAGTTCCACTCCAAGTCACACACCATCCTGACTACTTGGAAATATATCGCCGATCCTTCATCGTCACTGGGTCAAAATCCTGGAACTCCCTCCCTAACAGCACTATGGGAGTACCTTCACCACACGGACTGCAACGGTTCAAGGCAGTGGCTCACCACCACCTTCTCAAGGGCAATTAATGCTGGCCTTGCCAGCGATCACCACATCCCGTGAATGAATAAAATAAATTAACCCATGTTTTTCGTTTCTCTCGGACGCTGGGGGAATAACTGTGTATCTCCAACATGTTTCTCTCTATTCCTGAAAGATACACACTCCAGATTGTAACACACTTCAGATTATTATGATTTCAGCTTGGTCATTATGGGTTTTACACATTCTCAGTGCAAAAGGCAGCCTGAACCCATAGGTGAACATGCAATCCTGGTGACCTGAAACTTAACTTTATGCATTTAGTATATGGGATATAATGTGTCACAGGCCAATCCCTTTTACCTGTTTTAACCTGGATAGCAGGTCCGATTTGACCACATCTCACAAGACAGATAATTTCAGCCAAACAAGACATTTTTCATAACAGGCTAAATTACTAAGCAGATTTATTCACAAATAGAATTATTTACAGAAGTAGTATAGGCGAGATATTGATCAGTCCAATCCAATACTAAAAGTCCAGAAATAGTTCAGAAGGTCAGAGATTCTTCTAACAAAATTTGAGATGAACTACTCCCCCAAAAATAAAAAAAGAGCAATCTTGTTCCTTAGCATAAACAGAATACGGTCTTTATACCACTTACATAAGTGCAAGTTTATGGATCCTAATTTACCCACTGTGCTCCAAACCAAACAGGAAGTTCTATAACATTGATGCCACAGATTCCACTTTGATCTGGGTGAGTACACTATTTACAAAACAATCCAACAACTTGCATTTATACAGCACCTTTAATGTAGTAAAACCTCCCAAGGTGCTTCACAGGAGCGATTATCAGATAAAATTTGACACCGAGCCACATAAGATGATATCAGGACAGGTGACCAAAAGCTTGTAGGTTTTCACAGAATCACAGAAGCCCCACAGTGCAGATAGAGGCCATTTCGGCCCATCGAGCCTGCACCGACACATATCCCACCCGATCCCCGTAACCCCTACACCAACACATATCCCACCCTATCCCCGTAACCCCACGTATTTAATCGCCCTAACACTAAGGGTCAATTTATCATAGCCAATCAACCTAACTCGCACATCTTTGGACTGTGGGAGGAAACCAGAGCACCCGGAGAAAACCCACGCAAACACGGGGAGAATGTGCAAACTCCACACAGTCACCCGAGGCCGGATTCGAACCCGGGTCCCTGGCGCTGTGAGGCAACAGTGCTAACCACTATGCCACCGTGCTGTCCATGGCATCTTAAAGGAGAGAGAGGTAGCAAGGCGGAGAGATTTAGGGAGGGAATTCCAGAGCTTAGGGCCCAGGCAGCTGAAGGCACGGCTGCCAATGGTGGAGCGATGAAAATCGGGGATGTGCATGAGGCCAGAATTGGAGGAGCGCAGAGATCTCGGAGGGTTGTGGGGCTGGAGGAAGTTACAGAGATAGGGAGGGGCGAGACCACGGAGGGATTTGAAAACAAGGATGAAAATTTTAAAAATGAGGCATTGGTCTGGCAAGTTTGACTGATTGGTGACTCACATGAATAGTTAACAGGAAGTGTTCTTGTGGAACATCAACCATGAACAGCTTTGCAATCAAAGCATCAGCACATATGTAAAGTCACAAACCAACCAAATGAAAAATCAATCAACACCGTGCCCGGTCCTGCAGATTCCCGCACTGTGAGCTGTGACAGGCAGTTGCTACGAGGCACAGGCAATCTTCAGGTGATGGGTCTGCAAACTAAACTCTGGTTACAATTGAAGCAGCAGCTTGCCCTGGCTCCACCTAACTCAGGCTTTATACAAGCCTGTGTCCTTCACTACACGGTCAGCTTTTAAAAAACATTTTTTGAATATATACATGGAATGTTTTGGGGAAATTGCCTTTTCTCTTTATTCTTTCCTTGTTCCGAGGGTCATTTCCCAAGTTTTCTTAGGGCAGTGGTGCTGATAGTGGAATCCCGTGTGCCATTACATGTGGTTGTAATTGGTTTGAATTTGGTACCTTGTTTTAGAAGTTTTTGATTAGGGAAAGTGGGGCATATTGTAATGAGTTCTGCAAATGACCACACTTAATGCGTGTAGTGAGATTTGCTGCACAAGAATCATAAGTTTGCATTAAAAGGTCCCGGAGGCATTGAAATGCTGGTTTCTGAGCAGGTCTGAACAACGGCAAATCACCTGTCCTGGTTACGATGCTAGACGGGATTTGTAACCAGCTGTCAGGAGACAGTGTCACTAAAAAAAAATAGTTTTAGAGATAGACGACAGAGAGAAAGAGAAAGAGAGAAAGACAGACAGAGAGAGACAGAGACAGAGTGAGAGAGACAGAAAGAGAGAGACAGAGTGAGAGAGATAGAGGCAGGCAGACAGAAAGAGACAGAGTGAGAGAGATAGAGACAGGCAGACAGAAACAGACAGACAGAGACAGAGAGTGAGAGAGATAGAGACAGACAGAGAGAGAGAGAGAGCGCGACAGAGACAGAGTGAGAGAGACAGAGAGAGAGACAGACAGAGCGAGACAGAAAGACAGTGAGAGCGACAGACAGAGAGAGACAGATTGAGAGATAGAGACAGACAGAGAGAGAGCATTCTACATATTATTAATGGTAAATTATATCCTGAATAGTTTAGCTACTAAAATCCTACTGCTGCAATAAATCAGCCTTCAGCAGATTGTTCTGTAATATGTTTATTGAGAATATATTGCACAATACACAACAAATCTCACACATAAAACAGAATCAGTGAATACAATATTCGCAGGACAGTAAGATTCATATACAAATTATGAATAACATTACAGTACAATCAACATATACAGTAGATCTCAGCTCAGAGACAAGATAGATTGTTTTATTCGTGAAGTTTATGTTGGGGAATGGTACACATTACCGGTACGGAAGCACAGTGGTTATGTTACTGGACTAGAGGCCTGGACTAATGATCCAGAGACACGAGTTCAAATCCCACCACGGCAGCTGGGGAATTTAAATTCAGTTAATTAAATAAATCTGTAATAAAAAGCTAGTATCTATCGGATTGTTGTAAAAACCCATCTGGTTCACTAATGTCCTTTAGGGAAAGAAATCTGCCGACCTTACCCAGTCTGGGCCTATATGTGACTCCAGACCCACAGCAATGTGGTCCCCTTGAAACAGCCCCTCTGAAATGGCCTAGCAAGCCACTCAGTTGTCAAGAAGGTGGCTCACCACCACGTTCTCAAGGACAATTAAGGATGGGCAATAAATGCTGGCCTTGCCAGCGATGCCCACATCCTGTGAATGAATAATTTTTTTTAAATGTGGGTACCCAAATGTATCAGTACCAGGTCTGGTATTTCTGTGGGTTAGATGCAGAGTAAAGCTCGCTCTACTTTGCCCTAACAAGATGCTCAGCCCCGACCTCAGAACAGCTCCTTCCACTGCGCGCATGACATTTCCCACAACAGCCATCCAGTGCCCTCTGTGACCGAGGGTGCCAATTGGTGCCGAACTGGGGCAAGCTTGTTGGGTGGATGCCTACTGGGGTCTGATCTGCGACTGCCCAAAGACCTTTCACACAGGACCTCCCACAGCCAGCAGGTCAAGGATATTTACATCCCATCAGTCTGGGCTGGAGTTGACATTGGGTTTAGGAAGTGAAAGGCCAGTCATTTTACATCTGGGACATCCCCAATCTTTCAGCAGCCCCAGCAAAGGACAGGAACAGGCTCCAAGCAAAGACCTGGATTGCATGGCCAGGTAACAAGGCACCTCATCAAATGATCAACTTTAAAGCTGGGACGATATGTAATTTTCTTCACGGTCAATGTGTGACTCTGAGCTGTACAGACCTTGGCCTAGAAATTCCTCTCAGGCGGTGACGCTAAATGGATGGTATCGGATCGGCCGCCCGTTACACTCAGCGCCTGATATTCGGTTCCATTGCACGGCCAGCGATGAATATCTAGGCCCTGCAGAAGTTGCTAGGCTCAGTTCTCAGTCTGTGTCGCGTTAACTGCTGGGTATCAGTTACCAAGAAGTGTTACATTACAATAACAAGTATTACAAAGTATTTACAGCCATTCGGCTCAACAATGGTTTCCGCCTTCCTGATCTGGGGGGAGGGGCGGGGTGGAGGGGAAAATCAGCCACACTTCTTGGTCAGTTCCCAGTGACCTTTGTTGGAAGCGCAGATGTAGACATCGGGTGAGGGCAGCATCAACTGTGATGCCCTTCATGCACAAATAGCCTGTCACTACCAACTGTCTAGGTAGGTGAGGTATTAGAGGGCAGGCAACACTGTATTCGGGCTGGGACCAGCACCTTCAGGAGAGGAAGGGAGGACGTTGGCAAGAGAACAAAGGGAGAATCATATGCATTAGTTACACCTGCTGTAGGCTGCAAAATATAATGGGCAGCGACTTGTACACCAGCCCGACTTCAATTATAAGTTATTTTAAATAGGGTGCAGTTTATATACAGGTGCGACTCATAGTCTGGATTTTATGGTACTTTGTGTAAGCAGCACGCAGTTACTTTTGACCTCTTGTTTAAATGTCACCCTGTTACACGAGAACTCTGAACCACGAGTTCCACATCGTAAACCAGGGAGTTCACTGTTAAATAAATGTACTTATTTTTCATGCTTTTAAGTATACTGCAAATTTAAAATGTGCCATGATCGCCTGCATTTTAGCAATTAATTTTGTTTGTGCCAAAGTGCCGGCAGCCTCTGATTGCGTGAAATATTCTTTGCACGAATATTCCTGATTTACAGCGTTTCCATGTGTGCTAGAGTGACTTTGGTTACCTAGGTGACATTTCCTGCCAGTTCAGTGCGTAACAAAGATTATAAAAACGATACATGACTGGGTGTAATCAGACAGCAACGCAGTCAAAACGATGTGGAAGCTGCTTTGTGCTGTTTCTTTCGTGCCTTGCCGAGGGCTCCTCTCCTCCTGGTGCTCAGTAGCTGGCGTTAGGTTAGAATAGAGGCATTCCTGGGGGGGCGGGGGGAGAAAAAAACCACAAGACGGTATTGATACTTCAGACTCGTTATAACCAACATTGCTTAAGGTCACAGTGCCACCAGCAGGTTAATTACCTGAGCCACGAAAGTCAGGAAAATCCAGGTCCAACTGATCCCAGCAAGGGGTGGAGGTAGAACTGTGTTGGCACCTTGTGTTGTGGAAGTGAGATTGATTGGGGCTCCTTCTCCTGACTGCTATTCAGTGACTCCCCTTCCCCCCCCCCGCCATCCCGCCCCCCGCTGGACAGAGTTGAGGGCAGGATCGGACTTGTTTGGGATGCCTTCCATAGTCAAATAACGTGCCAACGCTCACTGTCTAGATTCATACAGGAAGGATGGTGTCTTGGGGGACGACTTAGCATCATGGAACTCTACCCCAGCTTGCGCTAATGGCTTCAGCAGTGAGGGAAACAATTGGGAAAGAAAAATAGAGACACACGATGGCCCACCAAATAAAGGTTTTCTAATAAGCAGACCTGTTAAAGTAGAAAAATGGGCCTATATTCCCTAGAGCTTCGAAGAATGTGCAGTGATCTCATTGAAAAGTGTAAAATTCTTAAGGGGCTTGACAGGGTAGATGCTGGGAGAATGTTTCCCCTGGCTGGAGAGTCTAGAAATAGGGGTCATAGTCTCAGGATAAGGGGTCGCCATTTAAGACTGAGATGAGGAGAAATTTCTTCACTCAGAGGATGGTGAATCTTTGGAATTCTCTACCCCAGATGGCTGTGGAGGCTCAGTCGTCGAGTATATTCAAGACAGAGATCGATAGATTTTTGAATATTAAGGGAATCAAGGGATATGGGGATAGTTCAGGAAAGTGGAGATGAGGTAGGAGATCAGCCATGATCTTATTGAGGGGCTGAATGGCCGACTCCTGCTCCTAATTCTTATGTTCTTATTCTGTTCTCAACAGCTTCTTGGCGTGTCTGTATGTCAGAGCGTACAAAGTGGGGGGTCAGGTGAGGTTTTGAACCCAAGATCATCTTCTCACTGAGTGGGAGGGGGCGAGGCCAGTGAGGGATTTGAAAAAAAGGATGAGAATTTTAAAACTGAGGCGTTGCTGGACCGGGAGACAATGTAGGTCGTTGAGCACAGGATGATGCCAGGGATGGGAAACTCTAGTTATGAGGAGAGACTGGCATTATTGGGATTGTTTCCACTATAGCTGGGAGGAGATTTAATAGAGTTTAACAGGCAGTATAAATGTGTGAGGGGTATGGTGAGAAGGTGGGGTTGAAATTAAACAGCGACGGTTATTACCTTCTCTTTTAACGTTCTTATGTTATCAGTATGGTAACAGCCCGTAGATTGGCACTGATCAATACAACTAACCTTCTAGTTAATCACTAACCTACGCTGGGTGCTGAATCGGAGTTCCTGAACCTTATGTGCACTTACTGTGTGTCAGTGGAATCCAGCCAGTCGCAGGTAGAATTCCTGCAGTCTGAAATGATTTCGTCTAATAGTCCTGTGTTGGAGCTGGAGGTGAACGGTTCGTCAGGGTAAGGCTGAACATCTGAAACAAAGGCGAGACCGTGATTCCACAACCACTCTGGGTAACATAGGCAAACGGAATAGGAATGAAAAGATGCTCCCCCTACAGATTCAGTTGGTAACAGCACCGAAAAATACAGAGCAGGAAATACCAGGCTTGAAGCGTGTGGGCGTTGAGTTAGCTGATTGCCACCAGGTGGCAGTAGGGACACTACAATTGGCCTCAGTACCCTGAGCCGAGGGTCTTGTTCTGGATCGGTATCCGGGAGGAGCCCGGCTGGAAAAGTCGTGGAGTGGACGTCGGGCCAGCACAGGATCAGATTCAGTTGTAACACCCTCCAAGGTCAAACAGCCCGCTGACACTCACTGCCCAGGCTACATCTGGAGAATGGTTGCATGAGCGAAGCATTGGAGGTTGTCAGTGCTTACGCACTGAAGTGTGTTACAATCTGGAGTGTGTCTATCTCGCAAGAATAGAGAGAAGCATGTTGGAGATGCGGGATGTGGGCGTCGCTGGCAGGTCCAGCATTTATTGTCCATCCCTAGTTGCCCTTGAGAAGGTGGTGGTGAGCCGCCGCCTTGAACCGCTGCAGTCTGTGTAGTGAAGGTACTCCCACAGTGATGTTGGGTAGGGAGTTCCAGGATTTTGACCCAGCGACAATGAAGGAATGGCGATATACTTCCAAGTCAGGATGGTGTGTGACTTGGAGGGGAACTTGGAGGTGGCGGTGTTCCCATGCACCTGCTGCCCTTGTCCTTCTAGGTGGAAGAGGTCGCGGGTTTGGGAGGTGCTGCCGAAGAAGCCTTGGCTTCTCCTGGGACAACACCAATGCTGCTATTGATCCGGCATGCGAGAGTGATCTGCCTAAATTAATTTGGAATTCTTCTTTCCCTTCCCCCAGTGCCTCCTCACAGTAGCACAGCTGAGATAGGGAACTCAGCAACAGGACATTGAATGTGTTCTGCTCCAGCATGCAGCTCTTCCATGCCTCACTCTCTCAGTATAACTCTGTGGATCAGTAAAGGTGGAGTGTGTGGGTATCGCTGATTTTGTATTGGCTTCACAGGGTGTTGCCAGCACACGGGTCTTGCGCAGTTAGGAACAAAGGGACAGGAAGAGGCCATTCAGCCCCTCAAGCCTGCTCCGCTATTCAATTAGATCAAGGCTGATCTGTGCCTCAAATCCATTTACCTGCCGTTGCTCCATGTCCCTCGATACCCTTACCCAACAAAAATCTATCGATCTCGGTCTTGAAAGCTTAAATTGACCCCCAGCATCCACAGCCTTTTTTGGGGAAACAGTTCCAGATTTCTACTACGACTCCCCAAAGCCTTTCTACCATCTACAAGGCACAAGTCAGGAGTGTGATGGAATATTCTCCACTTGCCTAGATGAGTGCAGCTCCAACAACACTCAAGAAGCTCGACGCCATGCAGGACAAAGCAGCCCGCTTGATTGGCACCCCATCTACCACCTTAAACATTCACTCCCTCCACCACCGGCGCACCGTGGCTGCAGTGTGTACCATCTACAAGATGCACTGCAGCAACTCGCCAAGGCTTCTTCGGCAGCACCTCCCAAACCCGCGACCTCTACCACCTAGAAGGACAAGGGCAGCAGGCACATGGGAACAGCACCACCTCCAAGTTCCCCTCCAAGTCACACACCATCCTGGCTTGGAAATATATCGCTGATCCTTCATCGTCGCCGGGTCAAAATCCTGGAACTCCCTCCCTAACAGCACTGTGGGAGAACCTTCACCACACAGACTGCAGCGGTTCAAGAAGGCGGCTCACCACCACCTTCTCAAGGGCAATTAGGGATGGGCAATAAATGCTGGCCTCGACAGCGACGCCCACATCCCATGAACGAATTTTTAAAAAGTGTGATAAAGTGCTTCCAAATTTCACTCCTGAACGGCCTTACTCTAATTTTAAGATTATGTCCCCTCATTCTTGATTCCCCCAACAGAGGAAACAGTTTCTCTGTATCTACCCTATTGAATCCTTTTAACATTTTAAACACCTCAATCAGATCACCCCTCAATCTTCCATACTCAGGGGAATACAAGCCAAACTTATGTGATCTGTCCTCATAATTTAACCCTCTGAGCCCCGGTGTCATTCTGGTGAATCTGCGCTGCTCCCCCTCCAAGGCCAATCTATCCTTCCCGAGGTGCGGGGCCCAGAGCTGAACGCCGTGCTCCAGGGGGAGTCTGACCAAGGCTCTGTATTACTGAAGCATCACTTCCTCCCCTTTGTAATCCAGCCCCCTGAGATAAAGGCCAACATTCCATCAACTGGCAGCAACCCTGATGCACCCGTGCCGGATTCACCATGCCTGGCGCCCTCGAAGACCTTGATCTGGTAGTACCAAGAGGCCAGTATAGAAACAGCGCATGTGGACGGGGTCTGTCTCGGCTGTGATGCCTTCCACATCGGAATGGCCGGCTCACACTCACTGTCGAGGCTGACAGATGAAGAATGTGCAGTTAGGCAGGGTAGTGAAGGGCTGAGGGCGCCTGTGGAACTGCAGCCGGAGCAGGAATCACTGACAGGAATACTAAGGAGGTGGGAAAAAAAAACACAATTACTTACTGGAATTAATCCTTAACTTCTGAGTCACTGATTTAGGAACATCGTAGATTCCACTCTGACAGTTTGCTACCAAGAAAAAAAATCATTAATGTACATCAGGGACTTAAGATCTTAAATGCACCACACATCATTTTTCTCTCGCTCCCCCCCTCTCCCCTTTCCCCCCCCCCACCCACACACTATTCCCTGCCCAAAGTGGTTGGGAGGCACTTGCTCCTCACAACAATAACTTATATATTTACTAGCTGAAGTGCCCGGCGGTGCCGAGGCTTTTTCGAGGGCATGTTGTTGTTGGAAGAGAGAGAGAGAGAGCGACTGGGGGGGGGGGGGGGAGGGAGGGCGGGGGGGGGAAGGGAGGGCGGGGGGGGAAGAGAAGGGGGGAAGGGAAGGGGGGGAGAGGGGGGGGAAGGGGAGGGGGCGGGGGGGGAGGGGGGGAAGGGGAGGGGGGGGCGCGGGGGAGGGGGGGGCGCGGGGGAGGGAGAGGGAGGGCGGGGGCCCCCCCGAGGGTTGCGCCCCCCCCCCCGAGGGTCGCGGCCCCCCCCGTGGGTCGCGCCCCCCCCCCGGGTCGCGGCCCCCGCAGAGGGTCGCGGCCCCCCCCCGAGGGTCGCGCCCCCCCCCCCCCCGAGGTGAAGACCGCCGATTGCGGCTGTGCGAGACGGCCGGGGGGCCGGTTGCCAGGGTGACGCTTGACGCTCAGCAAGCCCCGCCCCCCGGCCGAGCCAGAGAGAGACGCCGCATCTCAGCTCCTGCTGCGCGCGCACCCTAGCGGTGCTGGGCTGAGGCTCGGCCCTCCAGCCTTCGAGTGGGGCCGGGAGTTGCCTAGCTCGGGCGTGGGTGCGAAGGAGAAGCCGAGGCTTCGAGGCCTACCTGGAAAAACGGGGAAAGGTAGGAAAATTAATGAGATTAGATAAGTTAATTCGTTTCTAAATCATTTTTTTTTTAAAACAATATGTGTTTTAAAAGCAACGTTTTTTTTAAAGACGCAGAAAGCGGGAAAAAGAAAGGAAAAGTTTGGAATCAAGATGGCGGCGACTCACCTCGGTTCAGAACGATAAGGCCCGGCCACACACGCACCGATTGGCCCGGCGGCACACGCCAGCAACCCGGCGTACGATTGGTCGAGCTCGAGGTCACTCTGTCGCTAATGAGCGGATAATGAGATGCTAATGAGCGGAATGTTAAGGTTTTTCGGATACCGCGGGCGCGATTTTAGCCCGGCCGAAACGTAAATACGCTTAAAACCGTCTCGGAAGCGTAAGCTTTCTTTGGAGGTAACGCGCGCGTAGGTACGCCCTGTAACTTTCGAGCGCATACCCGACAGACGCACACGCGATGACAGACAGACAGAATGACAGACAGAAGTACCGATTTATATATATAGAAGAAGATAGAATATAGCGCCTGTAACGTAATAAAACATCTCAAGGCGCTCCACAGGAGCAGTATCAAAAAAAAACAAAATTTGGCAACGAGCCACATAAAGAGATATTAGGGCAGGTGACCAAAAGCTTGGTCAAAGAGGTAGGTTTTAAGGAGCAAAGAGAGGGGGAGAGGTTTAGGGAGGGAATTCCAGAGTTTAGAACCCAGGCAGCTGAAGGCACGGCCGACAATGGTGGAGCGATTAAAATCAGGGATGTTCAAATGGCCAGAAGAGGCAGAGCTTATAAAATCAAATCTTTAGCAATCTCGGCCCGTAAAGATCTGCTGAGGAAGGTATGAGAGAGTAGCCTAGGGATGTCTGAATCTTCTTTCTCTCCCTCCCTGTGAGGAAGTACTGAGGACACTGCGCTGCTTATATCGCCCATCCCCAATTGCCCTTGAGAAGGTGGTGGTGAGCCGCCTTCTTGAACCGCTGCAGTCTGTGTGGTGAAGGTACTCCCACAGTGCTGTTAGGGAGGGAGTTCCAGGATTTTGAGCCAGCGACGATTAAGGATCGGCGATATACTTCTAAGTCAGGATGGTGTGTGACTTGGAGGGGAACTTGGAGGCGGTGGTGTTCCCATGCGCCTGCTGCCCTTGTCCTTCTAGTTGCAAGAGGTTGCAGGTTTGGGAGGTGCTGCCGAAGAAGCCTTGGCGAGTTGCTGCAGTGCATCTTGTAGATGGTACACACTGCAGCCACGGTACGCCAATGGTGGAGGGGGTGAATGTTTAAGGTGGTAGAGGGGGTGCCAATCAAGCGGGCTTTGCACATTTAAGTGAGATACCTGATGTACCTGCACGTACATTTAGGTGAGGTGCACAGAAATCTGCATGTATATTTAGAAAGTCTGCATTTAATTATGATGCACGGGGCCTTTGCTTGTGTGTTTAGTACAATGCACAGAACTCTGTTATACCTGATCTGAGATTGGTGCAGGCCGGCAGTATAACTCTACACCGCTCGAAAAACATTACCAGCGTCAATCCTCTGCCTGTAGTAGAAGTGCAATAACATTTGAACTCTCTATGTAGAGGTATCGTAAGTACGTGTACCTTTGCCTGCAACCTTTGGCCACGGACTCAGAGCAACATCTAACTTCAGCTCCTGTTTATCTGGGAGCTGGTCAGACACGATTTCTGGAAGTGAAGAAAAAGATCATCAAGACAAACGAGCACTAAATGAAGGAGCGATGCAGTGGGGCAAGAACGAGCTTTTCCCTGCTGCCACATGGGCTTGTATCCTGTCAGGCTGATGGGATGAAAGTCTCATTCAGCTGCTGGGTGTAAGGTTCCTAAGTCACTGAATTTGAGCAGATGAATCCAGTCAGAGCAGGGGAGTTCTCCCCCGTGTCCTGGGGCCAATATTTATCCCTCAATCAACATCACTAAACAGGTTATCTGGTCATTATCACATGGCTGCTTGTGGGAGCTTGCTGAGCGCAAATTGGCTGCCGCATTTCCTACATTACAACAGTGACTACACTTCAAAAGTACTTCATTGGCTGTAAAGGGCTTTGGGATGTCCTGAGGTTGTGAAAGGTGCTATAGAAATGCAATTTTTCTTTCTTTGGTTCCTTTAGAATAGACTCACACATGGGATAATAGTAACAAAATTACTTATCATTTGCTCCTCTCTCCCCAGCCTACGTGTTCTTCCTGTAACCACTGCCTACTGCCCCGCACTGGCCTCCCGTCACTTTTACATCACTCAGCACCCTCTCTTCTGACCGCTTCTCATCTTACACACAAGTAATAATCTTACACCCGATGGAGATAACCCTACATTGGTGGCCATGAACACATGGGGGAGGGGGAGAGGAGGGGGAGGGGAGTGGGGGGGAGGGGGAGAGGAAGGGAGGGGAGGGGAGGGGAGGGAGGGAGTGGAGGGGGGGAGGGAGGGAGGGGAGGGGGAGAGGAGGGGAGGGGAGGGGAGGGGTGGGGGAGGGATGAGGGGAGGGGAGGGGAGGCGATGTCACTGCCTTACTGCTGCAGTCAGACCTCTTCCAGGCATTGGCTGATCCTGAGAGCAGGGTGAACACTCACAGAGCCCAGTGGGACTGGCAAAAAGTAAGCAAAATTAAATTTTAAAAAGTTCATACTCTTAAAAAAAAAAAAACTGCATAAATTAACTGAATGAAATAAACAGATACTATAGATTATAACTCCAGAAATTCTCATTGTTACCTTTAGATGGGGGTGCGGTTTCACTATCCACATCCTCCTCCCCTGTGCTGGATGATGTGATGCTGTTGGAGCTGACATAATAAGGTTCAACTGCAATTAGACATCAGACCATAGTTAAAGCAACGGAGCGCAAATCATCCCAGCAATAAATCCAGCCAGTCTCATAGCGAGTACCCACTTCTACTGCTGGTAATGAGTGACTGACCTACATTGTCTAAATACTGACACGAACTCTCCCGAGGTGCAGCAGAGGACTTGAGGAGTCGTGCGGTGTCTGAGGTCAAGTCCTGACTCTGTGTATCCCTGGAGCTGAATGATCCGGATGGATTCTCCCGCTTGGTCCTGTCCTGACAAAGCGATGTTGCTCTTTGAATCAGGCAGGGGATGTCGTGCCTGGGAAAGGGATGCACAGTGTTGCAGATTGAAGGCATTTTCAGAAGTGATTCACCACCAAACCCTCCCACCGTAAGGAAAATACGGGACAGCCCGGCCCAGCTTGTACCAACCGTCTCACTCCTCATATACACAACCTGTCTCGCTCGCTCTCTCTCTCATACCGACGCACACAGGCATCTTCACACACAGTTTCTTTCAACCACTCTTTTACACACTCTTATACTCCATCTCTTTCTATAATGCTCTCATACACATGACTTGTCTCTTTATAGCACACACACACAAGGTAAGCATGCAGGTGTAGCAGGCGGTTAAGAAGGCAAATGGTATGTTGGCCTTCGTAGCGAGAGGGTTCGAGTACAGGAACAAGGATGTCTTGCTGCAGTTGTACAGGGCCTTGGTGAGACCACACCTTGAGTATTGTGTGCAGTTTTGGTCGCCTTATCTGAGGAAGGATGTTCTTGCCATGGAGGGAGTGCAGCGAAGATTCACCAGGCTGATACCTGGGATGGCAGGAATGACGTATGGTGAGAGATTGTGTCGATTGGGCTTATACTCACTGGAGTTTAGAAGATTGAGAGGGGATCTCATCGAAACCTATAAAATTCTGTCAGGCCTGGACAGACTAGATGCAGGAAGGATGTTCCCGATGGAGTCCAGAACCAGGGGTCATAGTCTAAGGATAAGGGGTAAGCCATTTAGGACAGAGATGAGGAGGAATTTCTTCACCCAGAGAGTGGTGAACCTGTGGAATTCTCTGCCACAGAGGGCGGTGGAGGCCAGTTCATTAAATATATTCAAGAGAAGGAGTTGGATATATTTCTTAAGGCTAACGGGATATGGGGAGAAGGCAGGGACAGGGTACTGAATTTGGATGATCAGCCATGATCTCATTGAATGGCGGAGCAGGCTCGAGGGGCCGAATGGCCTACTCCTGCTCCTATCTTCTATGTTTCTATGTTTCACACACACACACACACATCTCTTTCCACCATTCTCACACACACACACTCTATCAATCTCTAGGCCTCACAAGCATACACTTATCCACGGTGGATAAAGGACCAGCTGAAGGAAATGTGTGTGTTGCACAAGTTACAAGAATGCTGGGTCCTGTACCCACACTTTATTGCTGCACCTCCAGCTCTGGGATTCCGAAACAACATAAAACATATCCCGTGCAGTGTTCCTGCTCCCATGTGCTTTGTAGCTGGGACAACTGACTATGGGAGCACTTCCAATTCAAAAATTAAAGACTAGTGCTTATACTTTTTAATAAAATATCCTTGTTGGATGTCCCATTTTAGTGGGTAAGGGAGATCCGTTACAAGGGGCCATTGGTCCCTCTGGGATCCTAACCTGCCCATCACAGCATCCAACCGTATTTTAACCTTCCTTCAATGATTTTGTCTCCAATACTCTGTCTGGCAGGTTATTCCAAGCGGCTCACCACCACCTTCTCAAGGGCAGTTAGGGATGGGCAATAAATGCTGGCCTTGCCAGCGATGCCCACATCCCGTAAACGAATTTTAAAAAAATTCAATGCTCGGAATAATTTCTTCCAATATCAATTTTAAATTCGCTTTGGACTCAAAGTGAGTAGGGAGAAACTGTTTCCTTTGTTAAGTGGGCCAGTAATCAGAGGTAAAATAGATATAAAATAATTGGTAAAAGAACCAGAGGGGAAACGAGGGAAAAAAGTGTTTTACGCAGCCAGTTGTGATCTGAAACACACTGAAAGAGTGGTGGAATCAGATTCCACAGGAACTTCCAAAAGGCAATTGGACGTGTAGTTGAAGAGGACTAATTTACAGGGTTATGAGGAATAAGCCGGGGAGTGGGACTAATTGTTCGCTCTTTCAAAGAGCCGGCACAGGCACGACGGGCCGAATGGCCTCCTTCTGTGCTGTAAGATTGTGAGACTCATTTAAAATCTGATGTGTTCTGGTTTATTCTGAAGTAATATTCTGGATTTCGGGGGAAACCGTGCGTGCTGCTGAAGAAAGCTCACCAAGTACAGGCTGAGTTCTTCTTCCCCGGTCCAGGAAGCTGCATGGCTTTCCACAGAAACTCCATCCACACGGCGCGCAGGTCCGAGCTCTCCGCCGCCTGATACACAAAACAAGGGGACAGGAGTGAAAAACAGTGCAGGAGAAATGGGCACGTCAGGGGTCCATGTAACAAAGCACAGGAATTGAGAGTGGGGAATTGAGCAGTGCAAGTCTGGAACATATCTGCTGACTCACATTCATAGGATTACAAAGTATTTACAGCACAGAAACAGGCCATTCGGCCCAACTGGTCCATGCCGGTGTTTATGCTCCACACGAGCCTCCTCCCACCCCTCTTCATCTCACCCCATCAACATATCCTTCTATTCCCTTCTCCCTCATGTGTTTATCTAACCTCCCTTTAAATACTTCTATCCTATTCGCCTCAACCACTCCCTGTGGTAGCGAGTTCCACATTCTCACCACTCTCTGGGTAATGAAGTTTCCCCTGAATTCCCGATTGGATTTATTAGTGACTATCTTATATTGATGGCCCCTAGTTCTGGTCTCTCCCACGAGTGAAAACATCTTCTCTACATCTACCCTATCAAACCCTTTCATAATCTTAAAGACCTCTACCAGGTCACCCTCAGTCTTCTCTTTTCTAGAGAAAAGAGCCCCCGCCTGTTCAATCTTTCCTGATCGTTATAATCAGCATTAATATGCTGCCCCGGCACCTTAAACCTGTTTAAAATATAAACAGTCCAATTTAACGAATCTACTAAGTGGTCCCAAGCCTAGTGGGTAAAAGCACCATCTTGTGTACCGCTAAGCCATGAGGCCAGAGTCTCCCAGGTCTGATGCCTGGCCTGGGCTGATTTTAACTGATCTATGCTGGGGAATGTGAGTAGGAGGAGTGCTAAGAACATAAGAATTAGGAGCAGGAGCAGACCATTCGGCCCTTCGAGCCTGCTCCGCCATTCAATAAGATCATGGCTGATCTTCGACCTCAACTCCACTTTCCTGCCCGATCCCCATATCCCTTGATTCCCCTAGAGTCCAAAAATCTATCAATCTCAGCCTTGAATATACTCAACGACTGAGCATCCACAGCCCTTTGGGGCAGAGAATCCCAAAGATTCACAACCCTCTGAGTGAAGAAATTCCTCCTCATCTCGGTCTTAAATGGCCGACCCCTTATCCTGAGACTATGCCCCCTAGTTCTAGACTCTCCAGCCAGGGGGAACAACCTCTCAGCATCTACCCATCTACAATTAATCTCAATACCTCTGAGTTAGGGAGAAGAAAAATCAGCCAGGGTTGTGAACCCCAATCGCTACCCAGTGACCCTGCTGGAAGGTGAACACGTGCTGACTGGTGAGGACAACAGGAACCCGGCAACATTCACTCACGGAGAATGACAAGGTATGAGAGGATTACCTCTGACTGCGGAACCGTCCCCCAGCAAGAGTCAGTGCCTTCAAGCGAGAAGGTCTTTCCTCAGCGAGATACTGGACTAGACTGGGATGGGGTGGGGGAGTGGTATAAGTCTTCACTCAGTGAAAGGAATGAACCCAGCCATTTTAATACTCTTACATTTGAAAGCTTGCTTGCAACTAACAATGAATGGTAATGTGCGAGGAGCGGAGTAGAAAGCTCTTGCGTGTCACGGGAGCAACAACAACAACTTGCATTTATATAGCGCCTTTAATGTTGTAAAACGGCCCAAGGCGCTTCACAGGAGTGTATTCAAACAAAATCGGACACTGAGCCACATAAGAAGATATTAGGACAGGTGACCAAAAGCTTGGTCAAAGAGGTAGGTTTAAAGGAGTGTCTTAAAGGAGGAGAGAGAGTCGAGAGGCGGAGAGGTTTAGGGAGGGAATTCCAGAGTTTAGGGCCCCGGCAGCTGAAGGCACGGACTCCGATGGTGGAGCGATTCAAATCGGGGATGGGCAAAAGGTCAGAATTGGAGGAATGCAGAGATCTCAGAGGGTTGTAGAGCTGGAGGAGGTTACAGAGATAGGGAGGGGCGAGACCATGGTGGGATTTGAAAACAAGGAAAACAGTCTAAGAAAAGCTCTCAGCCTTTCAGAAACTGGTATCTTCCTAAACACACATTTTAAAAAAATGATCCATGGTACCCAGCAGTACTGCCTAATGTATTTGCATCATACTCATGTAGATTGAAATGTGAATCAAAGCACAGTTCACCACAGCATCCTGTTTACTTACAAGCGATCATTATGCCAATTCCCTAGGAGCTTGCTAGGGTGGGGCAAACAACAGGGGTCAAGGAGAGGATGGGAATGGGAAGAATGCAGCACAGGTGGGAATGGTGAAGGGACTCACCTGAAACAAGAGCCGTTCTGTCTCTTTCAGATGCTCCTGAACCCCAATGTGTTCTGTACCTGTCTCTGTTTAAAGAGGGGAGGAGGAGGAAATATACATCGTTGGGCCAAATGCCAGTTCTTGTTCCTGAAAATGTTCCCATCATCTCTTAAAGGGTCAATTTTTTAATCACTTTCCCAAATACCTCAAAAGAGATTTCAATTAGACTGTCTAGTCGTGACTCGAAATGCTGGCGACCCCTTTGGTAACACCGAGGATTACGTGGCAATTCAGTTATTTGAGAATCTTTCAGTTATTTGTGAATGAAATTCCCCAACCGATGGCATTAGTAACCAAATACTCAAACAGGAGGAGCAAGCCATGCAGTTTACCCGAGTGCTTTCGATTTAGTTTAATAAAATAAATCGGTCACTGAGGCAGACTAGACAGAGGAAACATGTAAACCTCGCTTAGGCCGATGCCTCCTAAATATAATCAGCAAGCAGCAGAATAGGAGCAGCATAATTTTGTGCCCTTCCCCCCTTTTTTCTCTCCCACATGGCAGCTGTCTCCCATTCTGCCAGCGCATTTCACACCTAGAGCCGTCTTTTGTCTCTCCACTAGTCCTATCACCATCGCGTCTCGTTTTGAATACCTCTTAATGTCTCTTCACTTCTCTTTTGTTCTTTCATCCCCATTCCCCAGCCCCCAAACTGGCCTTTTAATCCGTTTCATTTCCTGTGTTTCTTCAGTCCTGACGAAGGGTTTCGACCTGAAACGTTGACTCTATTTCTCTCTCCACGGATGTTGCCTGGCCTGCTGAGTTTTTCCAGCATTTTCTGTTGTTATTTAGCATAATAGGAGTATTGTTCTGACGAAAGGTCATCAACCCGAAATGTTAACTCTGTTTCTCTCTCCAGATGCTGCCTGACCTGCTGAGTATTTCCAGCATTTTCTGTTTTTATTTCAGATTTCCAGCATCCGCAGTATTTTGCTTTTGTGTTACAATAGGAGTATTGTCTTATCGAATCTCCACAGACACCGGCTCAAGTTGTTCTCGCACACAGTTTAGACTTACCAGCAATTTCCTCTTCCCATTTTTCATGACGATTTCAAATGGATACTCGTGGCCTGTGGCTTTGATTTCTCTCACGGACTGAACCTGTTGTCGGAAAAGTTCTGTGATTAGGAGATTTGAACTGTTTATTTATTTGCAGTTTCTCCTCTTTCTCCTGAAGGCATGAACTCCTGCTGCGATACAGTTCCATGAGCACTGGTCACCAGCAGGTACCTTACTGAAGTGACCATGCTTTATGCGTGAGCCTAGACGATGGGTCTATATGGCTGGTGTGCATTTGAACACAAACCAGTCTCAGATCAGTGTGAGCACATAGATTAGATTCCAATTTGCAACTCACTCTCAGGTATCCATTATTCTATAAACCATCCAAATGCACTCTTGCCTCTGAGTCCCACTCCAGAGACTTGAGCACATAATCTAGGCCGACACTCCCAGAGCAGTACTGAGGGAGCGCTGCACTGTCGGAGGTGCTGTCTTTCGGATGAGATGTTAAACTGAGGCCCTCTCAGGTGGCTGTAAAAGATCCCAAGGCACTATTTGGAAGAGCAGGGAAGCTATCCACGGTCTCCTGGCCAATATTTATCCCTCAACCAACATCACTAGAACAGATGATCTGGTCATTTATCTCATTGCTGTTTGTGGGACCTTGTGCGCAAATTGGCTGCTATGTTTCCCACTGCTTTTCCTGATATATATTAATGACTTGGATGTGGGTGTACAGAGTACAATTTCAAAATTTGCAGGTGACACAAAACTTGGAAGTATAGTGAACAGTGAGGAGGAGAGTGACAGACTTCAAGAGAACATAGACAGGCTGGTGAAATGGGCGGACATGTGGCAGATGAAATTTAACGCAGAAAAGTGTGAAGTGATACATTTTTGGTAGAATGAATGAGGAGAGGACATATAAACTAAAGGGTACAATCCTGAAGGGGGTGCACAAACAAAGAGACCTGGGGGTATATGTGCACAAATCGTTGAAGGTGGCAGGGCAGGTTGAGAAAGCAGTTAAAAAGGCTTACGGGATCCTGGGCTTCATGAATAGAGGTATAGAGTACAAAAGTGTGGAAATTATGATGAACCTGTATAAAACACTGGTTCGGCCCCAACTGGAGTACTGTGTCCAATTCTGGGCACCGCACTTTAGGAAGGATGTGAAGGCCTCAGATAGGGTGCAGAGAAGATTTACGAGAATGATTCCAGGAATGAGGGACTTCAGTTACGTGGATAGACTGGAGAAGTTGGGGTTGTTCTCCTTGGAGCAGAGAAGACGGAGAGGAGATTCGATAGAGGTGTTCAAAATCATGAGGGGCCTGGACAGAGTAGATAGAGAGAAACTGTTCGCATTGGCAGAAGGGTCGAGAACCAGAGGACACAGATTTAAGGTGATTGGCAAAAGAACCAAAGGCAACATGAGGAAAAACTTTTTTATGCAGCAAGTGGTTAGGATCTGGAATGCACTGCCTGAAAGGGTGGTGGAGGCAGATTCAATCGTGGCTTTCAAAAGGGAGTTGGATAAGTATCTGAAGGAAAAATATTTGCAGGGCTACAGGGAAAGGGCGGGGGAGTGGGACTAGCTGAGAGTTGGCACGGGCTTGACGGGCCGAATGGCCTTCTTCCGTGCTGTAACCATTCTATGATTCTATGATTACAACAGTGACTACACTTCAAAAAAGTACTTTATTGTCCGAAAAGCGCTTTGGGACGTCCTGAGGTTGTGAAAGGCGCTATAAAAATGCAAGTTCTTTGTTTCTTTATTCTATGATTAGATTCTAGCCTGTATTTCTCTTCTGGGAATCCACTATTATTCAATACATTAACCTTTTGAATCCTTCAGTCAGATTACAGCTTGTAGTTCACTTCCACTTATCTATTGTAGGTGCAAACTAGCCAAACCCCAATTAAATTCCAGCCTGTAACTCACTGCAGGTTATTCAGTATTCTATATATAAACCATACAAACCTCTTGATTAGATTCCAGCCTGTATCTCACTCCCGGGTATCCACTGTTCTATATGTCATAGAATCACACAGCACAGAAGGAGGCCATTCGGCCCATCGTGCCTGTGCCGACCCTTTGAAAGAGCTACCAATTAGTCCCACACCCCTGCTCTTTCCCCATAGCCATGAAATTGTTTCCTTTTTAAGTACAGGAAACTTTCGATTTACCGGCACCTAAATAACCGGAAATCTCGGTTAACCGGCAAAATTCAGGAGTAGGTTCAGGTAAGTTTTACTTCATATTGTACTTGCCTTCCTCGATCTGTTGCTGTGCAAGGGTGTGGCTGCAGCTGTTGCTAATCTACAGAGACGCTTGGAACTTGTGGCCATTGTTCTGAACCTGTTGCTAAGCAACAGGGTTTGTTGCTTTATACGGAGCTCTCAGCTCTCCCTATCTTTTACTATAGCTTTCGGTTATCCGGAATTTTTGATGAACCGGCACCACGTCGGTCCCGGATAAAAAAAAGTTTCCTGTATATATCTAATTCCCTTTTGAAATTCCTCAACTGATTGCTTTAATCACCTATTGAGTCTGCTTCCACCACCCTTTCAGGCAGCGCATTCCAGATCACAACAACTCGCTGTGTAAAATAAATTCACCTCATCTCCCCTCTGGCATTTTATCCAAATCTTAAATCGGTGTCCTCTGGTTACCGACCCTCCTGCCAGTGGAAACAGTTTCTCTCTATTTACTCCATCAAAACCCCTCATAATTTTGAACACCTCTATTAAATCTCTGCTTAAACTTTGTTGCTCTAAGGAGAACAATCCCAGCTTCTCCAGTCTCTCCACATAATTGAATTCCTTCATCCCTGGTACCATTCCTGGTAAACCTCCTCTGCACCCTCTCCAAGGCCTCGACATCCTTCCTAAAGTGTGGGGTCCAAAATTGAACACAATACTCCAGCTGAGGCCTAATCATTGATTTATAAAGGTTTAGCAAAACTTCCTTGCTTTTGTACTCTATTCCTCTATTAATAAAGCCAAGGAGCCCATGTGCTTTTTTTTTTTTTTTTTTTGAACAGCTTTATCAGCTTGTCCTGCCATCTTCAAAGATTTGTGTACCTGAACCCCCAGGTCTCCCTGTTCCTGCACCCCTTTAAAATGTTACCATTTAGTTTATACTGCCTCTCCTCATTCCTCCTTCCTCTTCATAAACTAGTTGAAGCCCTTGATTAGATTCCAGATTGTAGCTCCACAGTAATCGGCAACCCTTCCACAACAACAACAACAACTTGTATTTATATAGCGCCTTTAACATAGTAAAACGTCGCAAGGCGCTTCACAGGAGTATTGCAAGACAAAAACTTGACACTGAGCCACATAAGGAGAAATTAGGGCAGGTGACCAAAAGCTTGGTCAGAGGTAGGTTTTAAGGAGTGTGTAAAGGAGGAGAGAGGTAGAGAGGCGGACAGGTTTAGGCAGGGAATTCCAGAGCTTAGGGCCTAGGCAACAGAAGGCACGACCATCAATGGTTGAGCGATTATAATCAGTGATGATCAAGAGACCAGAACTGGAGGAGCGCAGGTATCGCGGGTGGTTGTGGGGCTGAAGGAGATTACAGACATAGAGAGGGGTGAGGTCATGGAGGGATTTGAAAACAAGGATGAGAATTTTGAAATCGTGGCGTTGCTTAACCGGAAGCCAATGTAGGTCAGTGAGCACAAGGGTGATGGGTGAATGGGACTTGGTGCGAGTTAGGACACAGGCAGCCGAATTTTGGATGGCCTCAAGTGTTGGAATAAACGGGTCTTTTTCCGAGTGGCAGGCAGTGACTAGTGGAGTACCGCAGAGATTGGTGCTAGGACCCCAGCTATTCACAATATACAGTATATTAATGATCTAGATGAGGGGACTAGATGTAATATTTCCAAGTTTGCAGACAACACAAAGCTGGGTGGGCGTGTGTGCTGTGAGGATGATGCTGAGAAACTACAGTATGATTTGGACATGTTGGGTGATTGGGCAGATGCATGGCAGATGCAGTATAATGTGGATAAATGCAAGGTTATCCACTTTGGTGGCAAAAACAGGAAGGCAGATTATCTGAATGGCAATAGATTGGGAGAAGGGGAAGTGCAACGAGACCTGGGTGTCCTTGTGCACCAGTCGCTGAAGGTAAGCATGCAGGTGCAGCAGGCGGTTAAGGCGGCAAATGGTATGTTGGCCTTCATAGCGAGAGGATTCAAGTATAGGAGCAAGGATGTCTTGCTGCAGTTGTACAGGGCCTCGATGAGACCACACCTTGAGTATTGTGTGCAGTTTTGGTTGCCTTATCTGGGGAAGGATGTTCTTGCCATGGAGAGAGTGCAGCGAAGATTCACCAGACTGATACCTGGGATGGCAGGAATGACGTATGAGGAGAGATTGGGTCGATTGGGCTTATATTCGCTGGAGTTTAGAAGAATGAGAGGGGATCTCATTGAAACTTATAAAATTCTAACAGGACTAGACAGACTAGATGCAGGAAGGATGTTCCCGATGGCGAGGGAGTCCAGAACCAGGGGTCACAGTCTAAAGATAAGGGGTAAGCCATTTAGGGCAGAGATGAGGAGGAATTTCTTCACCCAGAGAGTGGTGAGCCTGTGGAATTCTCTACCGCAGAAGGCAGTTGAGGCCAATTCATTAAATATATTCAAGAAGGAGTTGGATATATTTCTTAAGGCTAAAGGGACCAAGGGATATGGGGAGAAAGCAGGGACAGGGTACTGAATTTGGATGATCCGCCATGATCTCATTAAATGGCGGAGCAGGCTCGAGGGGCCGAATGGCCTACTCCTGCTCCTATCTTCTATGTTTCTATGTTACATAGGGTAGAATGTGGGAGGCCGGCCAGGAGTGCATCGGAATAGTCAAGTCTAGAGATAATAAAGGCATGGATGAGGGTTTCAGCAGCGGATGAGCTGAGGCAAGGGCGGAGACGGGCGATGTTACGGAGGTGGAAATAGGTGGATATGCGGTCGGAAGCTCACTTCAGGATCAATATGACACCAAGGTTGCGAACAGTCTGGTTCAGCCTCAGACAGATGTTAGGGAGAGGGATGGAGCCAGTGGCTCGGGAACGGAGTTTGTGGCGGGGACCGAAAACAATGGCTTCGGTCTTCCCAATATTTAATTGGAAAAAATTTCTGCTCATCCAGAAATGGATGTCAGTCAAGCAGTCTGACAATTTAGAGAGAGTGGAGGGGTTGAGAGAAGTGGTGGTAAGGTAGAGCTGGGTGTCGTCAGCATACATGTGGAAACTGACGCTGTGTTTTCGGATGATGTCGCCAAGGGGCAGCATGTAGACGAGAAATAGGAGGGGGCCAAGGATAGGTCCTTGAGGGACACCAGAGGGAACGATGCAGGAGCAGGAAGAGAAGCCGTTGCAGGTGATTCTCTGGCTACGATTAGATATATAAAAATGGAACCAGGCGAGTGCAGTCCCACCCAGCTGGACGACGTTGGAGAAGGATGGAGTGATCAACCGTGTCAAAGGCTGCAGACAAGTCGAGAAGGACAAGGAGGGATAGTTTACCCTTGTCACAGTCACAAAGGATGTCATTTGTGACTTTGATGAGAGCTGTTTTGGTACTGTGGCAGGGCGGAATCCTGATTGGAGGGATTCGAACATGGAGTTGCGGGAAAGATGGGACACGTTCAAGGACTTTGGAGAGGAAAGGGAGGTTGGAGATGGGGCGGTAGTGTGCAAGGGTGGAGAGGCTTCCCCTTGTGAAAGGAATACCCTTCAGTGAATCAGAGACTAAAATGTTCACATTTATACTGTTCAGTGCATCACTTGATCCCAATATCAGAGAAACGTTGTCAGGTGATTTTTAACATGGGTTTTCTTCAGAACCTACCCAGTATTTTGTACCATATGTTGAGTTCATTTTATTCTGCCTTTCTGATACCATGGTATAAACAGGACATTGTTGGGGACATGTGAATAATTAAGTCACATGGCTTTGTTACCTTTAAAAAATAAAGGATGGATAGAAAGTGTGGTAAACCACTGTATTGTATATTGCCACCTCTGGGTGGCGCTGTGTATGGAGGCATGCCTCAGCTGACTCCACCCACCACTGTGTGGGTTTCGTTCAGACTTGTTCAGTCACTCACGAAGAAGCATGGTCTCTTCTTAGCTAATAAAAGCCTTATTCATCTCTTCTTTCGACTCATCATCTCTTCTTCGACTCATCACCTTTTATGAAGTAATTGATAAGCGTATCAATTTTATTAGCTAAAAGTTAAATGGCGACACCTGAGGAGCAACAACAGCAACGGATACAGCAGACATTGCTGAGAGCCCTCAGACCACCACGCCTGGACCTCGACCCTCAAGATGTGGGTGCATCAGCCAAGTTTGAACACTGGCTGAGCTGCTTTGAATCCTTCCTCGCAATCTCACAGGTTACAGAGGAGGATCACAAACTGAAAATTTTGACCGCCCAGGTGAGCCATCAAGTATATATGCTAATCCGGGACTCTAATACGTACGTGGCGGCCCTCGAGCTACTAAAAGGGCAATATACGCGCCCAGTGAACACAATTTACGCCCGACACCTCTTGGGATCCCGCAGGCAGCAACCGGGAGAATCGGTAGGGGCATTTGCACGGGCGCTACTGGCACTCTGCAGAGACTGCGATTGTAAAGCGGTAACGGCTGTGGAGCACGCGCAGGGACTCGCCTGTGATGCCTTCGTCAGGGGCCTCCAGTCAGACCACACCCGGCAGAGACTGCTAGAAAGCAAGGAACCCGACCTGAAGACGGCCATTGCCCTTGCGCTCTCGTTAGAGGAGGCCCACCGAAACCTCGAGGCATACCCCCGTAACGGCGCCGAGACATGGCAATCGAAACCGTGGGACACGGGACCGCCGCCCCCGGCACCAACCGCTGCAGCGACCCAACCGAGACAGCAGCCTCCGGTAAGAACTGCTTCGATGCCCAGTAACCAGGCCCAAAAATGCTATTTCTGTGGCCAGTTAAAACATCCCAGAGCGCACTGCCCAGCTAAGACAGCTACCTGCTCGGGCTGCGGGAAGAAAGGCCATTACGCTAACGCCTGCAAGGGGAAGCCAGCCAGCAGCGCAGCGTGCGGGCCGTGGGAGCAGCCATCTTATCCGCCATTTTGTGTACCCCCGGCCGCATGGCATCCGCCGCCATCGTATCCAACGCACTCAACCGCCATTTCGTCACCGGAACCGACCACCGTCTCGGCGGATGACTATAGTGACTCACTAAGCCACATACTGGCCTCCGTGACGCTGGATCAAGGCCACCCTCACCATCTATCCAGCTCCATGATGGATATCGCGGTAAACGGCCGCGCCACCAGTTGCCTGATCGACAGCGGGAGCACAGAGAGTTTCGTCCACCCCGACACGGTACGTAGCCACTCCCTCACGATTCTGCCAACGCACCATCGCATTTCTATGGCGTCCAAGTCCCAGTCAATGGACATCAGCGGCTACTGTGGTGACCCTGTCAGTAGGGGGCACTGAATATCAAAAATTTAAACTGCTAGTCCTGCCCCGTCTTTGCGCTGCCGTCCTGCTAGGGTTGGATTTTCAGTGCCACCTTAAGAGTGTCACACTAGCATACGGTGGACCCCTCCCCCCACTCACAGTCTGCAACCAACAACTTTTAAATCGCCCGCTGCAAACCACCTGCAGCCTTTCCACATTAAAAGTCCCCCCCCCTCCCCTGTTCGCTAACCTCACCCGCGACTGTAAACCCATCGCTACCAAAAGCAGGCGGTACAGTGCCGGGGACAGAGCTTTTATCAGCTCTGAGGTGGAGCGGCTCTTGAAGGAGGGCATTATCGAAGGTAGCACTAGCCCCTGGCGAGCCCAGGTTGTAGTCGTTAAAACCACTGCAAAACGCCGCATGGTAATCGACTACAGCCAAACCATAAACCGGTACACCCAGCTGGACGCGTACCCCCTCCCTCGCATATCTGATATGGTCAATCAGATTGCGCAATACAAAGTATTCTCCACCATCGACCTTAAGTCAGCGTACCACCAGCTGCCCATCCGCCATGAGGACCGCCAGTATACTGCCTTCGAGGCAAACGGCCGCCTCTACCACTTCCTTAGGGTCCCCTTCGGCGTCACCAACGGGGTTTCGGTCTTCCAAAGGGAGATGGACCGAATGGTTGACCAGAACGCGCTGCGGGCAACCTTCCCCTATTTGGATAACGTCACCATCTGCGGCCACGACCAGCAGGACCACGACGTTAATCTAGCAAATTTCCTCCGTACGGCCCAACGGCTGAACCTAACGTACAATAAGGAAAAATGTATGTTTCACACCAAGCGCCTGGCCATCCTCGGCTGCGTGGTGGAGAACGGAGTCATCGGGCCCGACCCCGACAGAATGCGCCCCCTAATGGAGCTACCCCTTCCCCACTGCCAAAAAGCACTGAAGAGATGCCTGGGGTTTTTCTCCTACTACGCCCAGTGGGTGCCCCTCTATGCAGACAAAGCCAGGCCCCTCATCAAAGCCACCTCCTTCCCCCTGACACCAGAGGCGTGTGCAGCCTTCACTCTTATCAAGAACGATATCGCGAAGGCCGCAATGCACGCGGTGGATGAGTCCATCCCCTTCCAAGTGGAGAGCGATGCCTCCGACTTCGCCCTAGCCGCGACCCTTAACCAGGCGGGCAGACCCGTGGCCTTTTTCTCAAGGACCCTCCAGGGCCCCGAGACGAGACACTCCTCCGTCGAAAAGGAGGCCCAGGCTATTGTAGAAGCGGTGCGTCACTGGAGGCATTACCTGGCCGGGAAACGATTTACCCTGCTCACTGACCAGCGTTCAGTAGCTTTTATGTTTAATAATAAGCAGAGGGGTAAAATCAAGAACGACAAGATCTTGAGGTGGAGAATCGAACTCTCCACCTACAATTATGATATCTTGTATCGGCCAGGGAAACTCAATGAGCCCCCAGATGCCCTATCACGTGGTACATGCGCCAACGCGCAGAGTGATAGGCTGCAGTCCCTCCACAATGACCTCTGCCACCCGGGGGTCACCAGGTTTTTCCATTTTATCAAATCCCGTAACCTGCCCTACTCCATCGAGGAGGTCAGGACCATGACCAAGAGCTGCCAAATCTGCGCCGAGTGCAAACCGCACTTCTATAGGCCGGACAGAGCAAGCCTGATCAAGGCCACCCGCCCCTTCGAACGCCTGAGCGTCGATTTTAAAGGGCCCCTCCCCTCCGCTGACCGCAATGTGTACTTCCTCAACATAGTTGATGAGTACTCCCGTTTCCCCTTTGCCATCCCTTGCCCAGACATGACCAGTACCACGGTCATCAAGTGTCTGAATGACATCTTCGCTCTGTTCGGGTTCCCCAGCTATATACATAGCGACAGGGGCTCATCGTTCATGAGCGACGAACTTCGGCAGTACCTGCTAACAAGAGGTATCGCCACGAGCAGGACCACCAGTTACAACCCCCGGGGGAACGGCCAGGTGGAAAGGGAGAACGCGACGGTTTGGAAGGCAGTCCTCTTAGCACTAAAATCTAAGGGCCTTCCGACCTCCCGCTGGCAGGAGGTCCTCCCTGCAGCGCTTCACTCCATTCGGTCACTGCTTTGTACTGCCACTAATGCGACCCCTCATGAGAAAATGTTCGTTTTCCCCCGGAAGTCTACATCGGGAACCTCGCTACCGGCATGGTTGACTTCTCCTGGGCCCGTCCTACTGCGGAGGCACGTGAGGACGCATAAAACGGACCCCCTGGTCGAGCGGGTGCACCTCCTACACGCCAACCCCCAGTATGCCTGGGTGACATACCCAGACGGGCGGGAGGACACGGTCTCCATACGAGATCTCGCACCCTCGGGTACCCCTGAATTACCACCGTTATCCCCCTTACCACCGTTATCCCCCTTACCACTGTTATCCCCCACCACCCCTCCCAACCCAACCCCTGCAGACGGCATGCCAAAGCCCCAGGAATCTTCGCCAACCACCCAGACACCAGACCCGACGTCGGATGCTGCAACACCACCGCCGCCACCACGACGATCAGGACGTCAGACAAGGCCTCCTGATAGACTTAACTTGTAGTACCCTTCACCCCGCCGGACTTCACATTAAACAAGGGGTGAATGTGGTAAACCACTGTATTGTATATTGCCACCTCTGGGTGGCGCTGTGTATGGAGGCATGCCTCAGCTGACTCCACCCACCACTGTGTGGGTTTCGTTCAGACTTGTTCAGTCACTCACGAAGAAGCATGGTCTCTTCTTAGCTAATAAAAGCCTTATTCATCTCTTCTTTCGACTCATCATCTCTTCTTCGACTCATCACCTTTTATGAAGTAATTGATAAGCGTATCAGAAAGAAACTTGTTCCGCTGGTGGGGGCGTCTCGGACAAGGGGACAAAATCTTAAAATCAGAGCCAGGCCATTCAGGAGAGACGTTAGGAAACCTTCGTAGAAGTGTGGAACTCGCTCACACGAAAAGCAGCAGGTGCTTGCTCAATCAATCATTTTAAATCTGGAATGGATAGATCTTTGCTAGACAAGGCTTTCAAAGGATATGGAGTCAAGGCGGGTGGATGGAGCTAAGATACGATCAGCCATGATCTCACTGAATGATAAGGGATAAGCCATTTAGGACAGAGATGAGGAGGAATTTCTTCATCCAGAGAGTGGTGAACCTGTGGAATTCTCTACCACAGAAGGCAGTTGAGGCCAACTTATTAAATATATTCAAGAAAGAGTTAGATATATTTCTTAAGGCTAAAGGGATCAAGGGATATGGGGAGAAAGCAGGGACCGGGTACTGAATATGGATGATCAGCCATGATCTCATTAAATGGCGGAATAGGCTTGAGGGGCCGAATAGCCTACTCCTGCTCTGATCTTCCATGATTGGCAGTACAGGCTCGAGGGGCCGAATGGCCTACTCCTGCTCCGATCTTCTATGAATGGCAGTACAGGCTCGAGGGGCTGAATGGCCTCCTCCTGTTCCTAATTGTTACAAAACACGCGGCTTGAAAAATGGGAGCAACCCGAACAACATATTCAACCCAAAATACACGAGCAAAGAAAAAGATACTTCAGCATATTTCTTTGCTCATTTTGACTATATTTGCTCACCTATTTAGACTGTAGCTGTGCTATGAGTCATTCAGTGATTGGCAGATGAGCTGGAGAGCTGCTCTTTGGGTGTCAATGTTTCTGCTTGAATCATGTGTGAAATTGCCTCAGGGTGGCTTGCTCTCTAAATTTCCCACACTTTGTGCCAGTGCCCGTGCCAAGCCTCTTTCTAAAGAACTTTCCCATCAAAAGCAGCTCCTCCCATTCTCTCTCCAAAGCGTAAAAGAAAAAAAGACTTGCATTTATATAGCGTCTTTCACAACCTCGGGACGTTCCAAAGCGCCTTACAGCCAATGAAGTACTTTTGAAGTGTGGTCACTGTTGTAATGTAGCAAACGCGCCAGCCAATTTGCGCACAGCAAAGACCTACAAGGAACTGCTGGGCACCGCAGACTCTCAGAAATGTAGGTCTGCGAACATGCCTTTGGTTTAAGGCAACCTGTTACAGCAAAGTGGGAAGTTTGACCTGTGGGTTTTGGAACCTTCCAGTTGTGCGGTGTCTAAATAATTCTAAAATAATCGTATGGTCTAGAAAACAGAGGAAGTTCTTTTAAGTTCTGGTTCACTCTTGTAATGTAGAGGAGTTCCGAAATAAAGATTTCCCCTCAGTGAAAAAAAATTGTAGTGGCAATCCTAACGTGCTCAAGTTAAATGCCAATCGAGTCTCAGGACAGCCCAGCTACTGACCTGTACTGACCACTCAATTTAAGAGGGCAAAAGGAATGCATGGAGGTAGCTCTCCCAAGACAGAGATAACAGTAAAAACAGTTGGTGTTCGCCTGACAACGTGGCTGAAATTGGGAAATCACAGCATGGGTAACTTCAGGACTGAGCACTTCCCATCGTTCGATGGCAGGGCATGTTGAGATACCAATTAATCAGTACACACAGCAATAGCAAAACACATTCATTAGAGGCGATTTAAACATGGCTCACCGTGTAGATATAGTATTGACCCTGGAGGTGGCACTAGGACGAAATAAAACAACGGTAGTGTTATTCGGGATATACAGTGAGCTAAGAAATTATGCCAGAACAGTGAAGGAGGTGAGTTTTTTTTTTAGCAGGATACTTACTGTCTCACATTCTTTATCAGTGAAGAAAAATAAGGTGGTATTCTGGAGCCTAAACCAGTATTTTGCCCAAGCAAACTTCTACAAAGGGAGAGAGAGAAATCACAATCCTTACTTTTTGAGAATACTGGATTCGTCCAGTTTCCTTCCACCTCACTTATAAATGGACTTTCAAACAAACCAAAAGCAATTAAATTTTTTAAAAAACAGCTTACCATCTTATCTTTTCGCTTTTTCAAATATCCTTCAAAAACCAGGTCCTTGACGTTCTCGTCAGAAGCCATCTCAGCGAGCGTTTGCAGTTTGTCACTGACTCTGGCTGAGAAACATTGATCTGCCGATGACACTCTCTGATCGGGACTGCAGTTCCCCACCTGCTTCGTCGCAAAGGGTCAGCGTTTCTGTGTCCCGGTACAGGTGTATGTGTCATAGCACCACCCCCTTTAGAACTAGACAATCAAGATTAGCTTGTGACAACACTTCCTTGTACTCTGCTACAGGTATAGTTTCAATAAACATTTAACCCCTTAGGGGTAAAATACTCCAGCTGCACCACTTTCAAAAATACAAGGTTCAGTTCCAAATATCTTTCAGAAAGAGAGATATTGGAACAGATGCAACACCGTGCTCGTCATTAGTCTCCGGCATAATTGCCTTTTAGCAGAATATTGCAGCTTCTCACCTCATGGAAGGTGAATAAATAAGTACAAATATTATTCTATTGCTAGCTATAGAATAATATTCTGACCAGATTAATGTTCAGCCCGCAAGAACCTTACTCTACAAGACCTCTTAGTATTTTGGATGAAGATTCATACTGGGCAATCCAGAGGAATACTGAGAACTAACCTGCACATGGGTTGTTGTCAACACTGCATATTTAGGTCTGATAACTAAAGTTAAGGTCAAAGCTATCAACATAGATGTACAAGACATTGGATAAGGTAAACTTTGGAGCTATGAGGTAAGTACTGGGAGGATTAAGCAGGAAAACAAAACACAAAGAGAACTGAAAATATTTCAGGACTGTTTTAAGCAAAGCTGCACAGGACAATCATGCCATGAAGAAGTGGGTTCATGTTCTGATAATCAGCAAGGTTAATTCCCAACCTTCGCTGGGGAGCAGCAGACTGGAGTCCAGAACTTTCTCACAGGGAGGAGGACAAATTGGAGGACAGAAGTGGGGATGTTCGCTGATGATTGCACACTGTTCAGCACCATTCGAGACTCGTCAGATACTGATGCAGTCCGTGTCCATATGCAGCAAGACCTGGACAACATTCAGACTTGGGCTGACAAGCGCAAGTAACATTCGCACCACACAAGTGCCAGGCAATGACCATCTCCAACAAGCGAGACTCTAACCATCTCCCCTTGACATCCAATGGCATTACCATCGCTGAATCCCCCACTATCAACATCCTGGGGGTTACCATTGATCAGAAACTGAACTGGACCAGCCATATAAATACTGTGGCTACAAGAGCAGGCCAGAGGCTGGGAATTCTGTGGCGAGTGTCTCGCCTCCTGACTCCCCAAAGCCTTTCCACCATCTACAAGGCACAAGTCAGGAGTGTGATGGAATACTCTCCACTTGCCTGGATGAGTGCAGCTCCAACAACACTCAAGAAGCTCGACACCATTCAGGATAAAGCGGCCCGCTTGATTGGCACTCCATCCACCTTCAACATTCACTCCCTCCACCACCGGCGCACTGTGGCTGCAGTGTGTACCACCTACAAGATGCACTGCAGCAACTCGCCAAAGCTCCTTCAACAGCACCTTCCAAACCCACGACCTCTACCACTTAGAAGGACAAGGGCAGCAGACACATGGGAACATCACCACCTACAAGTTCCCCTCCAGGCCACAAACCATCCTGACTTGGACCTGTATCGCCGTTCCTTCACTATCGCTGGGCCAAAATCCTGGAACTCCCTTCCTAACAGCATTGTGGGTGTAACTACACCATATGGACTGCAGCAGTTCAAGAAGGTGGCTCACCACCATCTTCTCAAGGGCAATTAGGGATGGGCACTAAATGCAGGCCTAGCCAGCGACGCCCACATCCCATCAATGAATTAAAAAAATAAAATCATTCCTACACCTCCTTCCAGCAGGTGCTGTACAGCAGTGGCAGTAGAGGCTTGTGAGTGAGCGGCCTACCTGTCCTCTCGGCCAGTGGGTAACAAAGAGATACTTGGGGTGGGGGGCAGAAGTGAACAGTAGACAATTGAAAAAGACTGCTTTAAGAGGTGTGCAAGGGAATTATCTTTCTTAGGCAGTCCCTCGGAACCGAGGATGACTTGCTTCCACATTAAAAATGAGTTCTCAGGTGACTGATGAGTCCAATGCGGGACCTACAGTCTCTGTCACAGGTGGGGCAGACGGTGGTTGAAGGGGCGGGCGGGTGGGGTGCTTGGGTTGACGTGCGCTCCTTGCGCTTGGCTTCCGCTTTCTCCCGGTGAAGAGACTCGAGGTGTTTGGCGCCTTCCCGGATGCTTCTCCTCCTCTTTGTGCAGTCTCGGGCCAGGGATTCCCAGGTGTCGGTGGGGATGTTGCACTTTTTCAAGGAGGCTTTGAGGGTGTCCTTGAAGTGTTTCCTCTGCCCACCTGGGGCTTTCTTGCCGTGTCGGAGCTCCGAGTAGAGCGCTTATTTTGGGAGTCTAGTATCGGGCATGCGGACGATGTGACCCGTCCATCGGAGCTGATTGAGCGTGGTCAAAGCTTCGATGCTGGGGATGTTGGCCTGAGCGAGAACACAGACGTTAATGCGCCTATTGACGTAAGAAAACTACTGGGCACTTGGTCTGAGTATTAAACAAAGCTTTAATCAACTGTTTTTCAACATGGAGATCTAGTTGTGTCCTTCACTAGTTCCTGTAAAAGAATGTCCTGAGCAAGCTGGGCCCATGCCCGAGTATTTATACTTTCCCTGGACAGCGCCACCAGCAGGCCGCCCAGTATTATTTCATAAGTCATTTCCACATGAATGACACGATTCATGTCACCTATCCTGCCAATGGATTTGCAGGATCTTGCGGAGGCAGCGTTGGTGGTACCTCTCCAGTGCTTTGAGGTGCCTGCTGTACATGGTCCATGTCTCTGAGGCATACAGGAGGGCGGGTATGACTACTGCTCTGTAGATCATGAGCTTGGTGCTGGGTTTGAGGTCCTGGTCTTCAAACACTCTCTTCCTCAGGCGACCGAAGGCTGCACTGGCACACTGAAGGCGGTGTTGGACTTTGTCATTGACATCTGCCCTTGTTGACAGTAGGCACCCGAGGTATGGAAAGTGGCCCACGTTGTCCAAGGCCTTGTCGTGGATTTTGATAATTGGGGGGCAGTACTGTGTGGCAGGGGCAGGTTGGTAGAGGACCTTTGTCTTACGGATGTTTAGTGTAAGGCCTATGCTCTCATAGGCTTCGGTGAAGGTGTTAACGATGGTTTGGAGTTCGACCTCAGAGTGTGCGCAGACGTAAGCGTCGCCTGCATACTGTAATTCGATGGCAGAGGATGGGACGACCTTGGATCTGGACTGGAGGCGACGGAGGTTGAACAGTTTCCTGTTTGTTCTGTAAATTAGCTCCACTCCAGCGGGGAGCTCACAGAGTGAGATGGAGCATTGCTGCAAGAAAGATCGAGAAGAGCGTTGGTGTGATGACACAGCCTTGCTTGACCCATGTTCGCACGTGAATTGGGTCTGTGGTGGAACCGTTGGTCAGGATCACGGCTTGCATGTCGTCGTGAAGCAGGCGGAGGATGGTGACAAACTTTTGAGGGCAGCCGAATTTGAGGATACTCCATAATCCCTCATGGTTGAGTGTCAAAGGCCTTTGTGAGGTCAAAGAAGGTCATGTAGAGCAGTTGGTGCTGTTCCCTGCATTTCTCTTGTAATTGGAGCGCGGTGAAGATCATGTCCATTGTGCCCCTTAGTGGGCAGAATCCGCATTGCTCCTTCCAGCAGGCACTGGCTGCCTCCCTGTCCTTGATGAGTACCTCTCCGTTCTTGGCCCGCAATGGGGTAGGACCTTGGGTGCTTGGGCCGTAGACGTTCTTGACTGCGCTAAAGAATCCACGCACGTCATGGTTGTCGGCTAGCTGCTGGATCTCCTGCGCTTTCTCCACCCACCACCTGTTCTTTAGGTCGCGAGTTTTTTGTTGGACCTCGGCCTTCAGGTGTCTGTAGAGCTGCTTTCTTGCTCTAGAGTTGTGTTGTTGTTTCCAGATCAGGAATGCCTTGCGCTTGCGGCTTATTCGCTCCTGGATCTCCTGGTTGTTCTCGTCGAACCAGTCTTGGCGTTTCCTGGTTGAGTGACCGAGCGTCTCTTCACAGGTGCTGATTATGGAGGCCTTGAGTGCAGACCAGGCGCTGTGGACACTCTGTGTGTACGCCCCAACACTGGAAGCCACAGACAAGACCAAAGAGGAATTCTACTCCAGCCTTGAACAATCCCTGTCCCGAGTCTCAATGGGCGACAAGCTGATCCTCCTTGGCAACTTTAACGCCAGAGTTGGAAAGGACACAGACCTCTGGGGAGGTGTGATCGGCCCAGAGGGGGGTAGGGAAAGCCAACTCCAACGGTACCCGCCTCCTGACTAAATGCTTAGGACATGGCCTTGTCATAACCAACACCTTGTTCCGGCAGAGAGACAAGTACAAGGCTTCATGGCAGCACCCTCGCTCCAAGCACTGGCATCTGCTGGACTACGTCATCGTCCGAGCGAGGGACCGCAAGGACATCCGCATCACCATGACAGGAGCTGACGACTGCTGGACAGACCACCGTCTAATCCGCTCTGTCATCTCCATCAATGTAGTCCCAAAACAGCGGCGGCAACAGAAACAATGCCGCAGGAAAATCAACACTGGAGCACTCAAAGACCCCGCTAAGAAAGCCCTATTCAGCCTGCGCCTCACAAACAACCTGACTACTCCCAGTGAAGGGAATTATATCCCCCTGAGAAAAGGGAACATAATCATAGCGACTGGACATGAAAGTAAAAAAAAAATCCTAAAGTTTAAGAACTATTTTAAAAGCCAGTATGCATCAAAAAGTATCTAGGGCCAATGGGGTCATATAAAAGGCATGAAGATAACTAAAATGGGCATTAAATGGGATAAGAGAAGAACAGAAAGCTAAATTTAAAAGAGCAGCAAGAGAATTTTTCTTTTTAAAAAGTTATTTACGAAATAGGCAGAGCACTAAAATACCAGACAGACGCTATAAGACATAATATGGCTCGAAGTATTATACAGGGATTTAGGAAATTGCAACGAGTTAAATTCTTCACACCGAATGAAAGTAGGTAAATGTCACATCCAGTTAAACTGGCTCTGGCCTCTAGAGAAGAGGTCAGGAAACAATGAGTTTTAAGGAAGTTGAATCAATAAATATTTATACTTTTGGATCTTTGAGTAAACTGGGCAAGGCTCAGTGCAGTGCTTTCAAATCTCCATAAATACAGGAGGCCATCAAGACACAGAAGACTGGAGAGTTTCACAGCCAATTACTGATATTAAAAAACAAAATCAGCAACATTTAAATCAGCATTATAGACAAGTTAGTCTAACATCTGCAGTGGCCTACATGTTTGAGGGCATGTTACAGGATGGAAATTAGTTGTTTAAAGTGAAGCAAGCAGCATTGTTCAGTGCATCAAACGTTACTGGAATTATAGGCGAAGGTGACTAAATCAAAGGATTAAGGATAGCCAGCGAATAAAACATTTCAGCCAATTGGATTGAACACTGGCCCAGCAATAGAAAGCTAAGAGGGTTGATAAATAGACATGGTTTTATCTGGAGATTGGAGAGCTACATCATCCGGTTACAGTTTTCGTAAATTACATTTAGGAAAGAGTCCATGAACTGATTTTAAATGAATCAGATAGTTGCTTGAAAAAGATTATTAAAGGCTATCAGGGGGTGTGGGGGGGGTGGGGGTGGAGAACAGGAGTTAGGTTTGGTGGCAGGTTTGGTGGCTCGTGTGGAGAAAAACATTGGCACAAACTTGGTTGGTCAAATGGCCTGTCTGTGCTGTAACATTCTATGAAGCCAAACTATGTCGCCACATTCAATTGGATCTCAGTAAGGTGGATGGGCTAAGATGACATGTATATTAATAGGGTAAAATGTAAAGGTAATGCACATGGAAATAGATACAATAAATGGGCAAATAGATTGTTGAAGGTGGAGGGAAAAGATTTTAATGTGATTGTTGACCACTTAACACAACATACATCTTGATGAGTTCTGTACTAAAGCGTGCGCCTATTTTGGAGAATACAACAGTCCTAGGTATCAAAGATCATTGGTGAAAAATGATTAGAAATTGTTCAAAAGACATTCAGATTGTGACGGGATGAGACCAGAACACACAAACTAATGTCTGCTGTGTAAATGAAAAAGATTGCTCGATGTACAAGCATTACTTGAGCCAACAGGAAGTCTTCGCCGCATAGCTTTTTCATTCAAATCTAACCTGTTGATTGGGAGAAGCCAAATGTTCCAGCTCAGCAGACACAATCTGTTAACTTGTCCTGCATATATACAGGCCAATGCAGGTCCATAAAGCAGCATAAAGGACTAGCTATAAAGAAATTATTCTAATAAGTGTGAAAATGTTTCTTGTTCAAAGAACAACAACAACTTGTATTTATTATAGCGCCTTTAACGTAGTAAAACATCCCAAGGCGCTTCACAGGAGTATTATAAGACAAAAAAATTGACACCGAGCCACAGAAGGATAAATTAGAGCAGGTGACCAAAAGCTTGGTCAGAGGTAGACTTTAAGGAGCGTCTTAAAGGAGGATAGAGAGGTAGCGAGGCGGAGAGGTTTAGGCAGGGAATTCCAGAGCTTAGGGCTTAGGGCCTAGGAATAAATGGATTTGAGTTATCTAGACATGACATTTCCACTCAAGGGTCTAATTTTTCTCATGCCTGTTTGTTGGTCTGCCTGAAGGAAACTAAGAAAGTCCAACTATCAGCACTTGCTGCCAATGAAACGTGGTATATAGACTGAAACTGCACCTGTCCTGGGAGCAAATGCAACTTTTTCATCCCTTATTTGCTCCTTTATTTTTAGCATGGATCAACAACCACCACCTGCATTTATACAGCGCCTTTAACAAGGCGCTTCACAGGAGCGATTATCAAACTAAATTTGACACCGCGCCACATAAGGAGATATTAGGACAGGTGACCCAAAAGCTTGGTCAAAGAGGTAGGTTTTAAAGAGCGTCTCAAAGGAGAAGAGATAGAGATAGAGAGGCGGAGAGGTTTAGGGAGGGAATGCCAGAGCTTAGGGCCTCGGCAGCTGAAGGCACGGCCGCCAATGGTGGAGCGATGGAAATCTCATTCAGCAACGGAATCCTTTTAATGCAAACAGCCCGACGGTGTTATCTCACATCTGAAAGGTAAGGGTAAGGGGAGCAGCATCGAAAAGAGAAGTCAGCAGTACTAACAGATTTGTAGATCTGAAATCTTAATATGGGCAGAACTTACTTCCTGTAAACTGGCAATGCAGCTCAAAAGAGGAAGTATATAGAATAAAAACTGATGTTTTTGTGTAGAATTTGTAAATCAAAAATAATTAAGCACCAGCATCTCAGGTAAGGCAAGATTAGGCCAGAGTGGATTCCAATGTACATTGCATAACAAATATGGGAGTATGAATGTATACAAACAAAACATACTTCCCTATTGTCAACTGTTTATTTGTTTACTACTAGCTATTCTAAGAAATAATATTTAAAAAGATAACTACAGGTAAATACTATTGATAGGTATCTATGAAATTAATCTCTGGTTTAACTTTTACTTAAAAATCTTCCTTTACAGAGCTGTCAATGGAGCCCAGTAAACACCCATTTCGTACAGTGGCAGATGGAAGCGACGTGTTGCAGTGGCATCAAACTAGGAAATCTCCATAGCACTAGAATTAACTTGGTCAGGCACCAGCTTTTTCTTGTGGCCAAGCCCAGCAGGGGTTCAGATTCTTTGGTACTTTTGGGACTGCAAAGTAACAGGAGTGGAAGCCACTGGTTTATTTTCCAAGTCTAACAAACACTCTTTCGCTAACATGTTCGTTTCTGTGCTTTTTTACACAGCAAGTTCCCTGATCTGCAGTTTGACCATCCCAAGGGGGAAAACAGGGCAGGGAAGGAAGGTGCGAAATGCTGTGAAGTGTCGGCTGTAGCCCTTCCCAAAGGGCTTAAACTTGCTCAAAAGTCATCAGACGCAGTCCTTTTATGGAGCTACTGTCAGTGTGTCAGCAGCAAGTAGGTTCCTGTTTTTTTTTTGGGGGGGGTGGGGAGTTTACGGGTACATAGTGTCCAATTCTGGACAGCACACTTTAGGAAGGATGTCCTAAAGGCCTTGGAGAGGGTGCAGAATTTACTAGAATGGTACCAGGGCTGAGGGACTGCAGTTATGTGGAGAGATTGGAGAAGCTGGGATTTCTCCACTTAGAGCAGAGAAGGTGAAGAGGTGTTCAAAATCATGAATGGTTTTGATAGAGTAAATAAGGAGAAACTGTTCCCATTGGCAGAAGGGTCGGTAACCAGAAGACACAGATCGAAGGTGATTGGTAAAAGAACCAGACGCGACATGAGGAAATATTTTTTACACAGCAAGTTGTTGTGATTTGGAATGCACTAAACTGAAGTGTGGTGGAAGTAGATTCAATAGTAACATTCAAAAGAAAATTGGATAAATACTTGAAGGGAACTTTTTTTATTTTTATTTTTTATAAAAAAACAGGGCTGTGGGGAACGGGACTAACTGGATAGCTCTACCAAAGAACCAGCAGACACGATGGGCCAAATGTCCTCATTCTGTGCTGTATCATTCTATGATTCTATGAGTGTGGAGATAGTGAGGCTCTTCCTCATTTTCTGCCCAGCTTGCATGGATTGTTTGAATCACAATATAGCTATGATCAAGGAAGGCTCATCTGCCCAAAATCATAAAGTCTTCTCTGCCCTCTTGAATACAGGAAGATCTCCTGTTTTTTGACCTTGGTAGCTTTTAGAAGTCGTGCTTTTAGCGTGTGACATAGTTGTAAAGGAAGACACACAATCTACATTGATTGCCTACATTACAACAGTGACTACACTTCAAAAGTACTTCATTGGCTGTAAAGTGCTTTGGGATGTCCTGAGGTCGTGAAAGGTGCTATAGAAATGCAAGTCTTTTTTTATCTGATCACTAAAGAGTCTGTCCCCTCAGGTTTGAGATGCTTCTCCTGCCATCAAGGGGGCCTGGTTTGGAATATTACAAGTCTAAAGCCTTGGGCTGTATTAACACTGTACTGGACACTTCCTGACTGCCAGAGATTTGCACAATGATTTGTTTACGTATAATCCACTTCCACTGAACTTGGTATAGAGTTACTGTCATTTGCAAGGAAATTTGAGAAGACAATATCCTGACCAAGCTACTAATCCTTTGACTTTTTCTGGAGGATTTTCTATACACTGTCCATGAAAAGCCACCGATAAGTCTGCTACTGTCTCTGTAAACAAGGGATCCTTTGTGTATGGCCCATTAGCAACATCTCAGGTTCTCACAAATTAATTCACTGTTGCATCACCTAGGAGGGGAAAGCTGAAACTGCTGAGCTGGGAATAACCATATTAGATCTAAAATGAAAGCAAAATACTGCAGTTGCTGGAACTCTGAAATAAAAACAAAAAATGCTGGAAATACTCCGGTCAGGCAGCGTCTGTGGAGAGAAAGAGATAACGTTTCAGGTCGACGTGATGAAAGGTCATCGACCTGAAACGTTAACTCCGTTTCTCTCTTCACAGATGCTGCCTGACCTCCTGAGTATTTCCAGTGTTTTCTGTGTATAGATATAAGATGAATCTGTCCTGGTGCTCAGGACTGTCTGTGATGTTAAGTACCAGCTGGGAGACACAGCTACAGAAAATTAACTAAAGAAATGTGATTAGATACAAGTGAAGGAATACTTTTCTCTTTACGCTACTGTTACTTGGGAGCATTTACCACCCCTCTTTTCCACAGTTATCTTGCCACTCTTCAAAGAAAGAACTTGCATTTATATAGCGCCTTTCTCAACTTAACTTCAGGGTGTCCCAAAGCACTTTACTGCCAATGAGGTACCTTTGAAGTGTACTCACCATTATAATGTAGGAAACGTGGCAGCCAATTTGCACACAGCAAGCTCCCACAAACAGCAATGTGATAATGACCAGATGATGTTTTTAGTGATGTTGGTTGAGGGATAAATATTGGCCAGGACACCTGGCAGAACTCCCCAGCACTTCTTTGAATAGTGCCATAGGATCTTTTACATCCACCCGAGAGCGCAAACAGGCTCGGTTTAACGTCTCATCCGAAAGACTTGGCACACCGACTAGAAATGTCAGTCAAGTTGGTTGAGTACCACAAGGCCTGATGAGAGTGGATACGCACTGTGGGATCTACTGGTGCTTGAGCAGCAATGCCTACATTTTGAGTCGTTACTGTGACTGCTGGTGAAACCCCCTGTTCATACCTGCTCCAAGTTCAGGGTGACTTACTGCGCCAGTGTGAATTTTCCATTTTACATACCAGCCCTGCTATAGTGTTTGAAAAATTAGTTCTAGGTTGCAGAGTTTGCACTGCAGACCACAACCTCCAAGTACTGGGCTGAGACTATCTGAATTTATTTCATATAGGACCTTAACAGTCCGAGAACATGCACATTAATCTCAACCTGGAATGGAATTAAACTCTGGTACTAGAAGTAAACGTACAGTGTTCCAACTCACTGCATCAACCAGTCGCCAAACCTTGAGCTTTACAAACAAGCATGAGATGATTGATAAAAGGTTTCCTATAAATCTAAGAAATCAATATTTTTTGGACACAAAGAAATTAACTACAAGGATGTACGATATAGCACGTAGATATTTATTGAAATTGTTTGAAAAAGTCAAGGATGAAAAACAACGTGATGCAACAGTTATTGGTTTAATATACAGGAAGAACGCAAATTCAATGTAACAGAAAATTGCAAGGATGCTCGATATGGTATTTTAGAGCTTAACTGTAGAAGAGATACTGTGAAGCATGCAACTACTACACTCTAACAAAGCAATAACTGTACTGTCTTTGCATTGCAACACAGTACAGATTACAGGAGTAAGTAGTCTCTTACTTTATTTACTTTGAGTGTTAAGATCATGGGGACCTGCAAGATCTGCGTCCTTCAAAGACTGTAAAACAACCTTTATCTTCTTGCCTGGCTTGGGAAAAAAATACAGAAATAATAGACCGGGGGGGGGCAGATAGGGAAAGGAAGAGACAAAAATAATAAAATGTCCATTTCTTCTGATACATGACTAATTTACTGGGTACAAAGGGAATTTTAGATAACAAAGTCAGCTATACTGCAAGAGATAAAACAATGATTGCTATTCTGTGTACGCTGATACCCTGAGAAATAAATCTCTTGGCGACTCCACTTTGTGCAGACGTGCTTCCTTAAAATTAAAATATTACCTAAACAATAAATAAAACTCCCTCAATGTTTTAAACACCAGGCAAGTCTGACTGGAGGATAAAGTTCTAAATATCCACAAGGAACAATCACTCTGACATGTAACTTGTTGCACAAGAAACCTAGAGAAGACTTTGTAACTGTACCAGGCATCCCAGGGCAGCGACGCCATTCTGCTGATTGCGTCGATATTTACATTATTTACACAATTATATCCCTTTTGGGTATCCAACATTGGCAGATTTTGCTTGACAGGACTCCTACAGATAACACTACTGGTACCTATGGCAAAACAGAAACAAGTTCTGAAATTGCAATAGGGTCAGTATCAGCGAAGGTTTGTATCATCCTTTCAGATGACATGGTAGCTATTAACCAGCTTGACCCTTAAATAGTTTTGTTCTCTTGCACCCCTACCCTCTGAAGAAATAAGTTTGCATATTAAAATAAAAACATTCAGAATATTCATTGCAGCCTCGAGACTGTATATAAAACTGAAATTGTGACCGAAAGATGCACTCCCATTCCGATCACCGTTGTTTCAGTAATGCTTTGTACACAGCAAATCCTAGGACAGCAAACACCGTGGCCCCAAGACTCGCTCGAAGCCAGAAGGTTGAGGTCTTCAGGTCGGCCTGTGTTGTGTGTCTGAAAGGAAGAAACATTTATAGTAAGAGAGCTGAAATATTACAGCAACACAATCTATCAAAATTAAAGGCCGGTACATTTTTTGAACATGGCACAAGTCCAAACACAAAGCTGTATTTAAAAAAAAGAGACACGTTAGAGAAATGGCTTTCTGGTGGAGGTGGCTGATTTTGAATATGCAAATACACAAAGATGGATCAGTGTAACATGATGCAGTGATATGACGAGTATGGCAGACATGCTCTTTGTACTCGAGGCCACACTGCGCACTTGAAAAGACATAGGGTGTGGGCTACATAAACCCAAATGTGCCTGCAGTGTAATACGCAACACGATAGGTGGTTACTGAGCATGCTCAATTCAGCACTGAGCCAGACTCCTCACAGTACGACAGCTTAGCAAGTTGGTGAAAGCAGCAGCGTTATTAAACTGGTTTAATATCCCCACCTTACTTGTTTGTACAAAATATGGCAGTTTCTTTTTAATAAATCTGCTGTAAAATATGATCTACCAAAATACATATTTTTAAATCTTTAAATACCAGTTTTTAAAAAACGTTGTTATCTCGCCTGTTCCACGGGACACAAGTCAGTAAGAGGGTTAAACACAGAATAAGTTAGTGAAACAATGATTACATTCAACATCAACAACTTGTATTTATATAGCGCCTTTAACGTAGTAAAACGTCCCAAGGCACTTCACAGGAGTATTTTATGATAAAAAATTTGACACCGATCCACATAAGGATAAATTAGGGCAGATGACCAAAAGCTTGGCCAAAGAGGTAGGTTGGTTTTAAGGAGCGTCTTAAAAGGAGGTAGCGAGGCGGACAGGTTTAGGCAGAGAATTCTAGAGCTTAGGGCCTAGGCAACAGAAGGCACGGCCACCAAAGGTTGAGCGATTATAATCCGGGATGCGCAAGAGGGCAGAATTAGAGCGCAGATATCTCGGGAGGGGGGGGTTGTGGGGCAGGTGGTGATTATAGAGATAGGGAGGGGCGAGGCCATGGAGGGATTTGAAAACAAGGATGAGAATTTTGAAATCGAGGCGCTGCTTAACCGGGAGCCAATGTAGGCCAGCGAGCACTGGGTGATGGGCGAACGGGACTTGGTGCGGGTTAGGATACAGGCAGCCGAGTTTTAGATGACGTCATGTTTACGTAGGGGAGAATGTGTGAGGACTATTCCAACGCACTCCTGGCTGGCAAGTCCAGAGGTAACAAAGGCATGGATGAGGGTTTCAGCAGCGGATGAGCTGAGGCAGGGTCGGAGACGGGCGATGTTACGGAGTTGGAAGAGGTGGTCTTTGATATGTTGCGGATATGTGGTCGGAAGCTCATTTCAGTGTCAAATATGACACCAAGGTTGCAAACAGTGTGGTTCAGCTTCAAACAGATGTTAGGGAGAGGGATGGAGCCAGTGGTTAGGGAACGGAGTATGTGGCGGGGACCAAAAACAATGGTCTTCCCAATATTTAATTGGAGAACATTTTTGCTCAACCAGAACTATGTTGGACAAGCAGTCTGACAATTTCGACACCGTGGCGGGGTCAGGACTAAATTAAAACAGATATAACGGAGCAATATTTGTACAGTATAATCAGAAAATTTAGAAATATACATGCAGTGAATTAACATTTGTGCAGAGAAAAGACTTTAGTATTTAAGGTACAGACTATCAGTTCTAAAATATTAACCTGTTTTGACAGGTGCTGAGAGAGCTGCTGTGTATTTTCAGTATTTTCTATTTTTTCAGCATTTGGCGTTTCTCTTTCTATTTATTTTCTAAGTTTGATTCAGCCACTCAGGAACACACTTTACAACCTTGATGTAGCAATAACCTCAGCAATATAAGTGCACTTGTTCCATTCATTCAACATCATGGGTGTTTTAATTTATGGCATTAAATCCTGCATTTTCTTCCTTTCTCCTCCACCCTTCTATCCTCCTCGGTTGAATGAGATGCTCATGTTGTGGACAACATCTGCTTACATAACAGCCACTACACTTCATTAAAAAAAAAGTAATTTATTGCATAAAGGACTCAGCTATGTCAATGTGAAAGGCTTTATTTTGAAAAAAAAAAGTCTCCCTGCTCAATTTCCCAGGAAAGGCATTCAAGTGATGCAATAAATGGGTAGTTTCTGCCCCTCTGATTATGGGCTACATTTGGTGAAAATATGCTGCTTTACTCCCTCCTACCTTCATTCTCTCTTCTTGAGGCTGCAAGGGGACCAGGTCAGATTTAAGTTCTCACTGAATTTCAAGGAATTGAAAAGGAGTTTGCAATTTTTGAACAACACAAACTCCTGGCTTAATTCAGATCAGGCACAGCTCGAGACCGGTTTTACTTTGCAGCCGACATCCCCAAGTGGAGGGCAACAAGAAGATTGAATTATAGCAACAAACTGGGAAAAGTCAAACACCAGACTGATGGAACTAAAAATTTATCATTGGATTTTAAAATATTCAATTAAGATTTCCTTTGATTTAATTTAAAAAAAACAATCGTACTGAAATACGCATCATATCTTCTTTTAGTATAAAAATCAGACAATCTGAAAATAAATTGAAACATGAGCTGTCCAAAAATAAAAAGGAGATGCTTTCTGGGATGTACCTCACCTTTAACACAAAGCTTCCAGACTATATTTTTTCTTATCTGAAGACTTTGTAATTATTCCACAATATTGGTGTATGAATAATGGGTAATTTAAAAATCCTTTCACTTACTGAACACAACATTCCAATACAACTTTTATGCACAACATGTGGTGCAAAAATCATCAAAAACAGATCTAATTTTTCTATTTAAAAAAAGTACACACTACACTGGCACTGCTGCAGAGATTGTGGATAAGATAGTGCATAAATACTCAAAATTGGTCAACCCTTGGCTGGTGGCAGAGTGGCTGCCTACCTCACACATCAGAGGTATTCGGATTCTGCCACTTACGTTATAAATAGGCTCGACAGTCCCAATACTTACAAAAACTACAGCGGAAGCACACTCTGCAGCTTATAGCATAGTTATGTGCAAACACTCTGGAGTGTATATACTTTACTCTCAATGCACTGTGGTCACAAACATGATGTTAAGTCACAAAAAATGTAATAGTATTCTTCCAAAGCTCAGTTTCTCACATTCAGTAATTCCAACGCATTCTTTTTAGTCTCAATTTATGTTCTACAGACATTAAAAGACAAGAACCTCCATATCTCAACTACATGTCTTTAACCAGACATTTTCCTCTGCTATATTCTGGATATGATGCGTGTGGAGGGAAAAATATTAAATGTGAGGAATGAAAGCTCAAGGAGTGCCTTTTAATATAGTTGATGTGGTCAGAAGACCAAGAACAGCCAATTTAAATAAATTTGCCAGGGTATGGAAGAAATGTTAACCAATACTACTACTGCGCATCAGGAATTGTTTTCAAATGACAGCCATAGATGGATGAGGAGAATTTACTCTGTGTACAGTTACCTGTCTTCACGCTGTAAACTGCGAGCACCAGAAGACTCCATGAAGATAGAATCTTCAACAAAGCTCACGGCGTGTACTTGATGAACGAGACTGCCTTCATCGTTCGCCAACAGCATAGCACCCACCTCGTCTACTCGGTCTTTTAACCTTATATATACACATGCATACAAGTATGCAGTTCATAACATGGCACAAAACAGCACGCGAGTAAGTCAACCTAACAGTATTACATTTGTAAAAATCTCAAATTGATTGGTTAATAGTTTGATTCAAGGAGCAGTCCTGTATAAATCAGGCTTCATTAACAGAACAGAGCATTGGAATCCTTACCCACAATGTTCAAATCCTTGTCATCAAGGCATTCCTTTAATTTTAAATAGATTTTTGGGAGAACGGTAGTCGGGGTTGGGGGAAATGGGAGGGTCAATTCAGAAGAAAGGGCATTAACACCATTACCTGCATAAATTCACCAGGAACTGAGAACTATAGTTATGAGGAGACTTTACTTCCTCTGTAGCATAGAAGGATATGAGGAAATTTAATAGAGGTTTTCAGACTTGAAAAGGATTTTGATAGGATTAGTAGGAAAAGACCATTTCCTCTGGGTGTAGAGGCCTATGCTTTTCGGTGCTTGGGTGGCTTTGAATCAGTTCCACCCAGTGAAGCCTCTCCCGTTATGCTGTACATTATATACACATGTTTATCATGAATCGTTTTGCTTTGTTAACAAAATGAAGCTTCTGTAAAAATTGGACTACATGGGAAGGGTTAAATATCCATGCCAATTGAAAGGTAAGCGCTTGGAAAAGAACGAGGGTGGCTGTGGTTGTGACAGATCAATGAGATTAAAAACAGTGGACTGCTGAAAGGTAATAAGCAAAAAGAACCTTAATGATGGTTAACAGTAGTACAAGGAAGGAAACTGGACATAAACAGGTGGGTTTATAAAAGCCCGAAGATTAGTGAAAGTGCTGCTGTCGGATAAGTGAAGCCAGCGGGAGGCCAGGATCACCGGAACGCAAGGACCAAACCAGCGTTAGAGCGTGGTTGGAAGGGCAGCATGTTGAAGGTCAGGCAAAAATAATACCATATTATGAACTGCTGAAATAATAAACTAAGTAAAGGATTTAAACCTAATATATCTGGTTTGTGAATCACTCTGCCCTGGAGTCAAATAAAAATTAATTGTCAATACAAGTAATAGTTGCAGCTGGTTCTGAACAACAAAATCTCAGGTGAAAGATAAAATGCAACTTCATGCAGCAGCTTAGCAGCAATGGACCCAACTTAATAGTTTAGGCAAAGATTTGACATTAAAAATACACCAAGGATAATTTTTTATGAAGAAATATATTTTGACGAGAGAATGGAGGAGTAACTATAATTTTTTATAAAACGTCGAGACTTTGCTCCACTTTCAAAAGTTGGGACCTACACTTTTGATTAACATTACTAAATTTATATGGATTTCTGTTTAACAGGACTGCCCCTTTATCAGGATAGCCAAAACTATTTAGACAGTAGTTCAACACAGTCACATATCAAGTCTTTCAGTCACCTGCTATTTTGATCACAAGTAATCTCTGCTCTGTTATCCTTATCAAATGACCAATGAAAACAGAGGCTTACATCAATACAATGGCCTGTTAGTGACAAGTGGGCTGCAGTCACTTGCTAACTGAGCATGCTCATGCCTGGTCAATTCAAGTTAGGAAAAGTCAGTGCAAGTTAGACGATATCATTTTAGGTTTAACAAGAATCCCGGTTATGACTCGGAGGTTATTGGTGCAGTGGGCCTCAAGCACCAACAGACAACGATGTGAACAGCAGCAACAAAGACATTTGGAAAAATTGGCCACCTGAAGGCACGGCAGCAAGAACAAGAAAATGCAAATGTAAATGCAGATACTTTCAGAGTCTTATCTCATAGACCCCATCAGTGAAAAATTAATTCACAGTAAGCAACAGCTAAAAGTTAAGGACAGTAAAAATTCAGAGTCAACAACCACGTATTAAGGCAGTTACACCCGCATTTCACTTTGAGGGCAGTTACATGGATGAAAGATGACTAACGGGTTGTTACAATACTGGAGCTCTCAACTAGGACACTCAAGTCTGAATACCAGTCTCAACAGTCATTTACATTCAGGCTTCCACCAAGAGGCAAGAGCTGACGAAGGAGCTCCGAAAGCTTGTGATTTCAAATAAAGCTGTTGGACTATAACCTGGTGTTGTGTGACTTCTTACATTTGTCCACCCCAGTCCAACTCCGGCATCTCCACACCACAGCAATACTCTTGGCAGAGTCTGTACAAGGAAGAACCCAAAATGGGGGGGGGGGGGAGGAAAAAGAGAGAGCAAAGAGAAAATAGGGAAAACAGAAATCACTACACACTGCTTTACCAGGTGTTCTAGTGAATAACTAAGGAATATGTTGATGGAAAAGACTGTTGAGCACCAGGGAGGAGGACTGGTACCAAAATATAAATATATGCCGAAATTAAATTGGTCACAAAAATATTTGTAAGAGATTAATATAATGTATTGTAGCATTCTTTTCAACACACACTATAGTCTGCAGATAAAGAACTGAATGGTTGGCACTAAAGCAATTAACCAAATCATCCTTCCAATAATGGATCTTGGGTGCATTTTGATACCAGATTAGAAATAAACAAGGACATATTGAGAACTAAAATGTCAAGAGCTCTATTGTACTAATCACCTGCAAGTCATCAACATTGCTCAAAGAAATGGTGTCAAATACCACCAAAGTGAAATCCTGCTAATGAGAGCCAAGAAAAATGAAATTAAACCAGAAGCCATTAGCTGGACATAAAAACCAAAACACAATTACATTCAAAGCAGATGATGAACTCATTTTTCCATCTCAAGGAACAAGGGCCAATCTTTCTAAGCATTTGAGGTGGGGGTGGGGAAGAATAGGTGAACAGACAAGATAATGCAATATAGTTAGCAAGAGGTGCAAGAGGAATAGAAACAGTGCCAGACAGGCAAACTCAAAATAAAAATGGACACCTAAAGGAAAGAAAATTAAAAAAAGAAAAAGTACATGTTATGGTACACTAAATTATCCACAGTTTGTCTTCATTCATGCATGCAACAACGACTCATTAGCTTCAATTTAGGAAGTGTAATAACAGTAGTTCAAACCATCAAGCTTTGGGATTTAAAAAAAATTGAAACTGCATGTTGGGTTGGGAGTATCTGTACCTTTTTGACATGTGTGAAGATACACGACTGCAACTACAGTACAGGACAAACGATTCACATTCACCTGGAAATCTAAAATTACAATTCAAATTCTGATACTAGATCCTTTATTACAAAAAGTTTTAAATTTCAATTATAAATTTGCAACTTAATTGCCAAGTTTATATTCTGCCTCCCATTCTAACAATCTATTCAAATAATGAGATAATAAGTTAATCATTTTGTTTGGCAGTAGTTACAGTATTATATTATCCAGTCAGCATCCTTATGAAATAAGAGAAGCTAACAACTCCAACAATAAAACGCAAGGAAAAAAATCATAATTTTGAACTTTTAAACCTAGTTTTCAATTAAGGAATTCAACCTGGCAATTTGAAAAATTGAAAATATTTCTCATTTTTAAAACCTCACGAGTTCGTAATTAATTTGATTTATTATTTGGAGCTGTTCTTTATTCAGTAGGGCAAGAGTTTATTAAAACAAAATGCCAAATAAAGATTTTAGCACCTTATAAATACCAGATTTAGCAAAAAACCTTTTCATCCAAATAGTATCAAATATAATTTACAACAGTGAAAGTGAAATTCTTGACATCCACAAACAGGCACTTCTGGCATGTCACTTAATAGTGATCAGGAGAGGGAACTCCTCTTTAGCCCCTAGGCATTAAGGACAATTAAAACACCTCTACCATAACTCCAGCTGCATTGACTTAACGGATTCCTTATCTGAGGAAGGATGTTCTTGCCATGGAGAGAGTGCAGCCAAGATTCACCAGACTGATACCTGGGATGGCAGGAATGACGTATGAGGAGAGATTGGGTCAATTGGGCTTATATTCGTTGGAGTTTAGAAGAATGAGAGGGGATCTCATTGAAACTTATAAAATTCTAACAGGACTAGACAGACTAGATGCAGGAAGGATGTTCCTGATGGCAGGGGAGTCCAGAACCAGGGGTCACAGTCTAAGGATAAGGGGTAAGCCATTTAGGACAGAGATGAGGAGGAATTTCTTCACCCAGAGAGTGGTGAACCTGTGGAATTCTCTACCACAGAAGGCAGTTGAGGCCAATTCAGTAAATATATTCAAGAAGGAGTTAAGATAGATTTCTTAAGGCTAAAAGGATCAAGGGATATGGGGAGAAAGCAGGGACAGGGTACTGAATTTGGATGATCAGCCATGATCTCATTAAATGGCGGAACAGGCTCGAGGGGCCGAATGGCCTACTCCTATCTTCTATGTTTCTATGTTTCACCACGGGCCAGGGATTGAACCCAAGACCTGCTAATATGACTCAGCTACACAGTCTTTGTCAACTGAGTCAGTGCATAAGCTACTTTCTTTAGTTTAACAGACTTTGCAGATTTAAGGTTTGATTGATGGTACACATCAACACAAATTACATACTGACTTTACAATTCTAGAAAGTAGAGAGTTTTAAAAGAAAATTCTATGCTCCACCATTACCATAGGACAGACTTGGGGTACAGGGGGGCGGCAGGGGGCAAGGAGGATAGAAGAGATAGGAGAAAAGCAGGGTGCCAAATTTCAAGTAACGAGACTAATTTACCTCCAGTTTGCAAGCTCCAAATTTAAAAAATAAGATGGTTTGCACGTCTCCTTCTATACCCAGAGCATAAAGAATCCCTTTTATTACAGTTAGCATGAAGGTTTGAACTCCCAGAACAGATCCAGAGCTGAGAAAAGCTTACCTCCCCTAGTTATTGTTAATGGCAAAGGGCATCGCAGACAGAAACCAAACAATACAACCAACGGAACCAGGGATAATGTAATTTTCAAATGAACTCAGGACACCTCTCATTGGACCAATGCAAATTTACAGGATTTGAACAAAAATATTAAGCGTTCCTACAGTGCAATATATTAGTATTATCTTTTCTTATACAGATTGGTATTCATTCTTTAATTGTTTTTACAATATGTAGATTGCTGTATTCCACTCTACTTTGGCAAGATTAGCAAACCGCAGAAAAGCAACCATGCATTTGCTGAACTACAACATTTTCATTAAAATCTCTATCCACGCCCCCAAAAATCTATTTGTAATTTTGTAAACATGTAGATGTAATTTCAGTTAGAAGGCGTGAATAAAGTGAATAACTGAAAGATGCAAATCGCTGTGATGAGGAGCACTTGACAAAAATTTCAGCATTCCCGAACAGCAAGTTGGTTGTATTCTGGGGTCCTGTATTTGTTTAATGATTCTTCAATAGCCGCCTTATTCATGGCATATCCACTGTTTTTGTTGTCCCCAATTTACATCACTTACCTGAAGGAAGGATAAGCTGTTACACATTTTCCACATATATATGGAGCCAATTAGTCTGCAAGCCCAGGTGGTTGTACATGATCTCTGAACTAGTTTAGGGAGTTACATACAGGATACTGCGTTGAACTCCAAAATACAGACATTGCCATGCGCGGAGTTCCTGATTTCAGTTGCATAATTTTGCAGAGAGCTCATGAGCTAACACGAGGCACTTCCTCTCACTTTCCCCTGGGTGTTTGAGCAGCCAGTTCTTTTGTGGAGCAGCAGTTTGATCATCGGTCCTGTGGCAAGGGTTGGTATGAGCAGCGGCACGAATTGGAGAGAAATACCTTAACAAGAGGGCATCTCACCATCAAAAGATAATTGCCCACGGCCGACTCAGGCATCACAACTCAAGTGCCAAAGCTGCAAGTCGGCTTTTCCGGCCAGGCCACAACTGGATTATCTGCTGTACCCCACAAATTAACAGGCAGTATCTATTTATATGGTGGTGTGTGTGTGTGTGTGTGTGTGTGTGTGTGTGTGTGTGTGTGTGTGCGCGTGTGCGTGCGTGTGTGTGCGTGTGTTTAAGAAAAAGAATGAGTTGACAGCTCATTATTTAAAGTTAGATCTCTCTCGCATAGAAGAACAAAGTGGAGTACGAAATTGAGAGAGAATATGAGCCAGAGTCTGGGACCTATGGTGAAAATCTCCAATGCACCATTAAGACAGATTAACACAGAAGAGCAACTGGCCAGGAGTTGCTGCTGTAAGCTACAAGTCGTTATAAAGTGAAGGTAAAAGGCTCTTGTGGGAGACTTGGACTTGTAACAGAATAAAATAGTTGGAGCTATTCTAATCTTTAAATAAAGTTATAAGCATTACCCTGGAAATTATATGGATATTAACTTCATCTCTATAGTGCAAGTATAGAAGCAGATTTACTGGGTGCAAGGAATATAAATCCAAGCCATGGGAGTTTATGAAAGTAGTCATAGTTTGCAAAAGCAGTGGAGTCTTTTAATAACACCAAGGGGGAACAATTGGGGTGCTAGTGCCACGTCAGTGCAGGCCTCCTCCCCTGATTAAAGAGGGGCCTAGTGCTGCACGCACCGGGGCCCTGCCGGACCACCAGGGTGCCGTGGAAACAGCCCGGCACTCCTCAGCGATTGCGGCCGGCACGCCACATAGAAATGTTAAAGGTGGGCAGGTGCTGGCAGTCGGCCAAAATAAAAATGGCCGCCCGACACCTGCCCCTTTGCCGCACTCTACCGCCGCTGCAAAACCACCCCCGGTCCTGTCGGTTCCATCGTCCGGCGATAGTTCTGGGGCACAGGGGAAGTTTGTGGCCGGGGCGCTGCGCACGGCAATGACGTCATCATCGCCGGCACAGCGGAGCGCTACCAGCTACCGCTGCTGCTAACCTCCCTCTGAATTTCGCAGGAGGCGTTAATGGCGCCGCGCCCAGGCGCTAGGGCATTTGCGCCCCGTTAACGCCCCCCAGGGGCGCTAATGAGAGGCGCAAAGCAACCCAATTTCTCCCCCCAAAGGGTTTATAAACATGGTCAACATCTCTCAACTTTCTGAAAAGGTCCAACATATCCCATCCTGTATGCTCTTCTTCCTCCTTGCATCCTTCTCCCAGTGTTGTAAGACTCATCATAGCATCTCTAACATTGTCTCAGGACCTCAAAACTGAGAAACTTTAACCTTCTTCAGTCTTCCCTTCTTCCTACAATCTAGGGTTTTAAGTGAAAGCTCATGAGATCATGGAGGAAGTTGCAAACTGGATAACAAATTTGCTAAAGAATGGGAAACAGGTCAAATCAGCAGAAATAGTTCAGATTGGGTAACTGTGACCAGCGGAGTCCAAAGATTTGACCGGAGAACCCTACTGGACACAATAATTATCTTAAATAGGTTCAGTGTTGGTAAGATTCTCGCCGGAGTCAAAAGGTTGTATGTTCAAATTCCAGCCCAGGATTAAGCACATAAACGTAACTCGAGACTTCAGTCCAGTACTAAGGGAGCGCTGTATTATTACAGATGTTGTCTTTTGGATGAAGATTAAACCAAAGCCCCATCAACCTCTTCAGATGGATGTAAAAGATCTCAAAATACTATTCAGAGAAAATGGGAGTTCTCCCAGTATTCTGGCCAACATTTCTCTCTCAACCCCCACCAGCAAGACAGATTAACTGGTCATTTATCTCAATGCTGTCGGTGGGATCTTGCTGCCAGCAAACTGGCTAACACATTTGCCGACCTAACAACAGTGACTACACTTCAAAAGTAATTCTGTGGCTGTGAAGCACTTTGAAACATCCTATGGATGTGAAAGACACTATATAAATGCAAATTCTTCATTTCTCTTGCAAGTAGTGTCAAAACTTACAGAGGATGCTGAGATGTGTGGGAAAGCAGAATGTTCTGATAAAAAATATAGTCCAAAGTGATCGCAGAAACAGCACACCTAGGCATACAACTGCACTTAACTTTGAGAAATGTAAGTATTTAACACTTGCTGGGGCTCAGGTAGATTACAAAATGCAGAGCACTAAGTTTTTGGGTGTGATAGCTAATAAAAATGTTTGAGGAATTTACATCACCACTTTTAAGATGCAAACAAGTAGAAGGATGTGCCATTATTCAGCATACAGGAGACCTTATAGGTAGGAAAGTAGCACAAAGAGTATAATGTGCAATAAAAATGGTTCTAGGTTCACAGATCACCAGTTAAGGGAGACAAATCTTTTCTCGCTGAAAGTCACAAAAGGTATTTCTTGCTGAAGTGGGGACACAGTTATCAATATGAAGAAACAAAAACTAATTAAAAAAACTTCTTTACACCTAGGTAACCTATGGAATCCACTGTAACCTGTGATACTAACTTAGGTAAATCATTCAAAATGGAATCGGATAGATTTCTGATTAAATTGAGCACTAGAGAAATTAAGAGAATGAGAGCCCTCAATCAGGTTCCATGGTTAAGAGGAGTTGAATATCTATATTCAATGGGCCAGAAATTCGTGACCAAATGTGTGAGTACGGTCTGGGTACTCACGCATCTGGCCGTTGGAAATGCCGGCGTTCAGCATGCACAGCGCATGCGGGGAACGTCGGCATTTCCAGACCTCGGAACGAAGGGGTTCATAGGCACAGCGCGTGCGACTGCACAGGCAGCGCTTGCGCAGTGAACTTCGTAGATTTCATTCATGGATTCAGTGAGGGTAAGTCCTTACAAGTTACACTTGAAAAAAGCATGTGTAAAGTTGTTCCAAGGCTGCGGAGGAAGATATATTTTATCGTGGAGCTTCTGAAAGGCAATATTTTTGTTTGGGAAAGGGAGGGAAGTTATTTTAAGAAATTTTAAGTAAGTTTTAAAGTTTAAATTTTTTTTTTTTTTTTTTAAAAACGGGTTTTCAGAACGGTAGGTAGAAGGAGCAATTGTGGCTTTGTGAAAATGAGTGTTCTAAAATGAGTAATGTAACATTTCCAGCACTTTTAAGAAAGAAACTTTTCATCAGTAATAAGTAATTATGTATGTATGTCCGCATATATTCCTTTATACGTATATGTATGTATGTATGTTTTATATTCCTTTACATATGTGTATGAATGTATGTTTTTAATTATGATTTTCCAATAAGTTACTTTCTCTGAAAGTCATAATTAAATAATACATTCATACACATAAGTAAAGGAATATATACATAACACGCAAAGGAATATATACAGACATACATACTTTCAGAAGCTCCACGATAAGAAATATCTTCCTCCGCAGCCTCTGGAGCAACTGTACCCATGCTTTTTTCATGTGCAAGTTGTAAGGACTTGACCTCACTGAAAGCATGAATGAAAGCGGCGAATTTTACTGCGCACGTGCTGCCTGTGCAGTCGCACGCGTTCTGCCTCTGAACCCCTTCGTTCAGAGGACAGGAAATGCCGGTTTTCCCCACATGCACTGTGCATGCTGAAAACCGGCATTTCCTCTGGCCAGACGCGCAAGTACCCCGATCGTACTCGCGCATTTGGAAGGGAATTACTGGGCCAACATTTTACATGTCAATAAAATGAAAAATTTAACAATTGCGCGATTTGCCCCCTCGCATCTGCGACTGAGGGTCCAAGGAGGTGCATTGCACAAGAGGTCATCGTCGTACGTATCCTCACACTGTTCCCTTTCGGGAACTGTATGAAGTGGTGGAAGGATTTATGGCCGTGATTAACGCTCATTCCGTGACCGTAACCATCTTTGAACCAGCCATTAGGGTGGTTAGTCCTATGGCGTGAGGGTTTTACGGGCTCCCACAACCCATCTGAGGGGGGGGGGGGCCACCCACACCCACGGACGCAAGTATCCCGCTGGATGTCCACCCAGAATTTATAGTTGGAGCTCCGACTCCACTTGCCGGGACTGTCTGGAGTGGGGTTCGAAACCCTACTCCTTCTGGCCCAGCGGCGGGGATGCTTACTGCTACGCAAAAGGCCCACTCCGCACAAAAGGTGACACCCATACGTTTCCTGCGCCTTTTCCCTCCCCATGACTGGAGCCCTATGCTGCCACTTGAAAGACCAAGCTATCATCTGCCCTTTTTGTGGCGCCTTTGACTTCTCATTACCAATGATGAGCAGGCGCTGCGCCTCCACCTCCTTGAGGAGATTGCTGAGGTCATCATCAGTTCAATTGTGAGTTCTTTTAATGCCGTGAATTGTGCTCATTCCAGCCATTTCACGTTGCTAATCGGATTGGGCCTTTGGCATAGCAGTAGGATCCCCGCCGCTGGGCCAGATCAGGGTAGGGTTTCGAACCCCGCTCCAGACAGTCCCGGCAAGTGGAGTCGGAGCTCCGGCTCTAAATTCTGGGTTGACATCCAGTGGGATATTTGCGTCCGTGGGTGTGGGTGGCCCCCCCTCCTTGTATAGCTTGTGGGAGCCCGTAAAACCCTCCCGCCATAGGACTAACCGCCCTAATGGCTGGTTCAAAGATGGTTACGGTCACGGGATGAGCGTTAATCATGGCCATAAATCCTTCCACCACTTCATACAGTTCCCCAAAGGGAACAGTGTGAAGACACGTATGACGACGACATTGCTAAATAAATAAATGGAATTTAAAAAATCTTTTAGGGCTTTTAAAAGGTCTTTAAATTGCTTTAATTCTGTTTAAAACTACTTCAGATTCTTCAAAATAATGTAAACGTTTTTAAAAGTTTATAAAAGTTACCAAAAGCTTCAAAAAACTTCCAAAAACCTATTTAAACTGCTGCTCTACATGTAAAAATGCTTAGCAGCTTGGCAGAAACATTGGGGGCGTGTCCTGTTAAACTGAGACCTCAAGGGGCGTGTCTCAGTTGCACAGCGCGCTCCAGGCTTCGCGCTGGCTGCACTCCTGGGCGGCGTGACGTCAAACGCTGCCCGGGATTCTTCAGATTCAAAATGGAATTCCAGGCGTCCCTGGAGATGATCGGCAGGCGCGTCGGGTAAGTGCAAATCGGGACCTTGCACGCGCGGCAAGCCCCGTTCACGAATTTCTGGCCCAATATCTTATATCTTTGTCTACAAAACTTGTTACATTATTGTCACACTTGTGGGTCAACCTCCTCCCCATTATTACTTCACAAGTCCACCAATAAACCTACGTAAACTTGTAACTACACCCACCCTATGGTGATGTTATAATACCTTAGTTTTGTGTTTTAAGTTCTCAGCAGATAAATCCCAATGCTCCAACTAACTACTGTACCTCTCTGCATCCCAAACTGCCCTAAGCTTTGCTATTTAAATAAAGATAATGTAAAATCAAAGTATTATATTAAAATGGCAATGTAGGACTTTAACGTGGGAACTGAATTACATCTGCGCGCCCTGGCCCAATTATTTCCTGCCTTATAACCCCACTTCACCTACAGGCCACCCTTGGTTATGACTCCCCACCTGCAACACCATGGGAGATTTTCTGGTATTTATTAAATTCACATACACATAGCTTTTAAGTAATTTTATCCACTGCCCACCCACCCTGCTCCACCTCGAGACTGTGTAATGGGTAGGGAAGAATATGATCAGCTGGCATGGTTGAGGTCCTTCCCCTCAGACAAGATTAGTCTCTGGGATGGGAACAGGGGCAGTTGGAGCTGGTGCTGAACTGTATGTTTAACACATGATCACAGTGTAGCTGTGGGCAAGATTGTTAAACAGTCCTGGTCAGTTCATACAATGGATACTTAATTATGTTAATAAACACCACACACACACACTCACAAAAACTGATATAGGTACATGCCCATCTTTTCCAGAGGCGTATATTTTGTATATTTACCTTTTATTTGGTTCCAGTACCTAACTGAAATACTAGACAAGTAAACACCAGCTCCTCAATCACCAGCACATCTCATTCTGCTTTCAAATAGTTAACGTTTCAGTGGACCATCACTATCTCAATTACAACATTTTGTACAAGAGCTATACAATACCAGATAAAAGTGTCAACTTAAACTGTGTGTACTCAGCATTTGGTTATATGAAGGATTACATTTGATCAGCCTCAATGTATAGAGCAGTCATTGTAAAGCTGTACTCGAGCACTATTGTGATGCAAAGAGTTCTAGAGTATTGAAAACGCCAAATTTAACACTGATCTGAAATAATAAATAATCCTAAATGTTAGAAAAGGAGAAAAATGCATCTGACTCATCCCTCACCTCCTGTTTTAAGCTACAGAACTGGTGGTGAAATGGAAAGAAGGAGGAATTTTACACCAAGTCTGTTCACCCTCTAGTGCAGTTTTTGAGGGTGCTCCATTGGAAGCACTTTCACCACCGAGTCAGACCGGTTCAAGTCCCACTCCAGTACTCCAGCAGACCATCTAGGCTGACACTCGAGTGCTGTCCTTCGGAAGGGAGGCAAGGCTGAGGATCTGTCTGCCTGTTACTGTGGTTCTGGTAGACGTTAAAGATCCCACGGCACTATTCGAAGAGCAAGGCATTTCTCCTGGTATACTGGCCAACATTTCACCCTCAATCAGCACCACCAAAACTGATCAACTAGTCATTCATCTTACTGCTGTTTATGGGATCTTGCTGTGTGCAAAATGGCTACTGTGTTTTCCCATACAACAGTCAATGAACTTCAAAGTAATTTACTGCTTGTGAAGCACTTTGGGATATTCTGAGATGCGCAATAAGGTGATATGTAACGGCCCCTAGATACATCACTGATACTTTACAAATATTCTCATCTACAGAGCTCCCTATGGATCAAACCCTTACTGGAGATTTAAAAAATGCCTCGACTCCCATCACCTTAGCATTCCTGAGGAGAGACCTAGAAAAGGGAATATCTATCAATCAAGCTTCTTTTAAATTGAAAACTAGCACCTCAGATTTAGAGATAACAATTTACCCCAACTGGATTCACCGTAAAGCAAGTTAACAAGTTTGGACCAAGAGGCACGAGTAATCTAGATATCTCCCTTTACTACATTTTAAATATCCACGGGTACCCTGCCAACTCACAGTCCTCCTGAATCGAGGAAAGCAGTGTGTATTTATTGCATGCACATAACTGTGATTATTAGAGACTTAAAGGCTATTCAGTGGAGCAGAGTTCTTTTTAATCTTTAAAAAATTGGCTGTGCATCCACTTTGGCTAATGTACAGTACTACCAGCGAAAGAGCCTCTTCTCAAGGTGGTCTAACTACCAACTTATGAAAAACTAACATTACTTTGTACGCTTAATGAGAGGTACGAAATATAAACTGCGCTAATGCCCATTGTACAGTGTAAATGTGGCAGAATCCGTTCACTGACTAGTTTCCTTTCGACATTGTGTCTGCCCAATACATTTAAATATCCTTCCTTCCATTGGCCTTCTTTTCAGACTTGCAATCCAATTTCCAGTAAAATCATCAGACAGTGACTGGAATATACCCAGTCAGGTTAAAGAACACCATAAAGTAAACACATTTCAATGGCCACCATCATTCTTACATGTGAAGTCAAAGGGCTTCAAAGGTTTTTTTTTCCATAAAGATGATTTGTTTTTTTTAAATCCCTCAAAATTAAAACCCTGAAAATGTAAATAATTCAGTGGATATGCTGAGTGAAGCTGACTTTTGAAGATTACCCCCTCCCTTGAAAAAAACAGCCAAAAAAAACCTTCTGAAACCCAGTAAATAAAATGAAGAACCTGTTAAGAACTGCAGTGAAGAATTTGGTCTTTACAGATTGCAGCAAGTCTGAGTTGAGGAAGTTCTGACAGATGCAAAATGTACACCTGTTGCAGGTGCATAAACAGCGTAACCGGGCATGGCTGTGAAAACACACAGAAGTAAGGCAGTTGAGTCTCTACTTGCAAAAATAAAATGCAGATTCACACCATTCTCGAAATCAATTGCAAAGGTACCAATAGTCCAACGCCAGTCCTGAAAACATTTCAGCAAGTTCCCATAGGATGAACACACATGCGACAATCCTACAACAACGGAGGAAGCAAATCTTACAAGTAAGACCAGATACAGTGACAAAAAAACAAAAAAAATAACAAAAGCACTCACGACATACAAGAATTTTGTTGTTGTGTCTAAACGATAATGTGCGATTGCAGCAGTTCCAGCTATCCTGGGCTTGAAAGAAAATACTAAGCCTTTGTAATACTCGACTGCATTATTAGCTGCCATTCCTCTGTCGAAGTCAAGAGCTTATTTTACAAAGTTTTGCCTATTTAAAAAAAAAAAAATGTAAAAATTGCATCACGGATGAATCCAATTCTGATTGAAACCGGATGCCAGCTGTCATACTGTCAACAGCCTGCAGTTATTACACATTTCACAAGTCATCTGCATGCACTTAATTCCATCACGTGCTACAAAGGGGGAAGGAAGTAATGTTTTAGGTTATCCTAATAATACAGGCATTCTGCAAATAAACCTGATTTGAGAGATTGTGAAATAGAAATATTCCAGAACAGCGGAATTCCAATGACAGCATACTCTGCCTCATATCACAAGGATTGCTGAATTGTTTAGTTTCTGTACAATGCAGCATGTAGCCCATTAGATTGGCCTGTGTCTTGATTGATACAGATCTGTGCCTCAGAGGCTCATTTCTGGCTCCAACCTTCCAAATCTATTACCTTTGGTGCAATAATAAAGTGTCTAAAGTTTTGCTTTGAGTAAACATCCAGTACAAGGAAAACATTAGGAACATTTCAGCCGTGAGGCAGACTTCAGGCAGAACCTGCAGTGAGCAGACGATTTGCTCTTTACATAAGCCGAGTCTGATGAGAGCCTCATGGTTGAAACATCATTTGTAGTTTTTTGTGTGGTGTGTACATTAGAATAATTTTGCAGTCACCATTCTAGTCCTATAAAATTGGAATTTTAGTCCATTAAAATATCAGTCCAGGTTTCTCTCAAGTTGTAGAATGCAAGAGCAACAAAGAGCCAACTCTCCTCCATGTAAAGGGTTATGTCAGCCTAGCAGCTTTCCTACACTCAACTGAAACCGCCAGAAATTATAATCACATTAGCAAGAAATATAAGGCAGCTTCTCTTAAATCTAGGGGCTTGCATTTTTAAAGCAAGGCACCAGCAGAAAAATATCGTACTCCGCTGTGGAGAACGCAATTAAAAAAGAACAGAGAGGTTTCAAAAGGCTGACTGACAAGAAAAGAATGATTAACTTCCTCTGCAAATGTTTAAGCAGCGAGTACTGACATTAGAATAGCCCAGCTGAAAGGACATCATTCCTTGCCAACAATCCCCCCACCTCCAAAACAGTTACTGTATCCACAGATGTTAACTCAATTCCGTCCCGTTGGTCATGCGCTAACTCTTGCCCATGTCAATTCTCCTGCTGGTGCCCCATCAGTGCTTGCTTTAAAAAGAAAAAAAAGAGAAAATGAATTAATATTCTTCTAAAATTTGGTTCTTCTAAGATTTGGTTATAAGTTGGTACTCACTGAAATTCCATCTTTAAAAAGTGGCACGAGTCAATGCACCTGTGTTTTATTCATTTATGGTCATTTTTCCTCCAGTTTTGCAGAACATCTCCGTTATTATTTCAGATCAACTTCTAAAACAGTGCTTCAATCTGTAGCTAATGATGGTGGTCCATGCAAATCTTAACATGACTCATGCAGCACTGTGGTGGCTTGATGTCCTATACTTACGGATACATGGCTATGGTAGTCACTTTGACAAAGAAGTCTTTGCTTGGTGTGCCAGCACAATTGCAGGTATAACTTTGAGGTGGCGGCATTTTGTGTTTGTTGCAGAATTCGGTGGGAGAAATGCTGTGGTCTTGTTTAGCTTCGTGCAGGTCCGACTTTGCAGCTACAATAATACATGGTGTCTTGCCGTCAATGAAGTGTTGCTATAGTCATCCCAAAAAAAGAACATATACTTATTAGTTACCATGTCAGCTATAATGAGAGGGATTAATTAACACTTGTTCCTCATCAACATTTATGCTAAGTTTAGAAATGAATTGAACGGGAGATCAGCAGCGTTAAAATTTGAAGTTTCTATAATGGTTTTTAAGGCAATTATATAAAAAAATTGTAAAATTGTCAACTTTTTGCCAATTTTCTTCTCTGCTCCTCTCGACACACGCTGGGATAGGATTCCATGGCTAGCAGCCTGCTTGCCAAGTAGTCATTACTTACTAGGAATCTAGGTCGCGAGTCTCAGCAGACTATTTGACTCTGGGGTTTGGGGTGGGGGTGTCCACAGCCGAGCCCGATTTCATCCTCATCTGATGACCACATGTGCACACTTTTCAGTGAGGGCCACTGGACAGTGATCAGGAGCAGGAATCCTGGCCGACTTTCCCCTTCCTTGCCCAGTGTACCGAGATCAATTATATCATCCCTATTGCTAACTCAGCACAGATGGGAAATTCAACCTGGAGCCTTCCTGATCCAGTGCGGCTCAATTACATGCTACTGTTACCAACTGAGCCATAAAAGGAACTGATGTAAAATTAGCCTTTAAAAAAAGTGATTTTCTTTCTTCCCTTAGCACCGTCTCATCATGCACTATCCCCGTGGTGATCTGTTCCCAGCCAATGCCATGTCACTCAAGTAGGACTAGAGATGATGTGTCGGTGAGCAGGCCACCTTGCTATTTCTCTGTGAGGAAGTGCACGCCTCCACTTGGTGTTTCCCAACAGCACAGTAGAGATCGGGCACTGAGGTAAGGTAATCATAGGTACTAATCCATGTATTGCATATTGGAATACAACACATTGCACCACAACACTTTTCCTAAAATTGTTTAAATGCATAAAGGCATTTATTACATGTGTAAAATCTTATTTTATTCAGTTTGCATCAGGCACTGTTTTATCATATTGTTTAGTTGATCACTAAGACATTTAAAAAATATACAGCCCTGCAACCACTGGCTAATGGCACTATCAAAGCTGGTATGCCCTTTCCTCTGCCTGGCAACCTCTAGAGCAGGACTCCAAATTATATGCAATATAAATGTGTCTGACCTCAACCTTTAGTTTAGCACATTAGATTACAGCGAGATCTGTATTCTCCATCAACAATTTATCCTTGTATAGCAGATTTAACATAGTAAAATATCCCAGTGTTACACGGTTGGATGTCAGACCAGAGTAGGAGACAAATTAGCGGCAGTGGCTTAAGAGTAGGTTTTATGGAGGCTTTTGAAGATTGGGAAGAATGTAGCAAGATGGAGGGATTTAGGGAGTGGGCTCCAGAGAGCAGTGTTGAGGTGACTGAAGGACATAAGAAATAGGAGCAGGAGTCGGCCATTCAAGCTTGCTCCGCCATTCAATAAGATCATGGCTGATCTTCTGCCTCAACTCCATTCACCAGCCCTATCGCCATATCCCTTGATGCCCTTAGTAGTCAGAAATCTATCGACTTCTGTTTTGAATATACCCAATGACTGAGCCTCCACAGCCCTCTGGGGTAGAGAATTCCAAAGATTCACCATCCTCTGTGTGAAGAAATTTCTTCTCATCTCAGTCCTGAATGGCCGATCCTTTATCCTGAGGCTGTGGCTCCTGGTTCTAGACTCTCCAGCCAAGGGAAACATTCTCCCAGCATCCACCCTATCAAGCCCTGTAATAATTTTGTATGCTTCAATGAGATCCCCTCTCATTCTTCTGAATTCAAGAGAATACAGGCCTAGTTTACTCAATCTCTTCTCATACGACAGTCCCGTCATCCCAGGAATCAATCTCGTGAACCTTCATTGCACTCCCTCTATGGCAAGTATATCCTTCCTTAGGTAAGGAGACCAAAATTGTACACAATACTCCAGGTGTGGTCTCACCAAGGCCCTATATAATTGGAGTAAGACTTCTTTACTCCTGTACTCCATCCTCTTGTAATGAAGGCCAGCATACCATTTGCCTTCCTAATGGCTTGCTGCACCTGCACATTCACTTTCAGTGACTCATGTACAAGGACACCCAGGTTGCTTTGAGCATCTGCATTCCCCAATCTTTCGCCATTTAGGAAATACTCTGCCTTTCTGTTTTTTCTACCAAAGTGGATAACTTCACATTTATCCACATTATAATGCATCTACCATGCTCTCGCCCACTCACTGAGCCTGTCGAGATCCCATTGAAGCCTCTTCACATCCTCTTTGCAGCTGACACTGCCACCTAGCTTTGTGTCATCAGCAAATTTGGAAATGTTACATTTAGTCCCCTCATCCTTCCAGTACCCCACTAGTCACAGCCTGCCATCCTGAAAAAGACCAGTTTATCCCTACTCTTTGTTCTCTGTCTGTTAACCAATTCTCATGTTAGTATATTACCCCCAATTCCATGTGCCCTAATTTTGTTCACCAACCTCTTGTGTGGGACCTTATTGAAGGCCCTCTGAAAATCCAAATACACATCTACCAGTTCCCCTTTGTCTACTCCACTAGTTACATCCTCAAAGAACTCCAATAGGTTTGTTATACAGGATTTCCCTTTCATAAATCCATGTTGACTCTGCCCAATCTTACTATTAGTTTCTAAGTGCCCAGTTATTGTATCCTTTATAATAGATTCCAGCATTTTCCCAACTATTGATGTGAGGCTAACAGATCTGTAGTTCCCCGTTTTCTCTCTCCCTCCTTTCTTAAATAGCGGGGTTACATTTGCTATCCTCCAATCTGCAGGAACCGTTCCAGAATCTATAGAATTTTGGAAGATGACAACCAATGCGTCCACTATTTGTCGACTTTTAGTCCCATTAATTTTGCTAGTACAGGTAGACTATCCTTTATCCAAAAACCTCGGGACCAGCCGTGTTTCGGTTTTCGGAAAATTTCGGATTTCGGAAGGTGGGTCCGCGGGGGGGTGGGGGGGGGTCCGCGGGGGGGTCGGCGTCGGCGGGGGTCCGCAGTCGTGGCTTGTCCGTCGCTGCTAGCCTGGAATGCAATGAAGTTCCGCATTTCCACCAACAGGTCGTCGTGCTCGGTCGGAACAGAGGCCGGCACCGCCGCGGGCTCAGAGCTCTCGTTGCTTTCGAGCCTTTGGAAGAGAGTCAGGTAGTTCCGCGGGGGGGGGTCGGCGGGGGGTCGTGCGCACGACTTACGCTGACCCTCTGCTCAGCGTAAGTTGGTGGGGGTCGGGGTCGGCGGGGGTCCGCGTCGGCGGGGGGTCCACGGGGGGGGGGGGGTCGTGCGCACGACTTACGCTGACCTTCTGCTCAGCGTAAGTCGTGCGCCACTCTGGTCATGTCGTGCGCACGACTTACGCTGACCGAAAAAACCTTCGGTTTTTAGAGGGTTTCGGTTTTCGGAAGTTCGGATAAAGGGTAGTCTACCTGTACTGTTTTTTTACTAATAATAATTTCTTTAAGTTCCTCATTCTTGCCACACCCTTGGTTTTCTCGTATTTCTGGGAGGTTTTTTGTGTCTTCCTCCTTGAAGACAGAAACAAGTATTTATTTAATTTCTCTGCCATTTCATCATTCCCCATTATAAATTCTCCCGTCTCGGACTGCAAAGGACCTACATTTACCTTTTTTCCTTTTCACATGCCTATAGAAGCTTGTACAATCCGTTTTTATATTTTTCACTAGTTTGTGCTCATATTCCATTTTCCCTTTCTTTAATCAATTTCTTGGTCCCCCTTTGCTGATTTCTAAAAAGATCCCAATCCTCAGGCTGACCACTTTTTCTGGCAACTTTATAAGCTTCCTCCTTTGACTTAATACTAGCTTTAATTTCTTTTGTTAACCATGGTTGGATCACTTTTCCTTTTGGGTTTTTATGCACTAGAGGAATATATGTTTGTTGCAAATTATGCATTATTTCCTTGAATGTTAGCCATTGTATGTCCACCGTCACACCTTTTAGTGTAGTCTCCCAATCTACCATGGCCAACTTGTCCCTCATAGCCTTGTAGTTTCCTCTGTTTAGATTGAAGACCTTAGTTTCAGATTGGACTACATCACTCTCAAACTTAATGTAAAATTCAATCATATTATGGTCACTTGTCCCTAAAGGCCCCTTTACCACAAGATTATTGATTAGCCCTTTCTCATTACACAGTACCAGATCCAGAATAGCCTGTTCCCTGGTTGGTTCCTCCACATACTGATCCAGGAAACCATCTCACATGCAGTCCAAAAATTCGTCCTCCACACCATTAGTGGTAATTTGATTTGCCCAGTCAATATGTAGATTAAAGCCCCCCCATGAATACCATATTGCCCTTGTTACATGCACTTCTAATCTCTTGATTTGATACTGTGCCCTACATTACCACTACTGTTTGGTGGCCTATACACAACTCCCACCAATGTTTTCTGCCCTTTGCTGTTTCTTAGCTCCACCCAAACTGATTCCAGTTCTACATCACGATCTGCCAAGCCAAGTCTTTTATCTCTACCGTACCAATCTCATCCCTTATTAACAGCGCTACGCCACCTCCTTTTCGTCTGTCCTTCCTAAATGTTGAGTACCCTGGAACATTCAGTTCCCAGCTTTGGTTACCCTGCAACCATGGGGTCGATTTTCCTGGAGCCGTCAGGCGGGGTTTCAGGCATGTGGGGGGAAATCCCGAATTCGGGGGGTCCCGACACCATCCCGCCCAAAACCCCGCTCCACACAAGTTTCAGAGGCGGCGGGTACCCGCCGACCCCAGGCGGGAAAGGATTAGTGCCAATTAACAGGCAGTTTTTAGCCTAATCCCTATTTTGAGGGGTGTCGTGTGGGATTCCAGACGGCTCCAAACCACGCCAGGTTAGAGCAGGCGGGCCGTCGGTTTGAAGGAGTTGGAGGGGTCGAGGTGTCGGTGTTCAGGTAAGTGATGGGTGCATGAGTGCAAAGGTAAGTGTGTTTGGTGTGTCTAAAGTGTGTAAAGAACTTTTACTTACCTTAACAGCCTTTCTTCCTGTAGGCGTCAGGAGCGCATCACTCAGCCGGCACTTAAAGCTGAATGGCTGCGATCTGTGAAAAGTGACAGCCTTCAGCTTTGAGTGCTGCTGAAAGTTCTAACTGAGTCTGTGCAGAAGGACTCATGTTAGAACTCAGACTGTCAGTGTTTGGCAGCTTCAAACAGCTGTGAAACACTGATATTTCATCTGTCAAGAACTCTTGACAGATGAAATTGCAGTCTGTGACGTCACCTGTTGCTGGGTGGCCCTTAATTGGCCTGCTGAGCCCGCTGGGTGGGCTCAACAAGGTCAATCAAGGGAAAATCGCGTGGATTGGCCGGACGTCGATGTAGGCGGGTCTAAAACCCGAAAGTTGTGGTCCCGCCTTCTTCCCCGACAGCTTCAGGAAAATCGACCCCCATGTCTCTGTAATGGCAATTACATCATACCCATTTACTTCTATTAGTGCCATTAATTCATCCACCTTGTTGCGAATGCTACATGCATTTAGATAAAGTGCCTTCAACTTTGCCTGTTAAATCTTTTTTTGCACTTTAACCCTCTTTACTGTTGGCCTTTGTTTCTGCTCCCTACTAGTTTTGCTGACTACTTTTCTAACTTGCACTTCCAGCTTTGTTTGTGTGTGTTCTGGGCCCACACTTAGGTTCCCAGCCCCCTGACAAACTAGTTTAAATCCTTCCCAACAGCACTAGCAAACCCCCCTGCGAGGATATTGGTCCCGGTTCTGCCGAGGTGTAACCTGTCCAGCTTGTACAGGTCCCACTTTCCCCAAAAATCAGTCCCAATACCTCAGGAACTTAAATCCCTCCCTCCTACACCATCTCTCCTGCCACCAATATTGGTCAGAGGAAATGGGGGATGCTCTGCAGACCAAGATAGAAGAACTGAGAGAGGACATAGGGTTGGAGGAAGTTAGAGAAGTAGGGCGGAGCAACACCATGTAGGGATTGGACTTAAGATTTTGAAGCTGAGATGGAAGTTGGCAACGATATGTAGAGAGGACTTTACGCGTGGCTAAATTCTGGATGAGCTGAGAAAAATGAATCTGGAGGTGATAAAGGTATGAATGCGGGTTCAGCGCCAATAGGGGTCACGTAGGGTCAGAGCCAACCAATGAAGTGAAAATAGGCAGTGTTCGTGATGGATTGGAAGAGGTTTGAGGCTAAGCTCAGGATTGAGCAGGACTCTGGAGGTTATGCACTGTCTGGTTGATCAGGAAGCCAAGAAAGGGATGGGATCAGTAGCTAAGGCACGGAGTTTCTGACCGAGCAGGATGCCTTTAGTCTTACCAATGCTGAATTGCAAAATATCCTGGCTCACCCAGTCAGGCAGCCCAACAGCACAGCAACAGGTGTGAAATCAAGGGTAGCAGAGAGGTAAAGCTGTGCATCATCAGCATATGAGAGCTGACCTCATGATTGCAATAATCCCACTGAGGGGCAACACATAGATTAGGAATAGGAGGAAACTACGGAGAGTGTCTTTGCGTACACCAGAGCTAACTGCGTGGGCACTGGAGAAGCCATTACAGGAGATATACTGACTGTGGTAGGAATAGAACCACATTATGGGAGTGGCACAGAGGTGGACCACGACGGTTAGGAGGTAGAGCAGGTTAAATGGTCGGCTCCAGTCAAGGAGGGAGATAATGCGCCATGGTCCCTGTCACAGAATGTTGTTAAGTGACTTTGACCAGCGCAGTCCAGGTTGTGGGCTGGACAGATGGGATTTGAACATGGAGTGGTGGGCAGAGTTGGGTGGCGACATGTTCTAGAACTTTGGAGATGGGGTGGTAGTTGGAAAGTACAAATGAGTGTAGGCCTTTTTTAAAAAAAGAGCAGGTATTCATTTGTTTGATTAAGTGATACAGTTACATGTCTAAAACTAACTGGTCAAAAAACATCTCAAAGTCTGCTAGAAAATCATTAACTTTCACAACCATCTTTCACTAGTAAAAAAAACAAAATACTGGTAGAGATTTTGAAAACAGGAAAATGGGGTCACAATCATGCAGATATAGAAAATTAATTAAGGGAGCAAAATATTGTGCAAATCCTTATACTAAAGGCAGCACATACCTTGAAAATCCTTGTACAATAATCAAATGATTTGGGATTGCTGACATCATACACCAGGCAAACAACATCACAAGTGGTATCAGAGGCAGTAATAAATTCAGATTCGGACAAAACTTCATGAAGCTTGAAAGGAAAAAAATATACATTTAGAGTAATTCTTTGTATTTAAAAAAACCTGTTAAAACAAAACACAAGTAAAAATGCCAAGTTGGAAAATTTAAAGGAGTAGTATTTTTAATTTTACATCATCAGTACAATTGCTAATGTTGGGATTCTAGGGCAATCTACCAAATAACAGCACTGTGCATTCTTACTGACAGGGAGGTCTGATGCCATTTATTGGGCAACATCTGGTACCATAACAGATAAAATAGTGAGACTTTAATTGATATAACACCAGGGTTTAACATTAGTGGGTGCCAGAAATACTTTTCAGGCACAAGGTTAGTGAACATGTAGTATTTCAATGCTTTGGTGCGAAGGCATTATATAATTCACTGGTCAGACCATACTTAGCAAGGCGTACAATTTTGGTCATCATGCTTGGAAAGGGATATATGTGCATTGATAACATCAAAATGATTAATCCAAAATGTAAGGAGAGTGAACCATAAGATTAAAGTAGTTTAAGGTCTTCAGTCTAAAGAGATGGTAAGTGGAAGAGGACTTTCATGAGAAAGGCAACCAGAATATTTCAAGGTAAGTCAGGTTCACAGGACCAGAAGACCTAAACTCAAATTAGTGAAAAGTAAATTTCAAATACATATGAATAAAAAATCTTTACTGAAAAGATGATAAACATTTGGAATACTTTACCAGGTACAAAGTTACAAAGCATTTACAGCACAAACAGGCCATTCGGCCCAACTGGTCCATGTCAGTGTTTATGCGCCACACAAGCCTCCTCCCACCCTTCTTCATCTAACCCCATCAACATATCCTTCTATTCGTTGCCCCCTCATGCACTTACTTAGCTTCCCCTTAAATGCAGGTAAGGTTAACAGAGTCAAAGTATGGGGCATTGGAAATACAGTTGAATGCTCAAATGGATGAGCTATAATACTGCAAGGATGAGCTTGGATGGCTGAATGGCCTTCTCTCCTTCCTTGACTACTTTCTTCAATGCGGCCGTCTAGTCACACACACCACTGCCTCTGGGTGGTGTGGTAACCTTTGAACCCTGGGATTTAATTTGGAAAATTAAAAATAGATAATGGCTACACTTATTAATTTGGGCGGTAAAGAGAGGCCTTTGGGTGAGCAAATCTTACTCAAGGCTGCTTTTATGTTCTCACAAATAGGAGTCAGGCTAGGAGTTTTGAACAAAAATGTTTCAAGGAATGTGTGTGTGGGGGGACGGGGAGGGGACAGAAAAGAGGGAATAGCATTATTTAAACTGAAAGTACACTGTCTCCTACCATGATATGATCTCTTTTAAAGCATTTCCAAACTTAAACATCAGAAATTCTTGGTGCTTAGTAATTGTTGGGTATCTGGTCTGCAATGACAAAAAGTGTATGTGGGGCATTTGTGTGAGGGTCAGGCCAGCAAAGTGAGAGACACTGTAAGTGGAATCAGTGGTACACAGAATATATGTATTTCCCAATCTGCATTCCAGAACATGCAGCTTCTTCACAAATCTGTAAATGTTATGACAATCTAGGCTCCAAGGTAAAAACAGGAGCTCAACTTAGAAAGTGTTAAAGCACAACAATGTCGAGTTTAGTTTTGAAACTAAGGGCTGGATTTTGTCAATGGGGGCGCGTTGGAGGCGTGACTGCTGGTTTTCGGGTTTTAGCCCCGCCCCCAACGACGTCTGGCCAACCCACGCTACTTTCCCTTGATTGACCTTGTTAAGCCCGCCCTGCTGGCTTAGCCGGCCAATGAAGGGAAAGCCGGTGACAGAGGATGTCAGCGTTTGAGAAGCTGTCAAACACTGACAATCTCTGTTCTAAGGTGAGTCCTTGTACTGAAGGCTCACCAAACCTCTTTCCAGAGCAGAAAGCAGATGGCTGTTGCATCAGAGAATGCAGCAGCCATTCGGTCATCTCTGTTGTTGAGATGAGGCACCTCCGGATCCCCAAGAGTTGAAGCCTCCAGGAAGAAACAAAGGAAAGGAAACTTTTTCTAACACTTTACACTCACCTCTCATACTTATCTCTGCACCCATCACTCCCCTCCACAGCGGACCTTTTGATCCCTCTCACCCCCGCAGACCCACTGCTCGCCTCGCTGACCCTGGCGAGGTTCGCAGCCGCCGGGAAGCCCGCAGTTAATTGGCTGTAATCCCCTGCGCGACTCGGGGACCTGCCTCCTGGGAAGATGGCACGGAAACGGGTTTGGTACCTGCTCCCAGTTTCTGCCATTTTCCCGGCAATCCCGCCTCCATACCCACCTCCCCAGGGCTGGCAAAATTCCCCCCCAAGAGTTTCAGTGGAAAATCCCTACACCTCCTGCATAATGCGGTTATATCATGACCAGTTTTACTTAAATGTCTTGTTTAAATTTGAACTGGGGACAGTACCTTCCTTGTGCCAAACAACTACAACATTGAAAAGAGAAATCTCATTCTAAGCGTATGTAAAATATTTCCTCTGCTGAACTGGAACTTCCATCACCGCAACAAAAGAAAGCAGAACTTTATTTTTGCAAACAATGATTCATCTTAATACAACATCACAGGCACTCTTCAGTACAGAAACAGGTAGTGATATCTGATTACCTGAACAAAGTTATTTGTAACAGAAACATGCTCAAATACAAGTAACTTACAGTAAATGTTAATATGGATCATCTCATAGTAAACCTGATGTATATCTCCCTCTCACCCCCTACTCCCCCAAATCTTCTGACTCTTGCTGGAGTACAGTTTCATGGTCAGCTGCTGCCTTTTGGTAGATTACCCGAGTGACTATCCTTCGTGTGGCAACTTAACAGTGAATATCTGTAGCCTATTTGGTCATGGGGAAGAGGTGTGTAATACAGCCAAGCCCAACTATAACTTTACCAGACGTCTAGCAAAAGTCACTGAACAGCCTCTTCTCCTGAGAGCAAGGACTGAAGCGCAGTATCCCAACTCCTGCACCAGCAGAAATCAGCTGACTTAGCACCAGCAAGGAAAAGTCAACAACAACAACTTGTATTTATATAGCACCTTTAACGTAGTAAAACGTCCCAAGGCACTTCACAGGTGTATTACAAGACAAAAAATTGACACCGAGCCACATAAGAAACTAGGGCAGGTGACCAAAAGCTTGGTCAAAGAGGTAGGTTTTAAGGAGCGTCTTAAAGGAGAGAGAGGTGGAGCGGGTTTAAGGAGTTACAGAGCTTAGGGCCTAGGCACCGATGGTGGAGCAATTTTAATCAGGGATGCTCAAGAGGGCAAAATTTGAGGAGCGCAGATATCTCAGGTGGATTGTGGGGCTGAAGGAGATGGACCGAGATAGGGAGGGGCGAGGCCATGGAGGGATTTGAAAACAAGGATGAGAATTTTGAAATCAAGGCGCTGCTTAGCCGGGAGCCGATGTAGGTCAGCGAGCACAGGGGGTGATGGGTGAATGGGACTTGGTGCGAGTTAGGACACGGGCAGCTGAGTTTTGGATGACCTCACGGTTACGTAGGGTAGAATGTGGGAGGCCAGCCAGGAGTGCGTTGGAATAGTCAAGTCTAGAGGTAACAAAAGCATGGATGAGGGTTTCAGCAGCGAATGAGCTGAGGCAGGGGCGGAGACGGGCAATGTTACGGAGGTGGAAATAGGCGGTCTTAGTCATGCCAAGGATGTTTTCGGGAGCTCATTTCAGGGTCAAATATGACACCAAGGTTGCGAAGTCTGTTTCAACCTCAGATATATACTAAGGAGAGGGATGGAATCGGTGGCTAGGGAACAGAGTTTGTGGCAGGGCCTGAAGACAATGGCTTTGGTCTTCCCAATAGTTAATTGGAGAAAATTTCTGTTCATCCAGTACTGGATGTCAGACAAGCAATGTGTCAATTTAGAGACTGTGAGGGGGTTGAGAGAAGTGATGGTGAGGTAGAGCTGGGTGTCGTCAGCATACATGTGGAAACTGGCGCTGTGTTTTTAGATGATGTCATCAAGGGGCAACATATAGATGAGAAATAGGAGGGGGCCAAGGATAGATCCTTGGGGGACCCGAGGTAACGGTGCGGGAGTGGGAAGAGAAGCCGTTGCAGGTGATTTTCTGGCTACGATTAGATAGATAAGAAGGGAACCAGGTGAGTGCAGTCCCACCCAGCTGGACAACGGCGGAGAGGAGTTGGAGGAGGATGGAGTGGTCAACCGTGTCAAAGGCTGCAGACAAGTCAAGAAGGACGAGGAGGGATAGTTTACCTTTGCCACAGTCACAAAGGATGTAATTTGTAACTTTGATGAGAGCCATTTCGGTACTGTGGCAGGGGCGGAAACTGGATTGGAGGGATTCAAACATGGAGGTCTGGGAAAGATGGGCACGGATTTGGGAGGCAACAACACGTTCAAGGACTTGAGAGGAAAGGGAGGTTGGAGATGGGGCGGTAGTTTGCAAGGACGGAGGGGGTCAAGGGTTGTTTTTTTGAGAGGGTTGATGATGGCAGATTTGAAGGAGAGATGGACACTACCCGAGGAAAGCGAACTGTTAACAATGTCAGCTAGCATGGGAGCCAGAAAAGGAAGTTGGGTGGTCAGCAGTTTATTGGGAATAGGGTCGAGGGAGCAGGAAGTGGGTCTCATGGACAGGATGAGCATAATGAGATGGTCAAGAGGGGAGATCGGAGAGAAACTGGAGAAAGATGCGAGTTCAGGGCAAGGGCAGGGGTGAACCTTAGAGGAAATTTGGCCCAGTGGGCATGGGGAAGGAAGGGAAGTGGCAGAGGCAGCTGATCGGATGGTCTCAATCTTAGAGTGAAAGAAGTCCATGAGCTCCTCGTTGTTGGAGGAAACAGGGGTTTAAGAAGACTGTTAGTAGTAGAAAATAGTAACCAGGGGTTATCTTTGCATTCCAGAATGATCCTGGAATAGTGAGCAGTTTTGGCAGACAAGAGCAGGACCCGATAATGCTTTATGTGGTCCAGCCAGATCTAGAGGTGAACGGCTAAAGCAGTTGTCTGCCATATCCGTTCAAGTCTGCATCCCTTGGACTTGAGGGAGCGAAGATGTGGGCCGTACCAGGGGAAATGGCCAGGGTGAGAGAGAGTAATGGTTTTAATAGGGACTAAGGCATCAAAGGTGGTGGTGAGGGTGTGGTTGAGCAGATCGGTACCTGCAGAAATGTCATGGTGAATGGAGGGCCAAAGGCTGGACAGATGGGATTGCATAAGTGCAGTTGTAAGAGTGTTGGGAAAGAGTTTTTTCCAGAAGGAAGTAGGGTTGGGTGGGGGAAAGGGGGATGTGGGTGCTAAGCGATACAAGGAAGTGGTCAGGGATGGCCTCATCTTCGATTGACACGGTGGGAGTAGCAAGGCCAAGAGAGATGGCAAGGTCAATGGGATGGCCGTGAATATGGGTTGGGGAGTTCACATGGAGGGAGGATAGGAGAGTAGTGAACTCAAGAGGAGAGCATGATGAATTGAAATGGAGGTTGGAATCACTGAGGATGAGAAGTCGCTCAGTGCAGAGGCTAAGGGAGGAAAGCAGTGAAGATATCTCGGTGAACAATATTTAAAACTGGCTGATATGCACATGTAGTACTTCCATGACCAAAAAATGCAATTAAATAGCCTACTTTAAAGTAGACTGTAAGGCTGAATCCATTTGAAATTTTGAACAAGGCTATTTGTAAAAACAAACAGAAAAATAGATTTGCATTTACATAGAGGCTTAACAGGCCCTCGTGATGTCCCAAAGGACTTCAAAAACAATGAATATTTTTGATGAGCAATTACTGTTCTTTTCCAATTCAATCTTGGGATACTGGTAAGGCCAGCATTTATTGCCCATCCCTAGTTCTCCTTGAGAAGATGGTGGTGAGCCACCTTCTTGAACTGCTGCAGTCCATGTGGTGAAGGTGCTCCCACAATATTGTTAGGTATGAGTTCCAGGATTTTGACTTAGCGGTGATGAAGGAACCTCGATATATGTCCATGTCAGGATGGTGTGCGACTTGGAGAGGAACTTGGAGATGGAGGTGCTTCCATGCAACTGCTGCCCTCGTCCTTCTAGTTGGTGGAGGTTGCGGGTTTTGGAGGTGCTGCTGTAGAAGCCTTGGCGAGTTGCTGCAATGCATCCTGTAGATAGCACACACTACAGCCATGATGCGCTGGTGGTGGAGGGAGTGAATGGTTAAGACAGTGGAAGGGGTTCCGTTCAAGTTGACTGCTGTGTCTTGGACAGTGTCAAGCTTTGAGTGTTGTTTGAGAGTTTCTCCTCATCTGTGTCTTAAATGGGCAACCCCTTATTTTTAAACAGTGACCCCTAGTTCTAGATTCTCCCACAAGAGGAAACATCCTCTCCACATCCACCCTGTCCAGACCCCTCAGGATCTTATATGTTTCAATCAAGTCACCTCTTACTCTTCTAAACTCCAGCGGATACAAGCCTAGCCTGTCCAACCTTTCCTCATAAGACAACCCGCCCATTCCAGGTATTAGTCTAGTAAACCTTCTCTGAACTGCTTCCAATGCATTTACATCCTTCCTTAAATAAGGAGACCAATACTGTACACAGTACTCCAGATGTGGTCTCACCAATGCTCTGTATAACCCCCCTACTTTTGCATTCAATTCCCCTCGATAAACGATAACATTCTATTAGCTTTCCTAATTACTTGCTGTACCTGCATACTAACCTTTTGCGATTCATGCACTAGGACACCCAGATCCCTCTGCATCTCAGAACTCTGCAATCTCTCACCATTTAGACAATATGCTTCTTTTTTATTCTTCCTGCCAAAATGGACAATTTCACATTTTCCCACATTATATTCCATTTGCCAGATCTTTGCCCACTCACTCCTTGTAGCCTCATGTTCTCTTCACAATTTACTTTCCTACCTATCTTTGTGTCATTAGCAAATTTAGCAACCATACCTTCGGTCCCTTCATCCAAATCATTTATATAAATTGTAAAAAGTTGAGGCCCCAGCACTGATCCCTGTGGCACACCACTTGTTACATCTTGCCAATCAGAAAATGACCCATTTATGCCTACTCTGTTTCCTGCTAGCTAGTCAATCTTCTATCCATGCCAATATGTTACCCCCTACACCATGAGCTTTTATTTTCCACAATAACCTTTGATGTGGCACCTTCTCAAATGCCTTCTGGAAATCGAAGTACAGTACGTCCACCGGTTCCCCTTTATCCACAGCACATGTTACTTCCTCAAAAAACACCAATAAATTGGTTAAACATGATTTCCCTTTCACAAAACCATGTTGACTCTGCCTGATTACCTTGAACTTTAAGTGCCCCGCTATAACGTCTAATAATAGCTTCTAACATCTTCCTTATGGCAGATGTTGAGCTAACTGACCTGTAGATTCCTGCTTTCTGTCTCCCTCCCTTTTTGAATAAATGAGTTACATTCGCTATTTTCCAATCTAATGGAACCTTCCCCGAATCTAGGGAATTTTGGAAAATTAAAACCAACGCATCAACTATCTCATAAGCCACTTCTTTTAAGACCCTAGGATGAAGTCTATCAGGACCCGGGGACTTGTCAGTCCGCAGCTCCAACAATTTGCTCAGTACCACTTCCCTGGTGATTATAATTTTCTTGAATTCCTCCCTCCCTTCCATTTCCTGATTTGCAGCTATTTCTGGGATGTTACTTGTATCCTCTATAGTGAAGACCAATGCAAAATACCTGTTCAATTCAACTGCCATCTCCTTATTTTCCATTATTAATTCCCCAGACTCACTTTCTATAGGACCAATGCTCACTTTGTTAACTCTTTTCTTTTTTAAATATCTATAGAAACTCTTACTATCTGTTTTTATATTTCTAGCTAGCTTTCTCTCATACTCTAAGTTTTCTCTCCTTATTAATCTTTTAGTCACTTTCTGCTGCAGCATCTGCTATTCAGAATAATAATCCAAAAGATACTGTTGCAGAGGTTACAAAATGCAATGGAAAATATCCTCAAAAACATAAATCCAAAAGCGGAGGAGATTTTCGTCTTAGACGTTGCCTGGCCAGAGGGTAAATACTTCTACAATGAAGTCACCTGCCGACAGTCGGGGAACTGAAAAAGTTCACAAATACTAAGACGGAAGTTACTCAGCAAGGTCAAACTTGCTCCAAACAATGGCAACTTAATTATAGCCTACTCCTTTACATGAACCTTTGTCCAAAAGGTAAGTGAACAATAGTACCATGACATCATTCCCCTTTTGAAAAGCTTATATTAGGGTGCTGTATAAATTAAGTGTAATAACCAGCATTACAATACTTGCAACAACAAAAAATCAAATCAAATCATTTTGAAACTGATGAGGAAAATTCATAATTCAATAGATTTAATATTCTCTTAAAATGTTTCCTGCCAGAAATGAGTTTGGGGGGGGGGGGGGGCGCGCGAAGAGAAAGGGAAGGATTAGGACAATAGCTTTGGACTATCATACGTGTCAAATACAGAATGTAAAAAGTGTAAATGTGTTGCACAGTTCCATAATGTCCACATAAATACCTACCAGTAAATACTTTTCTTGCCCATACACATAAGTTGTGTTCATGGCATAGAGTGATTTGTGTTCCTCTTTTATTTGTCTTTGTTTCTGTGGCGGAAACAGAACAGTAACTCACAGCATGATGACATTTACAACTTCAGAACACAAAAACCAGTTATGAAACAAGTCAATTAAATACTGGAGTGCACACAAGCAAATATGAAAAACGGACTACTCAGACCGTGGTTCTTTTTAACGTGTACTTCATGCAATTTAATCTCCTGAGGGAAGTGAAATCCCAGAAGGAAACATTCAGGAAGATAAAGCATTGAAATCTCCCCCTGCTTTACAGCAATCGAGGGCAACTCCAGAATATCAAACAAACATTACAATCTACGCAATTCAACTTTGACTAGTTGCATTCCAGTGTCATTTCCTTGGTCCCAGGCAGCACAGGAACTATATTCTGTATCCGATTAGCCATAGATGACCAGATTTATCCTTTTGCCCATAAAAGATTCAATCCTGTTCTTAAGTCAATGTTTAACTCCATTAAAAAAAAATCAATACATGAAGTTATTATTCCACAATATTTAACAGCTAGTGGAAGAAGTCTCCTCAACTTTTGTCTCATTTCAGGCTCGTTAACCATGTATTTATGTTATTTACTTCAGTGAACACATTTGGTTCACTAAAGACCTGAATAAAAATGTCCCCTTCCAGTACCGTCAAATCCTTTCTCCAAAAAAAAGTTAAGTTCTTAAAATCTCTCTTCATAAACTGAATCTCAAGTCCTTGATGGTACAGTGGTTAAAACATTATCCTTTCAACTCTGGGACCTGGTGTTAAATCCGTGGGTTTAAAGAACACTTCCAACGCTGGCAATCTAAACCAGAGAATGAGAAAGTCCAATCCATATAAAAATTGTTCACAGTTCTACACTAAATTGGGATCAGATCAATAAAATGGCTGATACGGGAAGTGGAAATGTTGTTATTGTGGTGCTTTTCTGAAGTTCGGTTTGAGGCAGGATACAGGAGTCTTGTAACTTCTGCTATATTCGGCTTAATCAGGACAAAAATCGCCCTCACCTACCATCCCCCCCCCCACCCATCCAAAGTGGTTTACATCTTTGTCATCCCACAATGCACAAATTACCATTAAAATTGTTGGGGGGGGCGAGAGGCGATTCAATCTCCACTTAACATGCTACTAGGAGATGCAAGAGCAGAACTTACGTTAATAAGAGTGAAAAATGTAGATCTGCTGGGTAAAACACCTATACTTGGACTCTCTCTCCTATTCGGAGTACATGCATTTAGTTACCCTTCTTAACACACCATCAAAATGTCGGAAATGGTCAATTCCTTTCTCTTATAGAATAGTACAGACTTCTCCATGTTGCAGCAAAGTGCAAGTAATTTTATATAAACATTTAATTCCCATTGAGTAGTTTTAGTGTTCTCTGTAATAACCGATAGAAAACCATACTTTATTCTAATTTAATACAACACACAGTAAATTAGGTGATTGTTCAATAAACATGAGTTCCAGCACCTGCATGCATTAAAATACAAAACAATAAGAGCAATGCAGCATTTGAAAAAAATCTGAGGTACTCACCATTAAGTTTTGGCCCAGAAAGCCTTGCAAAATTCCAGTCTTGCCAGAGTTTTTCATGCCAATAACATTGCACTGAAACACATTTCTTTGTGTTTGTTTTTTCTGCAGATCTATTTTTTTATCTCTCGTTACTGAAGGAACATAAAGTGTGGTTTATGAATTGCTCATCAGATACACAAAGTAAATGCAATTCCAATTTCTTTTGCACTGAAGCTAAACTTTAAGGGTAATGTTGCATTACGTTTTCAATTCAGTAGAAGAATAAAGGAGGCCACATACTTCTTGGAATATAAGTGTCTAAATGTGGTAGAGGAGCAGAGGGATTGGGGGTACAGATACACAAATCACTAAAAGTAGTGACACAGGTTAGTAAAGCCATAAAGAAAGCAAACAAAGCACTGGGGTTCATTTCTAGAGGGATAGAATTGAAAAGCAAAGAACTTATGTTAAACCTGTATAGAACCTTGGTTAGACCAGAGTATTATGAACAGTTCTGGTCTCCATATTATAAAAAAAGGATATAGAGGCACTGAAGAAGATTTACTAGGATGATACCAAAACTGAGAGCTAATAACTATCAGGAAAGATTGAACACGCCGGGATTCTTTTCTCTAGAAAAAAGACTGAGGGGTCACCTGATAGAGGTCTTTAAGATTCTGAAAGGGTTTGATAGGGTAGACAGAAATGTTTCCACTTGTGGGGAAGACCAGAACTAGGGGCAATAAATACAAGATAGTCACTAATAAATCCAATAGGGAATTCAGGAGAAACTTCTTTACCCAAAGAGTGGTGAGAATGTGGAACTCGCTATCACAGGGAGTGGTTGAGGCGAATAGTATAGATGCATTTAAGGAGACGTTAGATAAGCACAAGGGAAAAAGGAATAGAAGGATATGTTGATGGGCGAGATGAAGTAGGGTGGGGGGAGGCTCATGTGGACCGTAAACACTGGCATGGAGCTGTTGGGCCGAATGGCCCGTTTCTGTGCTGTAAATTCTACGTAATACATTTCTAACAGTGGCTTTTCTTTAATAATTTTTTTTGTTTACAAATTTCCTATCCAAAACCACTCCTCTGAAAGCCACCGCCTCACTGCTAGCTTAGTTTCACGGGTGCCAGATGTCCGAAGGCCAAGTGGCCATTCCCAATAAACATGCATCGACAGTGAGCATCAGCAGGCTATACAACTGCACAGGCATCATCGCTGAACCAGATCCTGTCCTCACCAAAAGTGCACATCCAGCATTTAAAGATGGAAACGATCCCAGGATTTTCCCACCATCTAACCCAGAGGCACTGAAGCCAACGGAAGAATCCTGCCACCCAGCTCAGATCAGCTAACTCAGCACAGACTGGAGATTGAACTTAGGACCTTCTTGGTCTGCATGGCACACCTACTAACTTGATAAACTCATTGGGGGAGCAAAGTGATTTAAAATAGTCTTCCAGGTCTGTTTGAATCAATTATTCATGTACAAATGTACACAGTAAACTACTTCTTCTTAGGCAGTCCCTCGGAACCGAGGATGACTTGCTTCCACATTAAAAATAAGTTCTCAGGTGACTGAGTCCAATGCGGGACCTACAGTCTCTGTCACAGGTGGGGCAGATGATGCTTGAAGGGGCGGGTGGGTGGGGTGCTTGGGTTGACGTGCGCTCCTTGCACTTGGCTTCCGCTTGCTCCCAGCGAAGAGATTCGAGGTATTCGGCGCCTTCCCGGATGCTTCTCCTCCACTTTGTGCGGTCTTGGGCCAGGGATTCCCAGGTGTCGGTGGGGATGTTACACTTTTTCAAGGAGGCTTTGAGGGTGTCGTTGAAGCGTTTCCTCTGCCCCCCTGGGGCTCTCTTGCCGTGCCGGAGCTCCGAGTAGAGCGCTTGTTTGGGAGCCCCGCATCGGGCATGCAGACGATGTGACCCATCAGAGCTGATCGAGCGTGGTCAAAGCTTCGATGCTGGGGATGTTGGCCTGAGCAAGAACACTGACGTTGGTGCGCCTATCCTGCCAATGGATTTGCAGGACCTTGCGGAGGCAGCGTTGGTGGTACCTCTCCAGTGCTTTGAGGTGTCTGCTGTACATGGTCCATGTCTCTGAGGCATACAGCAGGGCGGGTATCACTGCTGCTCTGTAGACCTTTACAATCGCTCCCTAATCTGCAAATATACCATATAGTGAGTTTCTGGTCTCAGCTAAACTCATGAGATGGGATAGATCCGTCACTCTTTTTCCTCTTTGCATTATGGACAGCTCCAATAATGTTGGGACTTTGGTACTTGGCAAAAGGAATAATCCAGAGTTTCAGATCGAATGCACAGTGTCTCCCCCCAGGAAAGATCAATAAAAATCCACTGCTTACCTGTGACAGCTGCTGCCTGAGATTCCTGCTCCCTTAGAATGGAGTATCCTAGGTAACCTAAGTATTCTAAACACCGCTGAACATCAAGGTATGTTGTCAGCCTGATTCAAAACAAATATTCAGCTGGTCAGAAAGTTACTAAACAAGCATTTTAAATAAAAAGCAGAGAAATAGAAAATATTGTTTGAAAATCACAAAGGAAAATTACTCACGTCCATTGACAAATATAACCCTGATAAGTGACCCATTCCTTGTCATTGGTACAAACAGTGTTATTGACATCAGGACCCCAAGGCATGTAGGGAAACACTTTGAATAGGTCTTTTAGTTCATCAGGTGACAATGCACAATCCCGATCCTGAAAAACCCAGAAGAATTATGAACAACAACTTGTATTTATATAGTGCCTTCAACATAGTAAACATCCCAAGGTGCTTCACAGGAGCATAATCAGGCAAAAATCAACAATAAGCCAGAGCAGAAATTAGAAGGCATGACTAAAAGATAGTTTGAAGAGGTAGGTTTTAAAGGGGGGTCTTAAACAAAGACAGGGAGAGGTGGAGAGCTCAAGGGAGGGAATTACAGAACTTAGGGCCTAGCCAGCTGAAGGCATAACCGTCAATGGTGGGGCAAAGGAGTGGAGAATGTGTTAAAAGTGAGTTAGAGGAACACAGATTTATGGGAGGTTTGCAGGGCTGGAGGAGGTTACAGAGATTGGAAGGGTTGAGGCCATGAAAGAATCTGAACATGAGGATGGGAATTGGTGGACCGGGAGCCAATGTAGATCAGCGAGCACAGGGGCGATGGGTGAATGGGACTTGGTGTGAGCTTGGATCCAGGTAGCAGAGTTTGGATGAGCTCAAGTTTGCGCAGGGTGGAGGATGGGATGCCAGCCACGAGGTGACAGAAGTATGGATGAGGGTTTTAGAAGTGGTTGGGCTGAGGCAGGGACGGAGACGTGCATTGTAATGGAAGTGGAAGTAGGTGGCCTTTGTGATGAGAGGATATGGGGTCAGACGCTCAGCTCAGGGTTGATAGGACGCCGAGATATGAACAGTCTGCTTCAGGTAGAGATAGTGGCCAGGGAGGGGGATGGAGTCAATGGCGAGGGAACAGATTTTGTGGCGGGGGCCAAAGACAATGGCTTTGATGTTCCCAATATTTAACTGAAAGAAATTGTGGCTCATCCAAGACTCATAAGAACATAAGAAATAGGAGCAGGAGTAGGCCTCGATGTCAGACAAGCAGGCTGACAACAAAGAGGCAGTGGAAAGGGTCAAGAGGTAGAACTGGGTGTCGTCAGCATACATGTGGAGTCTGATGTCATATTTCTTTCGATGGTTGCCATGGAGCAGCAGATGAATGAGAAAGTCTATGCTCAAGCGGACTTGAGGGAATGAAGATGGGGCTGTACTGGGGAAATGACCAGGGTGGGAGAGAGTAAGGGTATTATTGGCGAAAAGGGCATCAAAGGCAGAGGCGAGGGAGTGATTGAATAGACCAACAGCTGCAGAAGTGAAGACAAATTGAAATCAACAAAACACACACTACTGTATCAACTGTCAAGTGTTCGCAGGCTCAGCTCACCAAATCGTGCTTGTCAAAGATGCTTTGTAGGAAAAGGTACGCATGGTGATTCAGTTCGGTTGTGCAGTCTGGAGGAACTTTTAATCTGTGAAAAGGAGGGAAAATAAATTCAGTCTGCCAATCACACGGAAGTTATATCACGTACCAGGCTAATCATCTTATAACTTTCCTTCAGAACTGCAAAGGAAATCCAATATATCCATTCTTGTGAATCATGTGACATTGAGCAATGTGACCAATGCCCTCACTCATCAGCGCGGCCCTTAAAAGTCGAGCTTCCAACTTAAAAAGACTTTAATAGATGGTATAGCCACAGATGAGAGTAGTAAGATTGTGCTTAATTTCAAGGATCAGAAAACACCCATAAATCAATCCAGCTTCTCTCCTTTGGTTTCTGCCTCAGGACATTGATTAAGTAACTGCTTTATAGCTCACGCCCTAGCATCCAAAGTTCTACTGGCCCCTTTTCATTCCAAATTGGGAAAAATTGGGGGGGGGGGGGGAAACAGCTTTCCATGCTCACTTTCGCTCCACCCCACTGTCTCCCCAGGCCATCAGTTTGGAAAGTATGGGTGGGAAACCTGAATCTTTCCATGCTATAGCACGTTGTAACAGTGCACAACCTCTATCCAACGTTACACTGTTCAACACCTATTCTTCTCCCACTCCCACCGCCCTCCACCAACCCCCCCAACAAAAAGAAAACTGGCTCTGGTTGAAAGCAGCTTAAGGTCACACCACAATTTCAAGTATTGTATTTCAATGCGTCCAGCTGAAACTGAATGGCACCCAGCAACCAATTTTAGTTTTCAATGGGGGGGGGGGGCGGGGGGGCAATGAACAAGTGGGGAACACAGGCACATTGATTGAATAAGTAAAGGACCATAGCTAACCTGGTTGCCCTCAGTTGTAGCCCATTGTATTCCTGTGCACCCATTACTGCCATCAGATTATATATTGTGAATGTTAACCAAAACTACTTTTTGGATAGTCGATATTTTGGTTATCTATAGAAATAAATTACACCATTAAATTTACAGAGGTTAAAAACATACAATAAGGCGCAATTTCTATTTCAGATTGTAACTATTCAAAAGAATTCAAATGCCTGAAATTTCGAATTCAAAACAGACCTCCATACTTAAAACAAAATGCGTGAACCGTGACTGCTTAGCTCCCTCACACTCTCGACAATTCTTAGCCAACTGATCTTCAGAGCTTGGAGTTAAAATCATCAGTTCTCCATGTTTAAACAAAATAGAAGTAAAAATATACAAATATTACATGGCTGCGGGGGTGGGTGGGAGGGAAGAAGTGTTTAATCATGATGGTCCGGCCATCACAAACCAATCTTAGAAAACCTGAGAGAACAAATTTCAGACATGGTCTAAGTTTTGAACATCTACTTAACACATGATCCATTAAGGGTTTACAAACAAACATTTTTTTTGGATACTTTTCACTTGAAGACTGAACAGCTTAAAAAGAGAGTTAAATATAAACTTTAAAGAAATACATTTTGCTATGCACAAAACAACTGCAATCACTGCAATTCAGAGTCATTCATTGTAGGTGAATTGCTTTGAGATGTTTTGAAAGACAGGCAAGATGGCATTTAAATGCAAGTTTTAAAAATAGTGCTGATGAAATAAATACATATATATACCCAAATGCTTCAGCCCCAAAACATATTTTCATGTAAACTTTTGCACTTTAACTTTTGAATTCAACTTGGGTTATTTTTCTTTCTTATAGGCTACAGAATAAAGCAGTAATTACGGAACACTTAGAAACTGAAGGCAAGGAGTGATTTTAGAAGAATATCTCCCTTGCTGTTTGGTGCAAGATGGAGAACACAGCTATCAATTTTTGTTAGCTTCACAATCCTCTGCATTATTTAACACTAGATTTTTCTGTTACTTTACAGCACTCTGCCCTCCCCAGAAAGATTCTTGCACAAATGTGCAGCATTTAAAAATCACCATTCTGAAGTGCCACAGAGGAATACTTATGTCCAATACATACATCGGGAACAGATATTCATGAGTGAGCTCCAGGTCATCGTCATATCCAAACCGACGCAAAACTGTCCACGTAGTTTCATGTCTCCCTCTTTGTATAAACAGTGTATGCAAAAATAAAAAACCTGCAACAGAGCAGAACAATCAACACATCTGATAGAAATTAGTCCCCGTCTCAAGACCCTAAAACCATTTACAGCAAATGGGTCTGGAAACAGAAGCCTCCATCAATTCAGATCCAACACTGTACCAATCTAGAGCATTGGAACAACTCCAACTGTTAAAGTGAGAAGGTTATGAGTTCTAGTGCCACTACAGGGCTTGTGCGGCAGCTGTGGCTCAGTGGGTAGCACCCGCGCCTCTGAGTCAGAAGGTTGTGGGTTCAAGTCCCACTCCAGAGGCTTGAGCCCAAAAAAATCTAGGCTGACACTCCCAGTGCTGCACTGTCGGTGGTGGCATCTTTGGATGAGACGTTAAACCGAGGCCCCATCTGTCCTCGTAGGTGGAAGTAAAGGAGCCTAAGGCAATATTTCGAAGAGCAGAGGAGAGCTATCCCGATGTCCTGGGCCAATATTTATCCCTCAATCAAAATCACTTTAAAAAATGTATCTGTTTGTGGGATCTTGCTGTGCGCAAATTGGCGGTCACGTTTCCTACATTACAACAGTGACTACACTTCAAAAAGTACTTCACTGGCTGTAAAAGCGCTTTGGGGCATCTGGTGGTTGTGAAAGACGCTATATAAATGCAAGTCTTTTTTTTAATAATCTAGGTTGACACTTCAGTGCAGTACTGACAGAGTGCTGCATTGTCGAAGGTGTCAACTTTTGGTTGAGATGTTAAACTGAGTCTGACTGCTCTGAGAAACAGTCCATGGCACTATTTGAAGTTCGGGATTATCCTGGTGTCCTGGTCAACATTCCTTTCTCAAGCAACATCACCAAAAACAGATTAACTGGCATTTTGTCTCATTACTATTTCTGGCTTTTGTTGTATACAAAATGGCCACTGCATTTGCCTATGTAACAGTCACACTGCACTCCCTAGCAATTCATTCAACTTTAAGAGATGAATATATAATAGCCAAGACTTTTTTTTTCTGGGTCAAGGAGAGGAAAATCAGCCGCTGTTTTCACTCCTGATCTCAAGCTATTGATGACCCTTATTAGAATTGTGATTGTAGATTAGAGCTTAGTGATGATGCCTTCCATCATCAAATAGCATGCCGACATGGTGTCTAGGTTCATAAATGAAGAATGACTACTGGAGCAAGGGTGCCTTGGATCTGTGCCCCATCGAGGAGTCAGGGCATAGGCAAGGCGTAGGGGAGAGCATAAAATGGTAAAATAAAAAGCATAATTTTACATGGATATGGAAACAAATTATTTTTTAAATAACAGATCATAAACAGCTGATTATTGAAAATTGTTTGATTTTAGCCTCAACCTGTGGTCTCATCCTTGGATGCAACTCCCAGTTCTGGTTACAGCACTCCATAGCCACATGTTCGTTATTGCTCAGTTAACAATTATCAAACACCCTAGAGTAATGAACCTGGTTCCTTAATACATGTTTGAGCCTGGTCAGCTTGTTCTGATAGTAATGATTTAAGGCACTAACACAGGTCTCTCTGGGTGGAATTTTCCCAAGTAATCATTCAAAGCAAAGGCCAATCCTAATTGTCGTGTTAATTAAGTGACTGCAATAATGCAAGAAGTTTCTTTCCTTCAGTACTTGGCTTATTGGCCAAGAACAATCAAAGCAAAAATTCATTGGGAATTGTTCATCACCATGGAAGATGCATAGGACAGTGATTAGCTCCATCTCAGGAGTGGCTTTATTTTCCTGTAGAACTGCTCCTATCAATACTATATTGTGGCTTTTTCACATATTTTCTTGTACATAACTGCAGTGGCTAAAGGGTGTTATGGTGTGGAGATGCCGGAGTTGGACTGGGGTGGACAAATGTAAGAAGTCACACAACACCAGGTTATAGTCCAACAGCTTTATTTGAAATCACAAGCTTTCGGAGCGCTGCTCCTTCTTCAGGTGAAGTGGAGAAATGCATAAAGACACAGCTTATATAGTCAGAGAATCATGTCAGATGTTTACAGGTAACCTTTCCAACTGCCATTTATCACACCTTGGCAGAGAGATAATCACAGCAGTCAAAGGTGTGAATGGTGTCCAAGCAGGTCAGTCAGGGAAACATTACATCAAAGAACAATGAGGTGGGGTCACAAGGGGTCAAATATTGCAGATGCTGGGGTCTGTATGAAAAACAAAAAAAGACAAAAAACATTTTTTTTGGCTGGAAATCACAGCAGGTCCAGCCGCATCTGTGTAGAGAGAACAAGCCAATGTCGACTCGAGTCTGGATGACCCTGCGTCAGGTGGGGTTACATGTAGCGTGACATGAACCCAAGATCTCGGTTGAGGCCGTCCTCATGGGTGCGGAACTTGGCTATCAGTTTCTGCTCGACGATTTTGCGTTGTCGTGTGTCTCGAAGGCCGCCTTGGAGAATGCTTACCCGAAGATCGGAGGCTGAATGTCCTTGACTGCTGAAGTGTTCCCCGACTGGGAGGGAACACTCCTGCCTGGTGATTGTTGCGCGGTGTCCGTTCATCCGTTGTCACAGTGTCTGCATGGTCTCGCCGATGTACCATGCTCCGGGGCATCCTTTCCTGCAACGTATGAGGTAGACAACGTTGGCCGAGTCACATGAGTATGTACCATGTACCTGGTGGGTGGTGTCCTCACGTGTGATGATGGTATCTGTGTTGATGATCTGGCATGTCTTGCAGAGGTTGCTGTGGCAGGGTTGTGTGGTGTTGTGGTCGCTGTTCTCCTGAAAGCTGGGTAATTTGCTGCGAACGATGGTCTGTTTGAGGTTAGGCGGCTGTTTGAAAGCGAGTAGTGGAGGCGTGGGGATGGCCTTAGCGAGGTGTTCGTCGTCATCGATGACATGTTGAAGGCTGCGCGAGGACACCACCCACCAGGTACATGGTACATACTCATGTGACTCGGCCAACGTTGTCTACCTCATACGTTGCAGGAAAGGATGCCCCGGAGCATGGTACATCGGCGAGACCATGCAGACACTGCGACAACGGATGAACGGACACCGCGCAACAATCACCAGGCAGGAGTGTTCCCTCCCAGTCGGGGAACACTTCAGCAGTCAAGGACATTCAGCCTCCGATCTTCGGGTAAGCATTCTCCAAGGCGGCCTTCGAGACACACGACAACGCAAAATCGTCGAGCAGAAACTGATAGCCAAGTTCCGCACCCATGAGGACGGCCTCAACCGAGATCTTGGGTTCATGTCACGCTACATGTAACCCCACCTGACGCAGGGTCATCCAGACTCGAGTCGACATTGGCTTGTTCTCTCTACACAGATGCGGCTGGACCTGCTGTGATTTCCAGCCAAAAAAAATGTTTTTTGTCTTTTTTTGTTTTTCATACAGACCCCAGCATCTGCAATATTTGACCCCTTGTGACCCCACCTCATTGTTCTTTGATGTAATGTTTCCCTGACTGACCTGTTTGGACACCATTCACACCTTTGACTGCTGTGATTATCTCTCTGCCAAGGTGTGATAAATGGCAGTTGGAAAGGTTACCTGTAAACATCTGACATGATTCTCTGACTATATAAGCTGTGTCTTTATGCATTTCTCCACTTCACCTGAAGAAGGAGCAGCGCTCCGAAAGCTTGTGATTTCAAATAAAGCTGTTGGACTATAACCTGGTGTTGTGTGACTTCTTACATAAAGGGTGTTAGTAACAGAAATATATCAAGGATTACTCCTTTGGCATTGTAAGTTCACATCTTCAGTCACAAGATGACAAGACTAAAAATGGCTTTTGATTTCTGTCCCCGTTCTCTTCCCACCCCCCTCCCCCCCAAAAGTCTTTGTTAGGAATACAACAGAATTCCAGGACTGAAACCTGTACCTGGGCACCAGGTTTACAGCATCAAGGGCACTTAAACCTGACACATAACGTATAAACTGCACCACGCCGAGTTCTCAGGTCTCGGCTGTGCTATCATGAACAAGGCACTGAATGTGGACCAGGCACCAAACACAGAGGGAGATAGAAAACATCAGAGACACTGAAGCCTGGGAGCAGGTCACTCTGCTGCCCTAGCAGCTGCAGAAAGTGCGAGCTCAGGAAAAACAGGGAAAGGAAGAGAGGGTCTTATACTCTGTAAAATGTAAAGTTGGCAAAGGGAGCAAGTGAAGTGCCGTCAGTCAAGAGAGAATACTAATCGTAAAGGTAACATGCATTTAGTGGAGACAACAATTTACTAATACACGTGAACACACTCCCCTCTTGTGGCAAGTCAGGCAGCAGTCTACACCCTGAAGCTCTCCCTCTTGTGGCTATGCCAGTGAATGCCCACATTGACAGAGTTAAAACTGATACAATTTCTGAATAGCTTAGAAGACATAGTTGTGATTATTTCTCTGGATAACGTGATAAAGTGGGAGTAAAGGTCGAAAGTGGGATAAAGGTCAAATGCCTGTCAGTCATTCAAATCCCAAGGGCACATTACAGCCTCAAATACATTTGTAACTTTTAAAAAAATTAAAGGACTTCAAGCTTTTTCATACTTTCCTGCTTGGTAAATTTCAGAGCTTGTAACTTAAAAAAATATTCATTCCTAGAATGTGGGCGTCACTGCCAAGGCCAGCATTTATTGCCCATCCCTAATTGCCCTCGAGAAGGTGGTGGTGAGCCGCCTTCTTGAACTGCTGCAGTCCAGTGTGGTGAAGGTACTCCCACAGTGCTGTTAGGGAGGGAGCTCCAGGATTTTGACCCAGCGACGATGAAGGATCAGCGATATACTTCCAAGTCAGGATGGTGTGTGATTTGGAGGGGAACTTGGAGGTGGTGCTGTTCCCATGCATCTGCTGCCCTTGTCCTTCTAGGTGGTAGAGGTTGTAGGTCTGGGAGGTGCTGTCGAAGAAGCCATGGCGAGTTGCTGCAGTGCATCTTTTAGATGGAACACACTGCAGCCACGGTACACCGGTGGTGGAGGGAGTGAATGTTTAAGGTGGTGGATGAGGTGCCAATCAAGCGGACTGCTTTGACCTGGATGGTGTCGAGCTTCTTGAGTGTTGTTTGAGCTGCACGCATCCAAGCAAGTGGAGAGTATTCCATCACACTCCTGACTTGTGTCTTGTAGATGGTGGAAAGGCTTTGGGGAGTCAGGAGGTGAGACACGCGCTACAGAATACCCAGCCTCTGACCGTCCACTAGAAAAACAGCTTTTCGACATTATGGTGGCGCAGTTTTGGCATGCAGTTATATACCATGGAACTGGAAGGCACTGTGTCGTACAAGGCAATGCTAGACTTGGGTTACACCCGTCAGCTTTCCGAGGGGCATTGCACTTACTGGGAAGAGATCTATTTTACAAAAACCACTGAACATTTTGCCAATGTATCAGTTTACCTTTCAACGTCAACCCATTATCAGCGACACCATCACTCATGTTCTTTCGCACTACATTCTTCACATCTTCCAGAGCTTGAGGTGCCAGTGGGGTGTTAAAACAAGTTCTCTAAATGAAATACATTAACAAAGGTCACAAAATACTCTCACTAAGATATAGTTTAGATGCTGTCTCTTATGTAACCTGCAACTAATTTACACACTACAGCAAGCCTACTAACCAGGACAGTTGGTTGATGATTAACAGCAGTGGGTTGGAAGGGCACTTTCACATTGCCATAAGAGATCCTGAGGATTGGCACTCAAATGAAGACCTATGACCTCCAACTGCTACTCTCCTATTTATCTTCCTAACTACCTTTGCTCCAATTAAGACCTGCCAGTGACCAGAAATTCTCATAGCTAATAGGGAAAGTTGCAAGTGGAGTTTTACTATACGCTCATGAGATTTACTATAAACTAGGTCTGTGACATGGTCAAGGCTCTGGACTTTAGGTCCTTTAATATATTAAAGAATGATGGCAGGGATACTGCATGTTTACTGCAGATGCTGAGAGGTTGTTTCCCCTGGTTGGGGATTCTAGAGATAGGGGGCATAGCCTCAGGATAAGGGGTCGGCCATTTAAGACTGAAATGGGAGGAATTTCTTCACTTAGACGGTTGTGAATATTTGGAATTCTCTACCCCAGAGGGCTGTGGATGCTGAATCGTTGAGTGTATTCAAGGCTGAGATCGATAGATTTTTGGACTTGAGGGGAATCAAGGGATATGGGGATTGGGCAGGAAAATGGAGTTGAGGTCGAAGATCAGCCATGATCTTACTGAATGGCGGAGCAGGCTCGAAGGGCTGAATGGCCCACTCCTGCTCCCAATTCTTATGTTCATCACTGATGTCACTCAGCAACAACAACTTGTATTTATATAGCACCTTTAACGTAGTAAAATTCCAGAGCTTAGTGCCTAGGCAGCTGAAGGCACGGCCAACAATGGTGGAGCGATTATAATCAGGGATGCTCAAGAGGGCAGAATTAGAGGAGCGCAGATATCTTGGGATGGGGGGGTTGTGGGGCTGAAGGAGATTACAGAGATAAGGAGGTGGGAAGCCATGGAGGGATTTGAAAATAAGGATGAGAATTTTGAAATCGAGGCGTTGCTTAACCAGGAGCCAATGTAGATCAGCGAGCACAGGGGTGATGGGTGAACGGGACTTGGTGCGAGTTAGGACACGGGCAGCCGAGTTTTGGATGACCTCAAGTTTTCGTAGGGTAGAATGTGGGAGGCCAGCCAGGAGTGCGTTGGAATAGTCAAGTCTAGAGGTAACAAAGGCAAGGATGAGGGTTTCAGCAGCAGATGAGCTGAGACGGGGGCAGAGACGGTCAATGTTAGGGAGGTGGAAATAGGCGATCTTTGTTATGCTGCGGATATGTGGTCGGAAACTCATTTCAGGGTCAATATGACACCAAGGTTGCAAACAGTGTGGTTCAGCCTCAGACAGATGTTAGGGAGAGGGATGGAGTCGGTGGTGAGGGAATGGAGATTGTGGCGGGGCCCAAAGACAATGGCTTCGGTCTCACCAATATTTAATTGGAGAAAATTTGTGCCCATCCAGTACTGGATGTCGGACAACCATTGTGTCAATTTAGAGACTGTGAGGGGGTCGAGAGAAGTGGTGCTGAGGTAGAGCTGGGTGTCGCCAGCATACATGTGGAAACTGGCGCTGTGTTTTTGGATGATGTCGCCAAGGGGCAGCATATAGATGAGAAATAGGAGGGGCCAAGGATAGATCCTTGGGGGACCCCAGAGGTAACGATACAGGAGTGGGAAGAGAAGCCATTGCAGGTGATTTTCTGGCTACACTTGGATAGATAAGAAGGGAACCAGGCGAGTGCAGTCCAACCCAGCTGGACGATGGTGGAGAGGCATTGGAGGAGGATCGAGTGGTCAACCATGTCAAAGGCTGCAGACAAGTCGAGAAGGACGAGGAGGGATAGTTTACCTTTGTCACAGTCACAAAGGATGTCATTGGTGACTTTGATGAGTGTCTTTTTGGTACTGTGGCAGGGGCGGAAACTGGATTGGAGGGATTCAAACATGGAGTTCCGGGAAAGATGGGCACGGATTTGGGAGGCGACAACACATTCAAGGACTTGAGAGGAAAGTGAGGTTGGAGATGGGGTGGTAGTTTACAAGGACGGAGGGGTCAAGGGTTGGTCTTTTGAGGAGAGGGGTGATGATGGCAGATTTGGAGAGGGGGACAATACCCGAGGACAGCGAACCGTTAACAATGTCAGCTAACATGGGAGCCAGTAAAGGAAGTTGGGTGGTCAGCAGTTTAGTGGGAATAGGGTCGACGGAGCAGGAAGTGGGTCTCATGGACAGGGTGAGCATGGAGAGGTTAAGAGGGGAGATCGGAGAAAAACTGGAGAAAGATGCGAGTTCAGGGCTAAGGTGGGGGGAACCTTAGAGAAAGTTTGGCCCGGTGGGCTAGGGGAAGGAAGGGAAGTGGCAGAGACAGCTGATCGGATGGTCTCAATCTTAGAGACAAAGAAGTCCATGAGCTCCTCACACTTGTTGTTGGAGGCGAGTATGGAGGAGACAGGGGAGAGGGGTTTAAGAAGACAGTTAGCAGTAGAAAATAGTAGCCGGGGGTTATCTTTGCATTCCAGAATGATCCTGGAATAGCGAGCAGTTTTGGCAGACAAGAGTAGGACCAGATAGTGCTTTATGTGGTCCAGCCAGATCTGGCGGTGAATGGCTAAACCAGTTGTCCATCATATCTGTTCAAGTCTGCGTCCCTTGGACTTAAGGGGGAGAGATGAGGGCTGTACCAGGGGGAACAGCCAGGGTGAGAGTGAGTAATAGTTTTAATAGGAACTAGGGCATCAAAAGGTGGTGGTGAGGGTGTGGTTGAGCAGATCGGTAGCTGCAATGTCATGGTGAATGGAGGGCCAAAGGCTGGGCAGTTGGGATTTCATAAGGGCAGTTGTAAGGGAGTTGGGAGAGAGTTTTTTCCACGAGCAGACACAGAAGTACACAACACAAAGCGCCTTCAATATGCATTTATAGAGCTTCAAACTGAAGACACTGCACTGTATTAAATTAAAATTCAACGGGCTGGGCTCTTCGAATGGTTCAGTAACATGGTCCAGAGCCATACATTCTTCAATCCATGAACTATGCGGAGTTAGCTGATCTCCGCTAGCCTGGTGAAAAGTGAAACAAAATAGGTGTTTGCAGGTGGTCACTGACCATTACTTCAATGTCTAACATTTGGAAACAAGCAGCAAGTGTGACACTGTCTCCTCTTGCCTTGGAGCTGTGCTATAATCGCAGGTCCCCATGAAGACATTTTTTTCTTATATTAAAGATCTTTAAAAAAGGTCTGCAGCTCTTGTAAAACACATTTGTCATGCTTAACTGGTAAGTTGTATACAAGAGGGCTCTGGTATATGTAGCTGGCCATTCTAACTAGAAACAGTTCTAAATACTAGAAAGCATTGTTATTTCAATAGGTACGTGCGCGCGCTAGGTTTCTACCTGGAAAAAGTTGAGTTCTGCATCGTTGAGAACCCCATCATTATCCTGGTCGGATACCTTAAAAATGCGAGTTAGGGCTTTGACACAGGCAGGTTTCATCTATAAGTACACAAGCAAGTTAATCAAGTTAGGTACTGCAGGTTGCAGACTTTCCTACTTTACCTCCCAGATTAAAAAATAAAGGAAAAAGGTACACAAATTCATTACGCAATCATTCAAGATTCAGGCTTTAATCTTGGAAAGCAGACCCAGTGGCACATTGTGTCATTGGGGCTCTCGCAGGCCTCGCCAGAATGCCAGGCTCCAGATTCATGCTCACAACTCCCCAGTCTCTACAGGGCCAGAAAGTGAAAGTTAAGATCAGGTCGAAAGAGACTGGGAGAAACCTTTAAAAAGAAAGACTTGCATTTATACAGCGCCTTTCATGACCTCAGATCGTCCAAAAGCACTTTTCCACCAATGAAGTACTTTTGAAGTGTAGTACTTTAGCTGCTTCTGAGCACCTATTAAGCAGCTGGCTCAAGAGTGGCCCTGACAGACACCGGAGAACAGGTTACCTGGCCCTCAATGTCTAGGGAATGATGCTTGCTCAAGACAATGCAAATGGAGACACTCTGTGGAAGGGATTAAGATACGAGCACATTGGAAAGATATAGATACTCTTCTATTCAGGGCCATCTTTACCTCTTTCTCTTCTGGGCAGTACAGCGGACCCGTGGGGTGCAGAACAGCTTTCTGTGCATAGTAAAACAGCTCAGAGATATTCTTCAGGTTTTTTGCTGAACACTGGAAAATGAAAAACAAACCTTTTAACTTTCATATTTTGAACAGTTTAACAATAATTCAGTAGTTATAGTATCTATAGGCGTAACAATTAGGACATTTTACAAAGAAATCTTAATGAGGTCGACAAAGATTGTTACTTTTTTTGGCGAGGAAATCTCAATAGTATTTCAGATGCAATTGACAACAGATGATATAATGTTTTTAAAATACTAAAATATTTCTTTAAAGTCATTCTACTAATGCTGCCAGGCTGCTTATTTATGGCAAACAAGTTACAATTCTTACAATGAAAACAAGCTGGTCTAGGGTGAACGGAGTGTGAGGCATGAATGATCAGTTATTTTAAAATTAATTGTTTGGGATGTGGGCGTTGATGGGAAGGCTGGCATCTATTGCACATCTTTAGCTGCCCTTGAGAAGGTGGTGGTGGGACACCTTCTTGAACCACTGCAGTCCATGTGGTGAAGACAGACGATGATATGACATTCATATTTGTAAGGCCTCAACCATCAAGTGACATGGTCACAAGCACCTCATATCAAGAACCTCTTAAGTGGATAAACAAGAGGATTAAAAGCTTCTAAGCTTTTGTGCAACACAGTCTGGAGACTGTGGAGATTTTCCATAAATTCAGTGATGAAAGTTATAGGATAAGAAGCCATTTTCTCTTAGCTGATGTACTGCCCTTACTTTTCCCCAATACGAACGTATAATGACTGGACAGATGGCAGCCGCGACGGTCCGGTGCCGAGAGCGCTCTCCCTGCTTCGGGCGGCCAGCTCTCGCCACTCGCTCCCGCAACCGGAGCGAGGTGCTCGGCGAGTCGGGCAGAGGCAGCGCAGCGCGGTGAGCAGCAGCAGCAGCCACGTCGACCCGCTGGAGCACATCGGCCGGCAGCTCCTCGGCGGGAAGGAATTCCGACTGGGAGGAGGGGAGCCGAGCATGGCGGCCAGAGGCCGACCCGTGAGAGGGAGAAGCAGGCCCCGGGCCATGGAACGTGGAGCCGGCGACGGTGAGGAGGAGGCCGCGGCGATTGGAGCATTCACATCCTGACGATGTGTTCGGCGAGTCGGGCGGAGGAGCGCAGCGCAACGAGCAGCAGCAGCAGACTCGACGACAAGCTGCAGCACGTCGGCCGGCAGCTCTATGGCGGGTAACTCGCAGTCCGGCTGGGAGGAGGGGAGCCGGGCATGGCGGCCAGAGCGGGAGAAGCAGGCCACCACACGTGGAGCCGGTAACAGTGAGGAGGAGGCAGCGGTGAAGAGGAGGATGGAGCGGCTGAGGGACATCGTGCTCCCATTACCACGGGAAGCCATTGTATTGACTCTGAACACGGCGCTGTATGTATAGCTGACGCGTCCCTACGGGGAATAAGCATTCCATTGCACTTGTACTTGTACTGGTTACATATGACAAATAGAACTGAACTGAGATTTGAACACATTGCCCCAAAATACTCGTGACTCAAATTGTTTGAATTTTTAGTTCTAACCTGATTTTTTTTTTTAAACTCACATTTAATGCAGCTGTTGAAATGATTTGGTTATTCTCTGGGGTAAAAGATACACTTACGGTTTAAATCTGCACAGCAGGCAGAGCAGGAAATTACCATGAAAGATTCAAAATGAAAGACATCAAAACAAAGACTTATCCAATAGATTCTAACATTACGCATGTGGTAAAGGAGCACTGATCCAACAGGTATTTGAATACTGCCCACTTGGAGCAGTTTAACAATCAACAATTCCTTTTTCCCATGAACCCTTCAATCATAAAATTGGAAACATGGTCAGTCAGGGAGACAGAGAGAGATGTATGTAGTTATGCAGTTGAACAGTTTTGGTGGCATATTTAACAACAACTTGTATTTATATAGCGCCTTTAACGTAGTAAAACGTCCCAAGGCGCTTCACAGGAGCGTTATAAAACAACATTTGACACAAACCACAAAAGGAGATATTAGGACAGGTGACCAAAAGCTTGGTCAAAGAGGTAGGTTTTAAGGAGCGTCTTAAAGGAGAGCGAGGCGGAGAGGATTAGGCAGGGAATTCCAGAACTTGGGGCCTAGGCAACAGAAGGCACGGCCGCCAATGGCTGAGCAATTAAAATCAGGGATGCCCAAGAGGTCAGAATTGGAGGAGCGCAGATATCTCAGAGGGTTGTGGGGCTGGAGGAGAATACAAAGATAGGGAGGGGGCGAGGCCACGTAGGGATTTGAAAACAAGGATGAGAATTTTAAAATCGAGGCATTGCTTAACCTGATATATTAACTTGATATATTAGAACCAATTCAATGCCCCTCTGTCCACAGCTGCAATTCAACGCTAAGAGCCAACAAGTGTGCTTCTGAAAGCATGACCTACCTCAACACAGGTCTCTATCTCTGTATACTGGTTCATTATGGGAAGAATAGCTTCCATGCTACTATGTTCTACAAGATCAGATTTGTTTCCCACCAGTATGAGGGGCATTCTGGAAAAAAGAGATAAATTTATAGGAATTAATTTTAGTTCACATATCTGATAAATAGCTGATAAAGCAGAATTTGATTCTCTACAGAAATTCTGTGAAGTTTTTGTAAATAAACAGAATAATATTTTGCCAGCAAGCGACATACAAGTTAAATAGCAATAATTATCATTAACCATTTCACTTTCCAGCCTTACAAAACAAATGGTTGTATTTAACCAACATCACCGTACCTGCTATCCTTATCAGTCCTGTCATTTATTAGAGGAATCCATCGACTTGTTACCTGCAATAGGCAAACATTTGATTTTGTTGCAACCCAGGTACGAATTTAGCCAGCAACCAAGCAAATCTGACTGACTGGTTCTGTAAGAAATTGATGCATTACAATACTCTTTCAATCCTCGACTTGTGACTCATTTTAAAAGTTGAATGACACCCACCTTGTCGATGGAATTTCTGCTGTTGACGGCATACACTATACAGATTACATTAGCCTGCAACAGAAAGTATAAAACAATGAGCTAGGCGTAAATCAGTTTGTACGAACAAATGTTATGGGCCAATATTTCACTGACATTTGTTTTTAGTATATAAATCTCTATCATGAACACTTAAGGATACAGTTTATAACAATGTCATTTACTGATCTACTACAGAAAAAGCAAATGGACTTTGGATTGTTGAAGTAATTAATAGACTTCCCTCATTGTCAGCAGTTGACACTTTCTTCTGCCGAGAGAGTAAACTTGATGAACTTCAAGGTTTGTGTACATCTGATTTTTTTTTTTTACTAGACTAGTATTCATTTCGGCTTTTGCTTCACATCATAGCATTGGCGCAAACATTTTTGCTCCCAAGGTTCAGTTATTTAACATTTCCCAACTTCATAATTATGAATCAAATAATTATGAGAAACAATAGCAAAATACCACGGATGCTGGAAATCTGAAATAAAAAAAACAGAAAATGCTGGAAATACTCAGGTCAGGCAGCATCCGTGGAAAGAAAACCCAGAGGTAACGCTTCAGATTGTGAACGTTAACTCTGGTTTTTCTCCCCACAGAACCTGGTTGGCCTGCGGAGTATTTCCAGCATTTTCTGTTTTTATTTCAAATAATGATGAGATAACTCCAAAAATAAGTCGAAATCTGTAACAAACCTTCTTCCACTAAAAAACTGACCAGAATTATTGTACGTTGATAAATAACATAAGAAAACCATGGAATGAGGTTACTGGTCAAATTCTCATAGGTTTTGACTTGCAAACCTGACCGTAAGTGTGGCAATCATTGGATTCTACAGAGGTCATTTGCATACACTATATTAATTTCAGACTCACCTTGGAAATTTCATTGTGAAGTTGCTCCTCTGTCTGTTCTGCTTCTGTTGGCGAGAAAAGATAGTTAGACTAAAGACTACAGAATTTCTATTGTTTGAAAGACATTTACTTAAAAATTATTTAAAAGAATTTCACTAGGCGCATAGACATGTTCACATTTTAGAAATGAGTAAAAATCGGGAGAAATCACACAAAGGTATTTTATATTTAAATAAAATGATAGATCACAACCTGGAAAAACCCCCCATAAAACTCCTACAAATTCTCCGATCAAGGCCTAGAAATCCGTCTGGGCTGGTGATACAAAACAGGCGGTATCGGATCGGCCGGCCATTATACGCAGCGTCTGATTCCGTTCCATTGAAGAGAGCGCCAGGCGCTGCGAATAACGGGTGGCCGATCCAATACCGCCCGCTTTGCACCACCACTTGAGACCAATTTCTAGGCCAAAAACTAGAAGTATTCAGAAATTTAATGAGGTTTGATGATTAGGTTTACTTACAGCAAGCACCTCCAGTGCAATAGGTCCACCATAAGACAGATGTCAGACATAATGCAGTACATCCATGTTAATCTTTATTTATTTAAAATGGGACTAAACCTGGTGCAACATGGTTGTATGTTTATTGCACTGCCAATGCCCTCTATTGTAGAATTCTAACGAGTTTGAAACATTAAACTAAATTCAGATACTACAAGTATTCCAATGTGTGCAGTAATACTGTGAATTAAACTCCATAAAAATGACTACTTTCTAGCCCTGGGCTGAATTCTGCTCCCCATCCCCCACCACCTCAAAGTAGATATAATGCTAAGCCAACCAGTCTGAGAACACACCCACCCACCTCATCGCTCAAATAAGAGTGGTTAAAATATCCAATTGTAACCAGTAAAATGTAAGGCAATCACTTACTGAACACACCCCGTTATGGTAAAGGACCAAAGATGAAATAAGTTACTAGGAAGTTTGTAAATGCACCCAGGAGTGCCCTGTATTGCAGTGTTGCAGAACCCCCAGCACATCCTTTTCACAATACAGCCAGACCTGGTTATTTGATATGCATTGGAAAAACACCATTTTGATACATTGATTTTAATGTATCAATGAAATTGTCAGTTTCATCAAATGGAATAAAATTAAGACATTTTATAGCACTGTGGCAAAATAAAATTTTATTGTTTGGATTATTCAGCTTCCACAAGCACATCGGCTATTTTTGCAATATCAATCTTTAAGCAAGAGCACTTAAGGGGGGCTGAAGCCAAGCTCAAGAAGTTAAATGGTGCCCGTTTGTCAATATTTAGAAGTACTGTTTAAAGTAAGTGTTCTTGTTTAAAACTACGAAACTGTATCGCCTAGTTTGTTAAGCATGCTGGAGGCCATGGACAGCAGCGATACAATAACATGTTGCAATTAACAAGCACATTAGACAAACTGGAGGTACAATGTTGCAATTTTAAATTGGGAGCACTCAATTTAAACAGGATTTTTAATGCCAAGACTTAATAGAAAAATCTGTTCTACATGTTTAAAGTGCCAATGAGTGAAGTGGTTCCTGGGTTCACATCTGGTGACCAGCATTACCCCCAATCAAAGTAATATGTAAATTCTAGAATCATACAGCACAGGAGGCCATTCAGCCCATCGTGCCTGTGCCGGCTCTTTGAAAGAGCTCTCCAATTGGTTCCACTCCCTTGCTCGTTCCCTGTAGTCCTGCAAATTCCCCCCCTTCAAATATGTATCCAATTCTCTTTTGTAAGTTACTATTTAATCTGCTTCCACCACCTTGTCAGGCAGTGCATTCCAGATCATAAAAAAAATGATCTTCATCTCCCCATTGGCTCTTTTGCCAATTATCTGTGTCCTCTGGTCACCAACCCTCCTGCCAGTGGAAACAGTTTCTCCTTATTTACTCGATTCATACTTTAGAACACCTCCATCACATCTCTCCTTAACCTTCTCTGCTCTAACTTCTCTAGTTTCTCCACATAACTGAAGTCTCGTATTCCTGGTACCATTCTAGTAAATCTCTGTTGCACCCTCTCCAAGGCCTTGACATCTTCCTAAAGTGTGGTCCCCAGAATTGGATACTATACTCCAGCTAAGACCGAGCCAGTGATTTATAAATGCATACTTTTTTTTTTTTTAAAACAAAAAAAGGAGTTGATCACAGGTTGGAATAAAAAATGTTTTACTAGAGACAGGCAAAAATAAAACTTAATTCAGTCAGGAATGACCTCGAAATTTAGAGAAATTGCGTGCAACTGATTCAGTGCACAGTTAAATAGCAACTATTAAGAGGCTATGCACATCATGCACATTTGTGGCAGGGAGTAAAGTATTAACTGGCTTTCAGATTAAAGAGAAAAAAAAGCAATGGAGTGTTGATGTTTGGTATTAATTTCAATTGCCACTAATTTGGAATCAGAGGTGCATGCACTATGAATAAACAACAGTGCAGGTTAGTAATAAAATATACAGATTAATGAGGCATGAATTTAAAAGGTCTGACTGTATTACAATCATAAATTCAGAAATGTAGTACAGCAACCACCAGCTGCCACAGCAGCAGTATTAAATGGATCCCAGTGTTTCCATAATGCTCATTAGCACCAATACACTGAAGGAACTTAAATCAACATCCTTCAGTGTTATGACATTCATTATCTCAAATTGCTCCAATCATTACCAGCAAGACTAACAGACCAGTAATGTCAAGTGTTACATAGCTCAAAATACTCTCTCCAGGCACAACCAACATTTGGATGCAAAAAAACTCCATAATACACAGGTGAGCAGTACAAAAATTACTTAACTTGCATTTATATAGTGCCTTTAATACATTAAAACGTCCCAAGGCGCTTCACAGGAGCGATTAACAAAATTTAATATCGAGCCACATAAGGAGATTTTAGGACAGATGACCAAAAGCTTGTTCAAAGAGGTCGGTTTTAAGGAGCGCCTTAAAAAGGAGAGAGGTGTGGAGAGGTTTAAGGAGGGAATTAGAGTTTAGGGTCTCAGCAGCTGAAGGCACGGCCGGCAATTTAGAACATACCTCGCTGTTTTCTCCCCATCTCTCCTGGAGCTGTGACTTCATGCTGTGGCATGGCAGCATGGGCTTTGGGCATTCCCCGATACTTCACCCAAGTAGTCATTTATCCACATGTAGCGTCAGTAGAATATTTCATCAAATGGGGCATGCAGCCTCACCCAATTATTTTTTTTATTCGTTTATGGGATCTGGGCGTCGCTGGCAAGGCCAGCATTTATTGCCCATCCCTAATTGTCCTCGAGAAGGTGGTGGTGAGCCGCCTTCTTGAACCGCTGCAGTCAGTGTGGTGAAGGTACTTCCACAGTGCTGTTAGGTAGGCAGTTCCAGGATTTTGATCCAGCGACGAAGGATCAGCAATATACAGGAAACTTTCGATTTACCGGCACCGAAATAACCGAAAATCTCGGTTAACCGGCAAAATTCAGGAGTAGGTTCAGGTAAGTTTTACTTCATATTGTACTTGCCTTCCTCGATCTGTTGCTGTGCAAGGGTGTGGCTGCAGCTGTTGCTAAGCTAGAGACACTTGGAACTTGTGGCCATTGTTCTGCACTTGGTTTGGTGCTTTATATGGAGCTCTCCACTCCGTATCTTTTACTATAGCTTTCGGTTATCCGGAATTTTTGGTGAACCGACACCACGTCGGTCCCAGATAAAAAAAAAGTTTCCTGTACTTCCAAGTCAGGATGGTGTGTGACTTGGAGGTGATGGTGTTCCCATGCACCTGCTGCCCTTGTCCTTCGAGGTGGAAGAGGTCGCGGGTTTGGGAGGTGCTGCCGAAGAAGCCTTGGCGAGTTGCTGCACTGCATCTTGTATATGGGTACACACTGCAGCCACGGTACGCCGGTGGTGGAGGGAGTGAATGTTTAAGGTGGTAGATGGGGTGCCAATCAAGCGGGCTGCTTTGTCCTGGATGGTGTTGAGCTTCTCGAGTGTTGTTGGAGCTGCACTCATCCAGGCAAGTGGAGAGTATTCCATCACACTCCTTCCTTATGCCTTGTAGATAGTAGAAAGGCTTTGGGGAGTCAGGAGGTGAGGCACGCTGCAGAATACCTAGCCTCTGACCTGCTCTTGTTGCCACAGTATGTGTGTGGCTGGTCCAGTTAAGTTTCTGGTTAATGGTGACCCCCAGGATGTTGATGGTGGGGGATTCGGCGATGGTAATGCCATTAATGTCAAGGGTCAGTGGTTAGACTCTCGCTTGTTGGAGATAGTCATTGCCTGGCACTTCTGTGGCGCAAATGTTACCTGCCACTTATCAGCCCAAGCCTGAACGTCGTCCAGGTCTTGTTGCATGCGGGCTTGGACTGCTTCATTATCTGAGGAGTGGTGAATGGCACTGAACACTGTGCAGTCATCAGCGAACCCCATTTCTGACCTTGTGTTGGAGGGAAGATCACTGATGAAGCAGCTGAAGATGGTTGGGCCTAGGACACTGCCCTGAGGAACTCCTGCAGTGATGTCCTGGGGCTGTGATGATTGACCTCCAACCACCACAACCATCTTCCTTTGTGCTAGGTATGACTCCAGCCAGTGGAGAGTTTTCCTCCCGATTCCCATTGACTTCAGTTTTACTAGGGCTCCTTGATGCCACACTCGGTCAAATGCTGCCTTGATGTCAAGGGCAGTCACACTCACCTCACCTCTAGAATTCAGCTCCTTTGTCCATGTTTGGACCAAAGCTGTAACGAGGTCGGGAACAGAGTGGTCTTGCCGGAACCCAAACTGGGCATCAGTGAGCAGGTTATAGGTAAGTGCCGCTTGATAGCACTGTCGATGGCACCTTCCATCACTTTGCTGATGATTGAGAGTAGGCTGATGGGGCGTTAATTGGCCGGATTGGATTTGTCCTGCTTTTTGTGGACAGGACATACCTAGGCAGTTTTCCACATTGTCTGATAGATGCCAGTGTTGTAGCTGTACTGGAACAGCTTGGCTAGAGGTGTGGCTAGTTCTGGAGCACAAGTCTTCAGCACGATAGCCGGGATGTTGTCGGGGCCATAGCCTTTGCTGTATCCAGTTTCTTGATATCATGTGGAGTGAATCGAATTGGCTGAAGACTGGCTTCTATGATGGTGGGAACCTCAGGAGGAGGCCGATATGGATCATCCACTCGGCTGAAGATGGTTGCAAACGCTTCAGCCTTGTCTTTTGCACTCACGTGCTGGGCTCCACCATCATTGAGGATGGGGATATTCATGGAGCCTCCTCCTCCTGTTAGTTGTTTAATGGTCCACCACCATTCACGACTGAATGTGGCAGGACTGCAGAGCTTTGATCTGATCCGTTGATATTGCCACATATATGCAACTTGCAGCAGGGGTCACTGGAAAGGCCGGACCAGTAATGAGAACCTTCGCCGATTCTTCTCTTCCCTAATCCAGGGCACGGAGGTCAATTGTGGTACCCAGCTAAGTCCAGTTTCTCAGCACAGACTTGGGATCAAATCTGGGACCTTCTAGTCTGCCCATCATTACATTTAACTCAAATCTCAATGAGGGGTAAAAGAAAACCTACAGCCCAGGTATATATAAATTAAGAAATAACAACAGAAAATGCTGGAAAAACTCAGCAAGTCAGGCAACATCCGTGGAGAGAAATTTGAGTTGACGTTTCGGGTTTGACCCTTCTTCAAAACTGGAGAGAAAAGGAACTAGATCGAAGGCAGGGCTGCGATCGGACAAAAGAATAAAAGAACCAAAAGAAGTAAAAGAGATTAGAAGCTAGACGAGATGGTAATAGGCTGTGATTGGGTGTAAAGTGTACTAGCAGGGCAAAAGATAGCTGCCAGGTGTGAGAGAGAAACAAAAGGAAAGGGGGGGGGGGAAAAGGAAAGGAAACGTCAACTCAAATTTCTCTCCACGGATGTTGCCTGACTTGCTGAGTTTTTCCAGCATTTTCTGTTGTTATTTCGGATTTCCAACATCTGCAGTATTTTGCTATCATATATAAATTAAGATTCACTTTTCTGAGTTAGTGAAATCACAGTGCTGATACTGTATACACTGTCTCATCAACAGATCCCAGAGCAGCATTTTCTCAAGAGAATTTAGGTCCAGACAAGACACGGCCTCCTAGGATTATGCTGAACTCTGATGATGCACTTTTCTTTACCTGAATAGTCTACTATGTGTGTGGGGACCTTCTCTGGAGTGACATCTGCAGGGATAGTGATTTCTTCTGCACGTAGAGGAACCTTTAACAAAAAAAAGCATAAATGCACATCTATACATAATTCAAAAGATTTTTTTTTTTTTTTTTTTTTTTTTAAAACAGTGATAGTTGGCACAATGTGATGCAGCCAGAGCCAATGGTTAACTGACATGCTCCACATTTAAATTTATTCCCACTACCACTTGACCAGTAATAGAAACAGAAAATGCTGGAAACAGTAAGCAGGTCAGGCAGCATCTGTGGAGGGAGGAAGGTGGGCAACATTGCAGGATGATGACCTTTCATAGAAATTTACAGTGCAGAAGGAGGCCATTCAGCCCATCAGAACCACTTGACCAGTAGCTCTCAGCAGACATTTGGCACTGCACAAGTTACTCAGTAATGTAACTGGACATAAAGGTTTCCTACATTACAACAGCGACTACACTTCAAAAGTACTTCTTTGGCTGTAAAGCACTTTTGAAAGTCCTGAGGTCATGAAAAGCAAGTCTTTCTTTCATAAGTGTAGGAAAAACATTTGCAAAATTAACATTAGCAACTTCACAAAGCTCCAGTTTCAATCACAGATTTTATACAGAAAACAGTATTAAATACACAGAGGCGGTAGTGGGTGCAGGGAGAGAAGATGAGACGAAATACTTTCAGTACAAGTAGTCCCACCCCGAGAAAACATCTAAATAATGGGGCAGAAATTCCTCCCCAAACGCGTGAGTACGGAAGGGGTACTCACGCGTCTGGCCGGAGGAAATGCCGGTTTTCAGCATGCACAGCGCATGCGCTGAAAACCGGCATTTCCTCTCCTCTAACCCAAGAGGTGAAGAGGCTAGCGCGTGCGCTGTAGGGGGCAGCGCGTGCGTCTTGGATTTCCTCTGTTTTGGGGGATTTGCGCATGTGTAAAGGCCTCCGGTCTGTACGCTTGTAAAAAGCACACGTAAGTATTTAATTTTACAGGTAAGTGGTGTTTTAGTGTAATTTAGAAAAAAATTTCCCCACAGGTTTATTATTTTAAAGAATCTACAATAAAGGTAAGTTTAGTTTTAGACCCTTTTTATTAAAAATTTATTTTTTCAAAAAAAAATTGTTTAAATTATTTTTTAAAAACTTATTTATACTTAATTTAATGATTGGGATGTTTTTTTAAATTTTTATTTAAAGTTTAAATAGTGTTTTGGGCCCCCGTAGTTTTCATGAGTTTGACAGTTCTTACTCTCAAACTCATGAATGAACCTTCCCCTCCCCTGATTGGTTGTACAGTGCTCACCTGATCCCAGCCGGCACATCGCACTAACTACGCCGCTGGATCAGGTAAGCACTGCGCGCCGACAGCTGAACCGGGCCTGTGGAAGGAAATGCAAGCAGGCCCAGGCTTCAGATGTCAGCGCGCAGGGCGAGTGCAGATCGGGGGCTTGCACCCGCGGGAAGCCCCTGACCCGAATTTTTGGCCCATTATGTCAAATTTCCCATCCGCTGTGAGGTATTATAATTTTCAATACAGATTTTCTGCTTCTCTATGGAGATTAATTTCAAGTTTCTCCAGATGCCTGATGACATCAGTTATGGGCAAGTCAGGGAGTAGCTCCATAGGGAGACCTGCAAATCAGTGTATGGCACCAAACCCAGAACAATCACCAACAGTGACACTCAGGTTTTTCAGCAGTTGTTATCCTTGCTATTTCCCCTGGACGTGCAGTTAGGTCACCTTTCTGGGTCCCTTTCCAACTCCAGGTGACCCACTTCTGCAAATGCTGCTCTTTATCTGATTGTGAGGAGGAGAGCTTCATTTTTTCTATTCTCCTGGTTTCACTTGTTGCCTACCCTCAGTGACACAGAGAAGGTTGGGAACTGAGGTCTTAAAGCATTGGATCACCTAATATACCTCTATTCTAAAAAAACTTGTATTGCAATAATTGTTGTGAATAATGATGTGAACAAATAAATGTGAAAATAAGTTTAAATAAAATTAATAAAAGATCAACTTCAGTAATTAAAAGCAAGAGCTATAACTAGAATGAATCTCCACAACCAGAACTATGGGAAAGTCTGAATGCATCTCCAAGATGATCATTAACAACAGAAGGGGTTAAATAGAGATCTAACACATTAGTATGTGCTTTGAAAGGTGGCCATGGCTAGGGTGGCACTGCTTTGGGTAGAGGGTCTGATCTTACTGTTAAATTGCCTCTGCAGAGGAATTATAGGAGAAATCAACCTTGAAGTTATCAGAAAATAATGGAACAAAAGCAGATAACTGATGTAATCAAAAAGTGATTAAAGACAAATATTAACTAATGTTAACCCCTATGCTCTGGCATGGAATGGGTCTGGCAGGGTTATTTATGTACTGATTTTGGCACAATTTCTGCAAATGAATGTATTTAAGCATGCACCTCCCTCATACTGGTAACTAAACATTCTGTATTTACTGTAAATGAGTCACCCCCAAAAAAAGAGAGGGTACACCCAGCCCTTATCACTTTCCTACTACCATTTCTCTCCTCTCTCTCTCTCAATCAGCTGACAAAAAGCAGGCGTGTCCAAATTACAGCCATGGACTAGATGTGGCCCAGGAGCCCTGGCAATCCAACCATGAAACCCAGGTCATTCAGTTCTATTTGCATTTGTATTTCTTATTCATTGGTTTGCCCTGTTTGAATTTTAAGAGCCTGGAGGTTTGGAAAGGCCACCTCCAATATGTTTGCCTGATTGGTGGACTACATTCAGAACACAAAGATCTATTAGCATTCATAGCTTGAGATTTATGCAAATTAAAAGGAACATTAATTTATTATGATGCCCACATAGCTCTGTGGTTTGCACCTGTAAGTTATTTATTTTTCCCATTCCTAAAAAGATACTTAAACACAATTCAGAACATTTTTACCAACTGCAGCACACAATACAAAGTCTGGACCTGCAAACTTTTATGTCTGGAAAGGTGGAAAACTGAAGCTGCAGCTTGGTGGGAGAGGGAACAGCGGCATTAGGCAGGGGGAGATGGGAACATGGCCACAGTCCCCTCAGATACAATGGCAGCAGTACTCCTCTGCTCTATTCAGCAAGAACAGCCAGACTATCTCAAAATGTGTATTTTGGCTTGGAAGATGGCCGGTGGGGGGAGAAGAGCAATATTAGTGGATCTGTTACTAAGAGGTGCTCTTTCATGCACCTCTCTATCAAACATATTTGCAGGCACATTTTTCACATAACACTAGACAATACGAACAAACTGCTACAGGATCAAATGAGACCAATACATCTGCTCATCAGCCTGCAAGCCATGCCACACCAGAAGACTAGGAGTGCGTGGTAAAGGCCGAGGCCGCCAAGGAGCAGAGGCTTCTTGCAGCAGGACATCAGGTCCAAGCGAGTGCAAGCAAGGAGTGCGTGGCAGGTTTGAGCCGGCATGGTGCCGGTGGCAATTAGGTCAGAAACCTTACAATTTACCGCTTTTTGTAGGTTTGTTGAACTGTAAAAAGTGAACCGTCGTGCTGGCTGAAAGGGAGTTAAACCCTCCTCACCCCTGTCCCCCAGTTTTCAGGTTGGCTCACCATTTCTACTGTGAAAAACATCCAATCAGAAAAAAAGCAGCTACATTTTTTGCAGTAGTATTTGGTTGTTTTTTTCACAGCAGAAACACAAACTTCAGACTTCAAACTCTAAATAAATTAAATTGGTCACTGACTACTGTACTAAAGTATCTGCTGCAATACAGGAAACTCTTCTTTATCCAGCACCGATGGGACCGGCGTGGTGCTGGTTTATCAAAAAGTCCGGATTACAGAGAGTTATAGTTAAAAGGTACGAGCTCCGTACACAGCCACAAATCCAGGCTTCCCTGTTGCTTAGCAACAGGTGCAAGAAGCCCGGCCACAGACCAAGCGTCCCTGTTGCGTAGCAACAAGTGCAGGAACCCCCGATTACACAGCCAAGAATCAAGAAACAGCCACTAATATGAAGAAAAACTTAACTGAACCTACTCCTGAATTTTGCCGGTTAACCGAGATTTCCGGTTGTTTGGGTGCCGGTAAATCAAGAGTTTCCTGTATTCGGGTTTTGTGCATTCTGAATATACATACACCAGTGAATTGGAGTACATTGAGCCATTCCCATCCTTGTGCACAAGGACAGTCACAGAAAGGAACTGGTAGAGACCTGAAAGCAGGTCACCCTCCCATCCTTTCAACTAGCGAAAGTCGTAGCAGAGGGAAAACCTGAAGGCAGGGAGAAATATAGAAACAGGAGAAACTAAGGAGATTTCGAAAGAAGGGGCAGAGAAAAATCTAGTGTAACTTAAAAAAAAGAGCAAAGGCAATAAACACAGTTGGTGGTAGGAGCCTGTCCCCGAGTTTATGTGCGGTAGTTTCTGTGGCAAGTGCTCAGATGCTGAAGTTAAAAGTGAATTCTACAGAATATCAAGATTGTGACCACCTCTTCTGCTCCATCTCCTTAATATGGCCTTTCTCCTTGTTTTGAGATCAATAATCAATGTCAGTCACCAATTTAAAAATAACATATGAGCAGTTACTTTCTTCTTTCTGTCACCACCCCCTTGCCATCTCCAAAGTCTGAAACCATTGGTCTGAATTGATCATGTCTACTGCTCCCAAAGATTGGGCCAGTGGAATTTTTGACCCAGAGAATACTGCCAGCAAGCTGCGCAACATTTAGCCTAGGAACCAGTTATCTGATGTAAAGTGGTAAGCAATCTGTTCCCTGCAAGGTGTTTCTAATATAGCTTTTAAAGTAACTTTACAGGAAGGAAAACTATTTTAAGATAATTGGCAAAAGAACCGGAGGCGATGAGATGGGGGTATATGTGCACAAATCATTGAAGGTAGCAGGGCAGGTTGAGAAAGCAGTTAAAAAAGCTTACTGGATCCTGGGCTTCATAAATAGAGGCATAGAGTACAAAACCAAGGAAATTATGAAGAACCTTTATAAAACACTGGTTCAGCCTCACCTGGAGTACTGTGTCCAATTCTGGGCACCGCACTTTAGGAAGGATGTGAAGGCCTTAGAGAGGGTGCAGAAAAGATTTACAAGAATGATTCCAAGGATGAGGGACTTCAGTTACGTGGATAGACTGGAGAAACTGGGAGTGTTTTCTTAGAGCAGATTTGATAACGGTATTCAAAATCATGAGGGGCCTAGACAGAAGAGAGATAGAAATTGTTCCCACTGGCGGAAGGGTCGAGAACCAGAGGACACAGATTCCAGGTGATTGGCAAAAGATCCAAAGGCGACATGAGGAAAAACCTTTTTACGCAGCAAGTGGTTAGGATCTGGAATGCACTGCCTGAAAGGGTGGTGGAGGCAGACTCAATCGTGGCTTTCAAAAGGGAACTGGATAAGTACCCGAGGGGAAAAAATTTGCAGGGCTATGGGGAAAGGGCGGGGGGAGTGGGACTAGCTGAAGTGCTCTTGCAGAGAGCCAGCATGGGCTTGGCTGGCCGAATGGCCGGCTTCTGTGCTGTAATCATTTTATGATTCTATAATTTTACGCAACAAGTTGTGATCTGAAATACACTGCCTGAAAGGGTGGTGGCAGCAGATTCAACAGTAACTTTCAAAAGGGAATTGGATATATACTTGAAAATGAACAATTTACAGGGCTATGGGGAAAGAACAGGGGAGTGGGACTAATTGGATAGATCTTTCAAAGAGTCGACATAGGCACAATGGGCTGAATGGCCTCCTCTTGGACCACAATCTAATTTTAGTACAAAGTAAAACAACAGGCACATACAGCCCCCGTAAAAAGTCAATCCACATACCTCTTCTGGAAACTCTTCACTGACCAGAGACATAATCAAAGATGTCTTCCCAACCTTAGCTGTACAAAAGAAAACAAACAGCTTTACTATAGATTCACAAACATCTTTCAGCACAACAGGTCGTTCTCCAGCAGCTCTCGGATTCATTGTTATTATTTAATGTGGTGGTATGGACCCTACTACGTACTTCAATATACATTATATAAGCAATCAAACCCTACGTTCAAAAGTGTGAATTTTAGTGCAATATTAAGATTGAGGATGTGTTAAAGTTATTAAGCAAAGATATTTCCCCCAAAGAGGTTCTCTCAAAATAAAGAAGGCTGGCAAGTCCAGAATGGTAGTGCAAAATCAGATACAGGAGGTAGACACGAGCCTACTGAAGTCCTTGGGAAGAACAACGACACTGACACGCAAATGACAACGTTCTGATTTGTGTTTCATGCACAATGCACATTTCTGTTTCAGGTAATCCAGCACTTGTTGCCATCAACATCTAATATATTTTAAATCTCTCAATTTTTCCATTATAAATTCCGGTCTGTACATTTATAATGAAAAACTTGTGAAAGTGTAATTACACCCTCCCCCCAGCAGAGGTGCTCTAGTGCTACCACTGGAGGGCAGCTGGAATCACAGGGTGACAAGTTTACATTGGAAGTTTTCATGATAACTTCCCATGTTCACATTTATCATGGAAATGTTAAAATAAGGGCAGAAATGCATAACTTTAAAATGGGCCCGATCCAGATATCGTCCAGTCTCTAACTCTGCTTCACCTGAAGACTAAACTTGGTCTTGATTGCCCATATGCAATGCGATCAACTAATACATATTTTAAAAAAATCTTAACTCTGCACACACTTCCTGTCAACTTTTCTATTATAAATTTCTCTCTCTCTACATTTATAAATGGAAACTGTCTCCCTAAACTTGTCACATCGTAATTACACCTTCTGGTCAGCAGTGATGCTGTAATGCCTTGGTTTTGCATTGCTCAGATTCTCAGTCTGTACTGCAAAGAATCGCCTACTCCAACTAATTCTATTTCTCGGCTTCCCAAATTTCCACGTTTTTCTATTTAGCTAGAAATACTGATATAAAATCAAAGTATTACAAACAAAAGGGCAGAATGTATGACTTTAATAAGGGGACTGAATTATGTCTGCGTGCCTGATTGAATTATCCCCCACCCCTACAACCTTACTTCACTGCAAGATTACATTTGGTCTTTACTTCCCACGTGCAATGTCGCAGGTGAAAAATATTGAAGGATCTATCCTGGTACAGACAAACATTACCAAATGATTGTGGTCACCAAATTATGGTGACCCAAATGTGGCTTCCTGACTAACCCTCTAGTTTTCCTCCCTTTCACATGAACATTCTAGATTTGATTTCAGTACCATCCCATGACTGGCCAGGGATTAGAAACTTGACATATGGGCAATCACAGGCACAAACCCACATAAGTACACTGGAGTCAATCGGAGGGCAATTGCAGCTGTTTGTTAACTTTGGCCAGATCCAAAGAACCCAGCATGAACTTGTTTTGCATTAGTAAAGTGTGAAGTCTAGAGTGCGAGGTCATGCATTGGATGCGAGACTTTTACTTCTGTCACACTAACCATTGGCTAATTTAGCCAAATCACCCTGATTCGGTCATTCTGCCCATGTGATTGGCTCCCAACCCTGACATTCACTTTCTCAAGAGCTACAGCAGACCACATACAAGTCAAGACAAACGAAAAGTAATTGTACAGCATCAAGCTAGGTGTAAATAAAACAATGACTGTTACATAGAAACATAGAAGATAGGAGCAGGAGTAGGCCATTCAGCCCCTCGAGCCTGCTCCACCATTCAATGAGATCATGGCTGATCATCCAAACTCAGTACCCTGTCCCTGCTTTCTCCCCATATACAATAGGAATCATTTATACTTTCTACCTCCTACACTTGACTGCTTCTTACAGATACAAGAAAATCTTGTGCTTCAGCTCCCTCTTTCTAATATAGCAGTTCAACACTACTTCCAGCTTGCCAACTGACCTTGACAACCATGTGAATGAACCCACCATTCATTACAAGGAGGCAGAGTAATTAGCCTGAAAGGGACACACATCTACATTCTATTTTACATGGTATAATGTTCCTATAAAATATATCCTCCGACTTTACTCTGGTAGCACCACAGGCGGTTCACTAGAATATAGAAAATACAATAGATACGTTAAATATACCAGCGGTCAGAAGGGGAAAAAAAATCCACAGACCTCATTAAATTGTCACTCCCAAATATAAAATAAAATGTTTTAGAGGATTTGAGTACAGGAGCAAGGATGTCTTGCTGCAGTTGTACAGGGCCTTGGTGAGACCACACCTTGAGTATTGTGTGCAGTTTTGGTCACCTTATCTGAGGAAGGATGTTCTTGCCATGGAGAGTGCAGCGAAGATTCACCAGACTGATACTTGGGATGGCAGGAATGACGTATGAGGAGAGATTGGGTCGATTAGGTTTATATTCGCTAGAGTTCAGAAGAATGAGAGGGGATCTCATTGAAACTTATAAAATTCTAACAGGGCTAGACAGACTAGATGCAGGAAGGATGTTCCCGATGGCGGGGGAGTCCAGAACCAAGGGTCACAGTCTAAAGATAAGGGGTATGCCATTTAGGACTGAGATGAGGAGAAATTTCTTCACCCAGAGAGTGGTGAACCTGTGGAATTCTCTACCACAGAAGGCAGTAGAGGCCAATTCATTAAATATATTCAAGAAGGAGTTAGATATATTTCTTAAGGCTAAAGGGATCAAGGGATATGGGGAGAAAGCAGGGACAGGGTACCGAGTTTGGATGATCAGCCATGATCTCATTAAATGGCAGAACAGGCTCGAGGGGCCAAATGGCCTACTCCTGCTCCTATCTTCTATGTTTCTATGTTTCCCCTCCCCCCAAGCCTCTACTCAAAACATTAACCCATTTTTCTCTAAGATGCTGAGAGACCTGTTGTATATAAAGCAATTTTCTGTTTCCATTTTGGATTTCCAGCATAGTGGATTTTATTTTTATTCTCCAAATATGTGTTGCCTAGAACTGATGTCAATCTGAAACATTCTAAAATCAAAAGGAATTGTAAATCGAGCCAGAAATTCCTTCAAATAAAATGCAGAAAAACCATACTTCCAATTTTTCACAGCATTATCCCAGCTCTTAATGGAAGGTTGAAGAGACACATATATAATCAGTGGTCTGTCGAAGACAGGTTTTGGCTCAATTCTCCAAGTCACTATCTTGTGCTTCTCTTCCTTCAATTCTCCTTATGATCTCCCATTTTTCAGGTGGTCCAGAAGCATGCTCCCTTTTTCCTCCCTTCGAACATCTCATCCCCTCTCAGCACGCGCCCAATCTAATTAATTTGACTATAGCAAAATTATGGGTACACTTTTGAATGAACTTTACTACCCCAGTGAACTAATCCCTCCGTAGCATGGATTGCCAACTTGAAAATTACAGACCTGAGTTAGTGAACTGGTGATAATTTTGAGCCCAACAGACAAAGGACTCAGTAAAAAAACATGATCAATTGAAGGGAACAGGCTTTATTCAAATGCTTGCCAAGCCTCCCATTTTCTAAACGCGCATAACCCACACCACATGCATCCGACAGCACCTCGATAAAAGAATTAGAAGGCCATTCCTACTCTCTGGGTAAAAGATTCTCTCTCTCTCTCAATTTTGGATCGATACTGAGCTCTTGGAAACTCAACCAGTGTGAGGGACCCCCATTGAGCCCAGCAGTGTTCTGAATTAGAATGCTACTCTCGATGTGGATCCAAAATCACTCTGGCGCCATATAAAGTTTGCATTTTTACTGCCACTTTTGTAAGGTTTACTATTAATAGTTCTATGTGCTCTGTACTCATATTGTTCGTCAGTGCATAACGCAGCCAGTCTATATTTAAGCCACTACAGGATTTGTGTGAAACCTCAGCCACACAGTAGAATTAATAGAAATTCTTCCATAAGAATCCATCCTCTCTACATTCTCTTGGTAGACTGGCGTACTAAAAATCCAAGTGACTCTCCTCCACCGATTCCCAAAGCAGACTACTTTGAGGCTGCAACAAGCCCGTCACGCTGCCCACTCACGTAGATGGTATTCAAGTGTCAATTACACGATACCAATCTTTAGTCATTTATAGCGAAATCTGCAGGCGCAGCAGAATGACTTTTGAAGCTGCCTTACTCTGAAGCATTTTGGTAGTGAAACAAACATTAAAAGTTTTGCTTGAGCAGTCTTGGAATCATAGAAACTTACAGCTCAGGAGGCCATTCGTCCCATCATGCCTGTGCTGGCTCTGTGAAAGAGCAGTCGTGCTTAGTCCCACACCCCCGTTTTTTGTCTGTAACCCTGCAAGTTCCTCATCCTTGAGTATCTGTCCAATTCCCTTTTAAAATTATTTATGGAGTCAGCTTCCATCGCTTTTCCCAGGTAGAGCATTCCAGATCCCAACAACTCTGAAGGAAAAAAATTCTCCTCATCTCCCCTCTAGATCTTTTTCCAATGATTTTGAATCTATGACCACTAGTTACTGACCCACTCGCCAGAGGGAATACTTTTTCCCTATTTACTCTATCAAAACCTCTCATCATTACATAGGATATACGGCACAGAAACAGGCCATTCGGTCCAACCAGTCCATGTCGGCGGTTATGCTCCACTTGAGCCTCCTCCTGTCTTTCCTCATCTAACCATCAGTATATCCCTCTATTCCCTTCTCCCTCATATGCTTGTCTAGCCTCCCCTTAAATGCATCTATACTATTCGCTTCAACCACTCCCTGTGGTAGCGAGTTCCACATTCTCACCACTCTTTGGGTAAAGAAGTTTCTTCCGAATTCCCTATTGGATTTCTTGGTGACTATCTTATATTGATGGCCCCTAGTTATGCGCTTCACCACAAATGGAAACATTGGCCGCGATTTTATTAATGGAGGCAGGTTGGGTGCGGTTCAGGTGGTTTCCAGCTTCCAGTCCCGCCCTCAGCTGCATCTGGTCCACAGACGTGATTTTGCCTTAATTGACCTCGTTAAGCCCGCCCTTTGGGCTTGCTGGCCAATTAACAGGAAGCCGGTCAGATGACATCATTTGCTGGTTTTCTTAAAGGGACCATGCACAATTTTAGTGTTTACAGCATTGAGGTGCTGCAAACATTGACAATCACTGCACAAAGGTGCCCTCTTGCACCCAGGCTCTCCAATGACTCCCTCCATAGGCTGGAATAGATGGCAGAAGCGCCATCACTGGTGAGAGAGGTTCTCCCAACGAGGTGGCACTGGACATGGATTTAAAAACTTGTGACCTAAAGAAATGTGTAAATGTATTAAAAATGCAGTACCCAACATTTTCTTTCCCGAGACTCACCATGTGCAGCATTGGATCCTTCACACCACTTCTGCAGCCGTCATCAATCCAGAAACATTACAGCAGACTCACAACACACCACACTTACCTGGCGTGGTGTCCAGACGTCGGGAAACCCGAGCCAGAAGCAGCAAAATTCAAAAATAGGCCGTCAACGACTGGAAACTACCTGTTAATAGGCAGGTAATTGCCTTTAATCCTCTTCCCACCACTAGGTGTCGGGTCCATTTGCAAATCGGATACCCAACACATGGGAAAGTTGTTTGGAGGCGGGTTGACAGCGAATTTCCTACCCGGTCAATCTTAGCTATTTTGACAGCGGATCCGCCTCCAAACCGGCCCTCTGAGCGCCGGCAAAATCCAGCCCATTCTCTCTGTATCCAGTCTATCAAAACCTTTCATAATTTTAAAGACCTCTATTAGGTCACCCCTTAGCCCTTTTTTCAAGAGAAAAGAGACTCAGCCTATTCATCCTTTCCTGATATGTATAGTCAGAGAAAAATAGGAGCAGGAGTAGGCCATTCGGCCCTTCGAGCCTGCTCCGCCATTCAATATGATCATGGCTGATCCTCTATCTCAATACCATATTCCCGCTCTCTCCCCATTCCCCTTGATGCCTTTTGTGTCTAGAAATCTATATCTCCTTCTTAAATATATTCAATGACTTGGCCTCCACAGCCTTCTGTGGTAAAGAATTCCACAGGTTCACCACCCTCTGAGTGAAGAAATTTCTCATCAGTCCTAAATGTCCTACCCCATATCCTGAGACTGTGACCCCTCGTTCTCGACCCCCCAGCCAGGGGAAACATCCTCCCTTTATCCAGTCTGTCTAGCCCTGTCAGAATTTTATACATTTCAATGAGATCCCCTCTCATTCTTCTAAACTCTAGTGAATACAGGTCTAGTCGACCCAATCTCTCCTCATACGACAGTCCTGCCATCCCAGGAATCAGTCTGGTGAACCTTCGCTGCACTCCCTCTATGGCAAGTATATCTTTTCTTAGGTAAGGAGACCAAAACTCCACACAGTACTCCAGGTGTGGTCTCACCAAGGCCCTGTATAACTGTAGTAAGACATCCTTGCTCCTGTACCCAAATCCTCTTGCAATGAAGGCCTACATACCATTTGCCTTCCTAACTGCTTGCTGCACCTGCATGTTTGCTTTCAGTGAATGGTGTACCCTCGCATTTCTGGTATCATTCTTGTAAATCTTCTCTGTACCCTCTCCAGTGCCTCTATATCCTTTTTATAATATGGCGACCAGAACTGTACGCAGTACTCCAAGTGTGGTCTAACCAAGGTTCGATACAGGTTTAGCATAACTTCCCTACTTTTCAATTCTATCCCTCTAGAAATAAACCCTAGTGCTTGGTTTGCTTTTTTATGGCCTTGCTAACCTGTGTCGCAACTTTGTGATTTGTGTATTTGTACTCCGAGATTCCTTTGTTCCTCTACCCCACCTAGACTCGCACCCTCCAAGTGATGTGACCTCCCTATTCTTCCTACCAAAATGTAATACCTCATATTTATGTGTTGAACTTTATTTGCCAATTATATGCCCATTCTGTAAGTTTATTAATGTCCTCCTGTAATTTGTTGCAGTCCTCCTCAGTATTGACTATCCCCCCTCCAATTTGGTGTCATCTGCAAATTTAGAAATGGTGTTTTTGATTCCAGTCTAAATCATTAATGTAAATTGTGAACAGCAGTGGTCCTAGCACTGATCCTTGTGGAACACCACTACCCACCTTCTGCCACTGTGAATAGCTACCTTTTACTCCTACTCTCTGCTTTCTGTCCTGAAGCCAGCCAGCAATCCACGTCCCGTGACTCTACATTCTCTGAACTTGTTCATCAGTCTATTATGCGGTACCTATCGAAGGCCTTTTGAAAATCCAGATAAATTACATCTACTGCCATTGAATACTCTCTCTGTTACCTTTTCAAAAAATGTAATAAGGTTGGTCAAGCAAGACTTTCCTTTTTGAAATCCATGCTGACTATTCATTATTATATTTTTGGTTTCTAGATGTTCTTCTATTTTCTCCTTTAGTAGGGATTCCATTATTTTTCCTACCGCCAATGTTAAGCTGACTGGTCTATAATTCCCTGGACACGTTCTATCCCCCTTCTTAAATATCGGTATTACGTTAGCTATCCGCCAGTCCTCTAGCACTACACCTTTTTCTAACAAATTATTAAATATGCGTAGTAATGCCTCTGCTATCTCTTCCCTAGATTCTTTTAAAATGCGTGGATGCATTCCATCCGGACCAGTGGTTTTATCCACTTTGAGTTTGATTAGTTTATTTAATATTTCCCCTTTTATTATTTGTAATAATGCACTTATCTCATTACTAATCTCATCATCCAATGTCATGTCCACCTGTTCTATCTCCCTGGTAAATACTGAAGCAAAATAATTATTTAATATTTCTGCCATCTCTCTATCATTACCTGTGGTATTATCCTGTCTATCCCTTAATGGCCCTATTCCCATCCCAACCTTCCTTTTTTTATTTATGTGCCTGTAAAATATTTTACTATTTTGTTTTATGTTCCTTGATAATTTAATTTCATAGTTCCTCTTTGCCTCCCTAATTGTTTTTTTGACTTCTCTCCTAATCTTTTCGTATTCTCCCTTATCATGCACTCCCGTGCTTTCTATGTACTTAATGTATGCCTCTTTCCTTACCCTCAATTGTTTTGTTCCCTTATGGCTTTATTCACGCATGGAGTCTCATTATTGTTTAGTTTGTTCTTTCCTTCTAGCGGAATATATTTTTCCTTGCACTCTGTTGAACACCGTTTTGAATTTCTACATCGTTGTTTACCAATATTGTTGCCCATTTCCGCGCACCCCCCCACGTTCTATTCTCAGCCCCTGAAAATCAGCTTTTCTCCAATTTATTAATCTAGTTTTCGTCATTCTTATGTCCTTCTCAATTATCATCTTAAAAAGTGTATTATATTATGGTCACTATTGCCTATATGTTCCCCTACTTTTACTTCTCTTATCTGCTCTGGTTCATTCCCCATTACTAGATCCAATAGCAAATCCTCCCTTGTTGGGCTTTTTACATATTGGGTTAGAAAGGAGTCCTGTACACATTGTAGGAACTCTATTCCCTTATCCCCGTTACCTACCTCTTCTGTCCAATTAATATCGGGGTAGTTGAAATTCCCCATAATTATTATTCTATGTTTTTACTCATTTCCCTAATTTGTCTGCATATTTCTTCCTCCACCTCCCTTCCACTATTAGGTGGTCTGTAGACTACACCTATTAGTGTGATTGATCCTTTATTATCGTTTATCTCTATCCATATAAATTTTATTTTTGTCTTGCTGATATCTGCGTCACTTTTTTCTACTGCCATTATGTTATCCCTAATAAGTAGCTACTCCACCTCCCCTTTTTCCCTCCCTATCTTTTCTAAATATGTTATACCCTGCAATGTTTAATTCCCAGTCCTGATTTTTCTGTAGCCATGTCTCAGTAATCTCTACTAGTTCCTCGCAACGCATGATTGCCTCCAGCTCCCGTTTTATTACGAACACTGTGTGCATTGCTGTACAGTTTAACTCATTTTTAATAGGATTTCCTCTCACTTTATGTTTAACCATCTTTTTAGACTCCTGTTCTATAACTCTATTTATTCCCTTGCCATCAATGTCTTCCCTTACTTTATTCTTTCCGATGCTCTCTTTTCTTGTTTTGTTTATATTTAGGCTGGTTACGTTTCTCGTAGATCCCTCCCCCCCCATCTTGCCAGTTTAAAGCCTTTGCCACCTCCCTATTTACCCTTTCCGCTAAGACACTGGTCCCATCCAGGATCAGGTGGAGCCCGTCCCATCGGAACAGCTCCTTCCTGTCCCAGAACAAGTGCCAGTGTCCCATGAAAAGGAACCCCTCTTTCCCACACCAGCCCTTTAGCCACGTGTTAATTCTCCTGATCTGTCTGCTTCTATGTCATTTTGCACGTGGCTCGGGCAATAATCCAGAGATTAATTACCCTCGAGGTCCTGCTTTTTAATTTAGATCCTAACTCCTGATACTCTTTCAGCAGAACCTCCTCCCTGTTCCTACCTATGTCATTTGTTCAAACATGGACCACAGCAACTGGATTTACCCCCTCCCTTTCCAAGTTCCTCTCCAGCCGCCGTGAGATATCCCATACCCTGGCATTGGGGAGGCAACACACCCTTCGGCTACAGGGGACGCTATCTATCCCTCTAATTATTGAGTCCCCTATCAATACCACATTTCTATTCTGCTCCCCCCCCCCCCCCTCCACATTGAGCTGGAGTGCGAAGGGTGTATTGCCTGTCCAATGCCAGGGTAAGGGATAAAGCTGTCCAGAAATTTCTCCCCCTCCCTTATGTGTCGGAGTGTCTCCAACTCGCACTCCAGCTCAATGACTCTGAGCCGGAGAGATTCGAGATGGAGACATCTCCTGCAGACGGGTTTGCTCAGGACAGTCTCGCTGTCCACAAACTCCCACATACTGCAGTCCAGACTCACAACCTGCCCTGCCACATCTTAGTCTAGCCTTATTTTATTTATTTAATTAGGTAAAGTCTTTAATATAACTATATAAATAATTGTTGAATAATTAGTTTAACTAATTAGGCTATAAATTTAACACAGTATGTTATAGTTTCCCACTCCTAGTTTAAATCAGTCTTAGTTTAGAAAGAAAAAAACCTTAATACTCACCAATCAATCACCTACCTGCAGTCCTGTGACGACACACCTTGGTTTTTTTTGGAAATCGTGGAAGGTACGCAGCCTCCGCCTCCGATTAGCTCCGCGCTGTTCCTCCGCTCTCTCCTTTATGTCCCACCGCCACTGCCTCCGATTAGCTCCGCGCTGTTCCTCCGCTCTCTCCTTTATGTCCTGGCGCTGCTGCCTCCGATATTCTCCGCGCCGTTCCTCCGCTCTCTCCTTTATGTCCCGCCGCCACCGCTGCCTCCGATTGAAAACCTCTATTAGGTCACCTCTTAACCATCTCTGTTCCAAGGAGAACAGTCCTAACTTTTCCAACCTCTCCTCATAACTGAAGTCCCTCATCCCTGGTAACATCCTGGTAAACTGCCTTTGTACCCTTTCTAAGACCTTTACATCCTTCCCGAAGTGTGGTGCCCAGAATTGTCCACAATACTCCAGCTGAGACCTAACCAGTGATTTATACATTTCTAGCATGATCTCTTTGCTTTTATATTCTATTCCTCTATTTATAAATCCAAGTAACCCATATACTTTTTTAACCACCTTATCAACTTGCCCTGCTACCTTTAAGGATGTGTAAAATGGACACCAAGGTTTTTCTGCTCATCTACACTTTTCAACTCCAAACAAAAAGGCTCTAAATTTTACAGCAACTATGTGGCACAGTTTTGTCTTTTCACCTCTGGAAAGTAAGTTTTAATCCAGTCCAGTCTGATAGAATTTGCTCTCCATCAGCTGTAAGGGTCCTTGGCAATCTTATCAGAATAACTGGTCTGCCTCACCATTTGTGTTTGCATTGCGTTAACCTTGAAAGACCAAATTCATTAGAGTGACAAAACACATGCCTTAAATTGTTTCAAGCAATTAGCAAATGTATCTCTGGTTTTGCACTCCAAAGCTGATATAACCAGTGAGTAAAATATATCTCAGTTGTAAATAAATATTAAAAAGTTATTGCTATACCTACATAAACTAGGGGCAATGTTAATGACTGAGCAAAGAGGAAACCACGCATAGGAGAATGGTTGACAATAAGCCAGATGCCAAGGAATTAAAGGAGGAAATTAGTGATGCTTTGGTTGATAATTCTCAGACCTCCAATAATACTACAGAAGGACGGAAGGATGGCAAATGTAATTCCAACATACAAAAAAGGGATATGGCATGAAACTGGTAATTACAGGCCAGCTGGTGAACATCCGGCATGTTAAGACTGCATGAAGGGCATTTAGATAGGAGGTCAGTACTACGGTAGTTTCAAAGTAATAAGCCCAAGTGTTAGAAACTTACTGAAATTCTTCTAAACTAGTAGACAAGGGTATTTTCCAAAGAATATTTTCCAAAGTTCCTAATGTGAGGCTACTAAGGAAGATTAATGCTGGATTGAGAAGTGGCTTGGCAACAGGACACACTGGGTGGTGACAAATTAAAAATGTTCTGCCTGGGGAAAAATAAACCAGTGGAGTTCCATAGGAATCTGTTCTGGGACCTCTGCCATGACCTTTCTTACATAGAAACATAGAAGATAGGAGCAGGAGTAGGCCATTCGGCCCTTCGAGCCTGCTCCGCCATTCAACGAGATCATGGCTGATCATCCAAACCCTAGCACCCGGTCCCTACACCGACAGCCATCCCACACAAGCCCTATCCCCGTAACCCCACGTATTTAATCCCCCCCTAACACTAAGGGCCAATTTTTGTCATGGCCAATCAACCTAACCCGCACATCTTTGGACTGTGGGAGGAAACCGGAGCACCCGGGGGAAACCCACGCAAACACGGGGAGAATGTGCAAACTGTTCTAGATTTCCATATGTTCTTATTCTAACTGTATACATGTTTGTGCACACATGAGAGACTGAAACAGTCACAAAGCAAAGTCAAGCCAACACACTGCCTCCCATACATCTCCAGCTGCAACTTGACCTCACACACACACTACCAATAAATTGGCCAGTTCACAAACCACGTAATAGGACAGTGGAACTATCTGGGAAACTGAATAAAATAAGCACTTTTAAGGCTAATTTACATTTTAAAACTGCAGCCAACGGCAAACACCTACCTCTCTTCCCATCAGCTGCAGGTAGAAATACAAACTGCCCGACATACTTTATTCCAATTCCAGTTGCAGCAGGGACCCAATTCTTTCTACGGATCTTATGAACTGCTGCCAACTTGTGGTTCCACTTCTCCCAGCGCCCGAGATGGAACTGGAAGTGGGGGAAAATAACTCAGGAGACCCGTATAGTAACACTCAAAACTGGCATTCCAATGTAAACATACCGTTACATTTAAAATGAGGTCCCTGCTATCAGCCCTGATAGCATTAGTAAATATACAAATTCTGAATCCAGTTTACAGTATCACCCAGGTTGGTGGCAGTCTCATTCTCGCCTACACGAGTGCTTTTTTCCCTGTCCCTGGTCTTGTACCAGTGATTGACCAGCTAGCCACACTCCCTACAAAGGTCATGGACCACACAAGAGAAATACTCAACACTTCATCCAAATATAGTAATTTGCAGACCTATGCAAGCACAACCAAAACCCACCAGATACTTGTGAAGGTCACTCCAGTTCACAGTAAACATTATAATTGTAGCTACTGTACCACTTTGAACTATAAATACTCTCAGATAATACTGCTTAGAAATTCAAAGTTAACCTTTTCCTTCTCTGCTGGTATTGCCACTCAGTCTCACTTTTCCAATAGAAAGTTTGGGAGGAAATTACTTGAATGGCAATTACTGTTATGTAAGCAGAACAGGACTTGGTGCGAGTTAGGACAGGGGCAGCCGAGTTTTGGATCACCTCAAGTTTACGTAGGGTAGAATGTGGGAGGCCAGCCAGGAGTGCAATGCAATAGTCAAGTCTAAAGGTAACAAAGGCAAGGATGAGGGTTTCAGCAGCGGATGAGCTGAGGCAAGGGGCGGAGACGGGTGATGTTATGGAGGTGAAAATAGGCAGTCTTAGTTAAATAACCCGTTGTTCCAGTCTGTGTTGGGCCCTGGTACCTTGGATGTGTCTCAGACATTGGCTGTGCCACTCCCAATCCACTGCTATGCTCGCTGCAGCGTATTCTAATTACTTTTGCAGCAAATTGTGGCGTGAATTTGCCACTAGTGGATTCGGGAGCACAATGGCCTAACTTATGGCGTTCATCGCCAATATCGACATCGCAGCAAATTCCAGCCCATTAAGTTGAGGATACAGCTCAAGTTGCAACGTACTGAGAAAAAAAAAGTTGGACTAAACAAACATAAGATTGCACCTCCAGCACTGCTGGAGTCCAGCTGTTTGATTCCCCCACCCCACCTCCTCCTCCCCCCCAAAATGTTTAAGAAGGGAACCTGGGTTTCCACCCCCATTCTCCAGAACTTTGGTGACAGCTACAGAGCAGAAATAAAAGCTTAAAAACAGGGACTACCAGTATACTGTCCTTATAAGGACACAAAAATAGGAGACCAACCCTGTAATTGGGGGAGAAGAAAGAGACAGGGGTTGGAAAGAATGAGGATATACACACCCCCGTTGAGGGAGTGGGGAAGAAGAGAGATGAAAGAGATTTATTTGCAGGGAATAAGAACATAAAAACATAAGAAATAGGAGCAGGAGTCGGCCATTCGGCCCCGCTCCACCATTCAATAAGATCATGGCTGATCTTCAATCTCATCTCCACTTTCCTGCACTATCCCCATATCCCTTGATACCCTTAATATTCAAAAATCTATCGCTCTCTGCCTTGAATATACTCAACGATTGAGCATCCACAGCCCTCTGGGGTAGAGAATTCCAAAGATTCACCACCCTCTGAGTGAAGAAATTTCTCCTCATTTCAGTCCTAAATGGCTGACCCCTTATTCTGAGACTGTGACCCCTGGTTCTAGACTCCCCAGCCAGGGGAAACATCCTCCCTGCATCTACCCTGTCAAGCCCTGTAAGAATTTTGTAAGTTTTAATGAGCTCACCTCTCATTCTTCTAAACTCTAGAGAATATAGGCCTAATCTACTTAATCTCTTCTCATATAGGAGAATCCCCCCATCCCAGGAATCAGTCTGGTGAACCTTCATTGCACTCCCTCTATGGCAAGTATATCCTTCCTTAGGGATGGGGGAAAGCAGGGTAAGAGAGGTGAAAGAAAATATTTTGCCAGAGGGAGAGATTTAAAACATATATATATTTATTTATCCCCACCATGTCAGTTAGCAAGAGGAGGTGAACAGAGAACTGGCTATAGGAATGGGATGTGTGGGATTTACAGCTCCATATGAAAGCTTCAGGCTGGGGTCAATGGTCAGGTGCGACGTTCCCCAAGCCCCAAAACATCACCCAGAACACAACACAACTAGGAGTTAGCGCCCCAACAGGCAGTGCTTCCTGCCATGCATTTCATTGGACCAACATTGCCGCAACAAACTTTGTGGGTACCTACTCTTCCGGGATATTAGAATAAGCCTTACTGATTTCCTCCACACCCCCGTTATCCATTCCAACCTCAGAACCTGTAATGTCAGCCATAGCTCAGTAGTAGCACTCTCCCGAGTCAGAAGGTTGCAGGTTCCCACCCCAGAGACTTGAGCACATAATGTTAGGCTGACACTCCAGTGTAATACTGAGGGAGTGCTGCACTGTCGGAGGTGCCATCTTTCACGAGAGGTTAAACCAAGGCCCTATCTGCCCTCTCAGATGGATGTAATAAATCCCACAGCATTATTCGATGAAGAGCAGGGGAGTTCTCCGGTGTTCTGGTCAATATTTATCCCTTAACCAACACCTAAAAAACAGATTATCATTTATTTCATTGCTGTTTGTGGGAACTTGCTGTGTGCAGATTGGCTGCCGTGTTTCCTACATTACAACAGTGACTACACTTCAAAAGTACTTCATTGGCTGTAACGTGCTTTGGGTATCCTGAGGTCATGAAAATACTATATAAATGCAAGCCCGTTCTTTCAATTTCTTTTATTGAGGTGGTCAGGGAAAGGGGAGAAGGTTCAGATAATTTGCATTTATATAGTGTTTTTCACTATGGTTATTTGAGCAATAAATATTGGCCAGGACAATGGGAGAACTTCCTACTCTTTGATTAGTGCAATGGAATCTTTTATGTTCGGGGGGGCGGGGGGGCTTGGGTCAGGTGCTTGGACAGCAGCAGCATTTAAAGGTTCAGAGCTGGGCTAGTCTGAGAGAGGTGCTTCAGGCGTGAGTACTATACCATTCACTTATGTATGATCAATCAATAGAGTTGGGGAGAGAATGATATTGGGATGACAAGAGGAGAGCGTTGGGCATATACAGGGGGAGATACTGAGAGCAGAAGACCCCACAAAGGGACAGAGGAAAATAATTTGGGGCAGAGAAACAAGTAGGCACAACCTCTAAAAGGAGACAGTTACAAAAAAGAATTCTAATGTACCCGAAACATGTATTTTTTTGCCCTTTCAGATGCTAACTGAGCTGCTGTCCACTCCCAGCATGATCTACTTTACTCCCACCCCCACGGCTTCCTTTTCCGCTCTATCCCAACCTCAGTTCGGTTAAACCTACAGTGGCGGTGGGAAGGTCACGGCCGCGGGGGACATTTTAGACGCCGTGTGCCGCCTCAATGAGCTCCTGATAAACGTATACGAGCTGAACACATCAACCCCGCCAGTGGTGAAGCGGGAGAAGCCCAGCGGCCGCCCGCACTCCCTCTCCCTGCCCAGGCCGCAGGCAGAAGAGCCGGGGCCTGATTCTACCCCCACCCCCCGACACATCATATCAAAACTCACGCTCTCCAACCAGCAGAATCCTCACGTCTTTCCTCATTTTGGCCTCCAGACCAGATCGCGCTCGACCCCGAAGGAGAGCGAGGAGCCTCCCAGCAATGGAATTTAGGCCCTGGGAGTCGGGCCCGACAGGCCGCGGCGCTGCTTAAGTTCTATTTCGCCAGGCAGGTGGGATCTCCTGCCAGCGGATATTCCGGGGGGCGGTGACCGTCTGTCAGGCTTCCTCACGGCTAGAAATCCACCGGGCATGCCGGCCGCTCCTTCACTCCATACTCCAGGCTCAGCGCGGCCGTCCCCGCTCTGCGTGCGCGCTCCCCGGCGCCGCCCTCGCCCCACCGCCGCCCTCGCCCCACCGCCTTCTGCGTGCGCGCTCCTCCCACTCACGCTCGTCTTCTGCGTGCGCGCTCCTCCCTAGCGTCCTCCCTTCCCCAACGCATGACCTACCTGAGTGGGTAAAAAGACTTGCATTTCTATAGCGCTTTTCACGACCTCAGGACGTCCCAAAGAGCTTCACAGCCAATGTGATCATAACAACAACTTGTATTTATTTAGTGCCTTTAACTTAGTAAAACGTCCCAAGGCGCTGCACAGGAGTATTGGAAGACAAAAAATTTGACATGGAGCCACAATAAGGATAAATTAGGGCAGGTGACCAAAAGCTTGGTCAAAGAGGTAGGTTTTAAGGAGTGTCTTAAAGGAGGAAAGAGAGGCGGAGAGGTTTAGGGAGGGAATTCCAGAGCTTAGGACCTAGGTAACAGAAGGCACGGCCACCAATGGTTGAGTGATTATAATCAGGAATGCTCGAGGGCAGAATCAGAGGAGCGCAGATATCTCTTTGGGGGGGGAGGTGTTGGGCTGAAGGTGAGAATTTTGAAATTGAGGCGCTGCTTAACCAGTTAATCTGTCTTAGTGATGTTGATTCTGGGATTACTATTGACCGAAGACACATGGAAACATAGAAGACAGGAACAGGAGTAGGCCATTCAGCCCCTCGAGCCTGCTCCGCCATTCAATGCGATCATGGCTGATCATCCAAATTCAGTACCCGGTCCCTGCTTTCTCCCCATACCCCTTGATCCCTTTAGCCTTAAGAAATATATCCAACTCCTTCTTGAATATATTTAATGAACTGGCCTCCACCGCCTTCTGTGGTAGAGTTCCACAGGTTCACCACTCTCTGGGTGAAGAAATTCCTCCTCATTTCTGTCTTAAATGGCCTACCCTTTATCCTTAGACTGTGTCCCCTGGTTCTGGACTCCCTGACCATCGGGAACATCCTTCCTGCATCTAGTCTGTCCAGTCCTGTCAGAATTTTATAAGTTTCAATAAGATCACCTCTCATTCTTCTAAACTCCAGCGAGTACAAGTCCAATCGACCCAATCGCTCCTCATATGTCATTCCTGCCATCCCAGGTATCAGCCTGGTGAATCTTCGCTGAACTCCTTCCATGGCAAGAACATCCCTCCTCAGATAAGGCGACCAAAACTGCACACAATACTCAAGATGTGGTCTCACCAAGGCCCTGTATAACTGCAGCAAGACATGCTTGTTCCTGTACTCAAACCCTCTCGGTACGAAGGCCAACATACCATTTGCCTTCTTAACCGCCTGCTGCACCTGCATGCTTACCTTCAGCGACTGGTGCACAAGGACACCCAGGTCTCGTTGCACTTCCCCTTCTCAATCTATTGCCATTTAGATAATAATCTGCCTTCCTGTTTTTGCCACCAAAGTGGATAACCTCACATTTATCCACGTTATATTGCATCTGCCATGTTTCTGCCCAATCACCCAACATGTCCAAATCATCCTGGAGTTTCTCGACATCCTCCTCACAGCGCACACACACACACACACTCAGCTTTGTGTCGTCTGCAAATTTGGAGATATTACATCTAGTTCCCTTGTCTAGATAATTTATATATATTGTGAATAGCTGGGGTCCAAGGACCAATCCCTGCGGTACCCCACTAGTCACTGCCTGCCATTCGGAAAAAGACCCGTTTATTGCAACTCTTTGCTTTCTGTCTGCCAACCAGTTCTCTATCCAAGTCAGTACCTTGCCCCCAATCCCATGTGCCTTAACTTTACATGCTAATCTCTTATGCGGGACCTTATCGAAGACCTTCTGAAAGTCCAGATACACCACATCCACTGGTTCTCTCTTATCTATTTTACCAGTTACATCCTCAAAAAATTCCAGTAGATTAGTCAAGCACAATTTACCTTTTGTGAATCCATGTTGACTTTGTCCGATCCTGTCACTGTTTTCCAAGTGCTCTGCTATTACATCTTTTATAATGGACTCTAGCATTTTCTCCACTACCGATGTCAGGCTTACCGGCCTGTAATTCCCCGTTTTCTGTCTACCACCTTTTTTGAATAGTGGGGTAACATTAGCTACCCTCCAATCCATGGGTACTGTTCCAGATTCCATCGACTGTTGGAAGATGATCAGCAATGCATCTACTATTTCTAGGGCCACTTCCTTTAGTACCCTAGGATGTAGATTATCAGGCCCTGGGGATTTATCGGTCTTCAGTCCCATCAATTTCTCTAACACCATTTCCCTACAAATACTGATTTCTTTCAGTTCCACCCTTTCACCAGACCCTATGTTCCCCGGCATCTCTGGGAGGTTATTTGTGTCCTCCTTTGTGAAGACAGAACCAAAATATATATTTAGTTGGTCTGCCATTTCTTTGTTCCCCATTATAAATTCCCCCGATTCTGACTGCAAGGGACCTACACTTGACTTCACCAATCTTTTTCTCTTCACATATCACGGGAGAACTCCTATGCTCTTCATTCGGAATAGTGCCATGGGATCTTTTGTGTCCACCTAAGAGAGCAGACTTGGCCTCGGTTTAACGTCTCATCCGAAAGACGGCACCTCCAACAGTGCAGCATTCCCTCAGCTCTGGCACTGAAGTGTCAGCCTAGATTTTTGTGCTCTAGTCTCTGGAGTGGGACTTGAACCCACAACCTTCTGACTCTGAGACGAGAGTGCTACCCACTGAGCCACGGCTGCCACTAACTGATCAACATTTATTAATAGTTCACATATTCAGGATTATTTTAGGGCGTCTAAACTTGGACGTAGAAAAAATCAATACTCTTTTCAACAAAGCAGGACTGTTTAGGCATTCGGCTTTAATTCTTTAGATAGACACAGCAAGATCATAAAGTAGCTGAGAAAGGCTATTGGGTGCAATGTAGCTCATCCATCTAGGTGGCCTTATAATCTCATCACAGTAAACCTTTGACTTTGTGGCTTTATTTAGGTCAATTGCACATTAGCCCAAGCCTTTACCCACTGAGCAAACCAGGAACACTTTTATATTGCAGTCATGTTGTTGGATAAAAATATCTTCAGGTGACAATTAAAACAAATACTTTGGTGCAGCACCCGGGAATCAGAACAGAACCAGTTGTGTGTGTATTTTTGCTTGTGTAAAGAGATGAAGTAGCATAATGACACAAGTGAGCAGGTACATGGAACTACTACCAGGGAGGTTGTTTTCACCATCACCTCTTGGGTGATAAACTGGTGGACCGGTTCATCTGCCCATTATAGAACCCACTCGATTTTCATTCCCATTGAAATAAATGGAAATAAAAATTGGGCGGGTGTTATAATGAGTGAGAGATCCACTGCATCAGTTTACTGCCCAATCAATGAAGGTAAAAATTACCCCCCCCCCCCCGATGCATTTTGTGGGCCAGAACAGGAGGTGCCTAATCAAACAGCAGATCCTTCCATCCACAAATATGTGTTCTCAGGGCAACTAGGGGTGGGAAATAAATGAAAAAGACAGACTTGCATTTATGTAGCATTTATTTTCAGGATCACAGGACCGCCCAAAGTGCTTTACAGCCAATGAAGTACTTTTTGAAGTGTAGTCACTGTTGTAAATGCAGCTTTGCCAGTGTCACCCAAATCCTGCAAATAAAACAAAAAATTCTTCTGCTAATGTTGCAGTGAGTGTCTGCTGCTTCATAGCTCAGATAGTCTGTAGGAAATACTGGAACAAACTTCAACTACTATGGCTGAGGAATCCTATTTTTCCTGTTAGGTTCTTCTATTACGCAAACCCATAACCATTTTTTTATATTTGGAAAAGGGGAGTGATGCTGAAATGGAGACCTGTGTACACTTGTCTTCAGTTTATTTTACCCAGTGCTGCTGCTCCTAACAAAGACCTGTTGAAAGCTGGAAATCCACGATTCCCTTTTTTTTCCTTCTTTTTCTGCAAATTTCTGCTGAGTGGTTGCCAATTTCTCATTCATTTGCGAAGGCATTTCGTCATGGAGAGTGGCATAGAAACATACATAGAAACATAGAAGATAGGAGCAGGAGTAGGTCATTCGGCCCCTCGAGCCTGTTCCGCCATTTAATGAGATCATGGCTGATCATCCAAATTCAGTACCCGGTCCCTGCTTTCTCCCCATATCCCTTGATCCCTTTAGCCTATATCTAACTCCTTCTTGAATATATTTAATGAATTGGCCTCAACTGCCTTCTGTGGTAGAGAATTCCACAGGTTCACCACTCTCTGGGTGAAGAAATTCCTCCTCATCTCTGTCCTAAATGGCTTACCCCTTATCCTTAGACTGTGACCCCTGGTTCTGGACTCCCCTGCCATCGGGAACATCCTGCCTGCATCTAGTCCTGTTAGAATTTTATAAATTTCAATGAGATCCCCTCTCATTCTTCTAAACTCCAGCGAGTACAAGCCTAATCGACCTAATCTCTCCTCATACGTCATTCCTGCCATCCCAGGTATCAGTCTGGTGAATCTTTGCTGCACTCCCTCCATGTGTAAGAAATAGCTGTTAGATTCAAAGATGGGTTTTAATTTTTAGAACAGAGACTGACAACATGCAGCCGGGAACAGAGAGCAGAAATGCCAGCAAGGTCGAATATCAAGCATCAAAAGATAAATAGAAGTGATAAGGGAATCGTAAAATGCAAAACAACACGGTGGTGGGATAATAGACAAAAGAGCCGAAAAGTCATAAAATGTCCTTAAAGAAACATAACAAAACATTCCTCAGAAAGATAAGAGGGAGGCCTTGTCAGTCATGCAGAAAGGGACGGCAAGGGTTGCCTTCCCACTTCACAATTGGACAATAGGATGGGGATCAAACGATTGACACCAGGTGATTATCAGCCCACCGAAATAACTATAAATATAGACAATCGAGAGAGGAAATCAGGCAGTCAGGGGCGAAGGCTTCTCCGAGGTGGCTACGGCCTAACACCTTGGTCAAGTTTTGCCTCTGAGGTGGCTGACGGCCTAACGCCTCCAACAGCTTGAGAGATGACCCAACGGAAGTGACCGCTGCAGCAGACTGCAGGAATCCACGCGCTCCGAGACCACCGTACTGCCTCCCCGTCCATCCGGTCGTGGCATTCCGATTCGGGAGTCGTAGGTCGCTCCTACTGTCACAGGTTGTATGTCTATTATACTCAACTTAAACCACATGTAATATCTGATTATGCTTTAAAACTGTAGCTCTTTAATAAAAGCCTTGCAACTTCTAAAACCCTGTTGGGTAATGTGTGTGTGAGCCTGTGATCCTAATCTTACACATGGCAAGAACATCCTTCCTCAGATAAGGCGACCAAAACTGCACACAATACAGTACTCAAGGTGTAGTCTCACCAAGGCCCTGTACAACTGCAGCAAGACATTCTTGCTCCTGTACTCGAATCCTCTCGCTGTGAAGGCCAACATACCATTTGCCTTCTTAACCGCCTGCTGCACCTGCATGCTTACCTTCAGCGACTGGTGCACAAGGCCCAGTCGCATCTGCAGTGATAGGCTGGGTGAAGTAAGGTTCGCATCTTCTAGGGAATCTACATTCCAAGATTGGAACTGTTCTTTTTGTAGCTAGCTACCTTTCAATTTTTAAAAAAAGTTTATAAACTCAATGCAATGATGTAAATCATATTCAGATGAATCATTGTCACTTGCATCGGTCATCGGTGTGATGTAAATGACGCACAGGTCTTCTCCTTCCGAAATAAATAAATGCCCAACAAAGACAATGGGGGGAAAAAATTTACCTTAGCACGAGAGCATTAATCGCTGGGGTGAGGCGAATCCAACGCTGCACGCCAAATCTTGCTCCCCACCCCCCACAGCGCTGTTGCTAACAGTTATCGCCAGGAGCTTCAACGCCAGGTGGATTGTGACGTCAGTGAGTGTGCAACGCTCACTGACCGCTCGATCTGCGAAGTTGATTGTCGCCAACTACCTCAGTGCCTGCAGTAAACAGCGACAGGGGGAGCTGGTGTGAAGCACCAGGAAGCTGGCTCCAGGCATGTTATTTAAAGGGATCATCAGTAATGAGTCGCAGCTGTTGGTTAGTGGAGTTTCAGTGCTTTCTTGTCAGTTTCACATAGTGCAACAGTCTCATTCTGTCACTTCAAGGTTATTTCATATCAGGAATGTTGTGGTAACTAAAAAGTAGCTACATTTATTTTTTTTAAATCAAGCTGCTACACTTGGTTACATTAATAGGGGCTGTACTGGCATGCCACCTTGACCTCCAGGATCTACGGCGGAGGGAGCGGAGGCAGCGAGAAAGACTGGAACATGTGCCCAGAGGGAGGAGGAAGGCCATCAGGACGCCTTACCCTTCGAGGGTATTCCGAGAGCACTTCTCCTACCTCCAATTAAGCGAGAAGTATTGTATTAGAAGGCTCCGCTTCATCAAGGAGGTGGTCACAGAACTCTGCAACCAGACCTTCAGCCTCAGTTCAGGGCAATCACGGCTCACCCAGTGGCAGTCAGGGTCACCGTCGCCATCGATTTCTTCACCAGCGGATCCTTCCAGTCTGCAACAGGAGACATAGCTAACATCTCGCAGTTCGCCATTCATCACTGAATCCGGGAGGTCAAAGAGGCTCTCTACAGTAGGAGAAGGGACTACATTTCCTTCCCCATCACCAGAGAGAAGCAGGACAAGCGTGCATGTGGCTTTGCCAGGATAGTGGGATTCCCCATGGTGCAGGGCGCCATTGACTGCACCCATGTGGCTTTGCGGGCACCGTATAACAATCCTGAGATCTTCCGTAACCGCAAAGACTACCACTCACTTAATGTGCAGTTGGTGTGTGACCTCAGGCAGCTAATCCTCAATGTCAATGCCCGCTGGCGGCACGATGCCTTCATTTTGTGCCAGACCGGTGTGCCAGCACTCATCCAGCCACCACGTCAAGCTCGCGGCTGGCTGCTCAGAGACTAGGACTATCCACTCTCCACCTGGTACATGACTCCCCTCCACAACTCCAACACTCCTGCCTAGCACTCATATAATGAGAGCTATGCTGCCACCAGGAACATCATTGAGCAGACCAGCAGCCTGCTGAAGCAACGGTCCGCTGCCTTGACTGCTCGGGAGGAGCCCTCCAGTACTCGGCTGAGTGGCTGTCCCATTTCGTGGTGGTCTGCTGCATACTCCACAACTTGGCCATCATGAGGGCCCAGCCCTTGCCACCAGGGATTGCGGGACCACCTCAGGAGGAGAAAGAGGGAGAGAAGGAGGAGGAGGGCGAGGGAGGAGGCAGCCACTCAATCGACCTTCTGGAAGGATGGTCTGTGACCGCCTCATCAGACTGTGGTTCCAATGAATTAAACCCCAGATCCCCGTTGCGCACCACATCCCCATCATTCCATCCCTGTCGCAGGCCATATCACAGTGCAAAGCTGAAATGAGACACGCCACAAAAGAATCCAAACTGAATTAATAAATTTATCAAAAATCAGTGAACACATTTACAACAAAAATATTAACTATTCACCCTTGTGCAATCCCTTAGTGCCTGTCGTTACTGTGCCTTTGCCTACTCTAGTGCTCCTACGAAGTGTTGGCCCAGTGGCTGCAGCATGGTGGGTGGAAGGCTGCTGAGTGTCCGTGCGGGAGATTTCAGATGGCCTTGCAGTACGCCCTCAACCAACTCTGGCCCTGAAAGGCCCGGCTGTAGACTGCACCACCTCAGCATGGGCGGCAGCAGTCTGGGCTGGCTGGGTGACAGGCAGCGACAAGGGCAATGGCGAAGTGGCAGTGGTGGGAGCAGGAATGCTGTCATCCTGAGAGAGAACAGCAGGTTCCTGCTCCACTGACCCACTGCCACTCCCCCTGGGGCAGCACCTCAGCATCCTTAGCAATCTGTTGGAGCACAGACTGCTGGCCTGCTGTGACACCATGAAAGCCCCGGTCGACGGTGGTAGACCCAGCCACGATGGCAGCAATCAGCTTGAGTGGCATCAAGCTGAGATTGCATGAGTGCAGTCTGAGATTGGATGCCACCAAGCATAGACTGCATTACAGCACTAAGACATTGCGTCGCTTCTGCCTGTGCTGCAATGGAAGCTGGCAGATTGTCCATCACATGCAGCATCAGGTCTGGGTCACCATGGTCTCTCTGGGAGTCGACCATCCTTTGCAGACTGGAAATGATGGGCTCCATGGTGTGTGCAGAGCCTTGTGCAATTTTGGAGGCGGACTCTTCCACGCTCCTTATCATTACCGAGAGGATCTCGGGCACCCTTGCCATTGCACCTATCATCTCCGCGTGCATGCCCATCACCCTTCTTCTAAATGCCTCCCCATCGAGGTCCTCATCAGAGTCCTGTGCAGCAGAACTCGAACGTGAAATCGCCCTCCGGGGAACTGGCCCCCGAGCTACCCTATTCCCCTGGCCTTGCTGCAGCCCACTCGTCCCCGGTGCCTCACCCTGTACAGATCCCGCTACTATACTAGCCTCTAAAGAACACGTAAAAGAAAGAAATACTTGCATTTATATAGCGCCTTTCACGACCACCGGACGTCTCAAAGTGCTTTACAGCCAATGAAGTACTTTTGAAGTGGAGTCACTGTTGTAATGTTGTCACGTAGTGCCAGTATCTGAGCTGGTGCCTGCGGGTGAGACATGCAGTGATGTGGTGTGTTCTTCCTCCTCTTCTTCTCCCGCCTCGCTCTCTATGGTGCCCTCAGAGACAGGCTTCTCAGGTACTTGCTGATTATCTGAAAGCATAAAGGCACAAGAGTCAGGTTAAGGTGAGAGAAGGGGGGCTGGAAGGGAGAAATGCATGCATACAGCATGATTAGCTGGAAAGTGCGAAATGCTTGGGGGGATGAGGGGGAAGTAGGATGTGAGAAGGAGTAGAGATGAACATACTGTTGTTGTCCCCAAGAGGGTCAACATCGCCGGTGGACACGGTGCCCACCACCTGGTGCCCAATAATCAGCAGCACTCTATTTTCCAGTGCAGACAGTGGTTGGGTGTCGGCTTGTCCCCACCCCCGCGTGCTCCTGCTCCCTCCTGTTGTGAGGCACCTTGGCCTGCAAGAGAAAGGAAAGTGTGAGAGTCTGGAGCAATGTGTTTGGGTGCTGTGCCTGCCGTAGTTGAATAGCTGTCATTATGTGCAAGATGTGAGTGTTGTTAGATAGAGATTGTTGGTGGGTGAGTGCTGGGGGGTGTGGTGCTTTGGGCAGTGTGTGAAGACTGTGATTCAGATGGTGGTGTTACATAGTTATGTTGGGACTACATTGTACAAGTGTACTAACACTCAAATCAAGTGTAGCAGCACTACGATGCTGGGAAAGTAGTGCACAGGTGCCGCGCAGGCGCTGCACAGGCACTGGGAAATATCACCCCGCACCATGCGGCAGGCAGCCATTACAACACAAATAAAACAGTAGTTATAATTACAAACTACCGAGTCCAGAGTCGTCTTTACAAAGCACTACGAGCGCTAGAAGACATAACATGGTGGCAGCGGTAAAAGTGAGTAAAACTTACGCAAAAAAACCCGATATCAGATCGAAGAAAGAAATTTAAAAGTAAACTCTGCAGCATTGTAACCGCGAATCATACGGGCAGCTAAAATGGCAGCGTCCAATGCACTGACCGCGAATATGCTCCCCATCATGAACTGGGAAGCCAACGATATCGTGGAAGCTTTCCGGAAATTTAAGCAAAAATGCGAGCTTACATTTAAAAGTTTCCTGAAAGGCTCCTCCGATGAGGAAAAAGTCAGCTACATTCTACTGTGGGCGGGAGAAAAAGGCTTAGATCTCTATAACAGCTGGAGTTTATCCGAAGAGGATAAAATGAACCCTACGGAGATTTATGAAAAGTTCAGTAACCATCTCGAGCCTAAATCAAATGACCGCATACACAGGTATAAATTCCAAAGCGTAAGACAGGAACCTGGTGAAACGGCTGACAATTTCCTGACGAGATTAAAAAATGAAGCCAGCAAATGCAAGTTTATGGAACTAGAAGAAAGGCTGGTAGACCAATTAATATGGGGATCAGCACATACAGAAGTGCAAAAAGAATAGGAAAAGAAAAGCTCGGAATATCAGAAGCCATAGATACAACGAGGGCTCACGAAGCCACAAAACAACAGATGAAAATGCTGAATACTCATATGGCTGACGTGCGGACAACTCCCGAACCGGATCACAGAGTAGATGCAGTGCGCGAAAAGCACAGCACACAAAAACAAGTATATGACAGCAGGAAGAATACGTGTAGAAACTACGGAAGACAACACGACTACACAGACAGAAGAAAATGCCCAGCGTATGGAACAAGCTGCAACACGTGTGGTAAAGCAAACCACTGGCAAAAGATGTGCAGAGCTAAAAGAGAGGGGCTACACACCAAAAGCAGAGGTGGGCAGCAGAACCAACAAAAGAAAAACAAAATCCATACCATGGGTGAGCAAGATGACGAAGACTGCGGGTGCTACAAAGCTCTGAACATTGAAACCATAAAGGTTCTCTTACACGAAACGTCCAGAGCGGAAAGCACCCCAAAGAAAGAATGGCACACTATCATCCAGATTAAAAAGAGGATCGATGGACAGCCCACAACCGTCAATCTAAAAGTAAAGTTGGACACAGGAGCTCAGAGCAACATCCTTCCACTGAGGCTACACCGGAGGATCTTCCCCGAAAACTTGGGCGAAGATACCCAAAAAGAGGATGTTTAAAAGCAAACAACGTAACACTGACAGCATATGGGGGGAGCGAGATCAGACAGCTCGGAACAACGTATATAAAAGGAACACACAAAAGCAGAAACATCAACTGCATGTTCTATGTGACCGACTCTGAGGGATCGGCGATCCTGGGATTAAACAGCTGCGAGAAGCTGGGGTTAATCTCGGTAAACCACGAACTAACAAAAACATCACTGAAAGTCGACAGCAACACCCCACTGGAGAATCGTCCACAAATCATGGACACGAAACATTTGATGGACATGTATCCAGAATATTTTGATGACACTGTAGGACGCTTCGGGCAGTTCAAGTACCATATAACAATAGATCCAGAGGTAAAACCCGTCATCCACGCTCCAAGAAAAATACCTATCGAACTAAAAGAAAAATTATACACCGAACTAAAAGAAATGGAAGAGAAAGAAATAATCGCAAAGGTCACTGAACCCACAGACTGGGTAAACTTGATTGTGGTACGGGAAAAGCCGAACGGGCGGCTCAGAATCTGTCTGGACCCCAAAGACTTAAACCAGGCAATAAAGCGGGACCACTACCCCACACCAACATTAGAAGAAATCACACCAGCACTGGCAGGAGCCAAAGTCTTCTCCAAACTGGATGCCAGAAACGGCTACTGGAACGCAAAACTGGACGAAGAATCAACTAACCTGACGACTTTTAATACACCATTGGGGCGTTATAAATTCCTGCAGCTGCCATTCGGGTTGAAAGTCAGCCAAGACATCTTCCAACAGAAGATCAATGAAACATACAAAGGCTGTGACGGAGCCATTGGAATCGCTGATGACATCCAAGTTTATGGATCAAATGAAAGAGACCACGACGTGCACTTGCACGAGGCCATGGAGCACACCAGAACGGCTGGCATCAAGCTGAACGCCGAGAAGTGCATCGTTAAAAGTACGAAATGCTAATTTTTTGGCATGATCTACACACCGGAGGGTGTCAAGCCTAATCCCAAAAAGGTCGAGGCAATAGCAGAGATGAAACCTCCAAACGACAAGAAGGAGCTGAGAAGCTACCTCGGCTTGGTCCAGTATATGAGCTCTTTCATCCCGAACATGTCAGACTACACAGCGAACCTAAGAGAATTACTAAAAGAAGACACCGAATACCAATGGTCAGAATCCCATGAGAGGAACTTCAAACACCTAAAGGAATTATTATGTAAAGAAACCAGCCTGTCTTATTACGATAGAAAAAATCCTGTCACCCTACAGGTAGGTGCCTCTACCAGGGGGCTAGGGGCAGCCCTCGTGCAGGAAGGAAAACCAATAGCTTTCGCATCGAAGGCATTGACATCAGCAGAGACAAGATACGCAAACATCGAAAGAGAGCTGTAAGAGCCATAAAAGCTTAAGAAAATACTTTAAAATAGTGGTTAAATGGCATAATACAGTTAATTTACCTGACCGACTTATTGTATTAAGAAACCCCCTATGTTCTTGCTCCAGTAATATAGTCCGAGACACCCCCTTCATTCTTGCCACAATTGAACAGTCCCTAAGCCACACATGGGTGCAGCCATTTTACAGTTTAAACTGCACGTGGTTGAAGGAGGCAGAAGCTGTGAGGTTTGGAGCAGTATAGTTTTTGACCGTGTTCGTTTATACGTGTTTGCTTTGTAATTCCGTTTGTTAAGTGTTATAGTAAACAGTTTAAAAGACAAAGCTACGTTTGGGAACGTTTTATTTCGACACGCGTCTACTCGTTGTTAAAAACCCCACAGCTCAGTGGCTGCCTGTTTGGAAACTAAGAAGTGCCACTACATTAGTCAAAAACTTGCTCCCGAAGAAGGAAGGGACGGAATCGTCGGCGAACGTATACCCGAATGGTCACAAAGCCAGACGACAATATAAGAAAGCGAAGGTACAGTGACTGCTACTTGCTTTGTTCATTCTATTGAGAAGCTAAAAAAGAGCTGGGGGTAAAATGGTCGAGGCCTTACGGAGCCAGGAGCTTCCATCAGCCAGAAAGATTGCTGGCCAAAAGAGGGAAATAAAGCTCACCCCAAAGGCAATGGAAGAGAAGTTACATAGAAGCATAGGTGCAAGGAAGGCTAAATTAGCTCAGATAACTGGAAAAATGAAGATAATCGATCGTCTCATGGAAGATAATGCTAATATTAAGAAAGCTGAAGACATGATGTATTACGGTTTCTCCAAGCTGCATGAAGAATTTAATGTACTCAATGAAGATGTATTAGCACTTCTGCCTGAAGAAGAGGGAAACGCTGATCAGCACAACTGGTTTGATCTTAAATCAACCAGCATTAAGGACTATATCAAGGCCATGGAACAGTGGATGTTAAAGATTCGTCAAGACGCTGATACAGCAGAGAAAGATAAAGTTGACGATGAAGTCGGACCAGACGATAGCATTTCAGAGACTTCCGCCAGACCGAGCAAAAATCGAAAAGAAGGTAGCTCTGTTTCTGGACGCAGGTCAGTCGCTTCTACCACAAGCTCGTCGCGACGCATGAGAGCGGAGGCCGAACGGGCGGCGTTGATGGCGCGCACAGCATCTTTAGCGGAGAAGCAAGCTCTTGAACGGGAAGAGGCCCAACTGCAGGTCCAACGGGCCCAGGTGCAGGCAAAGAAAGAACAGCTGGAGATAAAAACAGCTATCGAGGTCTCAGACGCCAGGTTGAGTGCGTACGAAGATTATGAAGGCTCACGGGACGGCGGGAGCCACTGCCAGTCAACGTCGTCACATAGAGTTGGATCCAGGGCACCTTCAAGAGTTACAACAGAGCCCGAAGGCAATCCCCTGGCATTACAGCGTGGAAGAGCAGCCTCTCCACTAACAGGAGCACGTGATGCTACCCCAGACGTCAGACGGTCTAGACTAGACCCTGCTGATGACCACCAGAGGCCTGAAGACACAGGGAGAAGCCTATACCGAGTGATGCAACGTCAGAACGAAATTACAGAGATGCTTGTAAAACAACAGAATCTGTTTCGACTCCCTCAAAGAGACATACCAGTGTTCCAAGGCGACCCACTCAAGTATAAGCCCTTCATCAGATCCTTTGAACAAGCCATTGACTCCAAAACAGAGAGCAGCAGTGATAAGTTGTACTACCTGGGACAGTACACCAGCGGTAAGCCACAAGACCTGGTCAGAAGCTGTGAACACATGAGACCGGACCGGGGATACATAGAAGCCAGGAAGTTGCTGCAGGAGCACTATGGTAACGAGCTGAAGATAGCCACTGCATATATTGAAAAGGCTACCAAGTGGCCACAGATCAGATCGGAGGACGGAGAGGCATTGAACGCATATGTTCTTTTCCTCATAGGATGTCGCAACACCATGGAGCATGTTGAATTCATGGAAGAGATGGACAATCCTACGACTATGAGAATCATCATCTCTAAGCTTCCTTACAGGATGAGAGAACAATGGAGAAGAACAGCCTTTGAGATAATGGAGAGACGGAAAAGTAGAGCCAGGTTTGCAGACTTAGTGAATTTCATAGACAAACAGGATAAAATTGCTAGGGACCCATTGTTTGGAAACATCCAGGATGTCAGCCCGACCACCGATGGAAGAGTGAAAGCCAAGCCTGTTGAATCAAAGACTCTCAGGAAAGGTGGTTCCAGGGGAAGCAGCTTTGCAACTATCGTCACCCAGGCCGAGGAAGAAAGGCCCCAGAACTCATCTCCCAAAAAGAGCAGCACAGTGACGCCTGCTAATGCCTTTCAGAAGCCATGTTTATTCTGCCAGAAGAATCATGCATTGGATTTCTGCAGTGACATCAAAGCACAGCCACATAAGGACAGAATCGAATTCCTGAAGTACAATGGCCTATGTTTTGGATGTCTCTCTCAGGGGCACCTGAGTAGAAACTGTAAGCAAAGAACAACATGCAGAGAGTGCACTCGAAAACATCCCAGTCTGCTGCATATCCATAAAGAAGAACAAGTCTCTAAGAAGAGTGAAGAAAACAATACCGACGAGAAGGTCGTTTCAAGTGCTCTGGTGTCGCTAGAACCAGAGACTTGTGGACTCACTGGGGCCGGTGACAGTGACTGTATTCTTGCCATCGTACCAGTAAAGATCAAGTCTAAGAGGAGCGAGAAGCTTGTGGAGACTTACGCCTTCATGGATCCAGGTAGCTCAGCAACGTTCTGCACAGAATCACTCATGCGACAGCTGAACGTTAGAGGCAGAAGAACAGAAATCCTATTACGCACCATGGGTCATGAGAAGTCAATGCAAAGTTATATCCTGTCAGACCTAGAAGTGTGTGGACTTGAAGAGAAGGACTTCATAGACCTGCCTAATGTTTTCACACAGAGGGAGATTCCTGTTAGAATAGGGAACCTAGCCCTGCAGAAGGATGTGGATAGATGGCCTTACCTAGAAAAGGTGTGTCTCCCATACATTGAAGCAGAAATTGGCCTATTGGAACCAATGCCTACAAAACTATGGAGCCATGGCAGGTGATAAACAGCAAGGATGACGGACCCTACGCCGTCAGGACAGCCCTTGGATGGGTAGTCAATGGACCAGTAAGGAGAGATGATGGCCACAAGTCGAACAAGGAGGAACGACAAAACGTCACAGTTAATCGCATCTCTATCGCAAGCATTGAAGAGCTGTTGATACAGCAGTTCAACACAGACTTCTCAGAACGCAGCTGTGAGGAAAAGACAGAGATGTCACAAGAAGACCATCAGTTCATGGGTTTGATGACAAGGTCTACACAGTTCATTGATGGCCACTATCACATTGGTTTGCCACTGAGAAGACAGACCACGAAGATGCCGAACAATCGCTGCATAGCAGAGCAACGCGCCATCAGTCTAAAGAGAAAGCTGAACAAGAACCCCGACTTTCACGAAGACTACAAAGACTTCATGAGAAACATCATAGCGAAAGGCTATGCTGTAAAGGTGCCCGAGGAACAGTTGAACAGAGACGATGGAAGGGTCTGGTACATTCCTCATCACGGGGTGTATCACCCAAAGAAGAAAAAGATCCGTGTAGTGTTTGACTGCGCCGCCTCATTCAGAGGAACTTCACTGAATGACCAGCTGCTTCAAGGTCCTGATCTTACCAATGCCCTCATTGGCGTCTTGACTAGGTTTAGACAAGAGCTCGTTGCCATGATGGCAGACATAGAATCAATGTTCTACCAAGTTAGAATCCCTGATGAAGATGCTGATCTTCTGCGCTTCCTTTGGTGGCCAGATGGCGACGTTAGTCAAGCGATGGTGGAATGTAGAATGGCCGTACACTTGTTCGGAGCCACATCATCTCCCAGCTGTGCAAGCTACGCTCTCAGAAAAACTGCAGAAGATGGCAAAGGCAAAGCACCATCAGAGGCTGTGGAGACAATCTTCAGAAACTTTTATGTCGACGACTGTCTGAAGTCCGTGTCAACAGAAGACGATGCCATCGCACTGTCAAGAGACCTTAGAACTCTGTGTTCGAATGGAGGATTCCATCTGACTAAGTGGATAAGCAACAGCAGAGCAGTTCTAGCTTCTATCCCAGAAAAGGAAAGAGCCACTGAAGTCAAAGATCTGGACCTGAGCCACGATGTCCTTCCTATCGAGAGAGCTCTTGGTGTACAATGGTGCATCGAGTCAGACACGTTCAACTTCAGGATAATGGTGAACGAAAGACCATCCACAAGACGAGGGATTCTCTCCGTGGTCAGTTCCATCTACGACCCTCTTGGATTCCTGGCACCACTCATTCTGCCGGTGAAGCTGATGCTACGAGAGCTGTGTAGAGACAAGAGAGGATGGGATGAAGATATCCCAGAAGGTCAAGCTCAGAGATGGCACAGATGGTTGACAGATTTGCAACAACTTTCTAGCTTCAACGTCAGTAGATGCATCAAGCCCGCGAGTTTTGGAGTTACAAAGACGGCTCAACTACATAATTTCTCGGACGCCAGTGAGGACGGCTATGGCACGGCTACTTACCTCTTGCTGACAAATCAACAGGGCCAGAAACATTGTGCCTTCCTCATGGGGAAATCCAGGGTGGCTCCGCTGAAGCAGGTCACCATCCCGAGACTGGAATTGACGGCAGCGGTTGTTGCAGTTAAAATTGACCAGGTGATGCGGAAAGAGTTACAGCTCCCATTAGAAGAATCTGTCTTCTGGACGGATAGCACGACGGTGCTGAAGTATATAGAGAATGAGAAGATACGCTTCAAGACCTTCGTAGCAAACAGAATCTCATCCATTAGAGAAGCTACACAACCATCTCAATGGAGGTACGTAAACACCTCATTAAACCCAGCAGATCAAGCCTCACGAGGATTGAAGGCTGAAAACTTCATGAGGAGTGAAACTTGGATACAAGGCCCAAGTTATCTGCTGGAAACAGAGAGATCATGGCCAGAAAGACCAGATATGCCAAGTCAGATTGCTGAAGACGACGTCGAAGTCAAGAGATCAGTCACAGTAAATCTCATAAATACGAAAGAGAACTTTGACACAGTGAACAAGCTTGTTAACCATTTCTCAGGATGGCACCAGTTGAGGAAAGCAGTTGCATGGTTTCTAAGGTTGAAAGAGTTGCTGCTACACCTGAGCGGTAAGAGAAAAGAGTACCGAGCCACTATCAGTCAGTCTGAAAGTAACCCTGATAAGCAGAGAATGCTTCTACAGCAGTATACGCATCATCACAAGACCACATTGGGCAAGAATTCATTGACCGTGGAGGATTTGGCCAAGGCTGAGAAGGAGATAGTTCGCTTCAGTCAAAGACAAAGATACCCAGAAGAAATCGAAGCTCTACAGCGAAATACTCCAATCAAGAAAGGTAGTCATATCTACAAGCTGGACCCTACACTGCAAGATGGAGTACTGAGGGTGGGAGGGAGACTAAACAAATCTGCTATGCCAGAGGAGGCCAAGCATCCTGCTATCCTTTCTAAGGACCTCCGGGTTGCTACCCTCATTCTTCAGCATATACACCAGAGTATTGGACACAGTGGGAGGAATCACGTGCTTGCGAAGCTAAGACAAAGATACTGGATTCCGGGAGCTAATTCCGTAATAAGAAAAATACTCTCTGAATGCATTGTTTGCAGACGGTTACACGCTAGAGCTGGGGAGCAGAAAATGGCAGACCTGCCTGAAGACCATTTGTTACCAGACAAGCCCCCATTTACAAACGTAGGGGTGGACTATTTCGGGCCTTTCGAGGTAAAGCGAGGACGGAGCCTTGTCAAGAGATATGGTGTGCTTTTCACTTGTTTGACCATCAGAGCTGTTCATATTGAGGTGGCACATACGCTTGACACTGATTCCTGTATTAACGCCTTGCGGCGCTTTGTCTGTAGAAGAGGACAGGTGTCCATTATGCGTTCTGATAATGGCACTAATTTCGTCAGAGCGGAGAGAGAACTACGGGAAGCTATTGAAGGTTGGAATCAGCTTAAAATACAGGAAGCCATGATGCAAACAGGAATTAAGTGGATCTTCAATCCTCCGGCTGCATCCCACCACGGAGGTGTCTGGGAAAGACAGATACGCACCGTAAGAAAACTACTCAGTTCTGTACTGAAGCAGCAAGCGCTTGACGACGAGGGACTCCAAACCGTTCTGTGCGAGGTCGAAGCCATCATTAATGACCGACCGATAACTAAGACATCAGATGATCCCAATGACCTCGAAGCCCTGACTCCGAACCACCTGTTGTTGTTGAAAACACAGCCAGCCATGCCCCCGGGAGTCTTCAAAAAGGAAGATCTGTATGCCCGTCGGAAGTGGAGGCAAGTTCAGTATATGTCAGACCTTTTCTGGACCAGATGGACAAGAGAATACTTACCTCTGCTACAGGAGCGTCAAAAATGGTCCAAAATAAAGAGGAACTTCATTGTCGGAGACATTGTCTTAATTGTGGATGATTCAGCCCCTAGAAATTCTTGGTTGATGGGAAAAATAATTAAGACCATGCCAGACTCCAGAGGCGTCGTTCGTCGCGTTTGTTTGCAAACCAAGACCAGTACCCTGGAAAGACCGATCACAAAGCTCTGCCTGCTACAAGAAGCAGCGTGAAAGGTTCCCGAACGAAAAAAGTGGACACTTATATTGTAAATATGTTGAACTCATTAGTTTATGACTCTTAATGTTTGAGTAATTGATATGCTTCATGTGCCTAGTCAATTAGGGGCCGGAATGTAAGAGCCATAAAAGCTTAAGAAAATACTTTAAAATAGTGGTTAAATGGCATAATACAGTTAATTTACCTGACCGACTTATTGTATTAAGAAACCCCCTATGTTCTTGCTCCAGTAATATAGTCCGAGACACCCCCTTCATTCTTGCCACAATGGAACAGTCCCTAAGCCACACATGGGTGCAGCCATTTTACAGTTTAAACTGCACGTGGTTGAAGGAGGCAGAAGCTGTGAGGTTTGGAGCAGTACAGTTTTTGACCGTGTTCGTTTATACGTGTTTGCTTTGTAATTCCGTTTGTTAAGTGTTATAGTAAACAGTTTAAAAGACAAAGCTACGTTTGGGAACGTTTCATTTCGACACGCGTCTACTCGTTGTTAAAAACCCCACAGCTCAGTGGCTGCCTGTTTGGAAACTAAGAAGCGCCACTACAAGAGCTATTGGCAGTAGTATACGGATGCGAAAAGTTCCACACCTACTTATACGGAAGAAAATTCGAGGTAGAGAGTGACCATCGTCCACTCGAACAAATTTACAAGAAAAACCTAAGCAAGGCCCCAACAAGACTGCAAAGGTTACTGTTAAGACTCCAAAGTTATGACTTCGAATTAAAATACCGGCCAGGGAAAGAAATGGCACTGGCAGATGCACTGTCTCGATTGTCACCACATGAAAAACACGAGATGAAGGGCCTGACAGTAAAAATACACCACCTCATAAATGCTACTCCCACAAAGTTTAGCCAAATTCAAGAGGAGACTGGTAAAGAAGAGGGGTTGCTACTACTCATGCAACAGGTAACACAGGGGTGGCCGGAGAAGATCCAGCAGGTCCAAAACCAAATCCGACAGTACTGGACAATCAGAGATGACATCTCGGTGGAGGACGGTGTTCTCCTTGCTGGCTCAAGAATCATCATACCAAAAATGATGCAAATGGAACTTCTCCCCTTAATACACCAAGGCCATATGGGGATGGAGAAATGTAAACTAAGAGCCAGATCAGCTGTATACTGGATAGGCATGTACAAAAGCATAGAACAAATGGTCTCCACATGCTGCATATGCCAGAAATACCGAAACACACAGCAGAAGGAGGAGATGATTCAAATGGAAGTACCCCCGAGACCATGGCACATGGTCGGAACAGATCTGTTCCTGTGCAACCAGGAGTGGTACATCATAGTAGCAGACTACTACTCAAAATTTCCTTTTGTCAGAAGGATAAACGACATGAGAGCCACAACAATCACAAAAATTGCGAAAAACTTATTCGCAGAACAGGACATCCCAGAGAAGGTCATCTGCGACAATGGGACACAATTCACCTCCAGCGAATTCAGAGCACTGGCTGGAAAATACGGATTTAAAATAATTACCTCATCCCCACATTACCCAAGGGGACACGGATTTATTGAAAGACAGAACTAAACAGTCAAAAGAGCTCTCATTAAAAGCAAGGAGATGGGAGAAGACCAAGACCTCGCCCTTTTGGCAATCAGATCGACACCTTTGAGAGCAGACTCGAAATCACCAGCAGAACTACTAAACGGTAGAAAATACAAAACAACTCTACCAGCAAAGATATATCCTCCCCAGGACCAAGAGGACGTTCGGCAGAAGCTGATGGAAACACAAGCTACGGGGAGCACACACTATAACAAGCATGCAAAACCACTACCGGAGCTGCTAAATGGGCAATCAGTGCATATACAAGATCCGTTATTGAGAACATGGAGTCCAGCCAAGGTTATTGGAAAAGCTGATACTCCAAGATCTTACTTGGTAGAGACAGAACCTGGAAACCAATACAGACGAAACAGGATCCATATCAGACCCTCACCTGAAGCTGTCAAACAGCGGACATTAACAGCAGTTACGGTACCAGACACGGAAAACAATATAACGCCAGAAACAAACACCTCAAATACAACAACTGCAAACATGCATTCTCCAGAGCCAAACACGACAGCACCGGCAACAAGAAAAGAACACACCAAAATACCGCAGAAAAGAATAGTTACAGCCAAGTCCACAAGATGGAGGAGTAACATACAACCACCTGAGCGGTATCGCGAATAATTATAAAGACAATTATAATTCGCACAGAACAGTAAAACAACATGGACAAATATCTGTATATAAATTGAGCAAAGAAAGCTCACGTTCTGTATTTTTGTTAACGTTATTCAACTGGAAACATTGTAAAATAGAAAATTTATGTAATTAGTTTTGTTGGGAAAGAGGGATGTTACATAGTTATGTTGGGACTACATTGTACAAGTGTACTAACACTCAAATCAAGTGTAGCAGCACTACGATGCTGGGAAAGTAGTGCACAGGCGCCGCACAGGCACTGGGTAATATCACCCTGCACCATGCGGCAGGCAGCCATTACAACACAAATAAAACAGTAGTTATAATTACAAACTACTGAGTCCAGCGTCGTCTTTACAAAGCACTACGAGCACTAGAAGACATAACAGGTGGTATGTAGCATTTGTTGAAGCATTCATTCACCCTGATCACCCGATTGAGGTCGTTAAATTTCTTCCTGCGCTCTGTGGATCCTGGGGGCCACAGTGTTGCCCGAGACGTACTGCGCTATCTCCCTCCACATGGTGCGGAAGACTTGCGGCGAGGGCCTCCTGCCACTTGCCGGGTAGAGCACCGCCCTCTGTCTCTCCACAGCGAACACCAATGCCTCCAATACTTGATCGCAGAATCTGTGGGCTCTTTCCCTGGAGCGTGGATCTGCCATGAGTACAACTGCTTCAGTCCTCCAGCTCCTTCTACTTGACCTGCTGCTGCTTGCTGAGGCAGCTGCACGGCCAGCAATGCTGAGAATGAGGGTCAGCAGCATCAATGAGCCTTCCCTTTTAGTACTGAAAAAAGCCTGTGGCAATCATGACTTGTGATTAGACTGCACCTGATATTGGTCCACCCTTTGAGTGTAACACCAATGAGCTTGGGCTTAAAGACTTGTATTAGGAGTTTGCACTTAAATAAAAGATGCTATGTCTTTACGTAGTATTCATTCATGAAAAAAAAGACTTGAATTAGGACTGCAACCATTTCTTTGAGCAGCGAGCACAAATTTTGCATGCAGTCTAAAGCATTAGCGCCTGGCGCTAATTCTCCAACTTTTCTGATGATACCACACATTCCTGGACTATAATGAATTTCTAGCCCAATGTTCCTTCAATAAAATAAAGAAAAACTCCCAACAGCTATCTTCAGATAGTGCAATGATGCCCCTATGCAATGGAGCAGGAGGATAGAACTGGATGCCTGCATTTCTGCACAAGGTGAATTCCCAATATGAAATGGGATGTCACAGAGAGATACCAAACAGAAGCAAGGTATTTCTTTACAGGAGCGAGGAAGAAACGGAGGATAAATCACCTTGAGTCAGTCTAGTCTGCGTACAATGAAAGAATTGCAGAGGCCTGGGAGCAGGTTGCCCGCCTGCACTTTAGCCAGAGAACTGAAAGGGGAGAAAATATCGGTGAAAAAAGTATTTTAAGTTAGCAGCCGATGTCTCTACTGTGCCTGTTAACTACCAGCTTGATAAACAAGAACATTTTTTTTTTAAGTGTGACAATGTATTAAATAAAACCATTAATCAACCTATCAATTCAACAACAACAACTTGTATTTATATAGTGCCTTTATAGTAAAACGTCCCAAGGTGCTTCACAGGAATGTTATCAAACAAAATTTGACACCGAGCCACATAAGGATAAATTAGGGCAGATGACCAAAAACTTAGTCAAAGAGGTAGGTGTTAAGGAGTGTCTTAAAGGTGGATAGAGAGGTAGCGAGGCGGAGAGGTTATAGGAGGGAATTCCAGAGCTTAGGGCCTTGGCAGCTGAAGGCACGGCTGTCAATGGTGGAGCAATTAAAATCGGGGATGCTGAAGAGGCCAGAATTAGAGGAGCACAGATATCTCGGAGGGTTGTAGGGCTGGAGGAGATTACAGAGATTGGGAGGAGCGAGATATTCAAACAAGATATTAAGAAGTTGCCATTCTTGGTGTTTACTCAAACAGTAGAGCTCCACTTTAGAGCCATTATTTCCATGGACTGGAAAGCTCAAGTGAATCATATCATAAATTTAAGTTCATCAAATTTGTCATGGTTAACCCTGTCACTGAGTCACATTCTGAAAACACAATCTTAGCTCGGCAGTGCAATGGCAAAGTATAGAATGTGATCAGTGTACAGGTCCTCCTGGAGTTCAAGGTCTCTGCTATTAATATCTTCTGACTTCAATCAAGCTTTTTTCATTTATTGCCCTTGTAAAATTGTGAAGCATTGGGTGTGTAATGGTAGATCGGGATCAACACAGCCTCTGATTTTCTCTTCTCCCTGGTGTTTTCTGGAAGCCTCACAGCAGTGTAGTTTAGATTGGGAACCAGGCAGAATGGGAGGAACTGAACTTGCTGTCACCACCCCACCACTCACATGTTAGCGTGTATTACTGTCTCCCACCCCCATCGTTACCCCAATACAGCTCCCACTTCCACATTCTAATGTCCGAGGGCTTCAGACTTGAGCGCTTCTAGTTAGCGTGTATTACTGTCGCCCACCACCAAATCTGATTTGAACATATCAAGCATTACTGTGTCTTCCTCTCCAAAGCCAAATTATCCTCCTGCTCCAGGATCATACTGGAAGATAAAGACAATTTACAACTTCTTTTTTCTACGACAAACCACATCTTCAAACCCCTTTCCCCCAACTCTTCCACATTCACCCAAATACCAAAGGGAATGAGATCACCATGTAAAGATGGGATTACCCATGCAACTTCTTCAGTTTCTCTTCCTCCCTCATTCAACCAACTCCAGCCCCCCACCCATCCTAATCCTGCCACCCTGCAACTTTTCCCCCACCCGCTCCAACCTTATCTCTTTCATGAGACACACCATGGTCAAATTCAACAACAATATTGTCTGTAACTACGGTGCATTATCCGTCCATGTCATCTTTGACCTCTCTATAGTGTTTGGCCTGGCCTACTATAATTTCCTCCTTCACTGCTACTCCTCCGTGGTCTACCTCTATTCTGAGTCTCTTGGGATGGAAGTGACACTTCTCTCTAGTTCCCCAAGTTCTGGGATGAACGTAGAACAGGCTAACTCTATCATGGGCTCCTTGGCAGCCTGACCCTGCAAAGATGAAGGTTTATGCATGGGAATTGATGGAGTGCTTCTCTGTATTGCTTTCATGAAGGGAAGCCAGCTCTGAGGCGCAAACACCAGTTTCTCCATTGGTACTAATAACAGAATTTTAGTTGGGCTGGCTCTTGCTGGAGCACGGCATTTCGTGGTTACTTAAGACTTTTTTCTGCACCCTTCAGCTCGAAAAATGTTTGCGCCATAACTTGCTGGAAATTTGAACTGATGACGGCATGGCGAGGACAACGGGGCATGTGGGACCGCAGTGATTGACAGGACCAACAGTCTATCTCCTTAACCAATGATATTTAAGGATAAAGAAACAGAGGAACAAAGGAAATAACAACAGAAAATGCTGGAAAAACTCAACAGGTCAAGCAACATCCGTGGAGAGAAATTTGAGTTGACGTTTTGGGTCGAACCCTTCTTCAAAAGGGAGATGGTCAGTGAATTAGAGTTAAATCAGGTAAAGAAAGAGAGGGAAAGAAAGATTGGATTAAGAGAGAGAAAAAAGAGACAGAAAGGAAAAGTAAGAAAAAAATTAAATTTGACATTTTAAAATCTCTAACAACAATCAACTAAATGCAGGAATGAGATTGAACCATTTAAATGGTTCTCTTTCTGGGCCAAAGAGGTTGATTGGCATTGCATTAACAATTATTACATCGTTAAAAGGGTGTTTACGATCTTAATACCAGACTTAACTTTCTGTAGAGAGTTTAATGGGAAATTAATGTGCAAATCCAGCAAGTTCTTAAAAATAATGGGGAGGGTAAGGGCGAGCTGTCGTTTGTGCAAAGCAAATGGTGGAGCGGTGTACATCGACCAGCAAGTTCTGGAGGTTTGCAACTCAGTGTATCTCTTAATCCCCTGAACTTGCTGTCCAATTTGCGCATTACTAACGTTGTGTGTCGTTCTTTTTCCAGCAGATCTTGTCCGTTATCTGCAATCAGTGAGAGAATGGACCTTACAGAATTAGAAAGATGCCTAAATCCCTAGAAGAGAGTCAACCGAATATCCTTTAGTCCCTCCGAGATGCTGCCCTGTATACTATGCAATCCGGTTGACAATGACCTCTCCATATGGTTCCCTAAGACCTCCAATTCTTCGTTCAATGCCTCCACATTCAGTTGCCTGTATTTCTTATAAAGAGGGGAAGGTTTGAAGATGCTTCTGCAGCTTCCACTTTCTCCAAGTTGCCCTGCTATAAGTTGAACCCCTCTTAGATATTGGCACACAGCAGGGCAGTCCGTTCCACTGCTAACTTAGTCATTTGCCACACATCTTGAGAGAGATCATGCAGAACCTTCATGTTAACATCCTTCTCTACATGGCAGGATGCCTGAGATCATAGGAACAGGAGGAGGCCATTTAGCCCCTCGAGTCTATTCCACCATTCAATAAGATCATGGCTGATCTGTGACCTAACTCCATATACAATCATCATCTGTTTGTTCTGCAGCCAGGGCCTGACATGTCTTATGCCTCTGGTAAATTTCTACATCTGCATCCTCTGGCTTTTTTGTGCTCTGTGTTTCACCACATGTCAATTCACTCTTCACTCTTCTCTCTCTCTTAGGCAGTCCCTCGGAACCGAGGATGACTTGCTTCCACATTAAAAATGAGTTCGCAGGTGACTAATGAGTCCAATGCGGAACCTACAGTCTCTGTCACAGGTGGGGCAGACGGTGGTTGAAGGGGCGGGTGGGTGGGGTGCTTGGGTTGATGTGCCCTCCTTGCGCTGCCTGTGCTTGGCTTAAGCTTGCTCCCAGCGAAGAGACTCGAGGTGTTCAGCGCCTTCCCGGATGCTTCTCCTCCACTTTGTGCGGTCTTGGGCCAGGGATTCCCAGGTGTCGGTGGGGATGTTATACTTTTTCAAGGAGGCTTTGAGGGTGTCCTTGAAGCGTTTCCTCTGCCCACCTGGGGTGCTCTTGTCGTGCCGGAGCTCCGAGTAGAGCGCTTGTTTCGGGAGTCTCGTATCGGGCATGCGGACAATGTGACCTGTCCATCGGAGCTGATCGAGCGTGGTCAAAGCTTCGATGCTGGCCTGAGCGAGAACACTGGCGTTGGTGCGCCTATCCTGCCAATGGATTTGCAGGATCTTGCAGAGGCAGCGTTGGTGGTACCTCTCCAGTGCTTTGAGGTACCTGCCGTACATGGTTCAGGTCTGAGGCATACAGCAGGGTGGGTATCACTATAGACCATGAGCTTAATGCCGGGTTTGAGGTCCTGGTCTTCAAACACTCTCTTCCTCAGGCGACCGAAGGCTGCACTGGCGCACTGAAGGCAGTGTTGGACTTCATCATCGACGTCTGCCCTTGTTGACAGTAGGCTCCCGAGGTATGGAAAGTGGTCCACGTTGTCCAAGGTCTTGTCGTGGATTCTGATAATTGGGGGGCAGTACTGTGTGGCGGGGGCAGGTTGGTAGAGGACCTTTGTCTTACGGATGTTTAGTGTAAGGCCCATGCTCTCGTATGCTTCGGTGAAGGTGTTGATGATGGTTTGGAGTTCGACCTCCGAGTGAGCACAGACGCAAGCGTCGTCTGCATACTGTAATTTGATGACAGAGGATGGGACGACCTTGGATCTGGACTGGAGGCGACGGAGGTTGAACAGTTTCCCGTTTGTTCTGTAAGTTAGCTCCACTCCAGCTATTCACTACACTATTTGTACCCCTCAAGTGGGTGTTTCTGGGCTGCTGAGTGCAAGGGAGAGGGTGAATAATAGAGTGGTTGAGTGGGCAATCGTGTTGCCAGAGGCAGAGCGGACCGCAAGGTCTTGCTCTTCAACAATGATTTACGCTGTCTCTAGGCTTGCAGCCTCTGGAGGAAAAAGCAGTCGTTAACTTTGGTGTGCATGAGCAGAATTCTATCTGAGTCAGCTACTTTGTGGATTTCTTATGAGGAAAATGATAGCTGGTGAAGAGATTGAAGAATACATAATCATTAAAAAAGGAAATGTAGACATTCTCAAAAAACCCACTGAAGGCGCAGAGACTCCCACATCTCCATCCCCAACTGCCAGGCCAGAGTTGAAGCCAATTGCTTCCACTTCACGTGGTGTCAAATGACAGATGTTGACACGTCCTCCTTCAGCAGCCTGGAGTTCCATGCCATTGTGTGCTCCCTGGAGGCACTCAGCTGGTCAGGCAGCATCTGCAGAGAGAGAAACAGAGTTAACGTTTCAGTTTGATGACCCGTCATCAGAACTGGAAGATGTTGGAGATTAACAGCTTTTAAGCAAGTACAGCGCCTGGGAAAAAGCAGGGAAAGGGCGGGAGGGACAAGAAAAGACCAAAGAGGAAGGTCTGTGATGGGGTGAAGGGCAACAGTGATTAAATGACAAAAGGGATGATGGTGCAAAGCAGAAAGGGGTGATAATGGGACAAATAAAGAAACAAAAGATGGATCCAGAGGAGATGTGAATGGTTACAGCAAAATGGCAGAGGGGAAGAGAAGCATGGCAAATGTAGCAAAGAGGAGGCTCCCATCGCACAGGAATGTGGCGGGAGAAAAGTAGGTATGCAACACAGTAGTAACTTTGCCATCATGGGCAGAGCTGTGCCAGTTCTGGAGGAAATATGGAGGGTTGTCTGAAGGAAATGGCAATGTTCTGAGACTATTGGTGGAGCTTAGGCAGTGAAGCGAGGCTCCTTGGCCATGCCCAACAGTTGTATTATCTGTACATCCATTTCTTTGGGTAGGAGACCTCCTCTGAAGCTGGCACATCAGCCCTTGGCAGGAAGACTAGGGAGGTCACATCACTTGTAGGGTGCGAGTCTAGGTGGGGTAGAGGAACAAAGGAGTCTAGGAGTACAAATACACAAATCACTAAAAGTTGCGACGCCATAAAAAAAGCAAACCAAGCACTAGGATTTATTTCTAGAGGGATAGAATTGAAAAGCAGGGAAGTTATGCTAAACCTGTATCGAACCTTGGTTAGACCACACTAGAGTACTTTGTACAGATCTGGTCGCCATATAAAAAGGATATAGAGGCACTGGAGAGGGTGCAGCGATTACATGGATGATACCAGAAATGCGAGGGTATACATATCAGGAAAGGATGAACAGCCTGGGTCTCTTGTCTCTTGAAAAAAGGCTGAGGAGTGACCTAATAGAAGTCTTTAAAATTTAATGAAAAATTTTGATAGAGTGGATACAGAGAGAATATTTCCACTTGTGGGGAAGAGCATAACTAATCAATATAAGATAGTCACCAAAAAATCCAATAGGGAATTCAGAAGAAACTTCTTTACCCAAAGAGTGGTGAGAATGTGGAACTTGCTACCACAGGGAGTGGTTGAAGCAAATAGTATAGATGCATTTAAGGGGAGGCTAGACAAGCATATGAGGGAGAAGGAAATAGAGGGTTATGCTGATAGATTTAGAGGAAAAATGGAAGGAGGCTCATGTGGAGCATAAATGCCAGCATGGACTGGTTGAACCGAATGTCCTATTTCTGTGCCATATATCCTATGTAACCTTTGGAACTCCTCCTCATTCTCCAACTCCCTGAGGGCAAGAGGGAATACCAAAGAAATACCCACCCTATGCAGAGAAAGTGTTTCAATTACAAAGAAGATCACTTCAATGGGTGATGAGAAAATTAAAAGGCTAAATTAAGCTGTAATGCAAAATAAAGGAATGCAAATACATTAAAGCAACCCAAGAAACCAAAAATAAGTCTCATCTGTCCTAAAAAGTCAAATGGCAGTGCTTTCAGAAACAGGAGGTCACTTCTGTTAAATCTGGATATCTTTAGGTAGTGTGTCCTACAAATAATCGACAAAGGCTGCAGAGAACAATCAACAGGTGTTTATTGGATGAGGGTTGCTCTAAAACTAAAGCAGTACAGATCCCTACTCAGGGTTATATACAGGTGTGGTCACTGCTGGTACTACAGTATACAGGAGCTGTAAAAAGTAGTTCTCCCCTTAAAAGGTACATACACTACAATTCCTCCTTTTAGATTAACAGTACCATAACATTCATTTAACAATTAACACTTTTAACATGCAACATTAACTGAAAATAGTCCATTTATAAATTCAGTCTTTGGGGCGGCTTCCTGATCCTTTCTGGATAGCGCCTTTCCTGAGTGTCTTGCTCTTGGTGTGGAGGCGATTCTGGCCCCCTGTCGTCGGTTGGTTCATCAGCTTCCGATACTACTGTTTCTGGGGTAGATGCTACCTGTATGTCGGGTTCATTACCAGGTACGCGAGACATGGGGTTGACTCGTTCCTGTGACGCTAGGATCTGGTCGACATGGCGTCTCACAATGTTCTCCCCAACATCCACTGTGTACATTAGTGGACCCTGCCGTGTGCATATCGTTCCTGGTTGCCATTTCTCTGTTCGGTAGTCGCGGTCCAAGACTGGTTGCCCTACATTGAAGCTCCTTGTCGGCTTCTCATTGATGTGCTGGAATTGCTTATTCTCAACATTTCTTTGTACATTTGGTCTGAGCAAATCCAGACGAGATCTCAACCTTCGGTTAAAGAACATCATGGCCGGGGTCTGGTTGGTAACTGCATGTGTCGCATTTCTGTAGGCTAACAGGAAATTGTCCACCTTATGCTGCAGTGGAATGTCGTCATCGCACATGGCCCTTACTGCCATTTTAAAGGTTTGTACGAACCTCTCAGCCAATCCATTTGTGGCTGGATGATACGGGGCGGATGTGTAATGCCTTACCCCATTCCTTTTCATAAATTTCCGAAACTCTTCGGACACAAACTGTGGTCCGTTATCAGAGCAAATCTGCTCTGGCAAGCCGTTCCTGGCAAATATGGTCCGTAGGACTGCAATCGTTTTCTCCGTGGTGGTGGGGGACATTTTGATCACCTCAGGCCATTTCGAGTGCGCATCCACGGCTATTAAAAACATTGAGTCCATGAATGGACCAGCAAAATCAATATGCACCCGTTGCCATGGAGAGGAGGGCCACTCCCATGGGTGTAGAGGGGCATGTGGTGGTGCATTTTGGACCTTCTGGCATCCTGAGCAGCTCTTTGTCAGGTCCTCGATTTGCTGATCGATCCCCGGCCACCACACATAAGCCCCAGCAAGGCTTTTCATTTTCACCCCTCCCAGATGGCCTTCGTGAAGCTCATTGAGCACTCTCTCCCTTAACTTGGGTGGAATTACCACTCGGGATCCACACATCAAGGTCCCCTGGCATACTGACAGCTGTTCTCTTCTGGATGAGAATGCTGGCAACAGTGAGTCGCCATGTGTTGGCCATCCCTTCACCGTCAAGTCATATACCCGAGACAGTGTCGGGTCATTTCGGGTCTCCTTCTCTATATCCGCGTTAGGTACTGGCAAGCGTTCAATTATAGTCGAATAAAATATTTTGACAGGGTCCACTGCTGGTGCTTCCTCCGCAGTAGGCAGTGGCAGGCGTGATAGCCCATCAGCGTTTCCATGCTGTTTCGTGCCCTTATACTCTATTTCATAATGGTTCGCCCCCAGAAAAAGGGACCATCTTTGTAGCCGTTGCGCAGTCATCACCGGAACTCCCTTCTTTGGATTAAAGATGGAGACAAGTGGTTGGTGGTCAGTCAGCAAGGTGAACTTCTGCCCGTGCAGATAGTGGTTGAACTTTTTTACTCCCCACACTAGGCTGAGGGCCTCCCTGTCAATCTGGGCGTAGTTACGCTCGGCTGAGGTTAGTGACCGAGACGCAAAGGCTACTGGCCTCTCCAAGCCGTCTGGGAATTTGTGCAACAGCACTGCTCCAATACCATAGGGTGATGCATCACACGCCAACCGAATTGGTAGTGCTGGGTTGAAATGAGCCAACACCTCTTTTGATGTGATCAATTCTTTGCACTTCTGGAAAGCTCGTTTACATTCGTCATTCCACTTCCATGGTACCCCCGTTTGCAGTAGGGTGTTCAGTGGGTGTAGTACTGTAGACAAATTCGGCAAGAACTTATGGTAGTAGTTCACCAGCCCGAGGAAAGACCTCAGTTGTGACACATTTTCCGGTGCTGGAGCCTTGACTACTGCCTCAATCTTTTCAGGGGACTTATGTAACCCCTCTTCATCAATAACGTGGCCACAATACGAGATCTGCTTCTGGAAAAACTCGCATTTGTGGCGATTAGCTCGGAGCCCATATTCCTTCAATCTAGTGAGCACCTGCTCCAGGTTGGCGAGGTGATCACTGTCATTTTCGCCCGTGACCAGGATGTCGTCCAAATAACACTGGGTCCCTGGAATCCCTTGCAGGACTTGATCCATTGCCCTTTGCCAAATAGCCGGAGCTGATGCTACCCCGAACACCAGCCGGTTGTATTGGTAGAGACCTTTAGGAGTGTTGATCGTGAGGTACTGTTTCGAGGCTTCTTCTACCTCCATTTGCAGGTACGCCTGGGCCAGATCAATCTTAGTGAAGCGTTTTCCTCCAGATAGCGAGGCGAAAATATCTTCAATCCGCGGAAGCGGATATTGTATCGTGTGAAGGACTGGGTTCACTGTCACCTTAAAGTACCCACAGATGCGAACCTTCTTTGGTTCCCCAGGCGTATTACTCAACGACCTCTTCATTACAGCTCTGCTGGGCTGGGCGGATCTGGCCTTAAAAAACTTTGGGCTTGCATTTTCCTCTATTTTGATCGTCGCTGTTATGCCTTTTAGTGTTCCGAGTCCCTCCTGGAACACTTGTGCGTCAGTTAGCATTTTTGACAGTCGTCCAGGTGTGACGTCGTCATCCTTTTTGGCATCTACCGTCAGTGCTTGTATGGCATGCCAATCTAACTATCTTCCGGATCCATTCACGTCCTAGTAGTGGTGGTCCTCCATTTGGCAATACATATAGGTCCATTTTTGGTGTTTCCTTGCCGTTGTATATCACGTTCACCCTTATTTTTCCTTTGGGGTAGATTTTTTGCCCCGTGTACGTCTTCAAGACAATCTCTGTATCTCTCAAGGGTATATGTGAGAATAGCCGCTTGTAGTCCCTTCGGTTTATGACTGTTAGGGCTGATCCTGTGTCCAATTCCATTTTCACTTGGACTCCGTCTATCTTGAGCGTGACCCAGATAGTTTGGTGATCCTCCATTTTGATTACATTATGTAGTTTCAGACAACCCAGCTCCTTGTTTCCGGAGTCTGTATCACTTTTCTGTTCGTCTGAACTACTCTCCGTCACCTTATGTACCTTTTTGTACTTCTCCTGTGGAGATTTCTTGCTGCTGGTTTTCTTTCCCGACCTGCAGACTCTTGCTATGTGTCCTACTTCTCCACACTGTCTGCACACTTGGTCCTTAAACCAACAATCCTTATGGTCGTGTGTTGTTCTGCCGCAGCAATAACACTTCCCTGCTCCATATGACATTTCATTTGTGCCATATTCTTGCGGTCTCCATTGTATCTCTGCAGCGCCCCGTGCGGCTGCTTCGTGTGATACTGCCATGCTGAAAGCCTTGTCCAGCGTAAAATCCTTTTCTGATAGAAGCCGTTTCTGGGTTCCTTCACTTTGAAGCCCACACACAAACTTGTCCCTTAAAGTATCTGCTAGTCCCGTTCCAAACTGGCAGTGTTTCGATAGATTGCGCAGTTCCGTTAAATACTCAGCATTACTTTCGTCTTTATGCTGGTTCCTTTTGTGGAACTTAAATCTTTCTGTTATCAGCAGCGGTGTGGGGTTTAAGTGGTCCTGTAGGATTGCCACTATGCTTTTAAAATCCTTTTCCACTGGCTTCTCTGGGGTTACTAGGTTTCGCAGTAAGCCGTACATTTTTGCACCCATGGAATTCAACAATACCAGTGCTTTCCTGGCATCTGGCACTTCATTCGCCTTGCAGTACACTTCTATGCGTTCTATATATGTCGCCCAATCTTCGACTTCATTGTCGAACGCTGTGACACTGCCACTCTTCGGCATCCCTGGGTGTGGTTAGACTGGCTAAAAATGGCGTCTCCCGCACTTTCCTTTCTTCCCGCGCTCTCCCTTCTTCTCCACTGGCTCAAAATGGCATCTCCTGCGCTCTCCCTTCTTCTCCACTGCGGCTGAAAAATGGCGTCTTCCCGCACTCTCCCTTCTTTTCTTCCCCCGCGGACGCTGCTCAGCCCTTGAACACCGGCCGCGCTCTGCGCGTTTTCCTGCGCGCCTCTCTCGTTGACGCCGCTCGGTCTTCAACCCCGGCTGCGCCCTGTGCGCTTTACCCTCTCTCTTACCCGTCGACGCTGCTCGGTCTTTTTCTGTGCCGTCGGTCGGCTCCCGCCGCCGCTGTCCGGGAAGGGTCTGCGCCGTACCTGCTGCCAGCCCGCTGCGCTGGATTGTCGCGGCTGGAGAACCAAGCCCAGCTCTCTACAGCCTCCTCTGCGATGCTCAAGTTCTCCCTGGATGGTCGACGCCCGCACTGGTGGAATCGGCCTTCTTCTTCAGAGTTGCAGGTAGGTTCGAAATGACTCATCGCCAATGTTAAATCTGGATATCTTTAGGTAGTGTGTCCTTCAAATAATCGACAGAGGCTGCAGAGAACAATCAACAGGTGTTTACTGGATGAGGGTTGCTCTAAAACTAAAGCAGTACAGATCCCTACTCAGGGTTATATACAGGTGTGGTCACTGCCTGTACTACAGTATGCAGGAGCTGTAAAAAGTAGTTCTCCCCTGAAAGGTACATACACTACAATTTCCCCTGTTTTTGTGCATGGTGCTGACTTCTGTGTGCCCAGTTGTAATGGCTTGTCCTGGCTCCTGGCCCACAACCGTCAGACATTCCCTCTAGTTTTGGGCTCTCTTCCCTCTAGTTTTGGGCTCACTCCCTCACTCCAGTATGGCTTCTGCCGCCGGCAGATGGCGGGGCCGGCTCTATAACTGAAGCCGTGTGCTGCGGGTCGCTGGAGCTGTGAATGGAAAGCCGCGCCCGGTGCAGTCGGAGCTGAGAGCGGGCCTTGTGCCCCGGCGGCGGCTTCAATGGCTCGGGCTCGCGCGGCGCGCGGGAAGTTCAAAAGGAGGCGCGCGGGAGGCGCTGGCGCCCAACGACTGCGAGAGGCGGGAATTCCTGATGGACAAGCGGCGCTCCGGCCGTGAAAAACCGCGGGCCCCGGCCAATCGATGCATTAATCCGGCCAGTCGGGGCAATAATCTGGTCAATTGGTGCATTAATTCGGGATAAATCAAATAATCTAGAGAAATTGTGCAGCAGTAGTGGGAAGGGTGTGACAGAGTCGGTTTGCAGAAACACAAGGGCCAACTGTGATAAGAATGAATTGGGTCAGTGACAGAAGTGTGATGAAAGACAAGAAGGAGGCGAATAGATTCGGATCTGCTCCATCAGTTCCCCAACACTACTCTTTCTACCTTCCTCTGGGACAAACGCGTGCATAAAGAATGGCAAAAAGTCACTGAGCTGAAACATTAACTCTGTTTCTCTCTCCCACAGATGCGTGGACCTGTTGGACCAAATGGCCTGCTGAGTGTTTCCAGCATTTTGTTTTTAATTTCAGATTTCCAGCATCCGCAGTATTTTCCTTTTGCATGAAGAATGGGTTAAAAGCGGCGAGTTCGAGGCAGCAGTCAACATTTCAGGTTGTTCATGCAGGAACATGGACCATCACTCGGACAAAACGATTGTGATATCTACTTAAACACACATTTGAACAAAGTGAACCATCTTGACCATCTAACAATTGCGTGTTTTTCTTTTACCCAGAGAGTGGTGAGAATGTGGAACTCGCTACCACGGGGAGTGGTTGAAGTGAATGAATAGTATAGATGCATTTAAGGGGAAGCTAGATAAACACATGAGGGAGAAAGGAATAGAAGGATATGTTGATAGAGTTAGATGAGGAAAGATGGGAGGAGGCTTGTGTGGAGCCGGCGTGGACCTGTTGGACCAAATTGGCTGTTTTTGTGCTGTAAATTCTATGCAATTACAAGTTATTTTGCTCATACTTCATTTTCCACCTCCCCTTTTGATTGAATCTATTTAATTGCTTGTGCATTTAAAAAAAATATTTACTTCTGCTGAAAGGGTTGCACCCAAAACGTTAACTTGCCTGTTCTCTCCACGGAGGCTGACTGACCTGCTGTGCATTTGCTGCTTTTGGGGATAAATTTTCTCTGGGCTTTTGCTCCACCATTGTATTTTTAGCAGAAACCCCATTTACGTGCGCAAACTGGGTTTTCACCAAACTTCTTGTGGGAGAAGCTGTGAAGAAATTCGCCCCTTCCTTTGTCTTTGAGCTGCAGGAACTGTGCTTATTTTTAAAAGTGAGGTTGCATTTTTAGACCAAAACAAGTGAATGTTGCCTTAATTAAGTGAGATCTTGACTTGTTGGTGTCCATAAAAGAAGAAAGTATAAAGAACAGTACAAAGAACTGCACCAGCTGTGGAAGTATTTTATTTGATTGGGGAGGGGGGTGGAGTCTGAGACCACTTGCATTTCAATGGAATGAGATAGTTTTTTTATTGAAAAATGCCACAGGAATGTTTGGTGTCCTGATGACATGATGCCCTGAACTCTTGCAAATCTAGCCATGTGGTAGATGTGCTGGCCCCTCTCCAGATGTTTTTTTTAATTAGTTCCTGGGATGTGGGCGTCGCTGGCAAGGCCAGCATTTATTGCCCATCCCTAATTGCCCTTGAGAAGATGGTGGTGAGCCACCTTCTTGAACCGCTGCAGTCTGTGTGCTGAAGGTACTCCCATAGTGCTGTTAGGGAGGGAGTTCCAGGATTTTGACCCAGCGACGACGAAGGAACAGCGATATGTTTCCAAGTCAGGATGGTGTGTGACTTGGAGAGGGACTTGGAGCTGGTGGTGTTCCTATGCGCCTGCTGCCTTTGTCTTTCTAGGAGGTAGAGGTCGCGGGTTTGGGAGATGCTGTGGAAGAAGCCTTGGTGAGTTGCTGCAGTGGTTGTAGATGGTACACACTGCAGCCATGGTGCGCCAGTGGTGGAGGGAGTGAAAGTTTAAAGTGGTGGATGGAGTGCCAATCAAGCGGGCTGCTTTGTCCTGGATGGTGTCGAGCTTTTTGTTTTGGAGCTGCACTCATCCATGCAAATGGAGAGTATTCCATCACACTCCTAATTGTGCCTTGTAAATGGGGGCAAGCTTTGGGGAGTCAGGAGATGAGACATTCACTGTAGAATGCCCAGCCTCTGACCTGCTCTTGTAGCCACAGTATTTATGTGGCTGGTCCAGTTAAGTTTCTGGTCAATGGTGACCCCCAGGATATTGATGGTGGGGGAATCGGCGATAGTAATGCCGTTGAATGTCAAGGGGCAGTGGATAGACTCTTGTTGGAGATAGTCATTGCCTGGCACTTGTGTGGTGCAAATGTTTCCTGCCACTTATCAGCCCAAGCCTGAATATTGTCCAGGTCTTGCTGCATGCGGGCATGGACTGCTTCATTAACTGAGGAGTTGCGAATGGAACTGAACATTGTGCAATTATCAGTGAACATCCCCTCTTCTAACCTTATGATGGAGGGAAGGTCATTGGTGAAGCAGCTGAAGATGTTTGGGCTGAGGACACTGCCCTGAGGAACTCCTGCAGCGATGTCCTGGGGCTGAGATGATTGGCTTTCAACAACCACAACCATCTTTTGTGCTAGGTATGACTCTTGCCAGTGGAGAGTTTTCCCCCTGATTGCCATTGACTTCATGAGAACATAATAATTGGGAGCAGGAGTAGGCCATACGGCCCCTCCACTTTCCCGCCCGATCCCCATATTCCTTAATTCCGCTAGAGTCCAAAAATCTATATCTCGCCCTTGAATATACTCAATAACTCAGCATCCATAGCCCTTTGGGGTAAAGAATTCCAAAGATTCACAACCCTCTGAGTGAAGAAATTCCTCCTCATCTCAGTCCACCACCATTCACGACTGGATGTTGCAGGACTGCAGAGCTTTGATCTGATCCATTGGTTATGGGATTGCTTAGCTCTGTCTATAGCATGCTGTTTCAGCTGTTTAGCATGCACGTAGTCCTGTGTTGCAGCTTCCCCAGGTTGGCACCTCATTTTTAGGTACGCCTGGTGCTGCTCCTGGCATGCTCTTCTACACTCCTCATTGAAACAGGGTTGGTCCCTTGACTTGATGGTAATGGTAGAGTGAGGGATATGCCGGGCCATTGTGGTGGTATACAATTCTGCTGCTGCCTCATGGATGCCCAGTTTTGAGCTGCTAGATCTGTTCTGAATTTATCCCATTTAGCACGGTGGTAGTGCCACACAACACGATGGAGGGTCTCCTCAGAGTGAAGACGGGACTTCATCTCCACAATGACTGCGGTGGTCACTGCTACCAATGCTGTCATGGACAGATGCATCTGCGACAAGTTGATTGGTGAGGACGAGGTCAAGTAGGTTATTCCCTCATGTTGGTTCTCTCCACCTGCCGCAGGCCCAGTCTGACAGCTGTGTCCTTCAGGTCTCGATCAGCTCAGTCTTCAGAGGAAAAGTGACAAATGTTGTTCCTGGGAAACAAGATGCAGTGACTTGTTTGATGCAGTGGTGTATGGGTACCTGACTTAACTGACAATTGTCACCAGTAGTGGTTGGAATTAAGGCAGTTGCATAAAAGTTCAATGTGGTGGGACTGGTAACTTTAACTGTGACGGGCAGAAACTGTCCCTAGGCAGGATGTCACCTGCAGGTTATGCTCAGTTCTATGACTGCCTCCCTGCTGGAGTCTAGACAGTGAAGGCTGCTTTCTTCCGCGATGCCCAAGTAGCTGTGTCTTGATTGGCTGCTGTAATTATGAGCTGCCTAAGTATGGGTGCCGGTTGCCTGCCTTCTTCCCTCCGCAGGAATTCCTTTTGCTTCTCAAAATCCGACACAGTCAGTGGCAGGCCCAGTAGGATGCCTATGGTCAGACTTGAAGGAGAACAGCAAGCACAGAAAAAATCACTTGCTTTAATGCACAAAGTACAATTATATCAAAAACAGCAATCACAGTGAAAATCAATAAATGGCAAAACTCCCCGTGCCTGTTCTATACAAGCATTCAGTGAATTAAGACCTGCGCTGCAAAAATATGTGGGCCTATCAATTTGGATGCAGAGCGCCCCTTTTTCAGGTGCTAACTGGCCTACTAAGCCCCCAAAATGGTGGTCAGGAAGCGTGTGTACATTTCCATCTGGAAGTACATAAGAACATAAGAAATAGGAGCAGGAGTAGGCCAATCGGCCCCTCGAGCCTGCTCCACCATTCAATAAGATCATGGCTGATCTGATCCTAACCTCAAATCTTCTATCACTGTGCATCCACCCGAACCCATGTGATCTCCCGGGAGAGGCGAAAAACCAGATAAAGACCCAATGGCCAATTTGGGAGAAAAAAATCTGGGAAATTCCTCTCCGACCCATCTAGGCGATCGAAATTCTTCCAGGAGATCACTCTGCGGCGTCTGCCATATTGGGTAAAGAAAAAAAGATAGGATTTGCATAGGATATCCAAATAAGGGACCAAACGGCTGTTTGAGACCCCCACTTCGATTGGTTTGCCCTGAGGCAGCCCGCGCAAGATGGTAGAAGTGCACTCAAGGAAACCGGGAACCGCCAGTGACCTACAAGATAAATTTTTTACATTTGCTTAGCTGAATGGAGTCAGCAGGAGTAGGCGTGCTCCTCCTGACCCCACACTTAGCTCCCTATAAGTTGCGCAGCTTTTACTGTTTGCTGGTCATGTGCAGGGACTGGCTTTTTCAATGTTGAGTTTCGCACAAGCGCAAAGTTCTGAATGGGCCGTGCACCCCCAAAAAATTTGGGGGAACATTGCCCCACACAGTACCCTTCCCCCCCCCCCCCATCGATCCCGATCCTCCCCTCTGGCCTCCTCTCCCAAACCTCGATCCTATTTCCCTGGCCTCCTCTCCTGATCCCCGGACTTGACCCCTGATTGGCCCCCACGATTCCCAGCTGCGATCTGAATCTGAACCCTGGGCCCACTTGGCTGAGGGCCAGTATGGTGCTAACAGCAGGCCGATTTTGTTGTCCTCTTCGCCGGCAAACTTTTGAGCCCCGCTGACTTCATTATAATAAGGCCCAAGGCCCAATGTCAGGGGCACCTCAGGCCTTAACACATATGTGGAGGGTATGCTCCCCGCACCCAAATATGGGAATGACCAAATTTCTAGGAGTGTGACAAATTTACATGAAGTAGTGTGCAGTGAAGCCAGCATGTATCAAAACGCTGACACTAAAACGTAGAAAAACTTTGATCCGATTGAATTGGGAATTCAGCAGTGAGAATGCTGAGGCTTACCTGTCGCTTCCACGAACTGCATATGCTGTTAGCAAGAATCTCTCCCAAGCATATCACTGCAAAATTTGCTCTTTTGACTGTTAATTTTCACACTTATTTTCTGACTGTCTTTTTTAATGTGATGTGACTAATTATGCACCACATGTGGTTGGAGGTCAATCATCACAGCCCCAGGACATCGCTGCAGGAGTTCCTCAGGGCAGTGTCCTAGGCCCAACCACTTTCAGCTGCTTCAACAATGACCTTCCCTCCATCATAAGGTCAGAAGTGGGGATGTTCGCTGATGACTGCACAGTGTTCAGTCCCATTCGTAACTCCTCTGATAATGAAGCAGTCTTTGCCTGCATGCAGCAAGACCTGGACGACCTTCAGGCTTGGGCTGATAAGTGGCAGGTAACATTCGCGCCACACAACTGGCAGGTAACATTCGCGCCACATAAGTGCCAGGCAATGACAATCTCCAACAAGCAAAGGTCTAACCACCGCCCCTTGACATTCAACGGCATTACCATCGCCGAATCCCCCACCATCAATATCCTGGGGGGTCACCATTGACCAGAAACTTAACTGGACCAGCCACATAAATACTGTGGCAACAAGAGCAGATCAGAGGCTGGGTATTCTGTGGCAAGTGTCTCACCTCCTGACTCCCCAAAGCCTTTCCACTATCTACAAGGCACAAGTCAGGAGTGTGATGGAATACTCTGGGTATTGTAACTCTGGGTGGGTTCGGTGCTTAGGAGAGGTCACAGAGGAAGAGAACAGTGTGTAGCCAGGCTGATGATAACTGTCAGGCCTTGTTTTAATATTGGACATCGGTCTCCTGTCTGAAGCTGATGGGGATGAATTCTAGGCTGGCGCACAGGAGCGGGAGTTGAGCGAGATCTGGACACCACTGGGAACCCATGGAAATGGTTCCGGCAGAAGGTAAGTGCTGAGGTGGGTTGCTAAACAGATGCTGGCATGAGGAGGGAGAAGGAACACTGGGTAGGGGAGGTGCAAGGATTCCTTCTGGGGCCCTGAGGAGCAGTGCTGGCAGAATATTCACCCAAGAACCTCCACTGGAAAATTATTCTGGCTGGCCCTTGTCTTGGAGTTCCACCAAGCTTCCGCCATTGTCCCGACTGGAATTTTGGGGCCTCTTGTCTCTTTTAGCTTAATGTGCTTTCTGAAGCTTCAAGAATACAAAGCAAATGTTACAACTGATGTGTTATCGCACACTATATATTTTTTTCCTCTCCCTCACAAACATATACATGTGTGTGTACACATACAAATACTCTGTTTTTAAATTTAAAAAAAACTTTTCTTGAATGACACTTTGAAACTTGTGCTTTAGCTTTTGAAATACAATGGGGATGATTTTCTCAATGGGGAGCTTTTGGAGGCGGGACCCCCACTTGTCAGGTTTCAGTCCTGCCTCCAACTTCTGGCCAACCCACGCTATTTTCCCTTGATTGACCTTGTTAAGCCCGCCCAGCGTTTGACGTTTCAGTATGACGTTTCATCTGTCAAAAGGTTTTGACAGATGAATTCTCATTGTTTGACAGCTCTGTGAAGCTGTCAAACAGTGACATTCTCTGCAGTTTGATGAGGTCTTGAATTCAAGACCTCATCAAACTTCTTTCTTTTGCAGAAATGAGATGGTTGTTGCATTGGAGAATGCAACGGCCATCTGTCCTCTGCAACGCGGAGGTCCGAGACTCTCCGCATACACACCGACTGAAGCCTACAGGAAGAAACAAAGGTAAGTACACTTTTACTAACACTTTGCACTTACCTCAGATACTCACCTCTCCCACTTGCACCCATCACTTAACTTCACAGCACACTTTTGCACCCCACCTCCGCAGACCCCCTACTCGCCTCGGTGACCTGGCGGGTTTCGGAGCCTTAGGGAAACCCGCACTTGTGAGGGCAAAATGGGGATAATCCTAACCAATCTGCTGCAATTGGTTGGGCACCCGCCCCCAAATTCTGCCATTTTCCCGGCAGTACCACCTCCATACCCACCTCCCCAGGGCTGGCAATATCGCCTCCATTGTACCTGAAATTGCTGGAAACTAAAGAAAACTTTTTCATCAGTACAGATGACTGAATGAACTGTACTGATTTATCCTAGAAAATTAGGTACACTGCACATGCTCAGACAGCACAATCCAGATTCAGCTTACAGCATCACTGCTCTGGGCAAAAATATCAAGTTCAAACACAGGCTTTTGGGAGAGGCTGAAGCCTTCAGGTAAATACTTTTAATGAAGCCATTATAAGACACAAAGCCAATTTGATGGATACATTTAATTGTGCTAATATATTTTGTTGAATTTTGAAACCTTTAGTTTTGGCATGCAATTTTTAGTTACTGCAAAAAAATGGATGAAAATTTTTCAGAAAACCTTTTGAGCAATTTGTTGGGAAAAGATGATCCACCACCACCACCCAGTGGCCAGAATCTGCAACTGTGTGATCACTCAAAGCAGTTTTTCAATATTTCTTCATGACAGGCCCAGCATTGAATTTCAGTGCCCAGATTAACAATCGAAAGCCATATTAGAACACTATCATCACTATTAATAATGAACTAATGACCAATTTGGTTACATAATGATAAGAATTTCCTGAAGCTCCTTCATATGAGATTTTGGCTTGTGTCCTTAAAGTCATGTATGATTTCTAAACGTTATATATAATTCAGCAATGATATTAAAATACCACTAAAATTGGACTATTTCTACTATAATAGTCATTCAGTAACTGGGACTTATGGGGATTGATTTTCTTACACACATAATTGATTGTTCTTTTACTGCATGTATCTTTAGAAGTGCAGGTGTGGACCTTTACCCTTCTTATCAGAAAATTTATTGGATGTAGTTTGTTCTTTTGAGCTTTTACCTTTATAAGAGAAGCAGCCATGGCAGAGAATAATGTCTTTCAAGTCTGGGATTATGTTGTTTTTGCTTCTATGCTGTTTGTATCTGCTGCAATTGGAATTTTTTGTGCTTTTAAACGTAGTAGGACTGGACAAGAAACAACAGAAGAGTTCCTGTTAGGAAACCGGTAAGCACAATTTGAACATTTGTAAGAACAAATATACTTTTAGAACTTACCTTCTTTGTAAAAGAAAAATGATCAATCTGCAGCCACTGACTCCATCCCTCTCCCTAACATCTGTCTGAGGCTGAACCACACTGTTCGCAACCTTGGTGTCATGTTTGACCCTGAAATGAGCTTCCGACCACATATTCGCAGCATAACAAAGACCGGCCACTTCCACCTCCATAACATCGCTCGTCTCTGCCCTTGCCTCAGCTCATCCGCTGCTGAAACCCTCATCCATGCCTTTGTTAACCTCTAGACTTGACTATTCCAATGCACTCCTGGCTGGCCTCCCACATTCCACCCTACGTAAACTTGAGGTCATCCAAAACTTGGCTGCCCGTGTCCTAACTCACACCAACTTCCGTTTGCCCATCACCCCTGTGCTCGCTGACCTACATTGGCTCCCGGTTAAGCAGCGCCTCGATTTCAAAATTCTCATCCTTGTTTTCAAATCTCTCCATGGCCTCACCCCTCCCTATCTCTGTAATCTCCTTCAGCCCCACAACCCCCTGAGATACCTGTGCTCCTCTAATTCTGTCCTCTTGAGGATCCCTAATCATAATCACTCAACCTTTGGTGGCCGTGCCTTCTGTTGCCTAGGCCCTAAGCTCTGGAATTCCCTGCCTAAACCTGTCCACCTCGCTACCTCTCTTTCCTTCTTTAAGACGCTCCTTAAAACCTACCTCTTTGACCAAGCTTTTGGTCACCTGCCCTAATTTATCCTTATGTGGATCGGTGTCAAATTTTTTGTCTTAAAATACTCTTGTGCAGCGCCTTGGGACATTTTACTATGTTAAAGGCGCTATATAAATACAAGTTGTTGTTGTTCATGTAATTAAAAAAGATTGCTTCATTTTTTTTTCAACAGCCAGATCTCTGCATACCCAATTGCTCTTTCGTTGGCTTCTAGTTTCTTGTCTGCTATAACAGGTATACGTTTTTATTACTCTATGAAAGTTCTGATCAATATACAAGATAAAGATATTTAGATAGCATTGTAAATCGATATACATCATTAAAACTGAAGTCATCTGTACACTTATGTTAAGATGATATGCCACAATGTATGTATTCACTTTGAAGTAAATGCAAAATACATTACAATACAAAAACGATTATTGGAAAAAAGGAGGGCTAACAATCCCTCTGGTCATTAGGTGTAGTCACATCATAAATGTTTATCTTCTCTTAAATCTAGGTTGCGAGAAAGAAAAAATAGAAAAGGTATTCGCACAAATAATCAAAACTGTGAATCAAAATAGGGCTCAAAAGCACAAAGGCTGCATAACTGGTTTCTGTTTGTGTTTTTCATACCTGTAGAACTAACAGCACCACAATGGTAAGAGCCTTCCCTGACATTGGAATGGATAATACATGTCTGCAATATTTCTTAAGCAATCAGCATAAACATATATCAGAAAAACCTTTTTGAAGCAACATTACTTACCAGCCTTTTCCAGTTTTACTTACTTACCAGCCTCTCCAACTTTTTCCAGTTCTGACGAAGGATCATCGACCTGAAACGTTGACTCTGTTTCTCTCTCTACAGCTGCTGTCTGACCTGCTGAGTATTTCCAGCATTTTCTGTCTTTATTACTTACCAGCCATTGAGTGAATTAGTTCAACTTCCTGTTGCACTTCAATGTAAAACTCAGATAACTTGACTTTGCATACCAAATTATAATGTATTTGGGTCAAAAGCCACAGTTTGGTGCATCCCAGCATAATTGCCAAGATGCACTGCCCTGGACAACTTCCAATGTTTGAGGGGTATGGATACTTACTGTGTTTTACATGGGAATGTCGAGGCCGAGGTCTCTGAATTTCCTTATCATTTACACAGTGAAAACGATGTAACCTGGGTGGATGGGAACATAAATTGGGGTGGGACCTGTTTATGCTGGGTCCCCATTCCTTTTTCCACTGGCAAATCTCCTGTGCTTTTGGAGATGGTGCATAATATGCTTGGTGATCAAGAGGGGCAAAATAGCTTACGAAAACAAGCTGGCGGAAAATATAAAAACTAACTCCAAAAGCTTTTATAAATATATCAAAAGGAAAAGACTGGTGAAAACCAAAGTTGGTCCATTGCAGTCAGATACGGGGGAATATATAATGGGAAATAAGGAAATGGCAGATCAACTAAATGCATACTTTGGGTCAGTCTTTACGAAGGAAGACACAAAAAACCTCCCTGGGATATCGGGAAAAATAGGGACATTGGCAAAGGAGGAACTGACGCAAATCAATATCTCTAAGGATATGGTGTTAAGGAAGCTAAAGGGATTGAAGGTGGACAAATCCCCAGGGCCTGATAACATGCATCCTAGGGTACTGAAGGAGGTGGCCCTAGAGATAGCGGATGCACTAAGGATGATTTTTCAGAATTCATTAGACTCGGGAACAGTGCCGATGGATTGGAGGGTAGCTAACGTTACCCCACTATTCAAAAAGGGGGGTAGGGAAAAAGCAGGTAATTACAGACCTGTAAGCCTTACATCAGTTGTGGGCAAAATGCTGGAGTCCATCATTAAGGATGAAATAGCGGAGCACTTAGCAAATGGGGACAGGATAGGACAGAGTCAACATGGATTTACAAAGGGTAAATCGTGCTTGACTAATCTATTGGAATTTTTTGAGGGAGTAACTGGTAGAATAGATGGGGGAGAGCCAGTAGATGTGGTGTACCTGGACTTCCAAAAGGCCTTCGATAAGGTCCCACATAAAAGATTAGCATGGAAAATTGAGGCTCATGGGATAAAGGGGAAAGTTTTGGCGTGGATAGGGAACTGGCTGTCAGATAGAAAACAGAGAGTTGGAATAAACGGCTCATTTTCTGAATGGCAGGCAGTAACAAGTGGGGTACCACAGGGATCTGTCCTGGGCCCCCAGCTGTTCACAATTTACATTAATGACCTGGATCAGGGAGTCGGATGCAGCATTTCCAAATTTGCAGACGACACTAAACTAGGAGGGGGGGTGGGCTCAGAGGAAGAGACCAGGAAGCTCCAGAGCGATTTGGACAGACTGGGCGATTGGGCGGATAAATGGCAGATGCACTATAATGTGGACAAGTGCGAAGTTATCCACCTTGGGTGCAGGAACGGGAGGGCAAATTATTATTTAAATGGCAATAGATTGGGAGAGGGGGAAGTACAGAGAGACCTGGGTGTTCTTGTACACCAGTCACTGAAGGCGAGCATGCAGGTGCAACAGGCGGTCAAGAAGGCAAACGGTATGCTGGCCTTCATAGCAAAAGGGTTAGAATACAGGAACAGGGATACCTTGCTGCAGCTGTACAGGGCACTGGTGAGACCACACCTCGAGTACTGTGTACAGTTTTGGTCGCCTCATCTGAGGAAGGATGTTCTTGCCATGGAGGGGGTGCAGCGGCGATTCACCAGGCTGATACCAGGAATGGCGGGAATGACCTATGAGGAGAGACTATGTAGTTTAGGGATGTACACACTGGAGTTTAGAAGATTGAGAGGGGACCTCATAGAAGTGTATAAAATTCTGACAGGTCTAGACAGACTGGATGCAGAAGGAATGTTTCCCTTGGCGGGTGAGAACAGAACTAGAGGACATAATTTAAGGATAAGGGCTAAACCATTTAGGACAGAGATGAGGGGGAATTTCTTCACTCAGAGAGTGGTGAACCTGTGGAACTCATTGCCACAGAGGGCAGTGTATGCCAGCTCATTAAATATATTTAAGAGGGAATTAGATATATTTCTACGGGCAAAAGGGGTTAAGGGTTACGGAGAGAAGGCGGGGACGGGATACTGAATTAAAGGATCAGCCATGATCTCATCGAATGGCGGAGCAGGCACGAAGGGCCGAATGGCCTACTCCTGCTCCTATCTTCTATGTATCTATGTATCTATGTGTATTTTGATGCCAATCAAATGAGGGAAATGATGCCATACAACATATTTCCTTCATTTACGCTCTTGCACTCAGCATTGCTAAGGACTCAAAATTTAAAAGGCCAATTTCCATACTGCAATTGATCACCGGACAATCAATTGTAGTATCAAAACCCATCTATTCGCAAAATTAGGTAGTTTTTAATTTAAAATATTTTTTTCGGTTGCACCTCTAGTTAACTAACACTGTAGGAAAGCACCACACTGACTTCCTAATGGTGCATCTTACCACACACAATATTTAAATATCTGATCCCATGAAGTTGGACGGGATGAAGGGCTCAAATCATGAGTGGTCAGAAGCCCCTGACACCATACTTCTGGTGGAGCGGGACAAGAGGAAATTTGGGACCGGGGTCTACTGTGATGCTCTTCTATTTTCAAATACTGAAGTAAATCTTATGGAAGCATACAATAGTAGAGTACCTAATAGTAATTGCTAAACAAGGTTTGCTGTTTGTTTCCCAGGCATGTTATTGAAACCTTTCCTAGTTTTCAAGGCAATAGACTTACTTGAAGGTTTGGGGAGTCAGGACTGATGCATGACAGTGATTTGAAATACGGCAGCCGAAGTAATCTAGGAAAAGAAAATTTATAAAGATCCAAAAATGTAACATTGGTGACTGCATGCTGCATTTTTAGAGGTCAAAGATCTGAAATTAAATTTAAAACAAGCCAAATGTTAACAGCTTTATAATGGGAAAACAATGATGCACACAAGATCTCAAGGATATAGGAAAGAATTAGAACTAGCGCACATAATTGCTGAAAAAAATGGCAAAAGAATGAGTTTCAACTAGAATTGTTGAGATGCAGAAAAAAGAGCAACATAGAAGTGAATTAAAAGTAAATGTGAAGGAGGAGTAGCAACAGAATGAAGCAGACAAGAATGCAAAATGTCAACAGTACAGGGCCAACGAGAAGAATGTCTGTTGAACTGGCAGAGAAACAGATAGCAACAGTGAATCCAGTTAGTTAGAAGACATAGGGGGAAAAATTCGGTTGGCTTGCGCCTCCTGTTAGCACCCTAAGAGGGCGCTAATAGGGCGCAAAGCAACTAGCGCCCGGGCGCGGCGATGTTTGTGCCGCTCGCGAAATTGACTAGAGTTTTTGCGGCGGCACAAACGTTTAACGCCTCGATCTCCTGCGCCTGCAGATCGTGATGTCAGTCGAGCGTGCAACACCCTGGTGGCGCCCCAGACCGGATATTGAGTGGCATCCCCCTCCTTTCTGCCTGGCGCAAGCAATGACAGGGAGACTGGAATGTTTCCCAGTCGGTGAGGGGGACGGGGGGGGGGCGCTATTTAAAGGCGGCCTCGTCCTGGCTTTTTCTGTGGTAGACATTTTTGCACCACTCATTCTGACAGAGAGATAGAGACACTTCTGCATAGAGTCAACGTTATGTGAAGTAGTTTTGACTACTGAGCAGAACTTTGCAGGTACTTCTGGATTTGATCTTCATTACTTCGATTGCCAAGAGACTGTGGGGGCTGCACTGATTCGGGGCGTTGGCCTGCACCTGCAGAATCGGAGGCAACAGAGACGCAGAGAGAGAGAGTGGCAATCATGGCCAGACCGAGGAGGGCCAACAGGCCTCTGCACTTGAGACCTTACCCTCTCGGGGTATTCCGGGAACAATTCTCCTACATTTAATTTGTCTGAGGAGCAGTGTTTGCGCAGGCTGCGCTTCAGCAAGGAGGTGGTCACTGAGCTCTGCCACCTGCTGCAACCAGATCTGCAGCCTCTACTGAGGACCAGGACGTCTCTGTCGGTGTCGGTGGCAGTGAAGGTCACAGTGGCTCTGAACTTTTATGCCACCGGCTCCTTTCAAGCAGCTACTGGGGACATCGCCAATATCTCCCAGTTCGCGGTCCATTGCTGTATCCGTCAGGTCACAAATGCCCTCTATAAAAGGAGACGCCAGTACATCTCTTTCCCGATGACCCAGGCCAAACAGCATGAACGTGTATTGGGCGTTGCGAGGATAGCAGGCTTCCCCATGGTGCAGGGCGCCATTGACTGCACGCATTTGGCATTGCGGGCACTGCATGAGAATGCAGAGGTTTTCCGAAACCGCAAGGGGTTCCACTCCTTAAACATCCAGTTGGTCTGTGATCACAGACAGCTGATACCCGCTGCCAATACCCGCTATCCTGGCAGCAGCCACGATGCTTTCATCCTGAGCCAGACTGCTTTTCCAGGCACCGCATCAGCCAAGTGGTTCGCTCCTCGGGGACGAGGGCTATCCATTGTGCACCTGGCTGATGACACCGCTCCGTAACCCCAACACCCCTGCTGAGCTGCGGTACAATGAGAGCCATCTCGCCACCAGGAACATCGCTGAGCAGACGATCGGCATGCTCAAGCAACGGTTTTGCTGTCTGGATCACACAGGAAGGGCCCTGTAGTACTCGCCTGAGCAAGTCTCCCTCTTCATAGTTGTGTGCTGCATGCTTCATAACCTGGCAATCCTCAGGACCCAGTCAATGCTACCAGACCTTGGAGCACCACCGGAGGAGGAGGAAGAGGAAGGAGGAAGCGGAGGAGGATGATCAGCAGCAGCACCAAGGCGGGAGGGAGGCCCACAGTGTTGAAACCGCAAGGGCTGTCCATCAACGGCTGATAACAAGCCACTTCTGGGCCCCTACTGAGGAAATGGCTTCTGGCATGGAGAACAACATGAATGAAAGCAACCCGCAACCACAAAGCCGGCCAAGGCAGCAATGATTCCAAAGGCCAAACCTGTACATTTTGAATACAAATTTTTTTTAATTTTATAATCTCTGTGTCATTTCTTCATGACAAATTAATAGAAACAAACTCAAAAAATCATTCATTAACATAACTGGTTCTAACAACCTGGAGATAATGTCCAAAACACTAAACAAAAGTTTGAACACAAAACCTCAGCCTTGAATAAAAAATTGACCAACATTTCGTCATACCTCCTACTTTTTGCCCTTCGAGGGTGATCTCCTTCCCTTGCGCACTTCCCCCATTCCCACCCTACTCCTCCGTAATGGGGCCCCAGTGGATGTAGCAAGGCTGGTGGAAGGCTGCTGATTGTCAGAACCTGAGACTACAGATGCCCTTGAAGGACGGCCTCGACCAGCTCTGGGCCTGGAGGGCCCGGCTGCAGACTGCAGCAATCCTGCATCGGCGGCAGCAGCAGTCTGGGCTACAGGCGGTGGCAAGTGCAATGGGGAAGTGACAGTGGTGGCAGCAGGAATGCTGTCGTCTTGAGAGAGGACAGCAACTCCCTGCTTGACTGACACACTGGCACTCCCATGGGGCAGCACCTCAGCATCCGGAGCAATCTGCTGGAGCACAGATTGCTGGCCTGCTGCGGTGCGGTGAGGGCCCCGGGGAAATGTGTCTGAACCAGCGACAATGGCAGCAGTCAGTGTTTGCATGGCCTCAATCTGAGTCTGCATGAGACCAGTCTGGGATTGGATCACGGCAGCCAGTGACTGAATTGCAGCACTAAGCATTAGCGTGGCATCCGCCTGTGCTACAGCATAGTACTCCACACTCCTTGCCAGTGCATCAATGCAATCGGGCACCCTTCCCACTGCACCCATGAGCTGAGTGTGCATGCCCACCGCCTAGGTGTTCATTTCAGCGATGAGCCGCTCCTCCTCTGCGTCCAGTGCAGCAGGACTCGCTGGCCTACTCTCCCTCCGGGGAGAAGGCCCCCGAGTTTCCCTAGCCACATCGTGTTGCTGTAGCTCGCTAGGTCCTGGAGCTTCACCCTCATCAGACCCCCCCCCCCCCCCGCTCCCCTCCAGGGAAGATGTGGTCTCAGTGTGAGCATAGGCTTCCTCGGGAGAGGGTGGCGCTGATGCTTCTTCTTCCTCCTCGCCTGCAGCTTCACTCCCACTGTCAGCTTCAGGGCCCGTCTCCTCAGCTGGTGAATCACCATCTGAAAGCAGGGAGGTACAAGAGTGGCTTTAGCGTGAGGACAGGGGAGGCAGTAAGGGAGGAAGGAGTGCAGCGATTTAGTAAGTTGGATTGAAAGTGTCAAAGGCTGGTGTTGTGTGGGACAAGTGGAATGAGAGAGGAGAGAAAGCTGATGACCTTACCATTACTGTCCCAAACGGGGTCGGCCTCTCCAGGGATGACGGGACCGATCACCTGGCTTGCCACAATCCTGTGGACGTGCGCCTCAAGATCGCTGAGGGGTTGCAGCTGAGGTCGCCCTCCACCCGTCCGTTGCTGCTGTCTCCTATTATGAGATAGTTTGGCCTGCAAGAAAAAGGATGGCGTCTGAGTAAATATACAGCCATGGTCTTGTCTGACGTACCTCCCATAATTGAATAGCCCTTAATGTATGGAGCCATGGTCTTGCCTGATGTACCTCCTATAGTTGAATAGCCCTTACTGTATGCAAGGTGTGGAATGTGCGTGTGTGTTTCATGAGAGGGCCATAGGTGTTGGATGAGTGTTGGGCATTGGGGTTTTAAGACCCGCTGGCCATAGAGTAAGGTTGAAATGGAGGGATGGAAAGGTATTGAAAAAAAGCCACTCACTGACGACCCGAATGAGGTCGTTGAACTTTTTGCGACATTGAGTATGGGTCCTGGGCACCATGCCCCTGGAGGAGATGTGCTGAGCCACCTCCCTCCACACTCTTCTGTAGTTGCGTGGCAAAGGCCTCCTGCCGCTCTCGGGGAAGAGTATAGATCTTCTGCGCTCCACTGCACCAACCAGAGCCTCCAAGGCCCGCTCGCTGAAGCGCTGAGCTCGTTTTCTCACTCTCTCCATAGTCCTTGGCTGGAAAATGTAGTCACAGGTCTCTCCAGGCCGAGATTCAAGGCTCCAATGAGCAGGGTGTGGCTGGAGAGCAAAATCGACCCTCCCCTTTAAGAACTGGCTGGCGTCAGTGTGTCTGTGTTCCATCGCTAAATGACATCACCTGCGCTGCGCCCGCGCTCTGAGTTAGCGCCTCGCTTCTCGGCCTTTGCGCCTTAAGACAGGTGTGCAGTGCCTGATTTAGCGCTCCAATGACCTCCGGGGCGATAGAAGCCAAGTTTGCAATCGGAGGCGATAATTAGCGCTAGGCGCTAAACTTTGCGCCCGGCCAATAATTGCGCCCCAAACAGAGCGATACCGAATTTCTCCCCCATAATACTTAGTTCATAACCCTGCTGAGATTAATTTTGTTAAATTAAATTTAATTCTAAATTCTAAAGAAGGAGGTGATATTTATAATTTTATTTGAGCTTTCCAAATACTACTAAACCATAAAGATAAAACAAAGATGTTTGGACCGAACATCTTATACCCTGTCATACCAGTAAATCGCTCGTGATTTTTTCTTGTGTTGATCCAATGGGCAATACAAACAATAAAGCTGTAAAATGTGCCATTCTCAATGGCTGTCAGTTAAGGCCTAAAGCATTGAGGCAAAGGTATAAGAAATTAAGGGAAACTAGATAATTAGTCATAAAACTAGAGGACATTTGCAAAGCAGGGCTACAAAATTAAAATGTAAAAGATTATATGGGATTTTGTTACCTAATGTTGAGGGATAGATTTCTGGAAGTGGTTTCAGATAGTCTAAGAATAGTTGCTTGACCAGGAATTTGCCATCCAGGCAAAGTAGTCTGCTTGATCGGCAGCCCACCCCCCACCTTAAACATTCATTTCCTCGACCACCAGTGCACTGTGGCTGCAGTGTTATCTATCGACAGGATGCAGTGTAGCAACTCGCCAAGGCTTCTTCGACAGCACCTCCCAAATCCGCGATTTCTACCACCTAGAAGTACAAAGGCAGTAGGTGCACGAGAACACCATCACCTCCAAGCCACACAATATCCTGACTTGGACATATATCGGCTGTTCCTTCATCACCTCTGGGATAAAATCCTGGAACTCCCTCCCTAACAGCACTGTGGGAGTACCTTCACCACATGCAGCGGTTCAAGTAGAAGATCCATCACCACCTTCACAAGGGCAACTAGGGTGTGCAATAAATGGTGGCCTTGCTACCGACGCCGATATCGCAAGAATGAAATTTAAAAATGGCTATCTGTCAATAACACCTTATGAAAGCTAGAAATCTACATGCCGAGTTGATGCATATGATAAAAATTGATGCATATAAATCCTATGTTCTTGATGTTAAATAACAAAGTTAGAATTGATTTACAGCTATATGAAAGTGAAAAAATACTCTCTTTTTTAGACTAACCTTCAGCCATTTCTAATTATTGTTACAGTAATTGGAAATCCAGCTGAAGTATACAACTTCGGGATCATGTTTCTGATGTTCGGCTTCACCTGGCTATTTACAATGATCGCCACTTGTCTGATCTACATTCCGCTTTTCTACAGGCTAAACATAATTAGTACTTATGAGGTAAACTATTTTAAATTTCCATTGTCAGTTTCCACTTTCTCCCTATTTTGCTCTCTAATGGACTCCTGCATCCTTTAGCTAGTATGGAGGAAGATTGGAGCAGGGGTTTCTTTATGACTCTGATATCCCCAGTGAAATTCCCTTGTCCTGAATTCTATGCTAATTTATTTGCCTCTACTTTTAGGTTCCCCTGTCCTGTACTATGCACCATTCACTATATGTGAGACCTGAACCTAAATTTTCCACCCGCTTCCCCGCCTCCACTAATTTTTTTTGCTACATCAGAAGGGAAAATTGCTTGGCCTGTGCATACCCAGTTGAGCATGTTGAAATTAAATGCAAAATAGAGAAATGTGTCCCCCTGAAGCACTTCCCTCTATTTTGCATCACTACTATGCTAGATGCAAGGGATGCCTGTTAGTCTGGAGTTCCAAAGACAGCGGGGGAAGTGGATTTTTTTTGATTTCAGGGCCTGTGCAATTGCTCTCAGAGCGATGGATTTCTCAAGCCCAAAAGGTTGGTGCAAAGATTTTTTACAATGTTGGGGCAGTTTCACAGAATGCGCCTGCAGCCCTACACCGCAGGAGGCCTCCAAAACCTGCAACTGCAAAACTTGGCCTACATTTGGGTGGAACTTCTTTGCAGAGGTCGGGGAGCCTGCATCCAATTTTCAAAAAACCCAGAGGCTGGGGTCCCAGTGACACAAACTCTAAACGGTGGATGTAACAAAGGGACAAAGACAAAGATGGTGATTTAAATCAATTTACTGTTTGGTTTGACTGGTGCTAACTTTGCCCTTTTTTAGAGTTTATGCATGCTTGGTGGTTGAAGGCTGTTAAGATTACTCTCTTGTTCAGAATACAAAAGGCTAAGAAATCAAGTGAGACACTGTAGTCATTTGCTAACTTTAAAGAATTTAATTTAACATACAATGCAACATGTTTGTACCAGAAAGAAAGTAGTAACTTTTCATACAACCTTTTATTCTAGCGAGTACAACTCAAGACAAGGAATTGATCAGATACTTTGTCTTGATGAGGAAGCAAAGGTTCCTTTCCTACAGCATCTTGTTCTGGTATTGTCTGTGGTTTTTCTCAAAACCTTTGTAGAATGAGTTGTTTTATATGGTTTCCTCTCCAAAATCTGCTGCTTAATTGTCAAACATCAAAGAATCTCTAACAGTTTGTAGGTTTTGCTTCCTTATTCCTGTAATTGTCCACATTGTTTCTTCTTCTCAGCTACTTCAGGTATAATCTTATGAAGGCTCCATTTCATCTGGCTAACACTTACATTTCCCTCTCTCAACATCCTGGACAACGTGCACCCTGACTTCAGTCAATCTGACAGCTGTGTACTTTACCAAGAAAGTGAGGGTTTCATTCCAAGTCTTCTTTAAAACAAGTATCAAAAGTCCAAATTCATAGAATCATAGAAATTTACGACACAGAAGGAGGCCGTTCGGCCCATTGTGTCTGCGCTGGTCGAAAAAGAGCTATCCAGCCTAATCCCACTTTCCAGCCTTGCAGGTTACGGCACTTCAAGTGCATATCCAAGGCCATTTTCATTGTTTTTCCACATTGTGCAAACATTTCTTGACCTATGTAGTTTTACAGGTGGCGGACAAGGCACTGATTCTAAATAAAAACAGAAAATGCTAGAAATACTCAGCAGGTCAGGCAGCATCTGTGGAGAGAGAAACAGAGTTAACGTTTCAGGTCGATGACCTTTCGTCAGATCTGGAAAAAGTTATAAATGTAACAGATTTTTAAGCAAGTGCAGGGGCAGGGAAAGGGGGGAGGGGAGGAAAGAACAAAACAGAAGGTCTGCGATAAGATGGAAGGCAGGAGAGATTAAAAGACAAAAGGGATGATGGTGCAAGGCAAAAGGAGATGGTAATGGGACAAGTTAAGAAACAAAAGATGAGTCTAGATGAGGTGTAAATGGGAATGGCAGAATCATTAACAGCTGTCACGTGGGGAAAAAAAATAGGAACAGAGGATATATGGTCTATAAGCCGACAAATCCCCATGACCTGACAGCCTACATCCTAGGGTTCTAAAAGACGTGGCTGAAGAGGTAGTGGATGCATTGGTTTTGATCTTGCAAAATTCCCTAGATTCTGGAATGGTCCCAGCAGATTGGAAGGTCACAAATGTAATTCAGGAAAGGAGGGAGAGAAAAAACAGGGAACTACAGGCCAGTTAGCCTGACATCAGTCGTCAGGAAAATGCTGGAATCCGTTGTTAAGGAAGTGGTATCAAGTCATTTAGAAAATCATAACATGATTAGGCAGAGTCAACATGGTTTTATGAAAGGGAAATTGTGTTTGACAAATTTAGAGTTTTTTGAGGATGTAACTAGCAGAGTAGATAAAGGGGAACCAGTGGATGTAGTATATTTGGATTTCCAAAAGGCATTCGATAAGGTGTCACATAAAAGGTTATTACACAAGATTAGGGCTCATGGGGTTGGGGGTAATATGGTAGCATGGATAGAGGATTGGTTAACGGACAGAAAACAGAGAGTAGGGATAAACCGATCTTTTTCAGGTTGGCAGGCTGTAACTAGTGGGGTGCCGCAAGGATCAGTGTTGGGGCCTCAGCTATTTACAATCTATATTAATGACCTAGATGAATGGACTGAGAGTAATGTATCCAGGTTTGCTGATGATACAAAGCTAGGTGGGACAGTAAGCGGTGAGGAGAACACAAAGGGCTGGATTTTGATACTGGGGCGGGCTGGGGTCATGTAATCCGCATTTCGTGTTAGCCACCTGATTCTAAATTGATGTGGGAAAATAATGCCATGTTAACTTAATTGGCCAATTGAGTTCCAATGTGTGGTAACCCATGGCCAATGAGTTTTTCCACTCAGAAAGTCGCCTCCGATGACATCATCATTGCTGCTACATTCAAGGTCTGCAACAAGCCTTGCTTCTTCTGCAGACTGCCAAGCTTTTGCCCTTGCATGTTAGAGGCACCTGCAGGAAGAATGGCCAGCCAGAGACCTAGGTCTGCACCCCGCTTTGATGACGTTGTCCTGCAGGCTTTAGTAGAGAGAACAAGAGCAAATAAAGAGGTGCTCTTCCCTTCTTCAGGGAGGAAGAAGCCTCCCCAGCAAACCAAGGCTGTGTGGATCCAGGTGGCAGAGGAGGTCAACTCTTTGTCAATAACCCGCAGAACCTGGCTTCAGTGCAGGAAGAGGTTTCATGACCTTCTGCGCACTGGAAAAGTGAGTATGAATTTCCCATCACCCTCAATCTGACCCCCATTGCCTCTCCTCACCAGCACTCAGCTTTAGCAATCTCTTCCTCCACATTCCACTTGACACTGACATCCATGCACCCTTACCCATTCCATCTCTCTCTATGGTCACATTCACCTAACTATTCGACTATGCAGCCCTCACACTCCCTATCATTGTGATGCAATTACAACTTACAACACACAGGGAGGGCCCTTGGTCTTGCCACCTCACTCCATCTTTGTCTCCTTCTAAGCATCTATGCTATGGATTCTCTACACTCACTTCTTCATTCTCTACACTCACTTCTTCATTCTCACTCAAACTCCACTTGTCTCCCTCATTGCAGGAAAAGAGAGCTCACAGTAAGAGGGAAAGAGCGAGGACAGGAGGAGGGCCACCCTCAGTAGCCCAGCTCACCACCTGGGAGGATGCGGTCCTGGAGATCGTGGGAGTGGAGGAAGATTCCCAAGTGGGGGACGGGCAGACGGGCGCATCACAGCAAGCTGGTGACAGAATAGTTTTCCATCTCTCTCGATGACATTGCATGAGTCGCTGATAATGATTCTGAAGCTCTAACAGATGGACTTATGATCATCTGCAATATGCAATGTGCATGTAACCTTGGCCTCACATCTCTGACTCTTTCCTTTACTCCCCCACAGGACCATCGCAAGCACCCGTCCCCACTAGCCAGGAGGAAGAGCATGAGCCTCAAGACTCCTCAGAGGAAGCTGCAACCTCGGAGGGCGCAGCGTCAGAAGAATTCACTGCACCCAGCACCAGCGCAGACACACCTCGGAGGGAACATTGCGAGTAGTGTTGTCACCTGGTGTATCACAGCTCACAAGTGAGCATCAGCAGATTGTGGAGACAGGGACAGCAGTGGAGAGTCCTAGTTGGAGGGCGCAGGACTCTCCCAGCTCGGCTCAGCTGCATGTCGACCCTCTGCTTCTGGGTCCATCCATAAGATCAGCGATGCTGGAACTCCAGGAACAGATGCAGGAGTCTCTGGCAGGTTTTGTCTCCAGGGTCGCTGCGAGTGTGGAGCGAATGGAGGAGTCCATTGCGAACATGAGCAGAGCCTTTGTGGAGTCATTGGCGCATGAACGCACCACCATGGAAAGGATGGCAACCTCCATGGAGGCGATAAGTCGTCAGAGTGCAGAAAACATGGTGAGTGTTCTGAATAGAATGACATCTCTGGAGGAGCAATGGTCATCTATTGAACAGAGAAACCAGACCTTCATGGAAGTCCTTCTGAGTAGGACTGCCAGTGCAGATATGGGTCCCCATGGACCCCCCCCGATGTGCAGCAAGGTGCTCTCAAGCCACTTGCAAGCGCTGAGGGGGACCTGACCCATAAGAGGGAAGTTGGTGGCCGACATCAAGGAAGTGGGGGCTCCTCTCCAAGCGCTCACCCTCGGTCAGAGCCCCACCAGAGCCCACACCCAACTGAGATCGGCGTCTCAACCCCTGCACAGCCGTAGGAGCAGCAGACTGTTGGCGAGCCCTCACAGGTTCGCAACCCCAGAGGACGCCCGGCAAAGGTGTTGAGACAGGAGCAGCAAGAAAGTGAGCAAGAGGCCTCCACATCTGCTGAAGCCAAAGGGGAAGCACCACGTAGGAGCATACGTAAGAGAAAGATACTGCACAAATAGTCACAAGGGTTGTCACTTGAGTGAAATTTGATATTTTATGTTAAAAAGCCATCAGATGATTACTGTAAATAAAAAATCTGATGGCTACTGCTATAGTTGTGGCGTGTGTCATTTCGCGAATGGGACTTCCACATTGAGGGCTTAGGATTACTTGCAATTGTCAGTATGGTGGTCAAATTGATAGGAATCCGCTGGTTCTTGGCCATTGTCGATGCTCAGGTAAGAAGCTGCGAGGCAAAAGTGCTTGATTGGCTAGGCTAAGCAAATCTGGCCAAGATGAGTGTGTACCTTCCATCCTGGGCAGCAATGTTTTCGCGTACTGCTGCCGCTGGTTGATGGGCCTCTGCAAGATGTTCGTTTTCGCTCTCCTCCTCCTCCTCCTCATCTGAGGAGGATATGTGACGAGCCACTTGGTCCTCAGGAATCTGCAAGCCACGACGCTGTGCCATGTTGTAAAGTGCACAGCAAACCACGACGATTCTGGAGACCCTGGCTGCTGAGTACTGCAGGGCTCCACCTGATCTATTCAGGCATCTGAAGCGCATCTTCAGCAAACCGATGGTTTGCTCGATTATGACTCTGGTGGACATGTGGCTGGAGTTGTAGCTCTCCTCAGTTTCGTTGGATGGGCTCCTCAACGGCGTCATTAGCCACGTCTTTAGGGGATAACCCTTGTCTCTAAGTAGCCACCTGTTAATTTGGTCTGGCGGACTGAATAGCGGCGGCACACTAGACAGGCGCAGTATGAAGGAGTCATGGCAACTGCCAGGGTACTGGGCACAAACATGCAACATTTCCTTCTTGTGGTTACACACCAGCTGAACGTTGAGGGAATGGAAGCCCTTGCGGTTGACAAAAATACCTGGATTGCGATGGGGTGCCTTAAGGGCCACGTGTGCAGTCACAGAATCACAGAATCCCCACAGTGCAGATAGAGGCCATTTCGGCCCATCGAGCCTGCACCGACACATATCCCACCCGATCCCCGTAACCCCTACACCAACACATATCCCACCCTATCCCCATAACCCCACGTATTTAATCCCCCTAACACTAAGGGTCAATTTATCATAGCCAATCAACCTAACCCGCACATCTTTGGACTGTGGGAGGAAACCGGAGCACCCGGAGGAAACCCATGCAAACACGGGGAGAATGTGCAAACTCCACACACAGTCGCCCGAGGCCGGATTCGAACCCGGGTCCCTGGCGCTGTGAGGCAACAGTGCTAACCACTATGCCACCGTGCTGCCCTGCGCCTTTGGAAAGCCTGCCAGATTAGCTAATCCAAACGCACGCGCCGTGACCCTTACTTGATCCTTGGTGAAATGGATGTAATTGTGCGCGATGGCAAAGAGGGCATCGGTTACCTGCGTGATGCAAGTGTGTGCGCCCGCCTGGGAGATGCCGCTGATGTCTGCTGCTGATCCCTGGAATGAGCCTGAGGGAAAAAAGTTGAGTGCGGTGGTGACTTTGACGGCCACTGGTAAGGGTTATCCACCTGGTCCTCTGGGCTCCAGGTCTTGTCGCAGCATTGCGCAGATGTCACCCACTACCTCTCGCGAAAGTCGGAGCCGCCTTTGGCACTGCTGCTCAAACATGTTGAGGTAGCTGACCCTGTGTCTGTAGACCCTGTTTGGGGGGTATCTCCTGCACCAACGGGCTTCCATGCGCTGGCCCCTCTGGCCTGTGCAGCTTCAGGTGGGTGAGCAGCAGCTTGATGCTCCTGTTGTTGCTGCTGCTGTTGGTGTTGTTGTTCATGGTTCTACTGGTGCCGTGGCTGGTCTTCGTCCTCATCTGATGCCCAGAAGGGAAGGAAATAAATGCTTCCCATGCTTCTGGTATATGCCTCAGTTGAGGAAGCGCTCAATCAAGGTGGCGAGAGGGGTTTCCCAGGAGGTCACGCTGGAGATGGGTGTCAAGCTCCAAACTTCCACAGCTGTGGTTATGCCGTCTAAAAGTTCCCCCAGACCTGAGACAACAAAGCCCTGCCACCTGCAAATGATGGCTGATCAAATCTCCTATGTAATGGTTGAGCTGCAGCTGATAGTCAGCAATCCAATTGTGTTACCGCCAGGTTTCACCGTCCTGTTTCAGAACAGGTGTGCTTCACGTGGGAAAAGGGTTAAAATCACAAAGGCCTGTCAAAATGGCATTATAGAGGCAATTTAGTGCTCGTTAAGGGCCTTAACGGCCTATCCCGCCTCTTGGAGGCAGGACGGAGACGGGACCAGTAGACACGATTTAATGAAAATTGCTTGGAGGTGGGATGGAGGCGGGGTTGGGCCCGCCTGCCAGTTTTTGCAATTTTAACCCCCCACACGCCTCCAATCCCGCCTCAACGGCCCGATGAAATTCGAGCCCAAAGTGCCTGCAAAGTGAGTGGGCAGTAAGGTGGCAGATGGAGTATAATGTAGGGAAATGTGAGGTTATTCACTTTGGTAGGAAGAATAAAAAAACAGAATATTTTTTAAATGGTGAGAAACTTTCAAATGCTGGTGTTCAGAAAGATTTGGATGTCCTCGTGCAAGAAACAGAGAAAGCTTGCATGCAGGTACAGCAAGCAATAAGGAAGGTGAATGGCATGTTGGCCTTTATTGCAAGGGGGTTGGAGTATAAGAGTAAGGCAGTCTTGCTACAATTGTACAGGGCCTTGGTGAGACCACACCTGGAGTACTGTGCACAGTTTTGGTCTCCTTATCTAAGGAAGGATATACTTGCCTTGGAGACGATGCTACAAAGGTTCACTAGATTGATTCCTTTGGTGAGAGGGCTGTCCTATGGTGAGAGATTGTGTAGAATGGGCCTCTCTGGAGTTTAGAAGAATGAGAGGTGATCTCATTGAAACATACAAGATTCTGAAGGGGATTGACAGGGTAGATGCTGAGAGGTTGTTTCCCATGGCTGGAGTGTCTAGAACTAGGGGGCATAGTCTCAGGATAAGGGGTAGGCCATTCAAGACAGAGATGAGGAGGAATTTCTTCACTCAGAGGGTTGTGAATCTTTGGAATTTTCTGCCCCAGAGGGCTGTGAATGCTGAGCCTTTGAGTATATTCAAGGCTGAGATAGATAGATTTTTGGACCCTAGGGGAATCAAGGAATATGGAGATTGGGCAGGAAAGTGGAGTTTTTAAAAATTCGTTTATGGGATGTGGGCATCGCTGACCAGGCCAGCATTTATTGCCCATCACTAATTGTCCTTGAGAAGGTGGTGGTGAGCCGCCTTCTTGAACCGCTGCAGTCCATGTGGTGAAGGTACTCCCACAGTGCTGTTAGGGAGGGAGTTCCAGGATTTTGACCCAGCGACGATGAAGGATCAGTGATACACTTCTAAGTCAGGATGGTGTGTGACTTGGAGGGGATCTTGGAGGTGGTGGTGTTCCCATGTGCCTGCTGCCCCTGTCCTTCTAGGTGGAAGAGGTCACGGATTTAGGAGGTGCTGCTGAAGAAGCCTTGGCGAGTTGCTGCACTGCATCTTGTAGATGGTACACACTGTAGCCACGGTACACCGGTGGTGGAGGGAGTGAATGTTTAAGGTAGTGGATGGGGAGCCAATCAAGCGGGTTGCTTTGTCCTGGATTATGTCGAGCTTCTTGAGTGTTGTTGAAACTGCACTTATCCAGGCAAGCGGAGAGTATTCCATCTCACTCCTTACTTGTGTCTTGTAGATGGTGGAAAGGCTTTGGGGAGTCAGGAGGTGAGACACTCGCCGCAGAATACCTAGCCTCTGACCTGCCCTTGTTGCCACAGTATTTATGTGGCTGGTCCAGTTAAGTTTCTGGTCAATGGTGACCCCCAGGATGTTGACGGTGAGAGATTCAGCAACGGTAATGCCGTTGAATGTCAAGGGGAGGTGGTTAGACTCTCGCTTGTTGGAGATAGTCATTGCCTGGCACTTGTGTGGCGCGAATGTTACCTGCCACTTATCAGCCCAAGCCTGAACGTCGTCCAGGTCTTGTAGCACGTGGGCATGGACTGCTTCATTATCTGAGGAGTTGTGAATGGTACTGAACACTGTGCAGTCATCAGCGAACATTCCCATTTCTTATGTTGGAGGGAAGGTCATTGATGAAGCAGCTGAAGATGGTTGGGCCTAGGACACTGCCCTGATGAACTCCTGCAGCTGTGATGATTGACCTTCAACTACCACAACCATTTTCCTTTGTGCTAGGTATGACTCCAGCTAGTGGAGCATTTTCCACCTGATTCCCATTGACTTTAGTTTTACTAGGGCTCCTTGATGCCACACTCGGTCAAATGCTGCCTTGATGTCAAGGGCAGTCACTCTCACCTCACCACTGGAATTCAGCTCCTTTGTCCATGTTTGGACGAAGGCAGTAATGAGGTTGGGAGCCAAGTGGTCTTGGCGGAACCCAAACTGGGCATCAGTGAGCAAGTTTTGGTGAGTAAGTGCCGCTTGATAGCACTGTCGATGACACCTTATGCTGATGATTGAGAGTAGACTGATGTGGCTGTAATTGCCCGGGTTGGATTTGTCCTGCTTTTTGTGGACCGGACATACCTGGGCAGTTTTCCACATTGTCTGATAGATGCCAGTGTTGTAGCTGTACTGGAACAGCTTGGCTAGAGGCGCGGCTAGTTCTGGAGCACCAGTCCTCAGCACGATAGCCGGGGCCCATAGCCTTTGCGGCATCCAGTGTGCTCAGCCGTTTCTTGATATCATGTGGAGTGAATCGGATTGGCTGAAGACTGGCTTCTGTGATGGTGGGGACCTCCGGAGTAGGTGGATATGGATCATCCACTCGGCACTTCTGGCTGAAGATGGTTGCAAATGCTTCAGCCTTGTCTTTTGCACTCACGTGCTGGTGCTCCACCATCATTGAGGAAGGGGATATTCATGGAGCCTCCTCCTCCCGTTAGTTGTTTAATGGTCCACCACCATTCATGACTGGATGCGGCAGGTCTGCAGAGCTTTGATCTGATCCGTTGATTGTGGGATCGCTTAGCCCTGTCTATAGCATGCTGCTTCCACTTTTTAGCATGCATGTAGTCCTGTGTTGCAGCTTCACCAGGTTGGCACCTCATTTTTAGGTACGCCTGATGCTGCTCCTGGCATGCTCTTCTACACTCCTTATTGAACCAGGGTTGGTCCCCTGGCTTGGTGGTAATGGTAGAGTGAGGGATATGCCGGGCCATGAGGTTACAGATTGCGGTGGAGTACAATTCTGCTGCTGCTGATGGCCCACAGTGCCTCATGGATGCCCGGTTTTGAGCTGCTAGATCTGTTCTGAATCTATCCCATTTAGCACGGTGGTAGTGCTACACAATACGATGGAATGTGAAGGCAGGACTTTGTCTCCACAATGACTGTGCGGTGGTCACTGCTACCACTACTGTCATGGACAGATGCAGCTGTGACAGGTAGATTGGTGAAGACGAGGTCTAGTAGGTTTTTCCCTCGTGCTGGTTCTCTCACCACCTGTTGCAGGCCCAGACTGGCAGTTATGTCCTTCAGGACTCAGCCAGTGGTGCTACCAAGCCACTCTTGGTGATGGATATTGAAGTCCCCCACCCAGAGTACATTCTTTACCCTTGCTACTCTCAGTGCTTCTTCCAAGTGGTGTTCAACATGGAGGAGTACTGATTCATCAGCTGAGGGAGGGTGGTAGGTGGTAATCAGCAGGAGGTTTCCTTGCCCATGCTTGACCTGAAGCCATGAGACTTCATGGGGTCCGGAGTCAATGTTGAGGACTCCCAGGGCCATTCCTTCTCGACTGTATACCATGGTGCCACCATCCCTGGGTATGTTCTGTCCCACCAGCAGGACAGACCCAGGGATGGTGATGGAGGAGGTGTTTGGGACATTGGCTGAAAGGTATGATTCTGTGAGTATGACTATGTCAGAGTGTTGCTTGACTAGTCTGGGGGACAGCTCTTCCAATTTTGTCACAAGTCCCCAGCTGTTGGTGAGGAGGACTTTGCAGGGTCGACTGGGCTGGGTGTGCCGTTGCCATGTCCGTAGCCGGTGCCGAGGTCAAGTGGTCCGTCCGGTTTCATTCTTTTTATTTTTTCATAGCTACAACTGAGTGACGTGCTAGGCCATTTCAGAGGGCAGTTAAGAATCAACCACATTGCTGTGGGTCTGGAGTCACATATAGGCCAGACCAGGTAAGGATGGCAGATTTCCTTTCCTAAAGGACATTAGTGAACCAGATGGGTTTTTACAACAATCTGATAGTTTCATTATCATTACTGATACTATCTTTTTATTCCAGATTTATTTAATTTATTTAATCCCGTGGTGGGATTTGAACTCATAGGCCCCGATTTTCCGCCAGCCATCGGGCGACTTTCCGGGCGGCCGGGGGCCAAAAAAGCGGGTCGCGACCCCCCCCGCCTGATTCCCCGCCCCGTCCAACTTTCGGACCGCCGTTTCTCCGCGACCCGCTTCAGTCCCGCCCGCCGCTGGCGGGACTGGCCATCGGAACACAAATCACCAATTATTACCTTGTTTAAGTAGATTTTGAGGGGCCGTTGCGATTTTGGGGCTTTCCCCACGTGAAACACGCCTGCGGGGAACCCCGCTGATGAGACCTGGCGTGAAAACAGTTGGTTTGCTTGCTTGCAGCTGCAGGTCAATGAGGACTGAAGAGATTTAAACAGGCAGCATTTGCAGGCTGCAGGACCTTATTGATGAAGGCTTGGGGGAACTTTTTGAAGGCTTAGGCACAGCTGTAGAAAGTTGGAGCCTCACACACTTCTCCAGTGTGAGCTCCTGGGAAGCCCCTCTCACCACCCTAACTCAGCGCCTCCTCGCTGGAGGCATCTGCCAGAAGCATGGGAAGCCTTTGGTACCTTCCCGTCCTGGCATTAGAGGATCTCCAACAGCAGAGGAGGCTGGAGCAACAGCAGCACCAGCAGGAGCGGCAGGCTGCGGCTCACCCACCTGAGGCAGCACAGGCCAGAAGGGATCAGCACATGGAAGGCTGTCGGCGCAGGAGATACCCCCCAAACAGGGTGTACGGACACAGGGTCAGCTACCTCAACATGACTGAGCAGCAGTGCCAGAGGTGGCTCCGACTTTCGCGAGAGGTTGTGACTGACATCTGCGCAATTCTGCGGCAAGACCTGGAGCCCAGAGCAACAGGTCCACACTACTTGCCAGTGGCCATCAAAGTCACCACCGCACTCAACTTTTATGCCTCGGGCTCCTTCCAGGGATCAGCAGCAGACACCAGCGGCATCTCCCAGGCTGCCGCACACACATGCATCACGAGGTAACCGATGTCCTCTTTGCCATCGCGCACAATCACATCCATTTCACCAGGGATCGCGCAAGTGTGAGGGCGCGAGCGCGTGGATTCGCTCAGCTGGCAGACTTTCCAAGGGTGCAGGGCGTCATTGACTGCACACATGTGGCCCTTAGGGCACCCCACCGCAATCCAGGAGTTTTTGTCAACCGCAAGGGCTTCCACTCCCTTAATGTTCAGCTGGTGTGTGACCACAAGAAGGTGATTTTTGATGTTTGTGCCAGGTTCCCTGGCAGCTGCCATGACTCCTTCATACTGCGCCAGTCTACTGTGCTTCCGCTATTCAGTCCACCAAACAAACTTCAAGGATGGCTACTTGGAGACAAGGGATATCCCCTGCGCTCTTGGCTAATGACGCCGTTGAGGAGACCAGCCAGCGAAGCTGAGGAGCGCTACAACTCCAGCCACATTACCACCAGATGCATTATCGAGCAAACCATCGGATTGCTGAAGGTGCGCTTCAGATGCCTCGACAGATCAGGTGGAGCCCTACAGTACTCATCAGCCAGGGTCTCCAAAATTGTTGTGGTATGCTGTGTGCTTCACAACATAGCACAGCGTCGTGGCTTGCCGATTCCGCAGGACCAAGAGGCTCCTCACAGAGCCGCCTCGGATGAGGATGATGCTGAGGAGGAGGAGGAGGAGGAGAACAGAAACGAGCATCCTGCAGAGGCCCGCCAACCAGCGGCACCAGTGCGCGAGAACATTGCTGGGCGGAATGCAAGGAATGCACTCATCCTGGGCAGATTTGCGTAGCCTGGTACATCAAACACTGCAGCCTCACTGCTTCTTAACTGACCATGGACAGTGGCCCATGCCTGCACTTTCCAACAACTTTGACCAGCTTGCAGTCATCTGCAAGTTATCCTAAGGCCTCTATGTGACATCCCCATTCGCCAAATGACAGACGCCATAACTGCAGCAGCTGGCACCAGATTTTTTATGTACAGAAAATGATGGCATTAAAACTATTTACAAGACTGGGTGGTGGAATAGTTATGTGAATGTGAGCATAGAGAGAGACGGAATGTGTAAGGGTGCATGGATGTGACTGTGAAGTGGGATGTGGAAGAAGAGATTGCTGAAGCTGAGTGCTGTTGGGGAAAGGCAATGGGGATGAGGTTGAGGGTGATGGAAACTTCATACTTGCTTTCCCTGTGCGGTGAAGGCCATGGAAGCGCTTCCTGCACTGCAGCCAGGTGCGACGGGTGACACCCAGAGAGTTTACCTCTGCTGCCACCTCCATCCAGGCAGCCGTGGACTCTTTGGGAGGCCTCTTCCTCCCTGAGTGAGGGTAGAGGACCTCCCTGTGGGCCCTTACCCCATCCACCAAGGTCTGCAATGACGTCTCGTTGAATTTGGCCACAGCTCGGCCTCTGCCGCTGGCAGCAGCTGGTGCAGGCTCCTCTGCCATTGTGCAAGAGTGGTTGAGAAGCCTGCAGAGGTGGAGAAGCTTGCTGGACACTTTGAAAGCACCACGAATGATGACATCATACTGTGGGGCTTTCTGATACGAATTGGACAATTAGCAAGGCTGCCCACATGCTGGGAATTAATTGGCCACTTGAGGGAAAATTGCGTGGCGTTGGCTGACATTTTTTTGTGTGTCAGAAACCCCACTTTCGGGGAAACCTGACCATTTCCCACACAAGCCAAAAATCGGGCCCATAGTCTCTGGATCATTAGTCCTGGCCTCTGGATTATTAGCCCAGTAACATTACCACTACACTATGATCTTATTGAATGGCGGCGCAGGCTTGAGGGGCCATATGGCCTACTCCTGCTCTTATTTCTTATGTTCTTATGAAATTGTTGAACTTGATGTTGAGTCCAGAAGGGTGTAAAGTGCCTAATCGAAAGATGAGGTGCTGTTCCTCGAGCTTACGTTGAGCTTCATTGGAACAGTGTAAGAGGCTGAGGACGGAGAGATCAGAGTGGGAGTGGAACAGAGAATTAAAGTGACAGGCGACCGGAAGCTTGGGGTCACGCTTACGGACTGAACGGAGGTGTTCCGCAAAGCAGTCACCCAATCTGCGTTTGGTTTCCCCAATGTAGAGGAGACCATATTGTGAGCAGTGAATACAGCATACTAAATTGCAAGAAGTACAAGTAAATCGCTGTTTCACCTGGAAGGAGTGTTTGGGGCCCTGGACAGTGGGAAGGGTACGGCACCTTCCTGTAACATCATCCCACCTTCCCACGGCACCTTCCCGTGCAACACCTGCTTCTTTACCTCCTCCCTTCTGAGTATTTCTCGCATTTTCTGTTTTTATTTAATCCGCAGTATTTTGCTTTTGTAACACTGATCCTGTTGGCAGTGTTCAACCATGCTATTGTTCTGGCAAATCGACTGGGGGATTAGTGTATCCCTAAGATTAATATTGCTGCCTTCTCAGACAGTATTTCTTCCACAGTGACTGGCTCATCAGTGTTAGTGAAACAGGTTTTCTGGAATGGTCATAGCTGTTCTCTGATGAGCACACCTAGATTTTTTTTTTAGGAATCAGGATGTTAATTTCCTGCTGCTTCAGTTGCTAAATTCTGTTGGAGCTCTGCACTGATTGTTTGTTTGTTAAACTCCATGCACTACAAATATTGTAGCTGTTCAGTGGAAACTGCATCTTCCAAAGTCTTTGTAAATAGTTCGCCTTGCACATACAAATTCTATTAAAGTCTGTAATGACAGGCAAATATTAAGAAGTATCAAACTTTGCAAGAAAGATGACGCTGATATTCTAATGTCATGTTATACTGGGGCTAGACTAATGCTAATGAGCCTATAATCGAAGAACCTTATCTGTCAGGTTCTCCCAGGATAGAAGTTGTTGCTCTTTCCTTATGAGTTGAGATAAAAAGCTGAAAGAAAATTAGGACTGTTGTGTTTTCTCCACAGTATCTTAATAGAAGATTTGGACAATTGGTGAGATATCAAGTTGTTTGTTGCTTCTTGATATATATGGTAAGTTCAAAGATAGATTTAAAAATACCTTTCATATTATCTGTGATTGGCATAATGCATATTGGTAATTTCCTTACAATTTCATGTTATGATGTGGGAGAGATTGTCGAGCTGTTCATGGCCATTTCTTTGGTTGCTGTGGACTTTGCTTTCACCACCAATACCAATTGCTTGTCTAGCCAACAACTTTTGGGAACAAAAAAAGTAGTTTTGGTTTATTTTTTCTGAATGACTTGCAAGGGCAAACAGTATTCGAATTATATGGGGCTATACCGTAGACCTGGCATGTGCTGTTATCTGAAAAATTGCAGTTTCATATTAGTTCACTCCAGCCATTCCACCGGTACTGGGCCCAGGTGCAGGATCAGCAGGGTGGCAGATGTAATGTTTTCCATGAGATCCTCCTGAAAGCCTTGAGAGAGTGTCTCTTGTAAGCCAGCCAAGCTATCTGAAGGCCGAAATGCAACACTTGCTCAAGCTTGTCCCCCAGGACCTTCTGGGCTGCAATCTGTGATTCCGATTAGGAGGAGGTACTGATGTCCTGGGATGCTGCTATGGGTTTGGGGGAAGGGAACAGTTGCAGACTCCAATGAAGTTGCCATATTCTCCTTTGATGTCTGCAATGAGGAAAAAGCTTCCCTGATGTTCCTTAATATGAGGGTAGTGGACTCCACTGTGACCCATGTCATCTACTGTACATCATGGAGACTGGCGTGATGTTCATAGAACACCCTTTTATCCATAGTTGTATCCATGAGATTTGAGTCCTCATCCAGTCTTCCAGTATTCTTATCCATCAGGGTCAGAGGGGGCTAAATTCGATAGCCCCCGAAAATGGGCACGGGTATTGCGATTAGCCCGCATCCGTTGAGTCAAATGTAGGCAGCACATAAACTTCATGCTAATTTAAATGATAGTGTGCAGCCCACGCTGAAGGGGTTGTGTGCAGCCCAGCGCTGAAGGGGTTGTTGAGTGGCTGCACGCCTCAGCAGGGGCCCAAGTTCGTGCAAGGCTAGCACCACTTAAAGCCAGCCTGCACTACTTAAAGCCAGCCTGCACCTCTTAGAGGGGAGGTGCATTCTGGCTGCCGCAGGTGCTGGAAGTGGCTTTGGAAGACATTCTGAGCACGAAGAAGGCATACTAATGGCATGACAGAGGAGAAAGCGGACTCCAAGATCTTCTGATGCAGCACTGGAGGCCTTGGTACAGGAGGAGAGAGGTCCTTTATCCACAGGGGGCCAGGAGGTCCTCCAGACAAATGGTGAGAAGGCAATGGGAGCAGATAGCCATCGCGGTCAATGCTAGTATGGTAGCCCAAGGACCTGGATGCAGTGCCGCAAGAAGTTTCATGACCTCACATGAGTTGTCATGGCCAGTGAATTCATCTTAGAGTCATAGAGTTATACAGCACAGAAAGAGGCCCTTCGGCCTATCGTGTCCGCGCCGGCCATCAAGCCCTGTCTATTATAATCCCATTTTTCAGCACTTGGTCCGTAGCCTTATATGCTATGGCATTTCAAGTGCTCATCTAAATGCTTCTTGAATGTTGTGAGGGTTCCTGCCTCTATCACCCTTAGCGGCACACTATGTTACAGCTTGCCATAAACAGAGGGACAACCATTAAATCTAAGAAAAAAGTATATACAAATTATATGAATGTATATTTATACACTCAGGGATATATCTGTTTATACACTGTATGGATAGATCTGCGTTTATGTGTTCAACCATAAATGTTTTTCGATGCTTTGGCAACATAAGATGTACCTTGTCATGCCAATAAAGCGATTTGAATTGAAATTGAATTGAATTGAATTGAGTTCCAGATTCCAACCACCCTCTGGGTGAAAAAGTTTTTCCTCAAATCCCCTCTAAACCTCCTGCCCCTTACCTTGAAACTATGCCCCCTGGTTATTGACCCCTCTACTAAGGGGAAAAGTTCCTTTCTATCTAAACCCCTCATAATTTTGTACACCTCAATCAGGTGCCCCCTCAGCCTTCTCTGCTCTAAGGAAAACAACCCCAGCCTGTCCAGTCTTTCTTCATAGCTGAAGTGCTCCAGCCCAGGTAACATCCTGGTGAATCTCCTCTGCACCCTCTCCAATGCAATCACATCCTTCCTATAGTGTGGCGACCAGAACTGCACACAGTATTCCAGCTGTGGCCTAACTAGTGTTTTGTACAGCTCCATCATAACCTCCCTGCTCTTGCCTTCATTAGCCGAGGCATAGAATATAAGTATCCCATATGCCTTTTTAACCACCTTATCTACCTGTCCTGCTGCCTTCAGGGATCTATATAGATGCACACCAAGGTCCCTCTGCTCCTCTGTCCTTCCTAGGGTCCTACCATTCATTGCATTGTGTATTCCCTTGCCTTGTTAGTCCTCCCAAAATGCATCACCTCACACTTTTCAGGGTTAAATTCCATTTGCCACTGTTCTGCCCATCTGACCAACTCGTCTATATCGTCCTGTATAGGTAGCCTGTAGTCTGAGGCTTCCCTCCTCGCTATTCACCACTCCACCAATTTTCGTGTCATCTGCGAACTTACTGATCATACCTCCTACATTCATATCTGAATCATTAATATACACTACAAACAGCAAAGGACCCAGCACCGATCCCTGCGGTACACCACTGGACACAGGCTTCCAGTCACAAAAACAACCTTCAACCATCACCCTCTGCCTCCTGCCACTAAGCCAATTTTGGATCCAATGTGCCAAATTGCCCTGGATCCCATGGGCTCTTACCTTCTTGAACAGTCTCCCATGTGGGACTTTGTCAAAAGCCTTACTGAAGTCCATGTACATCAACTGCACTGCCCTCATCCACACACCTAGTCACCCCCTCGAAAAATTCAATCAAATTGGTTAGACATGATCTCCCCCTGACAAAGCCATGTTGACTATCCTTGATTAATCCTTGCCTCTCCAAGTGGAGACTAATTCTGTCCCTCAGAATTTTTTCCAATAATTTCCCTACCACTGATGTTAGGCTCACTGGCCTGTAATTCCCTGGTTTATCCCTACGACCCTTCTTGAATAATGGTACTACGTTAGCTGTCCTCCAGTCCTCTGGCACCTCCCCTGTGGCCAGAGTGGCTCTGAAAATTTGTGTCAGAGTGCCTGCAATCTCCTCCCTTGCCTCACACGGCAGCCTGGGATACATCTCGTCTGGGCCTGGGGATTTATCCACTTTTAAGCCCACTAAAACCGCTAGTACCTCCTCCCTCTCGATACTAATTTGTTCAAGTATATCACAATCCCCCTGCCTGATTTCTATGCCTACATCGTCCTTCTCCATAGTGAACACAGATGCAAAATATTAATTTAAAACCTCACCTACATCTTCCGGCTCTACACACAGATTGCCACTTTGGTCCCTAATGGGCCCTACTCTATCCCTGGTTATCCTCTTGCCCTTAATATACTTATAAAATACCTTGGGATTTGCCTTTATTTTGCCCGCCAGTGTTTTTTCATGCCCCCTCTTCGCTATCCTAATTTCTTTTTTAAGTACCCCCTTGCACTTTCTATACTCCTCTAGGGCTTCCACTGTTTTTAGTCCTTTGTATCTGGCAAAAGCCTCCCTTTTTTCCTAATCCATTCTTGTATATCCCTTGACATCCAGGGTTCCCTGGACTTGTTGGTCCCACCCTTGACCTTTACGGGAACATGCTGGCGCTGTACTCTCTCTGTTTCCTTTCTGAATGACTCCCACTGCTCTGATGTGGATCTTCCTACAAGTCCACTTTTGCCAGATGCTGCCTTGTCATATTAAAATCGGCCTTCCCCCAATTTAGAACCGGTCCATCTTTGTCCATTTCCATGACTACCTTAAATCTCACCGAATTATGGTCACTGTCACCAAAATGCTCTCGTACTGACACATCTACCACTTGCCCAGTTACATTCCTGAGAATTAGGTCCAGTACCGCCCGCCCCCTCTCTTGTAGGATTTTCTACATGCTGGCTCAAAAAGCTCTCCTGGATGCACTTTAAGAATTTTGCACCCTCTAAGCCTTTCACACTCTGACTATCCCAGTTAATATTGGGGAAGTTGAAATACCCTACTATTATTTATTTCTACACTTCTCTGAGATTTGCCTACATATCTGTTCCTCTATCTCCCCCTGACTGGGGGCCTATAGTACACTCCCAGCAAAGTGCTTGCCCCCTTTTCATTTTTAGGTTCTACCCATATGACCTCATTAGAGGAACCTGCTAAGATATCATCCCTCCTTACTGCAGTAATTGACTCCTTGATTAACATTGCAACACCCCCTCCTCTTTTACACCCCCCTCTGTTTCGCCTGAAGATTCTATACCCAGGAATATTGAGCTGCCAGTCCTGCCCCTCCCTTAACCATGTCTCTGTGATAGCAACAATATCATACTCCCATGTGTTCATCAACACCTTCAATTCATCTGCTTTACTCGCAAGACTCCTTGCATTAAAATAAATGCCATCCAGCCTTGCCATACCCCCTTCTGCCGTTACATATTTGCTCTGCCTTCCAGGCTGACTTGTTTTTTCCTCTCTATTTGGCTGTGCATCACCCCCTACTATAGCTCCACTCCGTATCCCATCCCCCTGCCAAGTTAGTTTAAACCCCCCCCAACAGCACTAGCAAACCTCCCTACAAGGATGTTGGTCCCGTTCCGGTTCAAGTGCAACTCGTCCGACTTGTACAAGTCCCACCTTCCGCAGAAGCAGACCCAGTGACCCAGGAAACTAAAGCCCGCCCTTTTACACCAACTCTTTAGCCACGCATTCATCTGCTCTATCCTCCTATTCCTATACTCACTAGCACGTGGCACCGGGAGTAATCCAGACTCTTCCAATGCCATATCCTTACAACGGAACCACTAGGCTCAGATACTGCTCAATTTACCACCCCCCTTCATTCACCTGCCAACAATCTCGATCAATCGCGACTCATACCACACATTCATAGATTCACCTTACCCTCACACACTTAGCACTGCTGCAAGCCTCACACCCACATCTCGCAGCTTTCACACACTGCCAGCTATTCAACCATGACAGGCACATCACCTAAACACATTGCACCACATTCACTGGCACACTTCCCTCTCTCTCTTGCAGGACAAGGTGGATACGAACTACTGCATCCATGCCTGGGAGCAACTGGTCTGAACAGAAGTCTTGAAGTAACCTGGAGACTTCAGCAACTTCAAATAAGATAACAAGCCACCAAACATTTCTACAAACTCACCAAGAGCCAATAGAAATCAATCAGCAACTAACCTGAAAGCAGTTGATGATCCCTTTAAATAGCGCTGGTTGGGGGTCCTTCCTGTAATTTTTTTTATTCGCTTATGGGATGTGGGCATTGCTGGCAAAGCCAGAATTTATTGCCCATCCCTGGTTGCCCTTGAGAAGGTGGTGGTGAGCCGTCTTCTTTGAACCTCTGCAGTCCGTGTGGTGAAGGTACTCCCACAGTGCTGTTAGGTAGGGAGTTCCAGGATTTTGACCCACTGATGATGAAAGATCAGCAATATACTTCTAAGTCACGATGTTGTGTGACTTGGAGGGGAACTTGGAGGTGATGGTGTTCCCATGCGCCTGCTGCCCTTGTCCTTCTAGGTGGAAGAGGTCGTGGGTTTGGGAGGTGCTGCTGAAGAAGCTTTGGCGAGTTGCTGCAGTGCATATTGCAGATGGTACACACTGCAGCCACAGTACGCCGGTGATGGAGGGAGTGAATGTTTAAGGTGGTGGATGAGGTGCCAATCAAGCAAGCTGCTTTGTCCTGGATGGTGTCTAGCTTCTTGAGTGTTGTTGGAGCTGCATTCATCCAGGCAAGTGGAGAGTATTCCATCACACTCCTTACTTGTGTCTTTTAGATGGTGGAAAGGCTTTGGGGAGTCAGGAGGTGAGACACTCGCCACAGAATACCCAGCCTCTGACCTGCTCTTGTTGCCACAGTATTTATGTGGCTGGTCCAGTTAAGTTTCTGGTCAATGGTGACCCCCAGGATGTTGATGGTGGGGGATTCGTCGATGGAAATGCCGTTGAATGTCAAGGAGGTGGTTAGACTCTCGCTTGTTGGAGATAGTCATTGCCTGGCACTTCTGTGGCGCGAATGTTACCTGCCAATTATCAGCCCAAGCCCGAATGTCGTCCAGATCTTGTTGCATGTGGGCATGGACTGCTTCATTATCTGAGGAGTTGCGAATGGCACTGAACACTGCAGTCATCAGCGAACATCCCCATTTCTGACCTTGTGTTGGAAGGAAGGTCATTGATGAAGCACCTGAAGATGGTTGGGCCTAGGACACTGCCCTGAGGAACTCCTGCAGCGATGTCCTGGGGCTGTGACGATTGACCTTCAACCACCACAACCATCTTCCTTTGTGACACCAGCCAGTGGAGAGATCCCCCCCCCCCCACCGATTCCCATTGACTTCAGTTTTACTAGGGCTCCTTGATGCCACACTCGGTCAAATGCTGCCTTGATGTCAAGGGCAGTCACTCTCACCTCACCACTGGAATTCAGCTCCTTTGTCGATGTTTGGACCAAAGCTGTAATGAGGTCGGGAGCCGAGTGGTCCCGGCGGAATCCAAACTGGGCATCAGTGAGCAGGTTATTGGTGAGTAAGTGCCGCTGGATAGCACTGTCGATGACACCTTCCATCACGTTGCTGATGATTGCGAATAGACTGATGGGGCGTTAATTGGCCGGGTTGGATTTGCCCTGCTTTTTGTGGACAGGACATACCTGGGCAGTTTTCCACATTGTCTGATAGATGCTAGTGTTATAGCTGTACTGGAACAGCTTGGCTAGAGGTGCGGCTAGTTCTGGAGCACAAGTCTTTGAGAGGTCATTAGCTGGATCGTTGAGGTCGTAAATGCCAGCACTGGCGTCAGATCTGGGTGCTACGGAGGTGAATTTCATGACCATTGTCTCTGAGCTGGTGCATTGGACAGAGAAGACAGGTGATGAAGGGAGTGAAATTGAGAGGTGCCAGAGGTACATGGGGTGGAAGGTTCTCATCATCATCATCATCATCACCATTGTCCTCATCGTCTTGTGAAAACTATTTCACCTGGACTCTCCTTGGGGTTTCTCCTGCTTCGCCAGTGTAACATTTAGCAGAGGTTCGGTGGAAACCCCATTTATGCACATAAACAGGGTTTCTACTGAACTTCTGCCAAAGTTACAGCAGCGGAGCGGGAAAGGCTATGAGGAAGTTCCTGGTGATCGAGGAGCCTTAGATAATGCAGGACAAAATCTGCCTTTGAGAGCATTTTCTCTTTGATATGCAGCGATAGGCATCACCTCCCAAATTTTCCAACATTCTCCACTGTGGATTCTAGATGAGAATTCCCCTGATGAACCCATTTAAAATAACGGATAATGCCTGCATGAAATCAGCTGATTAGGGAATGTCATATGAATGCCTTAAGTATTCCCTGCTAATATCACGAGTAATTTCTATGATTTTGTAATCGTGAGCATATTAGACAATGGATTCTTGTCAGGCTTTTAATTATAAGATAGCTGCTTATGTCAAGTGGATAAAATGGCTATTTATGTCGTGATGAATTGTTCTGAGGAACAGAAGGACAGCCTTCAGCATAAAAAATTTAGTTTGAATCATAGTTAATATGACTTTCTATTACTTTCCAGTTCCTTTATCTTGGCATCGTGACTTATGCACCCTCATTAGCACTAAGTCAAGGTAAGTTGTACATTTTCTTGAGATACTTGCTTTAGTTACTGCACAGTCAATGCTGCTATGTTTGTGTTCAATCAAATCTATACTAAGAAACAGAAAAAAATTAGGAGCAGGAGTAGGCCATTCGGCCCTTCGAGCCTGCTCTGCCATTCAATATGAGCATGGCTGATCCTCTACCTCAATACCGTATTAGCACTCTCTCCCCATACCCCTTGATGCCTTTTGTGTCTAGAAATCTATCTATCTCCTTCTTAAATATATTCAGTGACTTGGCCTCCACAGCCTTTTGTAGTAGAGAATTCCACAGGTTCACTACCCTCTGAGTGAAGAAATTTCTCCTCATCTCAGTCCTAAATGTCCTACCCTGTATCCTGAGACTGTGACCCCTCGTTCTAGATGCCCCAGCCAGGGGAAACATTCTCCCTGCATCCAGTCTGTCTAGCCCTGTCAGAATTTTCTACGTTTCAATGAGATCCCCTCTCATTCTTCTAAACTCTAATGAATACAGGCCTAGTCAACCCAATCTCTCCTCATATGACAGTCCTGCCATTCCAGGAATCAGTCTGGTGAACCTTCACTGCACTCCCTCTATAGCAAGTATATCCTTTCTTAGGTAAGGAGACCAAAACTGCACACAGTATTCTTCTTCTTCTTAGGCAGTCCCTCGGAACTGAGGATGACTTGCTTCCACATTAAAAATGAGTTCGCAGGTGGCTGATTAGCCCAATGCGGGACCTACAGTCTCTGTCACAGGTGGGGCAGACGGTGGTTGAAGGGGCGGGTGGGTGGGGTGCTTGGGTTGACGTGCACTCCTTGCGCTTGGCTTCCGCTTGCTCCCGGCGAAGAGACTCGAGGTGTTCGGCGCCTTTCCGGATGCTTCTCCACAGTACTCCAGGTGTGGTCTCACCAAGGCCCTGTATATCTGTAGTAAGATATCCTTGCTCCTGTACTCAAATCCTCTTGCAATGAAGGCCAACATACCATTTGCCTTCCTAACTGCTTGCTGCACCTGCATGTTTGCTTTCAGTGACTGGTGTACAAGGGCACTCGGGTCCCTTTGTACATCAACATTTCCCACTCTATCACCATTTAAATAATACACTGCCTTTCTGTTTTTCCTACCGAAGTGGATAACTTCACATTTATCAACGTTATACTGCATCTGCCATGTATTTGCCCACTCACTCAACTTGTCTAAATCGCCTTGAAGCCTCTTTGCATCCTCCTCACAACTCACAGTCTCACCTAGTTTCGTGTCGTCAGCAGACTTGGAAATATTATATTTGGTTCCCTCATCCAAATCATTGATATATGATATATATTGTGAATAGCTGGGGCCCAGGCACTGATCCCTGCGGTACCCCACTAGTCACCGTCTGCCACCCCGAAAAAGACCCATTTATTCCTACTCTCTGTTTCCTGTCTGTTAACCAATTTTCAATCCATGCCATTATATTACCCCCAATCCTATGTGCTTTAATTTTGCACACTAAACTCTTATGTGGGACTTTATCAAAGGCCTTCTGAAAATCCAAATACACCACATCTACTGGTTCTCCCTTATCTATTCTACCAGTTACATCCTCAAAAAACTCCGGTAGGTTTGTCAAACACGATTTCCCTTTCATAAATCCATGTTGACTGTCTAATCCCGTTGATATTTTCTAAGTGTCCTGTTATCACATCCTTTATAATAGACTCTAGCATTTTCCCTACTACTGATGTTAGGCTAACCGGTCTGTAGTTCCCCATTTTCTCTCTCCCTCCTTTTGTAAATAGTGGGGTTACATTTGCCACCCTCCAATCTGCAGGAACTGTTCCATAATTATAGAATTTTGGAAGATGACAACCAATGCATCCACTATTTCCATGGCTCACTCTTTTAGTATTCTGGGATGCAGATTATCAGGCCCTGGGGATTTATCGGCTTTCAGTCCCATTAATTTCTCCAACACTTTTTTTACTAATACTAATTTCCTTTAATTCCTCCTCCTCACTAGACCCTTGGTTCCCTAGCATTTCTGGGAAGTTATTTGTGTCCTCTTCTGTGAAGAGAGAACCAAAGTATTTGTTTAATTGCACTGCCATTTCCTTGTTCCCCATTATAAATTCACCCGTTTCTGACTATAAGGGACCTACATTTGTCTTCACTAATCTTTTTCTTTTTACATACTTGTAGAAGCTTTTACAGTCCGCTTTTACTTTCCTTGCAAGTTTACTCTCATACTCTATTTTTCCCCTCTTAATCTATCTCTTGGTCCTTTTTTGCTGAATTCTAAACTGCTCCCAATCCTCAGGCTTGCTACTTTTTCTGGCAACTTTATATGACCCCTCTTTGGATCTAATACTATCCTTAATTTCTTTTGTTAGCCATGGTTGGGCCGCTTTTCCTTTTGTGTTTTTGCGCCAGAAAGGAATGTATAACTGTTGCAATTCATGCATTCGTTCCTTAAATGTTACCATTGCCTATCCACCGTCATGCCTTTTAATGAAGTTCCCCAATCTATCATAGCCAACTCACTCCTCATACCTTCGTAGTTTCCTTTGTTTAGATTTAGGACCCTAGTTTCGGATTGGACTACTTGAGGGGAAAATTCAGTTGGTAGCGCCACCCGTTAACGCCTTAAGAGGGCGCTAAGTGGGGCGCAAACCAATTAGCGCCCGCGCGCGGCACTGCCCACGCCTCCTGCAAAATTCAGCGGGAGGTTAGTGGTGGTGCTAAACGGTAGCGCCCTGCGGCGCTGTGCCGCTGGCGATGACGTCATTGGTGTGCGCAACGCCCCGGCCACGATCTTCGGTAGCATCCCCTGATTTACCGCTGGACGCTATGTCCGACAAGGTCAGGGGGATGTACCTGCGGCCGAGGAGGCGCAATTTAAAGGCGAGGTGCGGGGCGGCCATTTTTGTTGCTAGCCGCCCCGCACCTCGCCTTTAAATTGGGTTCAGAAGGCCTGCGCTCCCGTCCCCGGCCTCCTGAACCCCCCCCCCCCAGCGGAGTGCCGGCTGCGCTCCAAGAGCCCGGCACTTCTCTTGGGTTCCGGGCTCTTTTGCCTGCACTCCTGATCCCTGGGGGCCCAGCTGGGCCCCAGGTCGTGCTGCACAAGGCCCCTCCCCTTTAAGAAGGGGAGGAAGGCCTGCAATAACGCGGCGCGACGTGCTGCAGCGTGTGGCACTGCGGTACGTAGCGCCATGATATTCACTCGCAGCGCCCCAAGAGGGAGGCCGGGCGCTTGCAGTAGCGCCACGCTTCCCTCTTGGGTTGCAACCACTCAATTTCCGGCGCGGAGGCGCTACTTTTAGTGCCCCGGCGAAGTTAGCGCCTCAATTGGGGCGCTATTCAATTTTTAGCTCCTTCACTTTCCATCTTAATGAAGAATTCTATCATGTTATGGTCACTCTTCCCTAAAGGATCCCGCACAGCAAGATTATTAATTAACCCCTTCTCGTTGCACAATACCCAATCTAGGATAGCCTGTTCCCTAGTTGGCTCCTCAACGTACTGGTCTAAAAAACCATCTCTTACATTCTCCACAGTATTATTGCTAATTTGGTTTGGCCAGTCTATATGTAGATTAAAGTCACCCATGATTACTGTCGTACCCTTGTTACATGCATTTCTGTTTGATGCCGTCCCCTACATTATTACCACTACTGTTTGGAGGCCTATAGACAACTCCCATCAATTTCATCCTTCACTAATAACGCCACCCCTCCTGCTTTTCCTTTTTGCTTGTCCTTCCTAAATATCGAATATCCTTGGATATTCAGCTCCCAGCCTTGGTGATCCTGCAGCCATGTCTCCGTAATCGCAATTATATTTTATTCATTTACATCTATTTGCGCTGTTAATTTGTCTAGCTTATTATGAATGCTTTGTGCATTCAGATGCAGCACCTTTAGATTTGTTGTCTTAACATTTTTAGACATCTTAATATTTTTTTGTTAAAATGTTAAAATATTGATGTTGGTTAAGCATATACTGTGTATAAATGTATGATTTTTTGGGGAGGGGTGTTATTTTTTAACTTGCAGTAATTTTTAATGTGATTGTACCTTTATACAGTAACTAGTATAAAAAGAGAAAATGCTGGAAATACTCAGCAGGTCAGGCAACATCTGTGGAGAGAAACAAAGTTAACGTTTCAGGTCGATTACCTTTCATCAGAACTGGAAAATGTTGGAGATGTAACAGTTTTTAAGCAAGTACAGAGGTAGGGAAAGGGGGCCGGGGAAGAAAGGACAAAAGGGAAGGCCTGTGAGAGGGTGGAAGGTAGGAGAGATTAAATGAAAAAAGGGATGATGGTGCAAGGCAAAAAGGGATGGTAATGGGACAAGTAAAGAAACAAAATATGGGTTTGGAGAAGGTGTAAATAGCAATAGCAGAATCATTACCAACAGTTGGGAGCGATGGTTATGATCTGAAATTGTTGAACTCAATGTTGAGTCCAGAAAGCTGTAAATTGCCTAATGGAAAGATGTGGTGCTGTTTCTTGAGCTTCCGTTGAGCTTCATTAGAATAGTGTAGGAGGCCAAGGACAGAGAGATCAGAGTGGGAGTGGGGCGGAGAATTAAGATGACAGGCGACCGGAAGCTCAGGGTCACATTTGCGACTGAACGAAGCTGAAGAAGCCTTAGTGTGCCAGACTTGGTGAGGCGGGGGGGCGGTATGGGCCCCACTTGGAGCAGAACATTACTGCTGCTTTAAAATAATTTTAAAAAAATTATTTCAACAGCAACTTGCATTTATATAGTGCCTTTAACGTAGTAAAATGTCCCAAGGTGCTTCACCATATGCCAGATAGGTACTCCTGGTCTCACAGGTTGTACCTCCACTGGTGCTATAAAGGGTTTCTCTGAAGGCCAGGAACACTGATTTAGCGAATCCCTGCTCTGGCCTCCCCATCCTTTATGCCAATGGCTATGTTTAGGGTGTGTGGAAGCTGTGCTCCCAACAGGCCAATCAGGAACTCTGACTTTAGGCTGGGACTGGTGTATCCTGACCCTGGCCGAACTTGCGGCCCTGCTGGCAGATTCCATTTGTTAATATGAGCATCTTGATTGCATGTAAGAAATTGCTGCCAACAAAGCTGGATTTTTAAATTGTGGTACAGTTTTTGCAAATTTGTGGCATTCATATAGAGTGGTTGCATTACTGCTACTTTTAACTTTCCAATGATAGCAAATTCTAATCAATTAGCATTTAAATAATTAACTTTTTTTCAATTGTCTCTTTTTCAGTCACTGGAGTAAACTTGTGGATTTCCATCGTAACAACAGCGCTTGTGTGTACTCTGTATACAGCACTAGTAAGAAAATTGAATTTGAATATTTACTGGAGTTAGTAATCATGAGGTTAGAAGACACTGGCCCCAAAATTTCATGGGCTGTGATCCTGCCGGGATCATGCCCGCTGGTGCTCTCCAGTGCGGACCCTGCCAGATTATGTGGGGTTTGGGGGAATCTCACCAAATTTGCATGGGGCTGGCGGGCACCTGTACGATTAGGGCACATCTTGGGCTTTTGCCTTGCCCCACTGGAAGATATGGCATGATTTGTCTGTTCTGGGAGGGTGGTGGGTCCTCTTCTGAAAACACAGCAGCTCCCCTTGTAACGTAATTTATTTTTAATGTATTTCCACACGGCATTTGTAAGAGGGCCGCGTTGAAATATATTAAAAAAATTATTTTGGAATCTTTGGGGGTCTGGGCCAGAATCCCAGTTTGAACCTACTCAATCTCTCCTTATAGGACAACCCTCTCATCCCTACAAATGAATTTAGTGAACCTTTGTTGCACCGCCTCTAAGGCAAGTATATCCTCCCTCCGATAAGGAGAACAAAGCTGTGCACAGTACTCCAGGTGTGGTCTCACCAAAGCCCTTTACAGTTGTAGCAAGACTTCTTTACTCTTATACTCCAAACCCCTTGCAATAAAGGCCAACATGCCATTTGCCTTCCTAATGGCATGTTGTACCTGCATGCTACCTCTCTGGCCGGAATTTTGCCTACCTCGGCAGGTCCGGTGGCCATGGCGGGTTACGACCCTGCTGCTAGCTCCATCCCACTGCTGAAAACTAACTTACGTTAATAGGGCCTATTAAGCCTGTCCAGCACGTTACCCGGCCCAATTAAATGGAACGGGCCTGGTGACATCATTCATGATGCGTTTTCAGCCGGGTTCTTTAAAGGGGCCATGGCCACATTAGATTTGACGTTTAATCTAACATAGTGCTGTCAGTGTACTACAGCATTGGAGTGCTGCAATGACTGCACAGAGGCAGAAGGCTGCACCCAGGTTCTCCGATTACTCTCACCATGTGCTTATAGAGGGAGTCAGAGCACGCAGGGAGATCCTCTTCCCTTCCGATGGGCGGAAGAGACCGCCCCAGGAGACCAAAACAGCCTGTTTGCGGATTGCAGCAGAGGTCACAAGCAGGGATGTGGTCAGGAGGACCTGGGTGCAGTGCCGCAAACGTTTCAATGATCTCATTAGATCACGAAACGTTAGTACAAAGCCACACTCAACCTCATCCTGCTGTGCCTCTCATCACATCCCTATCACTCTACCTTCCCTACCCTACTCCTGCACATGCTTACTCACACCAACATACCTTGCACCTCCACCCATCCCTCTCTCTCTATCTATATTATCACATTCCCATCTCACTAGCCACCCCTCACACTCACCCTCATCCTAGCGCAATCATACCAACTAACAACACACAAGGGTAGCCACTTGGATGTTTTATCTAAAATTTATGAAAAGTTTCGTAAATGTGGTGTCAAACATAAAGGGGTCGATTTTAACTCGGGTGCGGGGAATTGACGGGTTCCCCGAATTTAGTGTTTCCCACACAAATCTAAATGGGTCTGTGAGATTAATGCAATTTTAACTCAATTGGCCAATTGATTTCCAGCATGTGGGAAGCCTTGGCAATTGAGTATTTCCAGTCAGAAAGTCGCAGAATATGACGTCATCATTGCTGCTGCTTTTAAGGTCCACAGCAAGCCATGCTTCTTCTGCAGGCTTCCAAACTTCACCATTAAGATGGCACAGGAGCCTGCAGGAGCAACGGCCAGCGGGAGGGCAAGAGCTGCCCCCAAATCTGATGAGGCTTCACTCCAGGCATTGCTGGATGGTGCTAGGGCCCACAGGGAGGTCCTGTTCCCTTCTTCAGGGAGGAAGAGGCCTCCCAGTCAGACCAAGGCTGTGTGGCTACAGGTGGCTGGTGAAGTCAACTCCTTGGGGCTCACACGGCGCACCTGGATGCAGTGCAGGAAAAGATTCCATGACCTTCATCACACTGGAAAAGTAAGTACTGTATGAAGTTTCCATCACCCTCAATCTGATCCTCATTGCCTTTCCTCACCAGCACTCAGCTTTAGCGATCTCTTCCTCCATATCCCACTAGACACTCACATCCATGCACCCTTACCCATTCCCTCTCACTCTATGCTCACATTCACATAACTATTCCACCATGCAGCCCTCCCACTCCCTCTCACCCTGATGCTTTGAACACAACTGACAACACACAAGGAGAGCCCTTGGTCTTGCAACCTCACTCCATCTTTGTCCCCTTCTAAGTATCTATGCTATGCAATCTCTGCACTCACTCCTTCATTCTCACTCAACCTCCACTTGTCTCCCTCATTGCAGGAAAAGAGAGCTCACAACAGGAGAGAGCGAGCCAGGACAGGAGGAGGGCCGCCCTCATTAGCCCAGCTCACCCCCTGGGAGGAAGCTGTCCTGGAGATTGTCGGGGCTGACGGAGATGCAGAAGTTGGGGAAGGACAGACAGGTGCATCCCCGCAAGCTGGTGACAGAATAGTTTTCCATCTCATTGGCATTGCATGAGTCGCTGATAATGATTCTGAAGCTACATCATATGGACTTATGATCATCTGCAAAATGCAATGTGCATGTAACCTTGGCATCACACCTAACTTTTTCCTTGACTTCCCCACAGTACCATCGAGTGCCCCCGTCCCCAGTGTGCAGGAGGAAGAGCCTGAGATGCCAGACTCCTCAGGAATCTGCAACCTCTGAGGGCGCAGCGTCAGCAGAAATAAGTGCACCCAGCACCAGCGCAGACACTTACACCTCGGTGGGACCTTCGGGACATAGAGTTGTCACCTGGTGTATCACAGCTCACAAGTGAGCATCAGCAGATTGTGGAGACAGGGACAGCAGTGGAGAGTCCTCGTCGGAGGGTGCAGGACTCTGCATGTCGACCCTCTGCCTCTGGGTCCATCCGTAAGATCAGAGATGCTGGAACTCCATGCACAAATGCAGGAGTCTCTGGCAGGTTTTGTCTCCAGGGTCGCTGCGAGTGTGGAGCGAATGGAGGAGTCCATAGTGAACATGAGCAGAGCCTTTGTGGAGTCAGTGGCACATGAATGCATCAACACGGAAAGGATGGCTACCTACGTGGAAATGATTGCTGCCTCCATGGTAAGGCTGGCTACCGTAGAGGAGAGGATGGCTACAGTAGAGGAGAGGAGGGCTACGGTAGAGGAGAGGAGGGCTACGGCCATGGAGGTGATAAGTCACCAGGGCATGGAAAACATGGTGAATGTTCAGAATAGAATGACATCTCTTGAGGAGCGGTGGGCATCTATTGAACAGAGAACCGAGACCTTCATGGAAGTCCTTCTGAGTAGGACTGCCATTGCAGATACGGGTCCCCATGGCCCCCCTGATGTGCAGCAAGGTGCTCTCAAGCGACTTGCAGGCACTGAGGGGGACCTGACCCATGAGAGGGAGGTTGGTGGCAGACCTCAAGGAAGTGGGGGCTCCTCTCCAAGCGCTCACATTTCCATGCCACTGCAGAGCCCTCAGTCAGAGCCCCGCCAGAGTCCACACCCAACTGAGATAGACATCTCAACTCTTGCACAGCCGCAGGAGCAGCAGACTGCTGACGAGCCCTCATAGGCTCGCCACCCCAGAGGACGCCCGCCAAAGGTGTCGAGACAGGAGCAGCAGGAAAGTGAGCAAGGGGCCTCCACATCTGCTGAAGCCACAGGGGAACCACTACATAGGAGCATGCATAAGAGGAAAATAAAGCACAAACAGTCACAAGGGTAGTCACTTGGGTGAAATGTGTATTTTGTAAAAATGCCATCAGTTGTTTGTCTGGCATAAAAATTCTGATGGCAACTTCTGCAGTTGTGGCGTGTGTCATTTCGCGAATGGGACTGGAGGTCCTCTAATGCCAAGAAGGGAAGGGAAAAAAAGGCCTCCCATGCTTCTGGTAGATGCCTCAGTTGAGGAAGCGCTGAGTGAGGGTGGCGAGAGGGGTTTCGCAGGAGGTCACACTGGAGAAGTCTGTGAGGCTCCAACCTTCCACAGGTAGTGGTTAAGCCTGGTAAAAGTTGCTCCAGGCCTGAGACAACAAAGTCCTGCCACCTGCAAATGATGACTGATCAAATATCCTCTTTAATGGTTGACCTGCAGCTGATAGTCAGCAAGCCAATAGTGCTCACGCCAGGCTTCACAGGCGTGATCCCCACCAGGCGTGTTTTACATGGGAAAAGGGTTAAACAGGCAAGGGCCTGTTAAAATGGGATTATAAAGGCCAATGAGTGTTGTTTAAGGGCCCTAAAGACCAGTCCCGCCTGTTGCGGGACCATCAGACACACCTGGGTTAAAATGGCTAGGTGTCGGGAACCAGGCCGGGGGGGGGTCCCGACCCCCAGGTTTTGTGATTTTTAACCCCCCACACACCTCAAAGCCCGCCTGACGGCTGAGTTAAAATTGAGCCCAAAATCTTTATTTTCAACACTGCATTCTTGGACAGATTTGTGTGCACCTTTGGAAGTGGCTTAGTGAGTTGCAGTGAATGGTGAGACAACGGTACCCCTCGCAATGGTGATGAGTGTGAAAGGAATGGCTTGGTCATTGTAGGGATGCTTTATGGTGTAGGTTTGGGGTGGTGCCAAGCTGGTGCATCATATGGCAGCCATATGGGTGTACAGTGTAAAGTTAACTAAATCTGGCCATGATGAGGCCATCCCTGGCCTCCCGGGCAGGAATGTGCTTAGGTGCTGATGCCCTCTGTCCTGTGTAGCATCAGATGATTGCGCAGAAGGTTGGTGTTATTGGTGCTGCTAGTGTGCTTGGTGCTGCTGGTGTTGGGCTCATTGTGGTCAGATTCTGAGGACTAAGGTGAGACAGTATAACGGCACCCATGTTGATGGAATAGATGGCAGGTGAAGTACAGATGACAAAAGCATTCTGTCAATGGTGAGAGTGTTCTTCCAATGAGGTGGGACTCGATGGAGACTTTGCTGGAAAGACTTGCAAGCTACAGAATCTGTGCGGGAAATGGACTGAGCAACAGCTTCAGCCTGAGGAAAGTGATCATCTGTCAGGTGGGAGCTTTTACTGAACATTTGATGCTGTCAAGTAATCAGCTGGAGCAATGGCTACGGAATTCCCGCCTCAGGTTGACAGACATGCTTCCTGAGCAATGTGGTTGCCTTAGCCATGCAGTTAAATTTAAAAAGTAAGTTAAAAAAGCCTGTTAAGGGTCTGACAACTAACTGTTAAATCATCTCAATTGGGTTGCCCGCTGCTGCCGGTCGGATCGGGTCCACAATGACAGACACGCCTGGGGAAAAGGCACGTGGGGGCGGGATGACAATGGGTTCCCGACCCGCTGTCAAAAATAACAACTTTCCCACCCGACCCGCCACTGATCGTGCCCACTACCACTCCGGAAAATTCTGGCCCCTGTGTTTCCTTTATCAGGACACCTAAATCTCTCTGAACACCAACATTTAATAGTTTCTCACCATTTAAAAAATATTCTGTTTTTCTTTTCTTCCTACCAAAGTGAATAACCTCACATTTCCCCACATTATACTCCATCTATCACCTTATTGCCCACTTACTTAACTTGTCAATATCCCTTTGCAGGCTCGTTGTGTCCTCCTCACAGCTTACTTTCCCACCTAGCTTTGTATCATCAGCAAACTTGGATATATTACACTCGGTCCCTTCAGTATAAGTCATTAGTATAGATTGTAAATAGCTGAGGCCCAAGCACTGATCCTTGCGGCACCCCACTAGTTATAGCCTGCCAACCTGAAAGTAACCCTTTTATCCCTACTCTCTGTTTTCTGTCCGTTAATCAATCCTCAAGCCATGCTAATATATTACCCCCAACCCCATGAGCCCTTATCTTGCATAACAATCTTTTATGTGCACCTTATCAAATGCCTTTTGGAAATCCAAATATACTACATCCACTGGTTCCCCTTTATCTACCCTGCTAGTTACATCCTCAAAAAACTCTAATAAATTTGTTAAACATGATTTCCCTTTCATAAAACCATGTTGACTCCGCCTAATCATATTATGATTTCTAAGTGTCCTGTTACCACTTCCTTAATAATGGATTCCAGCGTTTTCCTGACGACTGATGTCAGGCTAACTGGCCCATAGTTCCCTGTTTTCTCTCTTCCTCCTTTCTTGATTAGCGGGGTTACATTTGCTACCTTCCGCTGGGACCGTTCTAGAATCTAGGGTATTTTGGAAGATCACAACCAATGCATCCACTATCTCTGCAGTAGAACACTAGGATGTAGGCCATAATTTCCAGGGGATTTGTCGGCTTTTAGTCCCATTATTTTCTCTCGTACTTTTTTTTACTGATCTTAATTACTTTAAGTTCCTCACTCTCATTAGCCCCTTGGTTCTCCACAATTTTTGGTATGCTTTTTGTGTCTTCTACTGTGAAGATAGATGCAATATATTTGTTTAAAATCTCTGTCATTTCCTTATTCTGCATTCTATTTTCTCCCGTCTCAGCCTCTAAGGGACCAATGTGTACTTTTGCTACTTTCTTCCTTTTTATATACTCATAGAAACTCTTGCAATCTGTTTTTATATTTCTTCCCAGTTTACTCTCATTCTATTTTCTCCCTTTTAATCAATTTTTGGTCATCCTTTGCTGGTTTCTAAAACTCTCCCAATCCTCAGGCTTACTAATATTCTTGGGAACATTATAAGCCTCTTTTAATCTAATACTAACCTGAATTTCATTAGTTAGCCACGGATAAATCTTTTTCCCCGTGGAGTTTTATTTCTCAGTGGAATGTATATTTGTTGAGAATTTTGGAATATTTCTTTTAAATGTTTGCCACTGCTTATCTACTGTCATACCTTTTAGTCTAATTTCCCAATTTACCTTAGCCAACTTGCTCCTCATACCTATGTAATTGGCTTCATTTAAGTTTAAGACTCTAGTTTCGGATTTGATTATGTCACTCTCAAACTCAGTGTGAATTCTATCATATTGTGAACACTCTTCCCCAGAGGATCCTTTACTATGAGATTACTAATTAACCCTGTCTCATTACACCTTCTCAAGGGCAATTAGGGATGGGCAGTAAATGCTGGCCTTGCCAGCGACGCCCACATCCCAGGAACAAATTAAAAAAACACAATACAAGATCTAAAATAGCTTGTTCCCTGGCTGGTTCAATAGTGTATTGTTCCTGGAAATTGTCTCGCATGCATTCCATGAACTCCTTTACTAATTTGATTTGCCCAGTCTATATGAAGAGTAAAGACCCCCACGATTATTCCATTATCTTTGTTACAAGCTCCTATTATTTCTTGATTAATACTCTGTTCAATGGTATAGCTACTGTTAGGGGGCCTATTAACTACTCTCACCAGTGCTTTCTGCCCTTTGTTATTTCTTATCTCCACCCATACTGATTCTACTCCCTGATCTTCCAGCCAAGATCCTTTCTTACCACTGTCCTTATGTCTGAGGTAGCGCCTCGTCCTCAGTGTTAGCGCCTTAAGAGAGGTGTGTAGCGCCTGATTTAGCGCTCCAATCACCTCCAGGGGCAATAGAAACCAAGTTTGCAGTCGGAGGCGATAATTAGTGCCAGGCGCTAAACTTTGCGCCCGGCCGATTAATTGCGCCCCAAATGGGCCGATACCGAATTTCTCCCCCATATGGCCTACTCCTCCTCCTATTTCTTACGTTCTTAACGTGAGTCTTGTGCCTTTATGCTTTCAGGTAATCAGCAATCGGCTGACCAGCCTGTCCCTGAGCCTCCCAGTGAGAGTGAGGCGGGAGAAGAGGAGGAGGAAGAAAGCACTGCATCACTGCATGTCTCACCCGCAGGCACCACTTCAAATACTGGCACTACGCGATCTTTAGAGGCAAGTTTAGTAGAGGGGTCTGCACTGGGTGATGCACCGGGGATGAGCAGGCTGCAGCAAGGCCAGTGGGAAAGGGTAGCTCGGGAGCCAGCTCCCCGGAGGGCGAGTTCGCGTGCGAGTTCTGCTGCACACAACTCCGATGAGGACCTCGATGGGGAGGCATTCAGAAGAAGGGTGATGGGCATGCACACCAAGATGATAGGTGCAATGGCAAGGGTGCCCAAGAGCCAGTCGGCATTCGTAAGGAGCATAGAGGAGTCCACCTCCAACATTGCACAGAGTTCTGTGCACACCATGGAGCCCATCTTTGGCAGTCTGCAAAGGATGGTGCACTCCCTGAGAGACCGTGGGGGCCCAGACCTCATGCTGCGTGTCATGGCCGATGTGGCAGCATCCATTGCCACACAGGCGGAAGCCGCGCAATGTCTTAGTGCTGAAGTGCAGTCAATGGTTGCTGTCATCGAGTCTCAGACTGCTCTCATGCAATCTCAGCTTGATGCCATGCAAGCTCTGACTGCTGCCATCGTTGCTGGGTCCACCACAGTCCACTGGGTATCTCACGGTGTCGCAGCAGGCCAGCAATCTGTGCTCCTGCAGATTGGTAGGGATGCTGAGGTGCTGCCCTGGGAGAATGGCAATGTGTCAGTCGAGCAGGAACCTGCTATCCTCTCTCAGAATAACAGCATTCCTGCTTCCACCATTGCCACTCCACCATTGCACTTGTCGCTGCCTTTCATCCAGCCAGGCCAGACTGCCGCCGCCCAGCCTGAGGTGATGCAATGTACAGCCAGGCCTTCCAGGCTCAGAGTTGTTCGAGGGCGTCCTGCAAGGCCATCTGTAGTCTCTGGCACCGACACTCAGCAGCCTTCCACCAGCCCTGCTGCAGCCACTGGGAACAGACTACGTAGGAGCAGTAGATTAGAAAAAGGGATTGTAAAGAGGGGAAGTAAGGGTTTGCACAAGGGTGATTAGTTTCTCTCTCCACGGATGTTGCCTGGCCTGCTGAGTTTTTCCAGCTTTTTCTGTTGTTATTTCAGATTTCCAGCATCCGCAGTATTTTGCTATCGTATTGGTGATTAGTTAATATTGTATATATGTGTTTACTGAAAGTTGATAATGTAGCGGTTCGTGTAGATCGCCACTAAATAAGAGAGTTTGACTTCGACGAACTATAAATAAGTTGTTTATTTACAGGAACAGGCTAATTACAGCAGGTAAGATAGCAGGTAAGATGGCTGACTGTAGGAGCACCGTGGTGTAGGTCTTGTCCCAGCGGGGACTCCACGAGGACTGAGTTCGCAGTCCTGTGGGGAGCGTGATGACGTCATCGCGTTTGTGTTGTGACGTCATCACGTTCGCGTTTCCCACGCTTAGGGCGTCTCGTGATGCGTGTCATTGCGTCGCTGGCCGTTGAGGCCGAAGTCGCAAGGCCGGGCTGTGCTTGCTGCAGGAGCGGAAGATCGCGTCGCTCCTGTCGGCTGGCCGTTGAGGCCGAAGACGCTAGGCCGGGCTGTGCCGGCGCACGCACATCACGTCTTACGTGACGTGACGTCAGCGCGCTAGGGCGCGTCTTAAAGGGGCAATGGCCCCAACAGGTAAGTTAAAGGGGCAACGGCCCCAACAAGTAAGTTATACATACAGTAAGGTAAGTTAAAGGGAATTATGTATATATTTATGTAAGGTACAACCAGTGGTACCGCCACAATAAATTTATTAATGGAATTTTGCAGAATTTGTGCTGTCTCTCATTTCAGCTTTGCGCTGTGATATGGCATGCAAAATGGATGGAATGATGGGGATGTGGTGAGCAACCGGGATGTGGGGTAGGATTTATTGGAACCGCAGTCTGATGAGACGAGCACAGTCCGCCCTTCCAGAAGGCCGATTGAGTGGCTGCCTCCACCCTTGCTGCTGTTGCTCCTCCTATTCCTCTTCCTCATCCTCCTCCTCTCCCTCTTCCTCCTCCTGAGGTGGTCCCGCTATGCCTGGCGCCAATGGCTGGGCCCTCATGATGGGCAAGTTGTGCAGCATGCAGCACACCACGACGAAAAGGGACCCAGCACATCTCCATTCACAAAATCCAGCCCCTTGTCTCCGACTAGCCAGCCGCGAGCTTGATGTGGTGGCTGGAAGAGTGCTGGCACACCAGTCTGGCGCAGGATGAAGGCATTGTGGCTGCTACCAGGATAGCAGGCATTGAGGATTCACTGTCTGTGGTCACACACCAACTGGACATTAAGTGAGTGGTAGTCTTTGCGGGATTGTTACGGGGTGACCGCAAAGCGATGTGGGTGCAGTCAGTGGCGCCCTGCACCATGGGGAAGCCCGCTATCCTGGCAAAACCACATGCACGCTCGTCCTGCTTCTCTCTGGTGATGGGGGAAGGAAATGTAGTCCCTTCTCCTTCTGTAGAGAGCCTCTGTGACCTCCCGGATGCAGCAATGGACGGCGAACTGTGAGATGTTAGCTATGTCTCCTGCTGTAGACTGGAAGGATCCGCTGGCGTAGAAATTGAGAGCGACGGCGACCTTGACTGCCACTGAGAGAGCCTCTGATCTGAGGCTCGAGGTCTGGCTGCAGGAGGTGGCAGAGCTCTGTGACCATCTCCTTGGTGTAGCGGAGCCTTCTAAGACACTGCCCCTCAGTTAAATTTATGTAGGAGAAGTGCTTCCAGAATACCCTGGGAGGGTAAGGCCTCCTGTTGAGAACCCTGTTGCCCCTCCTCCCTCTGGCCATATTTTCCAATGTTTGTCTCTGCCTCCACTGTCTCTGACATTGATGCTGGAGGGCGAGGTCGAGTGCCAATATAGCCCCCATTAACGTAACCAAGTGTAGGACTTCTAAATCTTAGCAGAATGAAATTGACAAATTTTTAGCAGGCAGAACACTCCTGAAAGTAACAAACGTTTAACTCACTGAAACCGGCTGTTTCGCTATGTGAACCTGCGAAGGCAGCATTGATTGGCCACTAAAATGAAACCGGGTGTTGATCCCTTTAAATACCATTCCTACAGCAGCCATCCGAATGCATCACGCCTCCTCTTCCTGCTGTTGTTCAGGCCAGGCGTTAAGGCAGGGGGCAAACGTTAATTTTGCATCTGGGCTGTTAAGGGGGAGTTCCAAAGTCATTGATCTGGGAGCTGCTAAGGCCTAGGTGCTAAATGTTAGCACCAACGTTAAATCCCGGGTGAATCTCGCGTGCGGTGATGGATTCACTGTGCCCCGCAGGCAAACCAATTAGCGTCCCCCCCCAGGCGCTAACAGGAGGCTCTAACATGCCAAATTTCTCCCCCAAAACTTCTGTCAGAGACTATTCAACCAGCCAACATGTGGCAATGGAATTGTTTAACAATTCAGTCAGCTGTGATGTTGAAAACTGCTGCTCTGGTTCAAAACAGGAATGGCACAAGAAACAATTGGAGATTGGGAATAGCCCAGATAGATAGATAAGTTTTGCTGGCAAATGGCATACTCACTTAAACAGATGGGAACAGGCCGTTCGGCTCAACTAATCTGTTTCCTTCAACCACCTACCGTCACTGGAAGTGAGGTGGAAACCCCGTTTATGTACGAGCAGCTCTGAAGAAATTCCAGGCCACAGTCTCTGCTTCAATCATCAACTCTGGTAGTGCATTCTACAGCCTCATAATTTAACTTGCTCAAAGCTTAAATATACTTCAATCATACATGAGACGTATAGGACAAGATGTGATTGAATTGATAGCTTTATTCAAGAGCTACTGTACAGCTCCTTTCAGCATTATCACCTCCCATTTGGCCATTGATTTAAATCTATTGTTATTTGGAATTTCTTTTCAGGGTGGTATCAAAGCTGTTGTGTACACAGATGTATTCCAACTCTGTATAATGTTGATTGGCCTTCTGACTGTGCTGATTCAAGGATCAATTCATGTTGGAGGGTTTGGAAAGATTTGGAACATTGCTGAGCGTGGTGGCCGGATTAATTTTTTAGAGTGAGTATTTTTGACTTGTGCGTTATTGGTGAAAAAAATGGTTACAGTAGAGAGTTAATGAGATCCAGGAACACTTGTGCTAAACAGTCATACCAATGCAGGAGGATTGGGCTTTTCTTAGATCTAAATGACCTATTTAAAGTTTCTAAATTTCATCCATAATGTGATATTACTCCAACTAGAGTGGAATGGAGATTTTGATATGTATCATAGTCCTATTAATGCTATAGGACCTCAATTTGCATAAATATGAGTCTCCCATCTGCTTTAGGCAGGAGCTTCATCCACCTGCAGAACGCTGCAGGTTAAATTTGGAATGACTGGAATCTGAGCAAGTAAGTAACTGCTCGTTTTTAACTGCACGCTTCCGATTTCTGTCAGTTGGGTAGTGTTAAAATCAACTCCATAAGGAAGTTGTTGTTGGTCAAGTAATTGGGGGAATATTGTTATTTCAGTTTTGACCCTGATCCAAGGAGAAGACACACATTTTGGACTATATTAGTAGGAGGCACATTTGGATGGACAGCAACATATAGTTGTAATCAAGCACAAGTACAAAGATACCTGGCCTGTAAGAGTGAAAAAGAAGCAAAAAAGTAAGTTATCACGATAATTAAAATCCAAGTTTGAGTTCTTACTTAAGAATGTGCATCAAAATTTCTATATATCTATTGTGAATTTCCTGTGGAGTTGCTAATAAATTTGAAACTAACTGGATCTCAACAGCTGACACCTCTGTTGAAATTAACTTATCTCTGGTACTTTCGAATAATCAGGATCGACTGCAACCTATATGGAGGGTATGTTGTGTTTATTCAGAGTTTAAGACAGATATAACACATTAGTTATACAGCAAAAACATACGACCGCTCCTCTTTTCACTCTCTCTCTCTCTTTTTGAACTGCCCAAGAGTGTTAGACCAAAGCCAGCATGGATCCACTCTCTGGAGCTCTCCACTCCACCGTCTGTGCTGGAGGCTTTTCAGGTCTTGCTTTTATACTCTTTTTTAGGGGTGGACCTGTGGTAGAATATCATGGCCTTATGACTGTTTTCCCCTTATCTCATCCGGCCCAGTCCTCCCAAGGCTAGAGTCTCTTATCTCATTGTGCCTTGTCCTCCCAAGTTTGGAGTCAACAACTCAGACATACTAGGCTCAGCCTTCAGATTGTTCGTAGCTGCTTGTTATCAGTTATTTATGTTCAAAGCTGTTCATGCAGCTGGCTGTGCAAACTAACTATTTTATTCCATTATCAGACTATTTTACCATGGAATGAATCATTAAATTCCCAAAGATACCCTCTATTCTATTCTCACACACTGGTTAACTTGCGTATCTTAGCAGGCAGTTTTGTTAAACAGTGTCAAAATTCTAACACGGCATTATAATATGGTTATTTATTTAAGCATCTATCCAGCTGCTCTAATACTAGTATGAAGACACTTTATCTCAAGCTCTAATACAATCATCTAAACACAGTATTATTCGCGACACAATTTCATTTGCGTAACCATATACATTTTAGGTACCCCTAATTTCTAACACCTCTTAATGGGCTTGGTCATAAATTGAGTCTCAACCTTATCTAGGGGCCGTAGTTTGACCAGGACCGTGGCTTCAGTTAGAACTTGATTTCTTTAATGTTTACAGGTATTTCAACTACTTAATTTTAAGTTTTTGGTGTGGAGCTATAACAGCTATTTTCAGTGTGTGTTGTGGAATATGAATTCTCAGTTCGTTTAGTCAGTGTTAACCACCCCTTTATATGTGAAATTTCTCTTGGCTTCATTATTAACCAGTGTAGTTTTAATTTTAAGATTATGGGCTGTAATTTGCAGACCCTATGGGTGTGTACGAGGTGCGCACATGCCCGTAGGGGCCATGCAAGTTCCGGGTTTAGGCATGTGCTAAAACCTGGAACTTGCGATGTCATCCTCTGCATCCTGGGAAAAGGGCATCCGCGGGTGGAGAGTTGGGCTATTTGCCCAGCGAATGCCCGTGAAATTCTTACGCCTGGTAAAAGCAAACGTAAGACCTGTTTTTACCAGCATAAGAGTTTTTAAAAAAAAACAGTAAAATAAAATTTTATCAATAATTTATACATTTAAAAACCTGTGAAATAAGGTAAGTTTATTTTTAGCCCCTTTAAAACATGTAAATTTATTTTTCAAAAAATTAAATTTTTGTTTTAAATATTTAATTAAATGCCATTTTAATTAATTTTAAATATGTGATGTTTTAAATTTATTTGATGTCTAGGTGTATTTTTTTGGGTATTCCCATTCATACTTATGGAGATTCCGTACATACAGATTCCCCATAAGTATGAATGAGGATTTCCTTCTGTCATTTGTTGGTCTGGCCCACGTGATCCCAGGGGTGCTCGCGAACTGCCTGCGCCCCTGGGATACGTGGGCCTCTGCCCACGTGTACCCGGAGAGCCCCAGGACTGCGAGTCTCCATGGATCCCGAGGCCCCAGGTACGCGGGCATTTTATTTGCGGATCGGAGGCATTCCCCCGCGGGAAGCCTCCAACCGCAAATTCAGGGCCAGTATCTTGTCACACCTCAGAGCATCATACCTGAAAAGTGTCATACATCCATAACGCACACAAGTGTGACTGGTTCAAATAACCACTTATTTGTTGTTCCCAATCAAATAATTGATTGACTAAATGTGAAAAGTGACAATAAGGAATGAGGAATCAGCAGAAAACTAAGCAATCAAATTCCTAAATGTTTTCTTTCAAAGCTATCATTCAGGAACTAGCAACAACCACAAAACTGACTAATCAAACTGCTGAAATAATTTCTATAAAACTTTTCAACCACCATTTTCCCTCTTCACATAAGTCAACCACTAGAAATAATGACCCGAAATGCCACACCATTTTAGTCGCTTTTTCCATGAAATTTGGGAGAATTTTCTTTTGGCAGCAAAATGGGCTGGTAGTCGTTACTGCAAGTTTTCCGCCCCAAAATTAATCCATTTCACTTTCCAAACCACCTTATATATGCTAATATACGGTGCTGCTGTCACAAATTTCTTGGTTTTATACTCTTAATGCACTAGGGGTAAATTGGAATGAGAAATATATGACACAGCTGCTGTCAGGATTAGCTGCGACAGCGGAAGTGAGGAGTTTGCAGCAAATTTGAAGAGTAGTTACTGCAGGTGGGAACGACTTTTGGAGTGATTTTATTTGACATTCTGCCTACACAATCTTGCTTCTGACAGCTTCTCAGAGTGTGAGATTACAAGGTAATTTTGACCTCGCCCCACCCACAGTGAGGGCTTCTCAGGAGCAAGTATGGGATCCGCTATTGGCTTACCTTTGTATGCATTATCATGGAGGGGCGGTGAACAGGAGAAAATGGAGTAAAGGAGAGTGCATTTAAGGAAGATGTACCCAACCTGATATAACCCCCTCCTCCAAAGAATATCCAGACAATACAGGTCCTTTGTGGACCTTAGTGAGCAGATGTGTATTGGAAGAGTGCACTGCGCCAAAGAGGCAATAGGGAAGCCCTGGTATGAGGATCTACACTGGGTCATTTCAGGAAGAATAAGGATCTCTGTAATATTAGCTAAGGTACAGTATGGGTATGCATTTGTCAGGTGTTTGATGCATTTTACAGGAGAGTTGAGAATTAATTGATTTTCGCATCACAGCAAGGCAGCAGTGAAATTGGAGCCATCTACTTTTGCAGGGTTACTAGCTTTTCTAAGGTCCAGAGTGCAATAGATGGCACCAACATTACTTTGTGAGTTCTGACAGTCAACCCTCTCAACTCCCTCAACAGAAAGGGCTTTTGTTAGATCCGTGTGTTAATGGAGACACGGAATGCAGGAGTTGATTTAACAAGTGTTTACTGAACAAAGTCTGGAGGTGAACTAACTACAGAAGACGCTATACAGGCTTATATACCCGAGTGGTCACTACTGGTACTACAGTATACAGGGGCTTCAAAAACATAGTTCCTCTTAAAGGTACATACACTACAATTCCTCCCCTTTTTAGATAAATAGTACATAACATTTTAAGCAATCATTAAATAACATTTTTACAAGAACAATAATATACACATTTGCTGAAGTTAATCAATTACAAATTCAGTCTCTCTGGAGGCTTCCTGACTCGGTCCGGATAACGCCTCGGTGCTGTAGTAGGTTCTTTTGGCAAGGTCGATTCGGCTTCAATGCCAGTGTCGGGTTCATCTGGTTCCAGTATCACCGGATCGGAGGTAGATACTATGGGTATCTCTGATTCATCACTAGGCGTATAGAGTTGTGGTGTAGGTTGTCCTTTTTCAGATGACTCTTATGATCTGGTCAGCATGGCGCCTTATTATGCTTTCTCCAATGTCCACGGTATACATCAGCGGTCCTAGTCGTGTGCAAATAGTTCCAGGCTGCCATTTCTCGGTACGGTAGTCCCGGGCCAAAACTGGTTGACCTATCTGGAAGGTTCTCGTTGGCCTTTCATTCATGCTTTGAAATTGCCGGTTCTCTACGTCCCTTCTGACGTTTGGCTTGACCAAATCCAGCCGGCATCTTAGGCTTCTATTGAAAAACATCATGGCGGGGGTTTGGTTTGTAACCACATGTGTTGCATTCCTGTACGCAAACAAGAAGTTATCTACCTTATGTTGTAGATTTATGTCTTCATTACCCATGGCCTTTATGGCCTTCTTGAAGGTCTGGACAAACCTTTCAGCCAATCCATTGGTGGCGGGATGGTATGGGGCGGACATGTAGTGCTTAACCCCATTGTTTTTTAAGAACTTCCTGAATTCTTCGGATGCAAATTGCGGTCCATTATCAGAACAGATCTGTTCAGGCAGCCCATTCCTGGCGAATATGGTCCTTAATACTGTGATGGTTTTTTCCGTGGTGGTGGAGGACATCTTTATTACCTCCGGTCACTTGGAGTGTGCATCCACCGCGATTAAGAACATTGAGTCCATAAATGGACCAGCAAAGTCGATATGTACCCTTTGCCATGGAGATGAGGGCCACTCCCATGGATGTAGAGGGGCTTGTGGTGGGGCGTTTTGGACCTTCTGGCATCCTAGACAGCTCTTGGTCATTTCTTCGATGTCTCCATCAATACCTGGCCACCACACAAACGCTCTGGCTAAGTTCTTCATTTTCACTCCACCCAGATGCCCCTCGTGAAGCTCCTTTAGCATTCTATCCTTGAGTTTGGGTGGAATCACCACTCTGGATCCACACATCAAGGTTCCTCGGCACACTGACAGCTGTTCTCTTCTTTGCGAGAATGCTGGCAACAGTGGTTCGCCATGTGCTGGCCATCCCTTCACCGTTAAATCGTAGACTCGTGAGAGAGTCGGGTCATTTCGCGTTTCCTTTTCAATGGTAGAATTTGTCACCGGTAGACATTCCACTATGGTCGAGTGGAACATCTCCACTGGGTCCACTGTAGGCGCCTCTTCCACCATTGGCAACGGTAGGCGCGATAACCCGTCAACATTCCCATGCTGTTTTGTTCCATTGTATTCTATGTCATATTGGTGTGCCCCTAGGAAAAGGGACCACCTCTGTAGCCTTTGCGCTGTCATAATGGGAACGCCCTTTTTAGGGTTGAATATGGAGACGAGGGGTTGATGGTCAGTCAACAAGGTAAATTTTTGTCCGTGTAGGTAATGGTTGAATTTCTTCACCCCCCACACCAGGCTGAGTGCCTCCCTGTCGATCTGGGCATAGTTACGCTCAGCTGAGTTCAATGAGCGTGACGCAAAAGCTATCGGCCGCTCCGAGCCATCAGGAAATCTATGCGATAATACCGCTTCCACGCCGTAAGGGGATGCATCGCACGCCAGTCTGATTGGCAGTGATGGGTTGTAATGAGTCAACACTTCCCTGGACGTGATCAAGCCTTTGCATTTATGGAAGGCACGTTTACAGTCTTCGCTCCATTTCCAAACTACTCCCGTTTGTAGCAGTGCATTAAGAGGGTGCAGAACCGTCGATAAGTTCGGTAAAAATTTATGATAGTAATTTACTAATCCCAGGAACGACCTTAATTGTGAGACATTTTCAGGCGCTGGGGCCTTTACGACCGCTTCAATTTTTTCAGGTGACTTATGCAACCCTTCTTCGTTAATGACATGGCCACAATATGATATTTGTTTCTGGAAAAATTCGCACTTGGGGCGATTTGCTCGTAGGCCCCGTTCTCTCAGCCTTGTGAGCACCTGCTCCAAGTTGGCAAGGTGCTCGTTGTCGTTTTCTCCTGTTACAAGGATGTCGTCTAGGTAGCATTGAGTCCCTGGAATCCCTTGGAGGACTTGCTCCATAGCTCTTTGCCAGATAGCCGGAGCTGATGCCACTCCGAAAACCAGTCGATTGTACTGGTACAGGCCTTTGTGTGTGTTTATCGTGAGATACTTTTTAGAGGCCTCCTCAACCTCCATCTGTAGATATGCCTGTGCTAAGTCAATTTTGGTGAAACGTTTCCCTCCGGATAGTGAGGCGAAAATATCTTCTATCCTCGGAAGAGGATACTGTACCGTGTGAAGAACCGGGTTTACAGTCACCTTGAAGTCCCCACAGATGCAAACTTTTCTCTGTTCTTCAGATTTATCATTATTCAACGTTTTCTTCATGACCGGGATGATGGGTGTTGCCCACTCGCTCCAATCTACCTTGGATAACACGCCTGCTTTTTCCAAATTCTCCAGCTCTGCCTCGACAGCTGGACGAATTACGTATGGCACCGGCCTTGCCTTAAAAAACTTGGGAATTGCCGCATCTTCCACTTTTATTGAGGCGGTGGCGCCTTTCAGGGTTCCTAGTTCCTGTTGAAACACTTCTTTGGCGTTAGCCAAGATTTCTTTTAATCGTCCAGGTATGACGTCATCATCGTTTTTTTTCTTACTGGTCACCATCAGTGCCTGAATGGAGTGCCAGTCTAAACGTATCTTTCTGATCCATTCACGTCCCAACAACGGTGGACCACCATCTTGCAGAACGTATAAATACAACTTCTGTATTTCCTTGCCGTTGTATACAACAGGCACCCTTATTTTCCCTCTGGGGTATACTTTCTGCCCCGTATATGCCTTCAAGATAATGGATGTGTCTTTCAAAGGTATATGCGGAAATAGCCGCTCGTAATCCCGTCGACTCATGACGGTCAGAGCTGATCCTGTATCTAGCTCCATTTTGACTGGGGGCCCCGCTATCGTGAGGGTAACCCAAATGGTCTGGTAATCTTCTTTGGCAATTACATTATGTAATTTGAGACAGCTTAGTCTCTTGTTTCCGGAGTCGCTATCGCTCTTCTGGTCTTCGGAGCTACTGTCCGTCATCATTTGTACCTTTCTGTACTTTTCCTTATTGACCTTTTTACTGTCAGCGGATTTCTTTCCAGATCTGCATACACGTGCAATGTGTCCCATCTTTCTGCATTGCCTGTATGCTTTGTCCTTGAACCAGCAGTCCTTCTGGTCATGGGTGGATCTGCCGCAGCGATAACATCTCTCGAAACCCTGTGTCATTTCATGGGTGCCGAAGTCCTGTGGCTTTTGCTGTATCTCTGCAGCTCCTCTTGCTGCTGCTTCGTATGATACAGCCACACTGAAAGCTTTGTCCAGTGTCAAATCTTTCTCAGAAAGTAGTCTTTTCTGTGTTCCTTCGCTTAGGAGACCGCAGACGAATTTGTCTCTAGAGAATCTGCCAGTCCTGCCCCGAATTGGCAGTGCTTTGACAGCTTTCGTAATTCGGTGAGGTAATCAGCGTTACTTTCATTCTTGTGCTGATTCCTCCTGAAGAATTTGAATCGTTCCGCTATCAGCAGCGGTGTTGGGTTTAAGTGCTCTTGTAAGGTATCAACAATCTCCTTAAAATTCTTGTCCATCGGTTTGGCTGGAGTGATCAAGTTTCGTAACAGCCCGTATGTCCTTGCGCCCATCAGATTTAGAAGTACCGATGCCTTTTTATCATCCGCTACTTCATTCGCCTTGCAATATACCTCCACTCTTTCCACATATGTGGTCCAATCTTCTATATCACTATCGAAAGCAGTAATATTGCCAGTCTTCGGCATCTTGAAAATCTAAAATGGCGCTTCCCGCGCTTTTCCTCCGTCCCCGATGGATCAAAATGGCGCCTCCCGCGCTTTTCTTTCTTCCCCGCCGAGTTAAGATGGCGCCTTCCGCGATTTCCCGCCGCTGCCGCTGCTGCCAACGCTGTTCTCCGCGGGTCCCGTTGCGACCTGCAGCTTTTCGCGGTATTTCTATTTTTTTTTATATATCGCTTCAATAGTTTCTCCGTTACTTGGAGAACCGTTCCCGTCGTGGAGCGGACCCTCTGGGACTTTCCCCTCCCTCTGCTCGGTCTGAACGCCGACCTGCTTTGCAGCACCGGCCGCGCCCTGAGTGCTCCACCCTCTCTCTCTCTGCTTCTGCTTCCCGACTTGCTGCCCGGCCCCGTTGCAGAGCCACCCGATTGAGCTCTAGCCCGCCGCAGCCCAGGAAGGATCAGTGCACTACCTGCCACCAGCCCATTTAGCTGGTGAAACCACAGGTTTTTTGTTCTTGCTTCTGGCTTCGACCTTCGTCTGAGGAATCGATCTCCTTGAGGTGCTGCCGAATTGCAGGTAAGTTCGTTTCTAACTCGTCGCCACTGTTAGATCCGTGTGTTAATGGAGACATGGAATGCAGGAGTTGATTTAACAAGTGTTTACTGAACAAAGTCTGGAGGTGAACTAACTACACAAGACGCTATACAGGCTTATATACCCGAGTGGTCACTACTGGTACTACAGTATACAGGGGCTTCAAAAACCTAGTTTCTCTTAAAGGTACATACACTACAGCTTTCATTCCTTCAGTGTACAGATTGCGTGTGACAACATGCAAAGGATTCTGTACCTCAACGTGAGGTATGCTGGAAGTTGTCACAATGGATTCTTCCTTCGAAACTCGACCCTCCCTGATCACTTCAAGGAAGAAAATCATGTCAACGGATGGCTTGTGGGCGCAAGGCCTATCATTGTTCCCATGGATAATGACTCTATTAAGACTTGCTGAACAGCAGCAGAGGAGTGTCTCTACTAGAGTGGTCGTCAATATGACAATTTGAATCTTAATAGGGTACTTTTTGCTGCCTTGGCAGGCTGGGAGGGGCTCTGCAGTATGCTCCAGCTCGCATGTCCAGCATAGTTGTAACCTGCTCTGGCCCACAAGACTCGGCCATACAAAAAGGCCTGGACTTGGCCATTCTTGGCTGCTTCTGTGGTGCAGTAAGGACATGGGACTGAGGTGACACTCCACTCATGGTAGCTTGCTCCTGGGAAGGATCCGCTGCATATCTGGAACTTGTTCCTGGGCAGCCTGGTGTTGCCTCCTCCACTGGTATGGTCCTCTGAGGAGGAAAGCCAGAGCCCTAAGAGAGGGCATGACCAGGCAGGTTGATTCCCACTGATCAGTGGGATGACTGGTCTAATGCTAGCTATCTAATCCTGATTGCCTGAGCATGTGCAGCTTGCAGAATTTTCCAGCATGCAATCTGCATATCAACAGAAATTGAAGGATAGGAGGGCTCCTGTGAGGATTTGAGATCTTCTTCGCTTTATCCAAAAGTCCTTGCAAGTGGAGATTGAATTCCCAAAGCTTTTGTTTCAGGCACGTGATGACATTTATATAAATAGATTAACAATTGTGATTTTATGAATCCCTCACAGCCAAACAATACCCATAAGCAGCAACACCTGTAGAAAACAATGAGGCTAGGAATAGACATCAGGAGAACATAGACAGACTGGTGAAATGGGCAGGCACTTGGCAGATGAAATTTAACGCAGAGAAGTGTGAAGTGATACATTTAGGTAGGAAGACCGAGGAGAGGCAATATAAACTAAATGGTACAATTTTAAAAAAGGGTGCAGGAACAGAGCGAGCTGGGGGTGTATGTGCACAAACCTCTGAAGGTGGCAGGACAAGTTGAGAAGGCTGTTAAAAAGCATATAGGATCCTTAGCTTTATTAATAGAGGCCAAGGGCTCAATTTTGCCAGGCCCGAGGAGGTGGGATTTGAGGCGTGTGAGGTGTTAAAATCGCAAAAAATGGCGATCCTGCCTCCATCCTGCCTCCAAGCAATTTTCCCAGCATCAGGGTTGCAGACCCCGATTCCATCCCGCCTCCAAGAGGATAGGCCCTTAAAGCCCTTAACCACTTAATTGCTTCTATAATCCAACTTTGAGAGGCCTTTCTGATTTTTAGATATTTCCCCCATCCTACACGCCTCCTCTGGAACACGCCAGGTAATCCTGGCGGCCTCATAAGTGGATTGCTTAGCAACAGCTGCAGCTCCATCATTAAAAAGGAGTTTTCAGCAATCATCATTTGTAGGTGGCAGAACTTTGTTGTCTCAGGTCTAGGGGAACTTTCAACAGGCCGACTCATTGTTGTGGAAGTTTAGAGCCTGAGACCTGTTAGATCCGTGGTTCAGTGGATAAATAATTACACGGATGCTGTACATAAACAAATAACAGGTCTTTACTGGAGGAGGGTAATCTCTAGACTGGGGTACAGAGGCATGCGCACAGCTTATATACCGGTGTGGTCACTGCCGGTACTACAGTATACAGGAGTTGTAAAAAGTAGTTCTGACTTAAAGCACATACACTAAAATTCCTCCCTTTTTAGATTAATAATACCCCCTTAATATTCAAATAACAATTACATTTTTACATGTACATTCAATAACAAAAGTCCATTTATAGATTCAGTCTTTGGGGCGGCTTCCTGACCCTTTCGGGATAGTGCCTTTCCGGAGGTTCTTGTTCTTGGTGCAGAGGCGATTCTGACCCCCTTTCATCGGGTAGTTCATCGGGTTCCACTGCTACTGGGTCTGAAGTAGATACTACCGGTATGTCGGGTTCATCCCCAGGTACTCGAGACATGGGGTTGACGCATTCCTGTGATGCTAAGATCTGATCGACGTGGCGTCTCACAATGTTCTCCCCGACATCCACTGTGTACATTAATGGCCCCTGCCTTGTACATATCGTTCCGGGTTGCCACTTCTCTGTTCGATAGTCCCGGGCCAAGACTGGTTGCCCTACATTGAAGCTCCTTGTCGGCTTCTCGTTGATGTGCTGGAATTGTTTGTCCTCAACATTTCTTCGCACATTTGGTCTGAGCAAGTCCAGACGAGATCTCAACCTTCGGTTAAAGAACATCATGGCCGGGGTCTGGTTGGTAACTGCATGTGTCGCGTTTCGGTAGGCTAATAAGAAATTGTCCATCTTATGCTGTAGTGGAATTTCCTCGTCGCACATGGCCTTTATCACCTTCCTAAAGGTTTGTACGAACCTCTCAGCCAATCCATTGGTGGCTGGATGATACGGGGCGGATGTGTAATGCCTTACCCCATTCCTTTTCATGAATTTTTGGAACTTGTCGGACACAAACTGTGGTCCATTATCAGAGCAGATCTGCTCTGGCAACCCGTTTCTGGCAAATATGGTCCGTAGGACTGCAATCGTTTTCTCTGTAGTCGTTGAAGACATCTTTATCACCTCAGGCCACTTTGAATGAGCATCCACTGCTATTAAGAACATTGAGTCCATGAATGGACCAGCGAAATCAATGTGCACCCGTTGCCATGGAGAGGAGGGCCACTCCCATGGGTGTAGAGGGGCATGTGGTGGTGCATTTTGGACCTTCTGGCATCCTAAGCAGCTCTTAGTTAGGTCTTCGATTTGTTGATCGATTCCCGGCCACCACACATAAGCCCTAGCTAGGCTTTTCATTTTCACTCCCCCCAGATGACCTTCATGTAGCTCATTTAGCACTCTCTCCCTTAACTTGGGTGGAATCACCACTCTGGATCCACACATCACTGTCCCCTGGCATACTGACAGCTGTTCTCTTCTGGATGAGAATGCTGGCAACAGTGAGTCGCCATGTGTTGGCCACCCCCTCACCGTCAATTCATATACCCGTGACAGCGTCGGATCATTGTGGGTCTCCTTCTCTATATCCGCGTTTGTTACTGGCAATCGTTCAATTATTGACAAATAAAATATCTCTTAAAAGACAGCAAAAAATAACAAAAAGATTGATTAAGAAAGGGAAGATAGATTATGAAAGTAAATTAGCAAAAAATATAAAAACAGATAGTAAGAGTTTTTATAGTTGTATAAAAAGAAAAAGGGTGGCTAAAGTAAATGTTGGTCCCTTAGAGGATGAGACCGGGAAATTAATGGTGGGAAATATGGAGATGGCAAAAACACTGAATGAATATTTTACATCAGTCTTTACAGTAGAAGACACTAAGAATATCCCAACACTGGACAAACAGGGGGCTAAAGGGGGGGAGGAGCTAAACACGATCAAAATCACTAAGGAAGTGGTACTCGGTAAAATAATGGGACTCAAGGCGGATAAATCACCTGGACCTGATGGCTTACATCCTAGGGTCTTGAGGGAAGTGGCGGTAGGGATTGTGGATGCATTGGTAATAATTTTCCAAAACTCCCTGGACTCGGCAAAGGTCCTGGCAGACTGGAAAACTGCTAATGTAACACCCTTATTTAAAAAGGGCAGTAGACAGAAGGCTGGAAACTATAGACCGGTTAGCCTAACGTCTGTGGTAGGTAAAATTTTGGAGTCCATTATTAAGGAGACAGTAACAGGACATTTGGATAATCATAATTTAATAGGGCAAAGTCAGCATGGTTTTATGAAGGGGAAGTCATGTTTGACAAATTTGCTGGAGTTCTTTGAGGAAGTAACGTATAGGGTGGATAAAGGGGAACCAGTGGACGTAGTGTATTTAGACTTCCAAAAGGCATTTGACAAGGTGCCACACAAAAGATTATTGCTTAAGATAAAAAATCACGGGATTGGGGGTAATATTCTGGCATGGATAGAGGATTGGCTATCTAACAGAAGGCAGAGAGTTGGGATAAATGGTTCATTCTCAGACTGGCAATCAGTAACTAGTGGTGTTCCGCAGGGGTCAGTGCTGGGTCCCCAACTCTTTACAATCTATATTAACGATTTGGAGGAGGGGACCGAGTGTAACATATCAAAGTTTGCAGATGATACTAAGATGGGAGGGAAAGTAGTGAGTGAGGAGGACATAAAAAACCTGCAAGGGGACATCGACAGGCTAAGTAAGTGGGCAGAGATTTGGCAGATGGAATACAATACTGGAAAGTGTGAGGTTATGCACTTTGGCAGGAAAAATCGTAGAGCAAGTTATTATCTTAATGGCAAGAAACTGGAAAGTACTGAAGTACAAAGGGATCTGGGGGTCCTGGTGCACGAAACTCAAAAGGTTAGTATGCAGGTGCAGCAAGTGATTAAGAAGGCCAATGGAATGTTGGCTTTCATTGCTAGGGGGATAGAATATAAAAATAGGGAGGTATTGCTTCAGTTGTACAAGGTATTGGTGAGACCGCACCTGGAATACTGCGTACAGTTTTGGTGTCCATACTTAAGAAAGGACATACTTGCTCTCGAGTCAGTACAAAGAAGGTTCACTCGGTTAATCCCGGGGATGAGGGGATGGACATATGAGGAGAGGTTGAGTAGATTGGGACTCTACTCATTGGAGTTCAGAAGAATGAGAGGCGATCTTATTGAAACATATAAGATTGTGAAGGGGTTGGATCGGGTGGATGCGGGGAAGATGTTCCCGATGATGGGTGAAACTAGAACTAGGGGGCATAGTCTTAGAATAAGGGGCTGCTCTTTCAAAACTGAGATGAGGAGGAACTACTTCACTCAGAGGGTGGTAGGTCTGTGGAATATGCTGCCCCAAAAAGCTGTAGAAGCTACATCATTACATAAATTTAAAACAGAAATAGACAGTTTCCTAGAAGTAAAGGGAATTAAGGGTTACGGGGAGCGGGCAGGAATTTGGACATGAGTCTAGGTTCGGATCGGTCATGGCCCTGTGGGTAGCGGAGCGGGCCCAGGGGCCGTGTAGCCTGATCCTGCTCCTATTTCGTGTGTCTAATTCTGTTAGATTCAGGAGATGGTTCTGTGATAGTGGATTGGCGGTTAGGATCAGATCAGCCATGATCTTATTGAATGGCGGAGCAGGCTCGAGGGGCCGATTGGCCTACTCCTGCTCCTATTTCTTATGTTCTTATGATAGGGTCCACTGCTGGTGCTTCCTCCACAGTAGGCACTGGCAGGCGCGATAGCCCATCAGAGCTCCCATGCTGTCTCGTGCCTTTATATTCTATTTCATAATGATTCGCCCCTAGAAACAGGGACCATCTTTGTAACCGCTGTGCAATCATTACTGGCACGCCCTTCTTGGATTAAAGATGGAGACAAGTGGTTGGTGGTCAGTCAGCAAGGTGAACTTCTGTCCATGCAGATAGTGGTTGAATTTTTTTACTCCCCATACTAGGCTGAGGGCCTCCCTGTCAATCTGGGCATAGTTGCGCTCGGCTGAGGTTAGTGACCGAGACGCAAAGGCTACTGGCCTCTCCAACCCGTCTGGGAATTTGTGCGACAGCACCGCTCCAATGCCATAGGGTGATGCATCACATGCCAAACGAATTGGTAGTGCTGGGTTGAAATGGGCCAACACCTCTTTTGATGTGATCAATTCTTTACACTTCTGGAAAGCTCGTCTACGTTCGTCATCCCACTTCCATGGTACCCCTGTTTGCAGTAGGGTGTTCAGCGGGTGTAATACCGTAGACAAATTTGGTAAGAACTTGTAGTAATAGTTTACCAGCCCGAGGAACGACCTCAGTTGTGACACATTTTCCGGCGCTGGAGTCTTGACTACTGCCTCAATCTTGTCAGGGGAGTTATGTAACCCCTCTTCATCGATGACGTGGCCACAATACGAGATCTGTTTCTGGAAAAACTCGCACTTGTGGCGATTAGCTCGTAGTCCATATTCCTTTAATCTGGCGAGCACCTTCTCCAAGTTAGCGAGGTGATCACCGTCATTTTTGCCCGTGACCAAGATGTCGTCCAAATAACACTGGGTCCCTTGCAGGACCTGATCCATCGCCCTTTGGCAGATAGCCGGAGCCGAGGCTACTCCAAACACCAGCCGGTTGTATTGATAGAGACCTTTATGGGTGTTGATCGTAAGGTAATGTTTCGAAGCTTCTTCTACCTCCATTTGCAAGTACGCCTGGGTTAGATCAATTTTGGTGAAGCGTTTACCACCAGATAGCGAGGCGAAAATAACCTCAATTCGTGGAAGCGGATATTGCACCGTGTGAAGGACTGGGTTCACTGTCACCTTAAAATCCCCACAGATGCGGACCTTCTTTGGTTCCCCAGGCGTATTACTCAACGACCTCTTCATTACAGGAACGATGGGTGTAGCCCACTCGCTCCAGTCCACTTTGGACAGTACTCCTGAACGTTCCAACCCTTCCAGCTCTGCTTCAACCGCTGGTCTGATCGCATAAGGCACTGGTCTGGCCTTCAGAAACTTTGGGCTTGCATTATCCTCTATTTTAATTGTTGCTGTTATTCCTTTTAGTGTTCCTAGTCCCTCCTGGAACACTTCTTTTGCGTCAGTTAGCATTTTTGACAGTCGTCCAGGTGTGACGTCGTCATCCTTTTTGGCTCCACCTTCAGTGCCTGTATGGAATGCCAATCTAAATATATCTTCCGGATCCATTCACGTCCTAGCAGTGGTGGTCCTCCATTTGGCAATACATATATATCCATTTTAGGTATTTCCTGACCTTTATATGTCACTTTCAACCTTATTTTTCCTTTGGGGTAGATTTTTTGCCCCGTATACATCTTCAAGACAATCTCTGTAGCTTTCAAGGGTATGTGTGAAAATAGCTGCTTGTAGTCTCTTTGATTTATGACTGTTAGAGCTGACCCTGTGTCCAATTCCATTTCCACTTGGACTCCGTCTATCTTGAGTGTAACCCAGATAGTCTGGTGATCCTCCATTTCGGTTACCTTATGTAGTTTCAGACAACCCAGCTCCTTGCTTCCGGAGTCTGTGTCACTTTTCTGTTCATCTGAACCACTGTCCATCACCTGGTGTACCTTTTTGTACTTCTCCTGTGGAGATTTCTTACTGTTGGTTTTCTTCCCAGACCTGCAGACTCTTGCTATGTGTCCTGCTTTCCCACACTGTCTGCACACTTGGTCCTTGAACCAACAATCTTTCTGGTCATGTGTTGTTTTGCTGCAGCGATAGCACTTCCCTGTTCAATAGGTCATTTCGTTGGTGCCATATTCTTGCGGTCTCCGTTGTATCTCTGCAGCGCCCCTTGCGGCTGCTTCGTGTGATACTGCCATACTGAAAGCTTTGTCCAGCGTAAGGTCCTTTTCTGATAGAAGCCGTTTCTGGGTTCCTTCACTTTGTAGCCCACACACAAACTTGTCCCTTAACGTGTCTGCTAGTCCCGCTCCAAACTGGCAGTATTTCGATAGCTTGCGCAGTTCCGTTAGGTACTCAGCATTGCTTTCGTCTTTGTGTTGGTTCCTTTTATGGAACTTAAATTGTTCTGCTATCAGAAGTGGTGTAGGGTTTAAGTGGTCCTGTAGGATTTCTACTATGCTTTCAAAATTCTTGTTTACCGGCTTCTCTGGGGTTATTAGATTTTGCAGTAACCCATAAGTTTTTGCACCCATGGAATTTAACAGAACCAGTGCTTTATTAGCATCTGGCACTTCATTCGCCCTGCAGTACACCTCAATACGTTCCACATATGTCGCCCAATCTTCGACTTCATTGTCGAACGTAGAGATACTGCCACTCTTCGGCATCCTTGGTTGTGTGTTAACTATCACCAATGGCGCCTCCCGCGCTTCCCTTTCTTCTCCGCTGGCACAAAATGGCGTCTCCTGTGCTTTCCTTCCTTCCCGCGCTCGCCCGTCTTCTCTGCTGCGGCTTCACAAAATGGCGTCTCCCGCGCTCTTCCTTCTCCGCGGCTCAATGGCGCCTCCCGCGCTCTCCCTGCTTCTCCGCGGCTCAATGGCGTCTCCCACGCTCTCCCTGCTTCTCCGTGGCTCAATGGCGTCTCCCCTTGCTTCGCCCCGCGGACCCTGATCAGCCCGTGATCCCTGGCTGTGCTCTGCGCGTTCTTCTCTTGATATTTGTCAACGCCGCTCAGTCTAGAACCCGGCTGTTTCTTACCCTCTCTCCGGTTTGCAGTATTTTTCCTCGACGCCGCTCGGTGATCAACCCCCGGCTGCGCCCTGCTCTCTTCACCCTCTTTCTTACCCCGTCGACGCTGCCCGGCTCTCTCTCTCTGCCGTCGGTCGGCTCCAGCTGCCGCTGCTCGGGAAGGGTCTGCTCTGGACCTGTCTTCGGTCTCTTACTGCTCATCAGCCACCAGGAGGCAGCCAGAAGTTTCGCTTCAGTGCCCATGTCGCATCACGGCTTGCAGAGTTCCCACGTCCCAGCTGAGCTGAAGAACGCCGACTAAGTGTTTATCCGCCACGACGCTCATTGGGACCCGCTCAAACCCCCTTACACTGGTCCTTTCCGTGTGATAGAGCCGGGAGACAAATCTTTTTCGGTCGATGTTGGAGGTAAACCGGACCACATTTCGGTTGACCGGTTGAAACCTGCTCACTTGGACCTTGACCGCCCAGTCGAGATCGCACAACCGCCGAAACGTGGCCAACCGCCCACAGTCGCCGTGCCAGATCAAAAGCAACTGCCCGCCAGCTCGCCCGCCGTCCATCAGCTTCCACTTCCAGGCTACAGAAGTCGATCTGACAGGCTCGTCAGGTCCCCTCGCCGTTTGACTTTTGCTATTAAAGACAATTCTGGGGGGGCGCATGTGGCGGAGCCACTAAGGGACTCCAATCAATTGTATATAATTCCCTTTAATAATATGTTGGCTGCAGCCTGAGTCTGTATCTTTGTTTTCACTGTTTACATGTACAGAGCGCGATCACTTTAATAGCGCGGGCAAACGCGATGACGTCATACCGTTCATCATGTGATCCCCACCGGCGGGAAAAACGTGATGACATCATGACGTCAGCCATGGGACTGCCCGAGCAGTCCTCGTGGAGCCTCTGAACTGACTAGACCTATATTCGATGTTCTCCTGTAATTAGCTTTTAAACTCTTACTTATCATTAAACCTCGTTGATTTGATTGCCTGAGTGGACCTCAGTCTTTTGGATAGGAACTAGACATTCCTACACTGTAATTTCAAATTTACAGCATCCGCTCGCAGAGGGAAGAGGAAGACTCAGGCGAGGAAGACGTTGAAGAGGAAGACGCCGAAGAGGAAGACGCTGAAGAGAAAGCAGAAGGAAGGATGCAACCTAGACAGCCCCTTTCTGGTCAGGATATTCGGGATGGAATCATCCGCCTGCGATACTAGTGACCACGGCCCCAATCCCCTTTCAACATTAGTCTCACACCTTACCTCTGTTACTGACTATCACAGTGTCCTCTTGGCCACGATGCTGAAATAAAAATCACCACAAAGCAAACTTTCCAGTCAAGCTTTATACATCTATCCATCCAATATGACATCAAGAAATCAACTCATCACCTTCATGCATTCTTTTAGTGACTGCCTTGTGTGCCTTTGCCTATCCTACTGATGTCACACCGTGCTAGCCCAGTGGCTGCACCATGGCTAGTGGAAGGCTACTGACTTTCAGTGGGGGACACTGCAAATGGCCTCGCTGGTCGATCTTTGAAGAGCTGGTGGCTGGGAGTGTCAAATCAAGTGACGGTGTTTCTTCTTCTTCACTCTCCCTCTTCTTGGTCACCCACTGGCTGGGCAGTCTGCATTTCTTGGGTGTGTGAAATGAGGAAGGCACAATGGTGGAGTTGTGGTGAGGGGAGGGCGGAAAACAAGAGGTGCATGCCAGTAGGAGGATAAAGTATGAGGACCCCAGCATCTTGTATCCTTTCTGCTCCGCCGCTGGCCATGCCCCTGCCAAGAATGGTCTGTATCGTCTCCTCCAAGGGAGTGAGGTGAGGCTAGGCGGTCAAGTAGAGCAAATGTCAGTAGCTGAACATTTAGGGAACAGTGATAGTAGTATCATAAGGTTTAGATTAGCTATGAAAAAGGACAGGGAGCAATCTAGAGTAAAAATACTTAATTGGAGAAGGCCAATTTCAGTGGGTTGAGAATGGATCTGGCCTGAGTAAATCAAAGATTGGCAGGCAAAACTGTAATCGAACAATGGGCTGCGATTTACTTGTACTTCTTGCAATCTAGTATACTGTATTCGCTGCTCACGATGTGGTCTCTACATTGGGGAGACCAAACGCAGATTGGGTGACCGCTTTGTGGAACACCTCTGTTCAGTCCGTAAGGGTGACCCCGAGCTTCCGGTCGCCTGTCATTTTAATTCACCGCCCCATTCCCACTCGGACCTCACCGCCCTCGGCCTCTTGCATTCTTCCACGGAAGCTCAACGTAAACTCGAGGCACAGCACCTCATCTTCCGATTAGGCACTTTACAGCCTTCCGGACTCAATATCGAGTTCAACAATTTCAGATCATAACCTCGGCCCCTATTACATTTTTACTTATATTTTTTATCCACACCTTTGTTTTGGCCTTCCCCCCCCCCCCCCCTTTTTTTTCCTCTCTCACACATGGCAGCTGTCTCCCATTCTGCCAACGCATTTCACACCCAATCTAGAGCTGTCTTTTGTCTCCACTAGTCCTATCACCATCTCGTCTCGTTTTGAATACCTCTTAATGTCTCTTCTCTTTTTTGTTCTCTCCCAGCCTGGCCTCTTAATCTATTTAATTCCCTGTGCCTCTTTAGTCTTGACAAAGGGTTTTGACCCGAAACGTTGATTCTAATTTCTCTCCACGGATGTTGCCTGGCCTGCTGAGTTTTTCCAACATTTTCTGTTGTTATTTCGGATTTCCAGCATCTGCAGTATTTTGCTATCGTAATAGAGAAAGAGGAGGTAGTTGAGATACTGGATGGGATAAAAATTGATAGAGGAGGTACTAGAAAGGCTGGCCTTATAGTAGATAAGTCACCAGGACTAGATGGGATGCATCCTAGGATGCTGACGGAAGTAAAGGTGGAAATTGCAGAGGTACTTGTAAAGTCTGTGTGTTCTAGTTGTAATTAATAACACACAGACTACAAGATTAAAGTTCAACAGGTCTTTACTGGTTGGAGGTCAGGACTATATGAAATACAATCTTACTACACAGTGCTTATATACCGGTGGTCACCACCGGTACTACGTATACAGCAGCCAGAGAAAGTAGTACATCTCTTAAGGTGGAACAGGCTTAAGTTCTCTTAAGGTGGAACTGGTTACATACACCACAGTACTGGCCATAATCTTCCAATCCTCCTTGGATACGGGGATGGTTCCAAAAGAAATGGAGAATTGCAAATGTTACACCCTTGTTCAAAAAAGGGTGTAAGGATAAACCCAGCAACTGCAGGCCAGTCATTTTAACCTCGGTAGTGGGGAAGCTTTTAGAAATGATAATCAGGGGCAATATTAACAGTCACTTGGACAAGTGTGGATTAATTAAGGGAAGCCAGCATGGATTTGTTAAAGGCAAATCGTGTTTAACTAACTTGATTGTGTTTTTTGATGAGGTAACAGAGAGGGTTAATGAGGGCAATGCGGTTGACGTGGTGTACATGGACTTCCAAAAGGCGTTTGATAAAGTGCACATAATAGACTTACCAGCAAAGTGGAAGCCCATGGAATAAAAGGGACAGTGGCAGCATGGATACGAAATTGGCTAAGTGACAGGAAACAGAGAGTAGAGGTGAACGGTTGTTTATCGGACTGGAGGAAGGTACACAGTGGGGTTCCCCGGGTTCAGTACTAGGACCACAGCTTTTCTTGATATATATTTTAGACTTGGGTGTGCAGGGCACAATTTCAAAATTTGCAGATGACACAAAACTTGGAAGTATATTGAAAAGTGAGGAGGATAGTGATAGACTTCAAGAGGACATAGACAGGCTGGTGGAATGGGCGGACACGTGGCAGCTGAAATTTAACGCAGAAAAGTGCGAAGTGATACATTTTGGTAGTAAGAACGAGGAGAGGCAATATTAACTAAAGGATACAATTTAAAGGGGGTGCATGAACAGAGACCTGGGGGTATATGTGCACAAATTGTTGAAGGTGGCAGGGCAGGTTGAGAAAGCGTTTAAAAAAGCTATGAATGGGAGGTGTGCCACGTACAGATTGGTACAGATTGTTGGTAGGTGAGTAATTGGGGGGTGGAGTTGTGCATTGAGCAGTGCATGAGGCTAGTGGTGCAGTTGGTAGGAGATGGCTTTTGAAAATGCATTCACTGACCTTGACCACTGGTCTGAGGTCATGAAGCTTTTTTGGGCACTGGAGCCAGGTCGTGGGGTGACACTGCTGGCAGTGACATAAGAACATAACATAAGAAATAGGAGCAGGAGTAGGCCATTTGGCCCTTCGAGCCTGCTCCGCTATTGAATAAGATCATGGCTGATCTTCTACCTCATCTCCACTTTCCTGCACTATCCCCATATCCCTTGATTCCCCTAATATTTAAAAATCTATCGATCTCTGTCTTGAATATACTCAACAATTGAGCCTCCACAGCACCTTTGGGATAGAGAATTCCAAGGATTCACCACCCTCTGAGTGAAGAAATTTCTCCTCATCTCAGTCCCAAATGGCCGACCCCTTATTCTGAGACTGTGACCCCTGGTTCTAAACTCCCCAGCCAGGGGAAACATCTTCCCTGCATCAATGCCGCAGGAAAAGCCCTATTCAGCCTGCGCCTCACAACCAACCTGACGACTCCCAGTGATGCAGAGACACAGAGGGCTGGATTTTGATACTGGAGGCGTGTAGGAGGCGGGACTACAACTTTTGGGGTTGTAGTTCCGCTTCCATCAAGTTGTGGCCAACCCACTCGATTTTCACTTGATTGACCTTGTTGAGCCCGCCCAGTTAATTGGCACTAATCCCCTTCCCGCCTCGGGGAGGCGGCTCCCAGCACAGGTCGGGTATCCGCCTCCTTTGAAAGTGGCATGGGGGCGGGATGGGTTTGTGCCCCCCGATTTCGCGAATTTAACTCCCCACACGCCTCCAATCCCGCCTCCACGGCCCAATGAAAATCCTGCCCAGAGTGTCCACAGCGCCTGGTCTGCACTCAAGGTCTGCATAATCAGCACCTGTGAAGAGACGCTCGGTCGCTCGACATTGATGGAGAGCTTTGGGAACCATAGGTCCAGTCACCTGTTCCTCCCAAGTATGCTACACTTACTATGAGTCATGTCTCAAATTACTCACATTATGGGCAGGATTTTCATTGGGCCGCTAATCTTGGGAGGTGGGGCGCGGGGTTCCAGGCCACTGCCCCAAATCTAGCTTAGACACCTGTTGAGTCTAGGCATATCTGTGTTGACATTACACCAGTTCCTACTTGAGGGAGTTCTCTCCCCTAGTTGCGTTGATGACCTTGTAAGGACAGGTGGCGGCTTTACCCCAACAATGCCATCTTGGAAACTCTGTAATGGCTGAACAATTTCAGGGCCACATGAATTATAATGTTAAGTGAAGAAATTGTTCCTTAAATGATGTTTAGCTTGTGGTTTTCTTGGCTAATTTTACTTGGCTTTCTTTTCTCCTGACCTTCCAGAATAAACTTTTCCATATTCACAATTTCAGGCGACTGCATGATTTTTAACACTCACTTCAAGGTTATATTGTCCTAGGCATATATCATTCAGACTTTAATACTGAAGCAACTCATAAGGGTATAAAAAACAGAGGTCATTTTTTAAGTATCATGTGAAATGAGCAATTCTGCTTTGTGTATTACCAACAATTATTTCTGATTTCACAGAGCTGTATTTCTGAACTGGGTTGGTATGATTATTGTGCTCACGACAGCCTGCCTGTGTGGTTTAGTTATGTATGCTGTTTATGCGACCTGCGATCCAATAAAGGCAAACAAAATTAGTAACTCCAACCAGGTAAGTAACATTTAATTCAGCTTAAAATGAACTTAATTTGTAGCAGCATGCAATGTGGTTTCAGTTCCCTTTTTGTAAGCTTCTAAGTATCTAATTACTGAATCAAATTCATAAATGTCAAATCTAATGTAACCCCACTATTTAAAATAGGAGGGAGAGAGAAAACAGGGAACTACAGACTGGTTAGCCTAACATCAGTAGTAGGGAAAATGCTAGAGTCTATTATAAAGGATGTGATAACAGGACACTTAGAAAATATCAATGGGTTTAGACAAAGTCAACATGGATTTATGAAAGGGAAATCGTGTTTGACAAACCTACTGGAGTTTTTTGAGGATGTAACTGGTAGAATAGATAAGGGAGAACCAGTGGATGTGGTGTATTTGGATTTTCAGAAGGCCTTTGATAAAGTCCCACATAAGAGATAAGTGTGCAAAATTAAAGCACATGGGATTGGGGGTAATATACTGGCATGGATTGAAAATTGGTTAACAGACAGGAAACAGAGTAGGAATAAATGGGTCTTTTTCGGGGTGGCAGGCGGTGATTAGTGGGGTACCGCAGGGATCAGTGCTTGGGCCCCAGCTATTCACAATATATATCAATGATTTGGATGAGGGAACCAAATATAATCTTTCCAAGTTTGCTGATGACACGAAACTAGGTGAGATTGTGAGTTGTGAGGAGGATGCAAAGAGGCTTCAAGGTGATTTAGACAAGTTGAGTGAGTGGGCAAATACATGGCAAATGCAGTATAACGTGGATAAATGTGAAGTTATCCACTTCAGTAGGAAAAACAGAAAGGCAGAGTATTATTTAAATGGTGATAGATTGAGAAATGTTGATGTACAAAGGGACCTGTGTGTCCTTGTACACCAGTCACTGAAAGCAAACATGCAGGTGCAACAAGCAGTTAGGAAGGCAAATGGTATGTTGGCCTTCATTGCAAGAGGATTTGAGTACAGGAGCAAGGATGTCTTACTACAGATATACAGGGCCTTGGTGAGACCACACCTGGAGTACTGTGTGCAGTTTTGGTCTCCTTATCTAAGAAAGGATATACTTGCCATAGAGGGAGTGCAGCGAAGGTTCACCAGACTGCTTCCTGGGATGGCAGGACTGTCATATGAGGAGAGATTGGGTCAACTAGGCCTGTATTCACTAGAGTTTAGAAGAATGAGAGGGGATCTCATTGAAACGTATAAAATTCTGACAGGGCTAGACAGACTGGATGCAGGGAGGATGTTTCCCCTGGCTGGGGGGGGGTCTAGTACGAGGGGGGTCACAGTCTCAGGGTACGGGGTAGTACATTTAGGACTGAGATGAGGAGAAATTTCTTCATTCAGAGGGTGGTGAACCTGTGGAATTCTCTACCACAGAAGGCTGTGGAGGCCAAGTCATTAAATATATTTAAGAAGGAGATAGATAGATTTCTAGACACAAAAGGCATCAAGAGGTATGGATGGGAAGAGAGCAGGAATATGGTATTGATCATATTGAATGGCGGAGCAGGCTCGAAGGGCCAAATGACCTACTCCTGCTCCTATTTTTCTATGTTTCTAATAGTTACCACAAAAGTGTTCTCATTTGTCACCCTCCATGTTTTTTAAAAATTTGTTCATGGTATGTGAGCGTCACTGGCAAGGCCAGCATTTATTGCCCATCCCTAATTGCCCTTGAGAAGGTGGTAGTGAGCCGCCGCCTTGAACAGCAGAGGGTAGTTAAGAGTCAACCACATTGCTGTGGGTCTGGAGTCACATAGAGGCCAGACCAGGTAAGGAAAGCAGATTTCCCTCCCTAAAGGAATACGGGATCCTGGGCTACATAAACCGAGGCATAGAGTACAAAAGCAAGGAAGTTATGATGAACCTTTATAAAACACTGGTCCGGCCTCAACTGGAGTATGGTGTCTAATTCTGGGCAGGAAGGATGTGAAGGCCTTCGAGAGGGTGCAGAAAAGATTTACAAGAATAGTTCCAGGGATGAGGGACTTCAGTTGCATGGATAGACTGGAGAAGCTGGGGTTGTTCTCCTTAGAGCAGAGAAGGTTGAGAGTGAAGGGATAATTACTAGTCCTAGCCCTTTTCGGGCTACCCCAGATCAGGCATATTCCCCAGACGTTCACCTTCAACTAAAGTTAGAGATAGCCGAATATTATAAGACGCTTAATTATGTCTAAAGGCCTAGGCTATCTCTCTCTAAAGGAAAGGAACGACTTGAAGATGTTACCATCTTCCAGCTAGCACTTTTAATAAGTTTAACTAGACTGTAACCTTCTGGATATTATGAGGGTCTGGAATACTCCTCAGAATTCTGTAACTCCTCACCAAAGAGTGTACAGAGATTGAGTTCATGAGTTTGATACAGAAATACTCTGAGACAATTCTAAAAATATATAGATTTATTGAAGAGCCGACATAGTTAACAGCTGGTGAGTCAATCGCAACTTTAACAGTTCAAAATACAAATAGCTTACATTTCTTATTCTCAAAGATCCTTATTCTCAAATCTTAACTTTGTACATTTTTACATTTCTTATTATTTCTAATCCAGAATATCCACCAAAATCAAATAAGAGTACCTCTTGATCCCCGAGACTCAAAGAGTTAAAAACTTACAGAGCCTGCCTCTGAAGTTGAGAATCGCTTGGCCCTTCCAGCGACTTCTGACTTTCTATTTGAAAGCTCTATTTTTATACTCTTTTTTTAGTGGTTTTTTCTTTGAAGTTTTCTGCTGATGTAAGCTAATTATCTCTAGTCATCCTCTGCTGACTTCTTTCTACTCTATTGTCAATTCAGCTGTTAACTTTCAGAATCCTGTCTGCTGTATATGTGTTTCAAAACTTATCATATAAAATGATTATTACAGATTTATCTCTTTGATGCCATTCTTACAAAGACTTCAGTTCAATTCTTAATATTGGCTTAACTGGTTATAAGCAGACGTTGTGTCTCCTAACTCTTTCATTTCCCATACAAAAACCACGTGATTGCTTGGTGTCATCTATTGAAGTCATAATTTCAAAGTCTTCTGTTTTGTACCTTTTACAATATGTAAATCAAAAACACTTCAACTAGGGTGTTTGTTGCATTTCTTAGCTACTTCAATTGATTGTATATATAATCGTGTTTCCTGTTTCTCATTTGATGTTACTTTTATCAAAGGCACATGGTTTTTTAATGTTCTGTGTTTCTGTTCGACGTGGTAGTTTTTAACACTTTACTTGGGCATTGCTATTGTGTTGGTTCCAAACTGCAGACTTCTTGGAAGCAAGCCTTTGCTTCTTCAATAGGGCCTTTGTCTCAGTATTAACAATCAATTCCCATTTCAAAAGCTTGTGTGGTGTTTACAACTTTTGTGTTAACACTTCATCTTATCTCAGAAGCCTGTATTGACAGCTTGTGTCGTTGAGGCTTTTTAGATTTTTAAACCCAGTATGTCATGTTTTAATAATATCAGAAATCTGTTCATAGGATGGTGTAGTTTTCTGAAATATGGCTTTTCCTTTACAAGAGGAGATTTGATAGAGGTGTTCGAAATCATGAGGGGTCTAGACAGAGTAGATAGAAAGAAACTGTGCTAAAGAAGTTTCTTCTGAATTCCCTATTGGATTTCTTGGAAGGGTCGAGAACCAGAGGACACAGATTTAAGGTGATTGGCAGAAGAACCAAAGGCGACATGAGGAAAAGCTTTTTTATGCAGCGAGTGATTAGGATCTGGAATGCACTGCCTGAAAGGTGGTGGAGGCAGACTCAATCGTGGCTTTCAAAAGGGAATTGAACAAGTACCTGAAGGAAAAAAAATTGCAGTGCTATGGAGAAAGGGCAGGGGAGTGGGACTAGCTGAAGTGCTCTTGCAGAGAGCTGGCACGGGCTTGACGGCCTCCTTCTGTGCTGTAACCATTCTTAGGATCTTAGTGAACCAGATGGGTTTTTATGACAATCTGGTAGTTTCATGGTCACCATTACTAATACTAGCTTTTTATTCCAGATTTATTTAATTAACTGAATTTAAATGCTAGTCGTGGGATTTGAGTTCATGTCTCTGGATCATTAGTCCAGTAACATAACCACTATGCTACTATACTCCTATGTATCACAGGTTAAGCCCAAGTGTTAATTGTGCAAACTCATGAGGACAAAGTCCCTATAAAAGGTTGGACATGACATTGGAAGAAGAGATCAAAAAGGATATAAAGATATTTACATAAGATTACATGGGATATACGGCACAGAAACAGGCCATTCGGCCCAACCAGTCCATGCCGGCGTTTATGCTCCACACGAGCCTCCTCCTGTCTTTCCTCATCTAAATCTTATCAGTATAACCCTCCATTCCCTTTTCCCTCATATGCTTGTCTAGCCTCCCCTTAAATGCATCCATACTATTTGCTTCAACCACTCCCTGCGGTAGCGAGTTCCACATTCTCACCACACTTTGGGTAAAGAAGTTTCTTCTGAATTCCCTATTGGATTTCTTGGTGACTATCTTATATTGATGGCCTCTAGTTATGCTCTTCCCCACAAGTGAAAACATTCTCTCTGTATCCACTCTATCAAAATTTTTCATAATTTTAAAGACCTCTATTAGGTCACCCCTGAGCCTTTTTTCAAGAGAAAAGAGTCCCAGCCTGTTCATCCTTTCCTGATATGTATACCCTCGCATTTCTGGTATCATCCTTGTAAATCTTCTCTGCACCCGCTCCAGTGCCTCTGTATCCTTTTTATAATATGGCGACCAGAACTGTACGCAGTACTCCAAGTGTGGTCTAACCAAGGTTCGATACAGGTTTAGCATAACTTCCCTACTTTTCAATTCTATACCTCTAGAAATAAACCCTAGTGCTTGGTTTGCTTTTTTTTATGGCCATGCTAACCTGTGTTGCAACTTTTAGTGATTTGTGTATTTATACTCTTAGATCCCTTTGTTCCTCTACCCCACTTAGACTCGCACCCTCCAAGTGATGTGACCTCCCTATTCTTCTTATCAAAATGTAATACCTCACATTTATCTGTGTTGAACTTCATTTGCCAATTATATGCCCATTCTGCAAGTTTATTAATGTCCTCCTGTAACTTGTTGCAGTCCTCCTCAGTATTAACTATCCCGCCTAATTTGATGTCATCCGCAAATTTAGAATTGTGTTTTTGATTCCTAAGTCTAAATCGTTAATATAAATTGTGAACAGCAGTGGTCCTAGCACTGATCCTTGTGGAACACCACTACCCACCTTCTGCCACTGTGAATAGCTACCCTTTACTCCTACTCTCTGCTTTCTGTCTTGAAGCCAGCCACCAATCCATTCTGCTACTTGTCCCCTGACTCCGCATTCTCTGACCTTGTTCATCAGTCTATTATGGGGTATCTTATCGAAGGCCTTTTGAAAATCCAGATAAATTACATCTACTGCATTACCACTGTCTACTCTCTCTGTTACCTCTTCAAAAAATTCAGTAAGGTTGGTCAAGCAAGACTTTCCCTTTTGAAATCCATGTTGCATATTCATTATTATATTTTTGGTTTCTAGATGTTCTTCTATTTTCTCCTTTAGTAGGGATTCTATTATTTTTCCTACCACCGATGTTAAGCTGACTGGTCTATAATTCCCATGACATGTTCTATCCCCTTTCTTAAATATTGGTATTACGTTAGCTATCCGCCAGTCCTCTGGCACTATCCCGATGTTAAGCTGACTGGTCTATAATTTCCTGGACATGTTCTATCCCCCTTCTTAAATAAAGGTATTACATTAGCTGTCCACCAGTCCTCTGGCACTATCCCTTTTTCTAACAAATTATTAAATATGTGTAGTAATGCCTCTGCTCTCTCTTCCCTAGATTCTTTTAAAATGCATGGATGCAATCCATCCGGACCAGGAGTTTTATCCTCTTTGAGATTAATTAATTAATTTAATATAGCCCCTTTTTAAATTTTAAATGCACTTATCTCATTACTAATCTCATCATCCAATGTCATGTCCACCTGTTCTATCTCCTTTGTAAATACTGAAGCAAAATAATTATTTAATATTTCTGCCATCTCTCTATTGTTACCTGTGGTATTATCCTGACTATCCCTTAATAGCTCCATTTAAGATAGAAAGTGGGGAGATAATTGATCAACTAATAAAACATAGAGAGGATAAGATCCCTGGTCTGGATGGATTGTATCTGCGCATTTTTAAAAGACTTTAGGGAAGAGATAGCAGTGGCATTATTACATATATATAAAAAATCATTCGAAAAGGGAATAGCGCCAGAGGACAGGTGGACAGATAATGTGATTCCTATATATAAAAAGGGAGATAGAACAAGCCCAGGGAACTATAGACCAATTAGCTTAATGTCAGTGGTAGGAAAGATAATGGAATCCTTAATCAAAGATATCATTGAAAAACATCTAGAAATTGAACATACAATAAAGAGTAGTCAGCATGTATTCCAAAAAGGACGGTCATGCTTGACCAATCTTATTGAGTCCTTTGAAGAAGTAGCAGAAACAGTAGGTAAGGCTAATGCAATAGGTGCCAATATATTTGGATTTCCAAAAAACCTTTGACAAGGTGCCACATAGTAGATTCATGACTAAGGCCAGAACATGTGGGGTGGGGAAGATTTGGTGGCGCCCCCTTTGGGGCGCTAACTTCGCCGGGGCGCTAAAAGTAGCTAACTCGATCAAGTTAGTTAAGCGCCCATCCACCACCACCCTCCTCCGCCTGGCTGAACTTGTTCCCACATTGAACAACTTCTCCTTTGACTCCACTCATTTCCTCCAAATCAAAGGTGTTGCTATGGGTACCCGCATGGGTCCTAGCTATGCCTGCCTTTTCGTGGGATATGTGGAACACTCTTTGTTCCAGTCCTACTCGGGTCCCCTCCCTCACCTCTTTTTCCGGTACATTGATGACTGTATCGGTGCCGTTTCCTGCTCTCGCCCTGAATTAGATAAGTTCATTCACTTTACTTCCAATTTCCACCCTTCCCTCACCTTCACATGGTCCATCTCCAACTCTTCCCTTCCCTTCCTCGACTTCTCCGTCTCCATCTCTGGGGATAGGTTATTGACAAGCATTCACTACAAGCCCACTGACTCCCACAGCTACCTGGACTACACTTCCTCCCACCCCGCCTCCTGTAAGGACTCTATTCCATTCTCCCAGTTTCTCCATCTCCGCTGCATCTGCTCTGACGATGCCACCTTCCATACCAATGCTTCCGACATGTCTTCCTTTTTCCTCAACCGAGGATTCCCTCTACTGTGGTTGACACGGCCCTCGACCGTGTCCGTTCTATCTCCCACACTTCTGCCCTCACCCCTTCCCCTCCCTCCCGGAACCACGATAGAGTTCCCCTTGTCCTCACCTTTCACCCCACCAGCCTCCACATTCAACGGATCATCTTCCGCCACCTCCAGCGTGATCCCACCACCAAACGCATCTTCCCCTCACCTCCCCTTTCAGCATTCCATAGGGACCGCTCCCTCCGCAACAACCTAGTCCACTCTTCTACCACCCCCAGCACCCCTTCCCCTTCACCCGGCACCTTCCCGTGCAAGCGCAGGAGATGCAACACATGCCCTTATACCTCCTCCCTTCCCACTGTCCAGGACCCCAAACACCCCTTCCAGGTGAAACAGCGATTTACTTGTACTTCCTGCAATTTAGTATACTGTATTCGCTGCTCACGATGTGGTCTCCTCTACATTGGGGAGACCAAACGCAGATTGGGTGACCGCAGTCCGTAAGGGGGACCCCGAGCTCCTGGTGGCCTGTCACTTTAATTCACCGCCCCATTCCCACTCAAACCTCACCGTCCTCGGCCTCTTGCATTGTTCCACGGAAGCTCAGCGTAAGCTCGAGGAACAGCACCTCATCTTCCGATTAGGCACTCTACGGCCCTCTGGACTCAACATAGAGTTCAACAATTTCAGATCATAACCTCGGCCCCCATCATATATACTATATATATATTTTCCCTTTTTTTAAATCCACACTTTCGTCTGGGCTTTTTTCTTCCCTCGCACATGGCAGCTGTCCTTCATTCTGCCAGGGCCATTCACACTTCATCTAGAGCCATCCTTTGTTCCTTGAATGTCTCTCAATGTCTCTTAATCTCTCCTGCTTTCTATCCTATTTCTGACCTTCCCTTTTGTTCTTTCATCCCCTCCCCCTTTTCCCAGCCCCCACTTACTTTAAAATCTATCCCTCTTCCTGCTTTTTTTCCCAGTTCTGACGAAGGGTCTTCGACCTGAAACGTTAACTCCGTTTCTCTCTCCATGGATGCTGCCCTGGCCTGCTGAGTTTTTCCAGCGTTTTCTGTTGTTATTTCGGATTTCCAGCATCCGCAGTATTTTGGTATCGTATTAGTTAAGCGCGATTTGCCTTTAACAGATCTGTGCTGGCTTTCCTTAATTATTCCACACTTGTCCAAGTGACTTAATTTTGTCCCTGATTATCGTTTCTAAAAACTTCCCCACTACCGAAGTTTAACTGACTGGCCTGTAGTGTCTGGGTTTATCCTTGCACCCTTTTTTGAACAAGTGTGTAACATTTGCAATTCTCCAGTCCTCTGGCATCACCCCTGTATCTAAGAAGGATTGGAAGATTATGGCCAGTACCTCCGCAATTTCCACCTTTAGAGACAATTTGGGGCCTATTAAGAGACAAAGAGGGTCTTCACTTCACTACAAATATAAGCACCAATGCCAAATCCAGGCAATTCATCCAACAACTCAATTCCATATGTATCTAATAGTGAACAGAAATAATTAAGAAACCCCTGAGCAAGCTTTTAGTGCTTGTCTTCTGTGTTTATTTACTTAACCTAGCGCTCTGCAGTTTGGGAGGTAAAAGGCAGTTGAGTTTTCATTGATGGCCATGGTGGGTGACCTCGAGCAGTTTTGGGCCATGAGGGATCGGTTGCAGACTGCAACATCTCAGTGTGGGCTAGGGCAGTCTGGCCCAGCTGGCTGTGTTGCACTAACAAGGGCACCGGCAGAGTGTGTGGCGGGGTAACAGGCATACTATCCACTTGAGGGAGGACAGCAGGTATCTCTCTCTCGGAGCCAAGATCACTCTCATGGGACTTTGCCTCAGCACTCCTGAGGCTCTGCATAAGAACATAGTGCTGAAGAGATATGATGCTCTGGAAGCCCCTGTCAACACTGACCCACAAAGACATAATAACAGGCATCTGAGCTCCCACGGCAGCGGTGTTGGCTGCCATGGAAGCTGTCAGGACAGCCAGCAGAGGTTGCATCATGGTGGGCGCTACTGGCGTGTTCATGGAGATGACCGCTTGGTTCATGCTGGACAGAATGATCTATCCTATGCTCGTGTGAAGTTTTAGCACAAGTTGGAGCCGGACTCCTCAAAACTCTCAGTTGGGCGCAGGCTCGCTGGCAGGCTGCCCCATAAACCTTGCATTTCCTGGTGTATGCCCATCAGCTGCCTTTGGTGAGCTGGCACCTGTGGCATCCTATTCCCCCTACCCTAGATTCTGCACACTTTTGGCCGGTGATTCAGAGGTGTGCGCAGAGAGTAAAAGAGCAGTAAATTTTACCTTGACAACTCTGGTGAAGTCATTGAACTTCTTGCGAAATTGCAGACATGTCCTGGAATAAGCCGCTGGCATTGACCTTACTCTGCAACCTCTTCCTAGCGGCATTGTAGGTGTTGCCTGGAGGGCTTTCTGCTCCCTGGGAAGAACAGGATCTCCCTCCTCCTGTCTGCCACCTTCACCGAGCCTCCAATGTGGCATCGGAGAACCTTGGTACCCTGTCTGGACCTCCTCCAGCTATCCTATTGAAGCTGGTCAGTTTCCCTGCTGTCTGCAGCCAGAGTGCAGCTCCTCTTTAAGAAGTGCCGACTGCCTTCAAGTGGCGTCAGAGATGCTTGATTTCCTGCCCTCCCAAACAGGCATAAACGAGTAGCACTGGCTACAGACCTGAATCATTTTAATGAGATCCTAGCACGAACTTAATGTGCTGCCTGAGACTGTGTGAAGAGGCGTGTGCAGCGTACGTCCCACCCCCTACGTGCAGCATTTAGATGCAATCGAACTTCTAGGCCCATATTTAGCTGTAACGCCAGGACTCTTCTAACCCTATTGGCTCAAAGAAAGCTGTTAATTTCTTTCCTTATTAGCAGCATTGCCATCCAGTACTCCAAAAACAGGAGATTTTTTAGCCCCAGTAGTCAAAGAAAGAAAGAAAGAAAGACTTGCATTTATATAGTGCCTTTCACGACCACTGGACGTCTCAAAGCGCTTTACAGCCAAGGAAGTACTATTGAAGTGGAGTCACTGTTGTAATGGAAGAAACGCGGCAGCCAATTTGCACACAGCAAGGTCCCACAAACAGCAATGTGATAATGACCAGATAATCTGTTTTTGTTATGTTGGTTGAGGGATAACTATTGGCCAGGACACCGGGGATAACTCCCCTGCTCTTCTTCGAAATAGTGCCATGGGATCTTTTACGTCTAACTGAGAGGGCAGATGCAGCCTTGGTTTAACGTCTCATCCAAAAGACGGCACCTCTGACTGTGCAGCACTCCCTCAGTACTGTCGACCTAGATTTTTGTGCAAGTCCCTCAAGTGGGACTGTGAACCCACAACCTTCTGACCCAGAAGCAAGGGGGCAACCAACTGAGCCACAAGAATCAGTGCTGGGACCACTGTTGTTCACAATTTATATTAACGATTTAGACTTTGGACTCAAAAACACAATTTCTAAATCTGTGGATGACACCAAATTGGGGGGCGATAGTCAATACTGAGGAGGACTGCAACATATTACAGGAAGACATGAATAAATTTGCAGAATGGGCATATCATTGGCAAATTAATTTCAACACAGATGAGGTATTACATTTTGATAAGAAAAATAGGGAGGTCACATATTAGAAACATAGAAACATAGAAGATAGGAGCAGGAGTAGGCCATTCGGCCCTTCGAGCCTGCTCCGCCATTCAATGAGATCATGGCTGATCATCCAAATTCAGTACCCTGTCCCTGCCTTCTCCCCATATCCCTTGATCCCATTAGCCTTAAGAAATATATCCAACTCTTTCTTGAATATATTTAATGAATTGGCCTCCACTGCCCTCTGTGGCAGAGAATTCCACAGGTTCACCACTCTCTGGGTGAAGAAATTCCTCCTAATTTCAGTCCAAAATGTTCTACCCCTTATCCTTAGACTATGACCCCTGGCTCTGGACTCCCCGACCATCGGGAACATCCTTCCAGCATCTAGTCTGTCCAGGCCTGACAGAATTTTATAGGTTTCGATGAGATCCCCCCTCAATCTTCTAAACTCCAGTGAGTATAAGCCCAATCGACACAATCTCTTCTCATACGTCATTCCTGCCATCCCAGGTATCAGCCTGGTGAATCTTCGCTGAACTCCCTCCATGGCAAGAACGTCCTTCCTCCGGTAAGGCGACCAAAACTGCACACAATACTCAAGGTGCGGTCTCACCAAGGCCCTGTACAACTGTAGCAAGACACCCTTGTTCCTGTACTCGAACCCTCTTGCTACGAAGGCCAACATACATTTGCCTTCTTAACCGCCTGCTGCACCTGCATGCTTACCTTCAGCGACTGGTGCACAAGAACACCCAGGTCTCTTTGCACTTCCCCTTCTTCCAATCTATTGCCATTCAAATAATAATCTGCCTTCCTGTTTTTGCCACCAAAGTGGATAACCTCACATTTATCCACATTATAGTGCATTTGCCATGTTTCTGCCCAATCACCTAACCTGTCCAAATCGTACTGGAGTTTCATGACATCCTCCTCACAGCATACCCTCCCACCCAAATTAGAATCTTAATGGGATAGAAGAGCAAAGGGATCTTGGAGTACAAATACACAAATCACTAATAGTAGCGAAACAGGTTAACAAGGCCATAAAAAAAAGCAAACCAAGCACTAGGGTTTATTTCTAGAGGGATAGAATTAAAAAGTAGTGAAGTTATGCTAAACTTGTATTGAAGCTTGGTTAGACCACACTTGGAGTACTGCATACAATTCTGGTCGCCATATTATAAAAAGGATACAGAGGCACTGGAGAAAGGATAAACAGGCTGGGTCTCTTTTCTCTTGAAAAGAGAAGACTGAGGGGTGACCTAATAGAGATCTTTAAAATTATGAAAGGTTTTGATAGAGTAGACACAGAGGGCTGGATTTTCCAAGTCCCGAGGATGGGCATGGAGGCGGGACAGGTGGTAAAATCGGACAAAGTGGGGGCGGATGGCAAACCCGCCCCCATCCCGCCTCCGTGCCCTTTTGCCAGGAGGCGGGAAAATGTGCAGCTTCGGGTCCCGTCTCCTGGAGGCGGGAAAGGCATTTAATCCTTTTAACTGCCTGTTAACAGGTAGTTAACAGACAGAAAAAAGGATTAGTGCCATTTTACCTTCAGGTGAAGGCTTTCCGACCTCTGAGAACCCCACCGGGGTGGAGGAGGTCTGCGCTGGTCGGAGGCACCTGGAAGTAAGGTGTAGAGGTGAGTGATGGGTGCAAGTGTGGAGTGGTAAGTATGTAAGGTGAGTGATTAGTTTAAAAAAGTGTGCACTTACCTTGTTTTCTTTCTACAGCCTTTAGCCGTGCTGGATGGGGAGAGCTGATATTCTCCTTGTCAATTTCACACAATGGCTGTTGGATCCTCCGATCTTACAGACATGTGAAATTTACAAAGTTGAAAGATTTGATGAGTCCTCACCACAAAGTCTCATCAAACTAAAGAGAATGGCAGTGTTTGACAGCTTCACAGAGCTGTCAAACGCTGTCATTTCTTCTTTCAAGAAGTCTTGACAGCACGTCTGACGTTGACGTGATCTGTCAGTGACTTCCTCCCTAATTGGCCTGCTGAGCCCGCAGGGTGGGCTTAACAAGCTCAATCAGGGGAAAATCCCTCTGATTGGTCAGGCGAGGATGGAGGCCGGACATTGACATGACAAGCAGCAGTCCCGCCTTCAACTCGCCTCCATTCACAAAATCCAGCCCAGAGAGAGTGTTTCTACTTGTGGGGAAGAGCAAAACTCGAGTCCAAAGATGTGCGGGTTAGGTTGATTGACCATGATAAAAATTGACCCTTAGTGTTAGGGGGGATTAAATACGTGGGGTTATGGGGTTACGGGGATAGGGCTTGGGTGGGATGGCTGTCGGTGTAGGGACCGGGTGCTAGGGTTTGGATGATCAGCCATGATCTCGTTGAATGGTGGAGCAGGCTCGAAGGGCCGAATGGCCTACTCCTGCTCCTATCTTCTATGTTTCTATATAAGATAGTCACCAAGAAATGAAATAGGGAATTCAGAAGAAACTTCTTTACCCAAAGAGTGGTGAGAATATGAAACTTGCTAACACAGGGAGTGGTTGAAGCTAATAGATGCATTTAAGGGGAGGCTAGATAAGCACATGAGGGAGAAGGGAATAGAGGGTAACGCTGATAGATTTAGATGAGGAAAGACGGGAGGAGGCTCGAGTGGAGCATAAACACCGACATGGACTGGTTGACCGAATGGCCTGTTTCTATGCTGTATATCCTATGTAATTTTAATGACCAGAAAATCATGAGCTTGAGCACGCAGTTTCCTGATCTATGTGCCAGGAGTGCTAGAGTGGAAAATCTCTACTTATACCCATTTATTCTTCTAAACTTCTGGTAAAATAAATGCTAACCAATTCCGGAAGAGTCAAAAAAGCAACAAAAAGCTATAATATAAATGTCATTCTTTTTAAAATAGTTTATTTTTAACTCTCTCTTTTTTCAAAGCTGATGCCATTATTGGTTGTGGAGATTTTGGATCAGATGCCTGGAGTTCCTGGACTCTTTGTTGCCAGTGCATACAGTGGCACATTGAGGTATGTAACATGTCACTGTAGATACAGGAGGCAGTAGGTTATCATCTGCATGAATCGTTGATGGAATGATAATGCTGAATAAGGAAGAAAAAAAGGTTCTATTAGACAATTTAGACAGAATTTACTTGGAATTTTGGAAAAAGTGATTGTAGTATTTGAAGTAGAACTCATACATCATATATGCTTGTATGGCTCCACTTAACAGCAACTTTGCAATGCCATTACTAGGAATAATGTAGGTTTCTTTGGGATTCTGTTTGGCAGGTTATTTACATACTTGGAAAGATGAATTGCTTTTTATTAATCTTCAATAACAGTGCACAGTGATATAATTGAAAAGTAGAATAGAAGCATATTTCTGACAGTACTGAGAAATAAACAGCATGCAACAGAATAAAAGGGAATTCATCAGCAATGTAAACATAATAAATTACTGCTAATATACCTTAATCTAACATTGGTGTTTGTTCAGCTCTAGGGTTAATTAACATTGCCTAGGTCCTATAATAGTGCTGGGAATGACAGAGGCACCCCTCCCGTTCATCCCAATTTTTAGGTTTTCAGCAAGTGATGCCCATCTATATTTTATAAAAATCTTGCATCTGCGCCCACTTCCCCTCTGAACAACTTGACTTCCTGTTATGTTTTCGTCAAACATTTTTATGACAGATTTTTTCCAATTAGAAATTCCTAGGTACACATAAATAATGCGTTTTGCCTATGTAAACTCATCACCCTGCAATCTGGCCACCAGGTCCCCACAAATCACTCAAAATGCTATCTGATTTTTTTCATTTGCCATTTTTTTTTTCGGTAACTGAAACTTCTAATTTCAAAAAAAGTTCAAAAATTACATATTTCACAATAACATAATGAAATTGCCATTTGTGTTTTTTAATGCCTTCATTAAAGTTTTTACTTGAAGCCTCTCAACAACAACAACTTGCATTTATATAGCGTCTTTAACGTAGTAAAACATCCCAAGGTGCTTCCCAAAAGTATAGGCTTGGACTTGATATTTTTACCCAGAGCTGTGACTTTGTGAGCTGAATTTGGATTATGCATTCTGAACATGTGCAGTGTACTTAATTTCCTGGGATGCATTGGTACCATTCAGTCAGCTGTACTGATAGAATATTTTCTTTAGCTTCGAGCATTTCTGCTCAGTAGCATTTCTTCAAATAATTTTGCAGAACAAAAGGACAAATTACAAAAGTGTCTTTGAGGTAAAATTTACATTGAGTGATTTCTTTTTAAAATAGAGGCCGTGTGTGTATGTGAGAGAGTGAGAGAGATGGAGAAAGAAAAAACATGTTCTGATTACAGTTAGAAACATAGAAGATAGGAGCAGGAGTAGGCCATTCGGCCCCTCGAGCCTGCTCTGCCATTCAATGTGATCATGGCTGATCATCCAAATTCAGTACCCGGTCCCTGCTTTCTCCCCATACCCCTTGATCCCTTTAGCCTTAAGAAATATATCCAACTCCTTCTTGAATATATTTAATGTATTGGCCTCTACTGCCTTCTGTGGTAGAGAATTCCACAGGTTCACCACTCTCTGGGTGAAGAAATTCCTCCTCATTTCTGTCCTAAATGGCCTACCCCTTATCCTTAGACTGTGACCCCTGGTTCTGGACTCCCCGACCATCGGGAACATCCTTCCAGAATCTAGTCTGTCCAGTCCTGTCAGAATTTTATAAGTTTCAATGAGATCCCCTCTCATTCTTCTAAACTCCAGCGAGTACAAGCCCAATCGACCCAATCTCTCCTCATACGTCATTCCTGCCATCCCAGGTATCAGCCTGGTGAATCTTCGCTGAACTCCTTCCATGGCAAGAACATCCTTCCTCAGATAAGGGGACCAAAACTGCACACAATACTCAAGATGTGGTCTCACCAAGGCCCTGTATAACTGCAGCAAGACATCCTTGTTCCTGTACTCAAACCCTCTCGCTACGAAGGCCAACATGCCATTTGCCTTCTTAACCACCTGCTGCACCTGCATGCTTACCTTCAGCAACTGGTGCACAAGGACACCCAGGTCTCTTTGCACTTCCCCTTCTCCCAATCTATTGCCATTCAGATAATAATCTGCCTTCCTGTTTTTGCCACCAAAGTGGATAACCTCACATTTATCCACGTTATATTGCATCTGCCATGCTTTTGCCCAATCATCCTGGAGTTTCTCAGCATCCTCCTCACAGCACACACGCCCACCCAGCTTTGTGTCGTCTGCAAATTTGGAGACATTACATCTAGTTTCCTTGTCTAAATCATTAATATATATTGTGAATAGCTGGGGCCCAAGGACCGATCCCTGCGGTACCCCACTAGTCACTGCCTGCCACTCGGAAAAAGACCCGTTTATTCCAACTCTTTGCTTTCTGTCTGCCAACCAGTTCTCTATCCAAGCCAATACCTTGCCCCAATCCCATGTGCCTTAACTTTACACGCTAATCTCTTATGCGGGACCTTATCGAAAGCCTTCTGAAAGTCCAAATACACCACATCCACTGGTTCTCCCTTATCTATTTTACCAGTTACATCCTCAAAAAATTCCAGTAGATTAGTCAAGCACGATTTACCTTTTGTAAATCCATGTTGACTTTGTCCAATCCTGTCACTGTTTTCCATGTGCTCTGCTATTACATCTTTTATAATGGACTCTAGCATTTTCCCCACTACTGATGTCAGGCTTACCGATCTGTAATTCCCCGTTTTCTCTCTCCCACCTTTTTTGAATAGTGGGGTAACATTAGCTACCCTCCAATCCATGGGAACTGTTCCAGATTCCATCAAATGCTGGAAGATGATCAGCAAAACATCAACTATTTCTAGGGCCACTTCCTTAAGTACCCTAGGATGTAGATTATCAGGCCCTGGGGATTTATCGGCCTTCAATCCTATCAATTTCCCTAACAGCATTTCCCTACAAATACTGATTTCTTTCAGTTCCTCCCTTTCATCAGACCCTATGTTCCCCGACATCTCTGGGAGGTTATTTGTGTCCTCCTTTGTGAAGACAGAACCAAAATATGTATTTAGTTGGTCTGCCATTTCTTTGTTCCCCATTATAAATTCCCCTGATTCTGACTGCAAGGGACCTACGCTTGACTTCACCAATCTTTTTCTCTTCACATATCTATAAAAGCTTTTACAGTCAGTTTTTATGTTCCCTGAAAGCTTACTCTCATATTCTATTTTCCCTTTCTTAATTAATCCCTTTGTCCTTCTTTGTTGAATCCTAAACTGCTCCCAATCCTCAGGTTTACTGCTTTTTCTGGCCAATTTATATGTCCTCTCCTTGGATCTTATGCTATCCCTAATTTCCCTTGTTAGCCATGGTTGAGTCACCTTTTTTGTTTTATTTTTATGCCAAACTGGGATGAACAAATTCTGTAGTTCATCTGTGCGGCCTTTGAATGTTTGCCATTGCCTATCCACCGTCAACCCTTTGAGTGACATTCCCCAATCAATCCTATCCAACTCACGCCTCAGACCATCGTAGTTTCCTTTATTTAAATTTATTAAAGTTGTAGCTTTAGTAAGTATATTGAGCTTAGGGGGTGAGAGAGAGAGACTGGGGTCAAAGACAGAGAAAGAGAGCCAGGTGAGGGAGAGACAGAGATTTTTTCTTCATTTAATATTGGTTTCATTTTCAGAAAAAACAGCAAACTGAATTTTGAAGCAAGCTCATTATTTCACCTGTATGTTGCTGACAGTTAGAAAAGGCCAATGCTAATCACTTACGCCTGTGAGACAGGTTCTAATTTCTAACATCTATGAGATGGAGAGAGACAGAGAAAGGCACAAATAGAGAGAATGGTAGAGAGATAGTTACTTTCCTCGTTCTAATTTGCTTTTCGGTCCGTAGACTATAAATCAGGCGTCATGCCTTTAAGAAGGATCACACCTTTAAGAAACTCGATCTGCAACATAGTTAAGCCCAGAGCGGGGGAGGAGCAGTCGAAGCTGTGGACTGATGAAAGGCAGTCGGACTTGGTGTAGTCTCTGACGCCATTTTTGTGTTCAACATGCAGCCTCAACAATTAAACCTTTTCTGTTGAACCTCTCCGAGTTCAGTATTTTTTGCTAGGAGTACGTCGACTCCTACATTGGTGACCCCGACGCTCAGGACGACTCCTAAGCGTAACCATGGCTGACACAAACGCAGTTTCTGTGAAGCTGCCGGAGTTCTGGGAGAACCTAGCCACCGCCTGGTTCCTTCAAGCCGAATCGCAATTCCGACTCCGCGGCATCACCGCCGACGCAACGATGTACGACTACCTCCTCGCCTCCCTGGGCAGCTCCACAATCACGAAAGTCTGGACAACACTACAAAACCCTTCGGAGGAAGGCAAGTACGCATATCTCAAGGCCGCGCTCCTTAAAAAATTCACAGCCTCCCAATTTTTGCGCAACTGCCACCTCCTTGACCTCCCGGGCCTCGGTGACTCCACGCCGTCAGACTTGCTCTCACACATGCTTGCTCTGACCGACGAGAAACCGCCCGGCTCCCTCTTCCGCACGCTCTTTATCCGCCAACTACCTCCCAGCATCCGCCCGGCGATCGTGCGTCCAGCCTCACGGACCTCGAGGCCCTGGCCGACAAAGCCGATAAGCTCCTGTCCGCCGGCTCCAACCACGCCGTCACCCCCGACCTGGCCTCCGCAGCGTCGGCGCGCGCTCCACCCTCTATCGCGTGGCCACACAGCTCGGCCACGAGGCCCCCACGTCCCCCAAGCCCTCCGACCCAGGGCTACTGCTACTTCCATACCAGGTTTGGCGCACGGGCACGCCGCTGCAGCCATCCCTGCACGTTTCCAACCGCCCCCACACCGGCCTACACGATGGCTGTGGGGCAAGCAGGCGCGCTGCTGTACGTTACGGACAGCGCCTCCGGACGCCGTTTCCTATGCGACACAGGTGCGCAGCGCAGCATCATCCCCGCGTCCGCCCTCGAGATCCAGCGAGGCGGCCGCGGCCCTGCGCTGGCTGCCGCCAACGGCACCGACATCCGGACGTACGGCACCCGCACCGTCACCATCGACCTCGCAGGCCGCCGCTACCACTGGGAGTTTATCACCGCCAAGGTGCTCTCCCCGCTCCTCGGTGCTGATTTCCTGTGCGCCCACGGCCTGTTGGTCGACATGCCTCGGCGCCGCTTCGTGGACATGAACACCATGTCACCTATCCCGGGCGCCATGGCCCCCCCCCCCCCAACCCGCCGAAATGGCGTGGCAGTGCCGTGCCCGCTCAACGGACGACTACTCAGCACTCCTGGCTGAGTTCCCAGCCCTCACCAACCCGACCTTCTCCGCGAAAGTTGCTAAGCACGGGGTAGAACACTTCATCCCCACCACAGGCCCACCGGTGTATGCCCACGCCCGCAGGCTGGTCCCGGCCAAGCTGGAGATCGCGCGGGCCGAGTTCGCCACAATGGAACAACTCGGCATCATCCGCCGCTCCAACAGCCCCTGGGCCTCCCCACTCCACATCGTCACCAAACCCGACGGGGGATGGCGCCCCTGCGGGGACTACCGGCGCCTAAACGACGCCACCACGCCGGATCGGTACCCCATACCGCACATTCAAGACTTCTCGGCTAGACTGGCCGGCCGCTCAGTCTTCTCCAAAGTTGACCTGGTGCGCGGTTACCATCAGGTGCCAGTCCACCCCACGGACGTTCCCAAGACGGCCATAATCACCCCTTTTGGGCTATTCGAGTTCCTCCGAATGCCCTTCGGCCTCAAAAACGCGGCCCAGGCCTTCCAGCGGCTCATGGACTCGGTCCTCCGGGACCTGAAGTTCCTCTTTGTCTACCTGGATGACATCCTGGTAGCTAGTTCCTCCAAGCAAGAACACATCGAGCACCTCCGCACCCTGTTCCAGCGGCTCAGTGAGCACGGGCTCATCATCAGCCCAGCCAAGTGCCAATTCGGCCTCAGCAGGATCGAATTCCTCGGCCACCACATCACGCAGGACGGAGCCATTCCCCTGCCCGCCAAGGTGCAAGCCGTCCAGCAGTTCCCCCGGCCTACCACCATCAAAGGCCTCCAGGAGTTCTTGGGGATGATCAACTTTTACAACCGCTTCATTCCCAGAGCGGCCTCCCTCATGCGGCCCCTATACGAAGCCCTCCGGGGTGAGAAAGACAGAATGGCGATCGAGTGGTCAGCGGACATGTTGACCGCTTTCGACTCGACCAAAAAGGCGCTCGCCGACGCCACCATGCTCGCTCACCCACAGCCCAATGCCAGGGTGGCCCTCACCACGGACTCCTCCGATCACGTGGTCGGCGCTGTGTACGAACAGTGGGTCGACGGGGCCTGGCAACCGCTGGCCTTTTTCAGCCGCCAACTACGCCCCCCGGAGGCCAAATACAGTGCCTTTGACCGTGAGCTCCTCGCACTGTACCTGGCAGTCCGCCATTTTAGATTTCTTCTGGAGGGCCGCCCCTTCACCGCGTTTGTCGACCACAAACCCCTGACATTCGCGATGGCAAAATCTGTGGACCCGTGGTCAGCCAGGCAACAACGCCAGCTCACTGCGGTGTCCAAATTCACCACGGACATCCGGCACATCTCCGGTCGAGACAACGTGGTGGCCGACTGCCTATCCCGCCCCGCTGTCCACGGCGCCCACCTGGCAGTGGACTATGCTCAACTGGCAGCGGAGCAACGCACCGACCCTGATCTGCTCTCCGCGCCCACAACCCTCCCAGGGCTGCGACTGACCGACTTCGCCTGCGGCCCGTCCGCCGACACAGTCAAATGCGACACCTCCTTGGCGCAACCCCGCCCCGTAGTCCCGGCGTCCTGGCGAAAACGGGTATTCGACATCGTCCACGGCCTCTCACACCCCGGCACCCGCGCGTCCATTAGACTGGTGGCCAACCGATTTGTCTGGCGCGGCCTGCGCAAAGATGTGCGCGTCTGGTCCAGATCCTGCATAGCTTGCCAGCGTGCCAAAATCCACCAGCACGTCAAAGCCCCACTCGAGGAGTTCACCGTGCCAGAAAGAAGGTTTGACCACGTCCACATCGACCTCGTCGGCCCCCTGCCGCCATCACAAGGTCACACGCACCTGCTGACAATCGTGGACCGTGCCACCCGCTGGCCCGAGGCCATTCCACTGACGTCCACCACCACCGACATCGTGAGGGCGTTCATCGGTACCTGGGTCGCTCGGTTCGGCGTCCCCTCCGACATGACGTCGGATAGAGGCCCGCAGTTCACCTCTGATCTGTGGGCCGCCATCGCCCGAAACCTCGGGGTGACCGTTCACCGCACCACGGCTTACCACCCCCAAGCCAACGGACTGTGCGAGCGATTCCACAGGTCCATGAAGGCATCCCTCCGCGCCAGCCTCGAGGACGAGGCTTGGATCGACCGCCTCCCGTGGGTGCTACTTGGCCTACGCTCCGCGGTCAAGGAAGACCTGCAAGCCTCGGCGGCGGAACTCGTGTACGGCCAGCTGCTGCGCGTACCCGGAGAGTTCCTGCCCACCACCACGACCCCCTGGTCGGCTGACCAGCAACGCCGCGCTTTCGCCAACCGAGCACAACAGTTCGCTCCGGTACCCACTGGCCGGCACGGCGAACCAGCAACCCGCGTACCACCTAGCCTGCACATGGCCAAATTTGTTTTCGTGCGCCATGACGCCCACCGAGGACCTCTACGGCCCCCATACGACGGACACTACAAGGTACTCCAGACGGGGAATAAGTTCTTCCTCCTCGAAGTGGGCGGCAGAACTGACAAGGTGTCGGTCGACCGGCTCAAGCTGGCGCACCTAGAGCACGACGAACCCGTTCAAGTGGGCCAACCCCCACCGCGGGGCAGACCGCCTAAGAGCCCGACGCGTCCGACTGCCCCGCTCCCGACACCAACCGCCAAGAGCCGTTCCGGCCGTGCCATCAAGCCGCCACGCCGGTTCGTACACTCCCTACTAGCGGATTCTGGGGGGAGCTGTGTGGCGTACCGATCACAGAAAGGACACAATCCGCTTTTCGGTCCGTAGACTATAAATCAGGCGTCATGCCTTTAAGAAGGATCACACCTTTAAGAAACTCGATCTGCAACATAGTTAAGCCCAGAGCGGGGGAGGAGCAGTCGAAGCTGTGGACTGATGAAAGGCAGTCGGACTTGGTGTAGTCTCTGACGCCATTTTTGTGTTCAACATGCAGTCTCAACAATTAAACCTTTTCTGTTGAACCTCTCCGAGTTCAGTATTTTTTGCTAGGAGTACGTAGACTCCTACAGCACGATGTTTAGTGCCAGAACAGTGCCGGAAGTGCGCCAGGTGCCATATTGGCTTGGGCGCTCAATAGGCGCCCCGGAACAAATGCAAGTGTCATATAAATATGTTAATAAGGGTCCTGTGTCTGAATCAGGACCATTTGTGAAATTTGTGTCCGTGTGCAACTGATACTTGACTTCCTTAACCTGCCCACCAAATCATGGCAGGAACAATTGTCAAACAGCTTTTACAACCGGTATTTAAAGGAATCCTCACCTCCATTAAGGAAAGTCTCTGGTTAGTCATTTTAGACTTGTAGGGTGCTTTTGGAGTAAGTTTCTGGCTGTTTTGGCAATTGTTTGTCTGTGAGATACTTTTGCAGAGTGAGTTTGTGAAGGGCAATAACTGTTTCACAGGAATTTCTTGTTCTTAATTGCTGAACATGGGAATGCTGCTGGGCTTACCATTGAGTCTCCGAAATCAGGAGAAGGCGCTGCGGCAAGGAAGGCACCAAAGACCTGCACAGGCTGCAAGAAGTGGGCGAAGGAGACAAGGGTGCAGGAGGCATTACAGCATGTGGGTGTTCAGAAACATAATATCATATCTCAACCTCACAGAGGAGTAGTGTGTAAGGTAGGTGCGTTCCATCAAGGAGATAATCACTTACCTATGCCACCTGTTGGAGCGAGAATTGGAGCACAACGCCAGGGCATGCACTCTACTGCCTGTGGCAGTGAAGATCACTGTGACTGTAAACATTTCTGCCTCTGACTCCTTCCAAGCTGCTTCTGGTGACATCAGCAACAGTCAGTTTGCTGTGCACACAGTGTTCCGGCAAGTCACTGATGCACTGTTTGTGAGGCATCTACAGTTCATTAGCTTCGCCATGGAGACAGACAAGCCGGAAGAAAGAGCACTAGGGTTTGCCCACATTGCTGAATTCCCCCAGATCCAGGGCATCATAGACAGCACGCACATAGTCCTGCGTGCTCCTTATCATGAACTAGCACTGTTTCTCAACAGGAAGGGCTTCTATTCGCTCAGTCTTCAACTTGTTTGTGACCACAGACAGAGTATTGCAGGTGTTTGCCCGGTTTCCTGGCAGTAGTCATGACATTTTCAAGCTGCGACAGTTCTCAATAGCCCCTTAATTGTTCTACCCAGACCATCGGATGGCTGGCTGGCTCCTGGGAGACAAAGGCTATCCCCTCACCTGGTGGCTTATGACTCCTCTCAGGAACCCAGACACAGAGGCGGAGCACCGATATAATGAGAACCATACAGCAACAAGGGTTCTGATTGAGCATAGCATTGGCATCCTGTAACAACAGTTCCGCTGCCCAGACAGCTTGGGAGGAGACCTTCACTACAGCCCAGAGCAAGCGTCAATATTCATAATCATTTGCTGCATGCTTCACAATCTTGCTATACAAAGGGGATTTGTCTTGGAGCTACCTGAAGAAGAAGAAGTAGAGCAGGAAGATGAAGAAGGGGATAAGGAACCGGAGGATGCAGAGGAAGAACATGGCCCAGCAGTATTGCGAGCTGCCAACATTCTCTCCTTCCCAGTCCTGACACCCGCCATATCTATGCCTGCAAACAGTACAACTTCATGATTGTTCTTGTTACGTCACTAAGATTATGACGACCAACAGCTATACCAAAACAAAACAGTTTACTTCACTACTCCAAAAGATTTCATTCTTAATTTGGCAAATGGTTGCATGACTGATAACTATCTACAAATCACCTTGTGCAAAGCCCTAATGGCTGTCTTGTGTGCTCAGTTACCTATTCTAGTGCTCCCACGATGTGGTTCCCCAGCAGCTACAGCTTGTGAGATACATGGCTGTTGAACGTCCGATATGGGCATGTGAGATGGCTGTGATGGGTGAATTCGAAGAGCTGTGACTGTTGAGGCAGAATGCTGGGACTCGGCTTCAGCCAGGGCAGTCTTGCACATTTGGCTGTCTGGCACCAACAAGGGCCCTAGTTGAGAGGTTGGCGGGGGAGCAACTGTGCTGTCATCATTAGAGAAGACACCGAGTGCCTCTCCCATGGAACCAATGCCACTCTCAGGAGGCTGAGCCCCTGCACTCCCTCTGCTCTAAACGAGAACAGAGTGTGGGTGTGCTGGGAGACTCTCAATGCCCCTAATCACATTCTCCTTCAGGCTTTGTAAGCCAGAGGAGATGTTGGACCCCAGAGTCAAGATGGCAGCTGTCTGAACTTCCATTGAAATGGTCACCAGACTCTTCATCACTGTGGGGTTCCCTGCAATGCTCAGGGAGATGATCACTTGCTCCGTGGCTGACTGCATGATTTAAATGCCATGCACGAAGACAGCACATAAGTTGGAGCTGGACCCTTCCATGCTCTCCAACAATGTGCACATGCTCGCTGGCATGCAGCCTGGTGCACTTAGAAGGGCCTTGTGGCTTGCCATCAGCTGCCTTCTGTTTGGTGGGCCATCAATGTCTTCATCTGTACCTTGTGCACCTGGACTAGGATGTGAGGGCTCCTTCCAGCGATCATGATGATGATGGCGATGATGATGATAAGGAAGAGAGGAGGACATGGCCACATAGAAGTCCCTGGAGCAAGATCCTGCCCCATGCTTCTCTGCCCCAACCCTTCAACATCACCCCCTGTGTCACTTGCTTTCTTACTTCCATGCACCAGCTTAGAAACTTTCACCTGAAGGAATTAAATAGTGTAAGTGAGGGTTTGCCACTCAGTGATTCACAGAGCATAGAGGAGCCAAAGGAGTGGGGAATGAGTGAGAATCTGCCAGCTTGCTAGAAGAGGCAGAGGAGTAGGCTGCCCATGGCTTTGGAGTCATGGAACCTAGTTTTTGAGTCCTTACCTGAAAAGAAGGATGGTCCCAAAACATCACACGTATGTGCAGACACTGAGATCAATCATTCAGGATGTGCAACAGCTGACAGCTGTGACTCTGGAGTATACAGCCTTCATTACAGTAACATCAGACAAGCAGGAATCAAACCAGCACATATCAGCTGCATTGGAATATGCAACAACCCCCTACCACAGAAGTGGCCAGGGTCCAGTTAGTGACTCCGTCTCCATGGGAGTACAGATTGTTGCCCTGGTGGCAGTAGAAGCCAGATTAGACAGCATTGTGAGTACTGGCTTTCATACTTGTATGTTCATGTAGGACCAAAGAGGTGTGATGTGATGTTCTAGGATTGGCTGTGGTTTGAAGGATTCGTAATTTGTTTGAAGGTGAATTGTGGTGTATGTGCCTTTAAGAGCCCCTGTGTACTGTAATGCCGGTAATGGCCACTTGGGCTATATAAGCCTGTATAGTGTCTTGTATCTGTTAGTACACCGCCAGACTTTGTTCAGTAAACACCTGTGAAACCAACTCCTGCATTCCGTGTCTCCATTAACACACGGATACAACAGTGGCGACGAATTGGAAACGGACTTACCTGCAATTTGGCAGCACCTCAAGGAGATCGATTCCTCAGACGAAAGTCGAAGAAAAACAAGAAAGAAAAAAATAAAAAAAATTGTGGTTTCACCAGCTAGCCGAGCTGGTGGCAGGTACTGCAATAATCCTTCCTGGGCGGCGTGCTGGGGCTCCATCGGCTGGCTCTGCAGCGGGGCCGAGCAGCGAAGGCGGAGGCAAACGGAGACAGAGGGTGGAGCACTCGGGAGACGGCCGGCGCTGCAAAGCAGGTCGGCGTTCGGACCAAGCAGAGGGAGGGAAAAGTCCCAGAGAGTCCGGCGGGAACGAGTCTCCACCTATTAAAAATACCGATGTAAATAAAAACCGCGGAGAACAGCGTTGTCAGAAGCGGCAGCGGCGGGAAAGCGCGGGAGGCGCCATTTTTTTTCTGCGGGGAAGAAAGGAAAGTGCGGGAGGCGCCATTTTTTTTCAGGATGCCTAAGACTGGCAATATTACTGATTTCGATAGCGATATAGAGGATTGGACCACATGTGGAAAGAGTGGAGGTATATTGCACAGCAAATGAAATAGAGGATGATAAAAAGGCATCAGTACTTCTAAATCTAATGGGCGCAAGGACATACGGGCTGTTACGAAACTTAATCACTCCAGCCAAACCGAAGGACAAGAATTTTAAGGAGATTGTTGATACCCTACAGGAGCACTTAAACCCAACACCGCTGCTGATAGCGGAACGATTCAAATTCTTCAGGAGGAATCAGCACAAGAATGAAAGTAACGCTGATTACCTCACCGAATTAAGGAAGCTGTCAAAGCACTGCCAATTCGGGGCAGGACTGGCAGATTCTCTTCGAGACAAATTCGTCTGCGGTCTCCTAAGTGAAGGAACACAGAAAAGGCTACTTTCTGAGAAAGATTTGACACTGGACAAGGCTTTCAGTGTGGCTGTATCATACGAAGCAGCCGCAAGAGGAGCTGCAGAGATACAGCAAAAGCCACAGGACTTCGGCACCCATGAAATGACACAGGGTTTCGAGAGATGTTATCGCTGCGGCAGATCCACCCATGACCAGAGGGACTGCTGGTTCAAGGACAAAGCATGCAGGCAATGCGGAAAGATTGGACACATTGCACGTGTATGCCGATCTGGAAACAAAAAATCCACGGATAGGAAAAAAATCAATAAGGAAAAGTACAGAAAGGTACAAATGATGACGGACAGTAGCTCCGAAGACCAGAAGAGCGATAGCGACTCCGGAAACAAGAGACTAAGCTGTCTCAAATTACATAATGTAATTGCCAAAAAAGATTACCAGACCATTTGGGTTACCCTCACGATAGCGGGGTCCCCAGTTAAAATGGAGCTAGATACAGGATCGGCCCTGACCGTCATAAGTCGACGGGATTACGAGCGGCTATTTCCGCATATACCTTTGAAAGACACATCCATTACCTTGAAAACATATACGGGCCAGAAAGTATACCCCAAAGGGAAAATAAGGGTGCCTGTTGTATACAACGGCAAGGAAATACAGAAGTTGTATTTATACGTTCTGCAAGATGGTGGTCCACTGCTGTTGGGACGTGAATGGATCAGGAAGATACGTTTAGACTGGCACTCCATTCAGGCACTGACGGTGACCAGTAAGAAAAAAAATGATGATGTCATACCTGAACGATTAAAAGACATCTTGGCCAACGCCAAGGAAGTGTTTCAACAGGAACTAGGAGCCTTGAAAGGCGTCACCGCCTCAATAAAAGTGGAAGATGCGGCAATTCCCAAGTTTTTTAAGGCAAGGCCGGTGCCATACGCAATTCGTCCAGCAGTCGAGGCAGAGCTGGAGAATTTGGAAAAGGCAGGCGTATTATCCAAGATAGATTGGAGCGAGTGGGCAACACCCATCGTCCCGGTCATGAAGAAAACGTTGAATAATGATAAATCTGAAGAACAGAGAAAAATTCGCATCTGTGGGGACTTCAAGGTGACTGTAAACCCGGTCTTTCACACGGTACAGTATCCTCTTCCGAGGATAGAAGATATTTTCACCTCACTATCCGGAGGGAAACGTTTCACCAAAATTGACTTGGCACAAGCATATCTACAGATGGAGGTTGAAGAGGCCTCTAAAAAGTATCTCACGATAAATACTAGGGTTGCAAAATTCTGGGAATTTTTAAAAGAGGAAACTTTCCATGGGAATTTTCAGGAATTTTGGGAATTTATGGGAATTTTGAGTTTTTTTGCACACTGATGGTTTTTGTCTCTGACCCTTATATTATCTTTGTCGTCAAAATAGACATACTGTTCCATACAAATAAAAACAGGCTTTCAAAACTTTATTTAGGTTATAATTTTGAACTTTATTGAACCCCCACAAAAAGACCCATCTAAAATAAAATAAAAAGAGCGTCAGCTTATTTAGCCTGTAATTTGTCCTTATTTTGTCCCTTTGAGTCTTCTACTCATGAGTCTTCTGAGTCTTCTACTCCTCATTGCTCCTCCTGATTCTCTGACTCTGGCTCTGACGTGTCCATTTCCTCCTCTGTGTCAGTGTCTAGCTGTGTGGTGGACACTTCTGTATCTGGCTCAATAAGTTGTAGGTTCGCTCGGATAGCCACCAGTTTCTCCACTCTCTTGTTAGTCAGCCTGTTGCGCACCTTTGTATGCGTATTCCCAAAAAGTGACCAGTTTCGTTCAGAGGCCGCTGATGAAGGTGGGATTTGGAGTATCACCGATGCAATAGGTGACAGGGCCTCAGATGCACAAAGTCCCTTCCACCAGGTATGTGCACTGATATGCTTGCATGATTCCCATATCCCGTCCCCATTCCAAAGACCTTGCTTGGTAGAGAACTTTGCCAGACTTCCCAGAACTTTGCCCACGTCCAGATTGAGGTGGCGTGAGAGGGTAGAAATCACACTGTAAGCGCTGTTGATCTGTTCTCCAGAAAGTATTGGTCTCCCAAGATGCTTTGGGTCCAGCATGTATGCTGCAGCATGAATCGGCTTGACACAAAATTCTTGACGCGTCTGTATGAATTGAACAATTGCCTTCTCCTCTGCTTTGAGCAGCAGGGATGTGGGTAGGGCAATGCTGATTTTGTTCTTTTAAATCAGTAAAAAGCCTGAGAACATCTGACAAGACAGCGTCATCTCCTTCAATCTGAGCAATTGCAGATGCTACTGGTGAGAGTAGTTTAAGGCTGCTAACCACTCTCTCCCAAAACACATCATCCAGCAGTATTTTCTTGATGGTGGTTTCCATATCCCCAGACTGGGATATTGCCATTTCTTGCAGCGACTCCTTACCCTCCAGAAGGCTGTTGTACATTATGACAACACCACCCCATCTAGTGTTGTTGGGCAGCTTCAGTGTGGTGTTCTTGTTCTTTGTCATTTGCTTGGAGTTGTAGGTTGCTGCAACTACCTGTTTTCCCCTGACATACTTAACAGCTTGCTTAGCTCTCTTGTACAGTGCTTCCATGGTTCTCAAACCCATGATGTCCTTGAGGAGCAGGTTAAGCCCATGAGCTGTGCACCCAATAGACGTAATATGAGGGTAGGCCTCCTCCACTTGAGCCCAAGCAGCCTTCATATTCGCAGCATTGTCAGTAACTACTGCAAAGACCTTTTGTGATCCAAGATCGTTGATGACCGCTTTCAGCTCATCAGCAATGTATGTGCCTGTGTGTCTGTTGTCCTTCGTGTCTGTGCTCTTGAAGAACACTAGGAGAGGAGTGGAGACGATGTAGTTTATGATGCCCTCCCCTCGTACATTTGACCACCCATCTGAGATAACTGCAACACAGTCTGCCATCGCTATCGTTTCTTTGAGCTTTCCTTGGACTCTTATACTCAGCCTCCAGCAAATAAGTAGACAAAGCATGTCTGGTGGGAGGACAGTATGCAGGGCGAATAACATTGAAAAATCTCTTCCAGTACACATTGGCTGTGAGCATGAGGGGCGAGCCTGTTGCATATACAGCTCGAGCAAGGCACTCATCTGCATTCTTCTGGCTATGGTTATCCATTGTATCAAAGAACCTTCCAAGTGGGCCAGGAGTTGCTGATGATAAGGAGCCTGATGCTGAATGAGAACCATCATCTTCTTGAATGGAAGCAGAGGAACTCTGGGCTGACTGCTGTGAGCTTTGAGTGAAGTTGTTGTATTTGGATAAATGCTGCTGCATCTTTGTGGCATTCTTTACATATGGCTTTCTACAGTGTTTGCACATGTACATAGTCTTTCCATCTTTGATGCCTGGGGTAAAATGCTTCCACACATCCGACGGTAAACGTGGCATTGTTCTATGCAGAGAAATAAAGGGCATTCATCTCTGTGTCGAACTGCGGTCGATCAGCACGATTGCAACAGGGTGAGTACATTTTTGCTGATGCTCCATGTGATGGAAGCATGACCTGTACACACACGACGCTACATCACCAATAGTGTATTATTTTGTATATTTTAAATTGAAGGACAACAGAGTTCAACAAGTAACTGGTTTATTTGGTATAAAGTCTGATTTACTTACTGCATCATCACAACATCAGCAGAAAACAAAATGACTTCCCTCAGGACCCCTAACCTGGATCTTAAAAAAACTATAGCAGTCTTACAGATGCCTGCAGGCCAATCACAATTCGATATGCAAATATTACAAATAGAGGGAGCTAATCACTCATCCACTCATCCAACCAATCAGGACACATTTGTTCACAGTCACACACAAAACTTGTAATTATTAAAACAAGCCAAGTAAGAAGATAAACATATATTGATTAAGAAATTCCTTAACAATTAAGATTCCATCTCTGTTAGTAATTTTAAGAGAGGACCTGTGGGGAAAAGAAAGAAATACAAAAAAAACAATATTATGCTAGCATGTGCTTTTTTGGGCAAAATTCCCAAGCTAAACTTCCCGTGGAAAATTTCCGGAAATTTACCGGAAACTTTCCACCCCTTTGCAACCCTAATAAATACACACAAAGGCCTGTACCAGTACAATCGACTGGTTTTCGGAGTAGCATCAGCTCCAGCTATCTGGCAAAGAGCTATGGAGCAAGTCCTCCAAGGGATTCCGGGGACTCGATGCTACCTAGACGACATCCTTGTAACAGGAGAAAACTACAACGAGCACCTTGCCAATTTGGAGCAGGTGCTCACTAGGCTGAAATAACAGGGCCTACGAGCAAATCGCCCCAAGTGCGAATTTTTCCAGAAACAAATATCATATTGTGGCCACATAATTAACGAGGAAGGGTTGCATAAGTCACCTGAAAAAATTGAAGCGGTCATAAAAGCCCCAGCACCTGAAAATGTCTCACAATTAAGGTTGTTCCTGGGATTGATAAATTACTATCATAAATTTTTACCGAACTTGTCAACTCTTCTGCACCCTCTTAACGAACTGCTACAAACGGGAGTAATTTGGAAATGGAGCGAGGACTGTAAACGTGCCTTCCATAAATGCAAAGGCTTGATCACGTCCAAGGAAGTTTTGGCTCATTACAACCCATCACTGCCAATCAGACTGGCGTGCGATGCATCCCCTTACGGCATAGGAGCAGTATTATCGCATAGATTCCCTGATGGCTCGGAGCGGCCGATAGCTTTTGCGTCACGCTCATTGAACTCAGCTGAGCGTAACTATGCCCAGATCGACAGGGAAGCACTCAGCCTGGTATGGGGAGTGAAGAAATTCAACCATTACCTACACGGACAAAAATTTACCTTGTTGACTGACCACTCGAGGAGTGCCGGGCTGACTGATTGCGGCTGACACCCCACATGAGGAGGCGAGAGGGGGCAGGTGCTGTCAGGCGGCCCAAAAAAAATGGCCGCCCGGCACCTGCCCTTTAATTTGCGCCGCTTCGGCTGCTAAAACACCACCTTGACGCTGTCGAACATGTCGTCCAGTGGTAGGTCAGGGGGCGCAACTGAAGTTTGCGGGCGTGGCGCTGATGTCATCGCCAGAGGCACAGTGCCGGGGGGGTGCTACCAGCTGCTGCCGCCGTGGCTAACCTCCCACTGAATTTCGCAGGAGGTGCTAGCGGTGCCGCGCCCAGGCGCAAAACAACCCAATTTTTTCCCCTCTTTCTTTTGAGTAGACAATTGGCGTCCTGCAGGCTTGGTTTTTTAATTTATTCATTCACGGGATGTGGACGTCACCGGCAAGGCCAGCATTTATTGCCCTTGAGAAGGTGGTGAATACAACTGAGGGCAGTTAAGAGTCAAACACATTGCTGTGCGTCTGGAGTCACATATAGGCCAGACTGGGTAAGGACAGCAGATTTCCTCTCGTAAAGGACATTAGTGAATCAGATGGGTTTTTACAACAATCTGGTAGTTTCATGGTCACCATTACTGATTCTAGCTTTTTTTTTAAATTCCAGATTCATTTAATTATTTTGAATTTAAATTCCCCAGCTGCCATGGTGGGATTTGAACTCATCTTCGGATCATTCATAGAGGCCTCTGGATTACTAGGCCAATAACATTACCACTATACTACCGTTAGACGTGTGGTTCAATTGTGGGCTGGCGGGAGGGGGGCAGCAGGGCGACGGTACACTACAATATAGTCCTGTCGAGATTTTAGAAATGTATCTTGCAAAGAGGCATCCAGAGGAAGAAGGCACACAAAGCTAGCAGAGTGATAAGGCAGACAATAAACTGCTGCAGGAAGAGGATGTAGAGAACAACAGTTGGCTAGCTTAAAGAGAATTCAGGCTCCAGAATATATTCTAATGCATATTTTAAACTCTCTAATAACGTTGTTCTGTAACTAGCGAATGTAGTAAAAATGTTGCAAGCATCCTTTGCAAAGTCTTAAAACTTTAAATTTTGTGTGAAATTTCATAAAATTAAGAAAATATTTTACATCAAGATGTATAACAGTTATTTTTCTTTTTCTTGTCCACAGTACTATCTCTTCTGGCATCAGCGCTATGGCTGCAATCTTTGTGGAAGATTTTATAAAACCAATCTGGAAACCTTGGGAACAGCTTTCTAATGTGAAGAAGACTCTGGTCACAAAGCTCCTAGGTTGTCTTTTGACTAGTAAACCTTTCAGTTCTTTTTCCATACTGCACTTTAATAATATTTCAGATTGTGTCTGTACAGCCACAGATGTAATTTTACATTATTGTATGGCCAAGCTTGAAGATTTAATGAGAATCCTGAAAAGGATCTTATTCATATTAACATAAGAAGGAAAAACAGCAAATACTGAAAATCTGAATAAAACAATTAATGCTGGAAATACACAGCAGGTCAGTCAGCAGCTGTAAAGAAAAAAGACAGGTTATGATGTTTCAGCTGTGTACCCTTCATCAGAGCTGAAGAATGAAAGATGAACAGACATTTTAATAAGAATGGAAAGTAAACAGGGAAAGGGGGTGAGGAGGGGGAGAAAATCAACAGATATGGCAATCATAGAGAGGGATGGGTTAAATCATCTGCAAAGATCTTAACAGGAAATAGATGATCTTCAGTGAGAAAATGCAGAGATATAAAAAGGACAAAAGATGATGAAAATAGTTGGGGTGGTGGGGTATGAAAGGAAACAATCGAGGATTGTTGGGCCAACGACTTTCCAACACACTGGTGTGAGACGTTATTTTATTATACAAGCTTATATAAAACTTGTCAGGCTGCAATTATAGCCTTCCATCAGTGAAGGATGTAATTATGACAGTAATTTTATATAGGCAGTTTCTAAATTTGGACATAGGAAATTATAATGGATATACAAAAATAACAACAGAACGTGAAACTTTAAAATGTGGACTGAATTACGTTTGTGCACTCTGGTCTATTTATCCTCTGCCCTCTAACCCTGCTTCACTTAAAGACTACACTTGCTCTTGACTTCCTATGTGCTTGGCATGCGAGATTGACTAGTAATATATTAAAAACCTTGGGATAAAAATTCGGTTGCGTTAGCACCAGTTGTTTGGGTGCTACGGGTGCCGTTTTGGGTCAAAAATGGCGTCCGTGCAGAGGTGCACACTTCTGGTGCGGGCCGTGGCGGACGCCATTTTGGTGAGGGTGTTGGCATCGGTGCTAGGTGCATAAGCTGGAAGTGTGCAGAGTACGCAGATCGTGATGTCAATCGCTGATTTGATGCCAGCGCTGCCATTTTCGACCTCAGCATTGAATTTAATGCCCTCTCTTAACCTCCCACAGCTGAACATGTGTTCAGCAGCAGGAAGGACCCCCACCAGTGCTATTTAAAGGGATCATCACCTACTTACAGGTTAGTTGCTGATTGATTTCTACTGACATTCTCGCTGAATTTGTAGAAGTATTTGGTGCTTTCTAGACTTCTTTAAAGTTGCCTAAAGTCTACAAGGAGTGGGGTGGCACATACTCAAGCACATAGTACTGACTTCGAAGGGATCTGCTTAGACCAGTTGCTCCCAGACATAGGTGCAGTCGTTTGTATCCCCCTTGGCCTGCAGCATGATGGGGAGAATGAGCAGAAGCGGCACAGAGCAGGACAAGCTGCTAGAAGAGGCAGGAGGAGAGGGGTAGAAGGGCTCTCAGCAGGAGGCCATATCCACCCTGGGTCTTCAGAGAGCAATTCTCCAATCTCAACCTCCGCGACAAACAGTGTATGCAACGTCTCCATTTTACTAAGGAGGTGCTCACTGAAATCTGCCACCTGCTGCAGGCAGACCTGCAGCCTCAGTCCAGGGCAAGGACGGCATTACCAGTGGCTGTAAAGGTGACCGTGGCCTTGAACGAGGAGGCTCAGTGGAAGCATGAAAATGAAAGGGAACAACAGTGCCAGTATGAGGGGGAGGTAAAGGAGAAACATGCACTTGAATTGGCAGAGAAAGCCTTATCACCTACCAGATCTGTGATTGGGGTTCCAGTTCATTTAGCCTATAAATTTGTGCAAAACAATTTTATCTACTAAATATAATTAATTTCCAAATTTTAAGGAAGGGGATGCCATTGGTTGTTTGTCAATGGCTTTTGAATTATTAGCAAGCCACCATAGATGGGGATAGGACTATGGGCAGAAAGACTGGTATCATCAAATAATGGTGAAGTGTTTACTCTGTTTTTGCAGGTCTGTCTGTTGTACAGTGTGGATTATGATGTTTGTGAAATGAGCATTTCTGCTGCCTTTCCTTGACACCAGAAGCATACAGCATATCTTACGAAGGCTTAGGGCCATAATTATAGTGCACTTGCAACAGAAATAGTTACAGCCTGCCAACCCAAAAATACCCAGTTTATTCCTACTCTTTGTTTTCTGTCCATTAACCAATCCTCAATCCATGCTAATATTTACCCCCATCCCATGAGCCCTAATTTTGTGTAATAACCTCTTGCGTGGCACCTTATCGAATGCTTTTTGAAAATCTAATTACGCTACATCCACTGTTTCCCCCTTATCTACCCACATAGTTACAACCTCAAAAAACTCCAACAGATTTGTCAAACATGATTTTCCTTTCATAAATCTGTGTTGACTCTGCCCAATCATAATCTGATTTTTAAGTGTCCTGTTACCACGTCCCTAATAATAGATTCTAGCATTTTCCCGACTACAGATGGTGGTTAACCCCTACAACTACACATAAGAGTTCAGAATGAAAAGAATAAACAAACTGCATTTTAAAAATAATTAAAGTGTTTTAAAGATGCATTTTGGAAAAGTAATATTTTGCTTGGATTAATCTATTATTCTCTGATCATATGCAGCTATGATATTTGGACTTGCTACAATAGGCCTGGCTGGGGTAGCTTCTCTCTTACAAGGAAATATAATTCAGGTAAATGCGTTTGATAGATTTTTCAAATAATGTTTGTAGAGTTATGAAAGTTAATTTTAATGATGAAACTATGGTTTGTTTTACTTACCTATCAGTATAGCAAGAGTAGCTCTGAATGTAAAAGTATGCTTTCTTTTGTAATTCTCCTCAGGCTTCACTAAGTGTTGCAGGAATAATTCAAGGACCCATACTGGGTGTATTCACTTTAGCAGCATTGTTTCCAAAGAGCAATGGCAAGGTAAGATCTTATATTGAGAAGGCCATATTAGAAACTAGTTTTATGTTTCAGTATTCAAAACACATATTGGAAAGCATGGCACCTGGATTACATAGACTGTGTTACAGTTTCCAATTATGATGTCAACACCCTTTTAGCCCTTAACCTCCCATCAGGTCCAGGAAAACAATGGGCGGCTTAGGCCAGGTAGATTTGCAAGTTTTTGGTTCACGTACACGATGTTGAAGTATTAACTGATATTACAGTAATCAGGGCACTCCGAAGTAGTTTTATTATTGTAATGTTATTGCTAAGTAGCCAAAACATATAGGGGGAGAAATTGGGTGAGTAGCGCCACCTGTTAGCGCCTAAAGAGGCAGTCAGTGGCTGTAGCGCCACTGGCTGCGTCTCCGGCAATATTCAGTAGGGGCGCTAATGGTGGCGTTAGGCATTTGCGCTGCACCGCCACCGATGACGTCATCGGTGTGCGCAGCGCCCCATTCGTGCCCCGTTCGCGATATTTGGTAGCGAACGCCGCAGTTGCGCCGCTCGCTACCCGCGCCCGGTTCACGGGGCCTTACTGTGCCGGCAGCGGCGCAAGTTAAGGTGGAGGTGCGGGGCGGCCGCTTTTTCGGCGGCCGCCTGCCAGCGCCTCCGTCCCCGGCCTCCTAACCCCCCCGCCCCCGCGGCATTGCCGGCTGTTTCCCGAGAGCCCGGCACTTCTCCTTGGTGCCGGGCTCATTTGCCGGCACTCGCGAGCGGGGATCACGCTGTTGCAGGCACCTCCCCCTTAACAGTGGGAGGAAGGCCTGCAGTACCGCAGCGTGCCGTGCCACAGCATGTGGCGCTGCGGCACGTTGTGCTGCGATAATCAGTTTCAGCGCCCTAAGAGGGACGCGGAGCGCCTCGCGCCTCGCCCCGTCTCCCTCGAGGGGCACTGAAACTGAATTTCTGGCGATCGGTATCACTCCGATCGCTGCGCTAAATCCTGCGCTCAGGCGACTTTTACGCCACTTTGGCGCCCCAACCCAATTTCTAGGCCATAGAGCCCAAAATTCTGATTGGGCCTAATGATAGAGGGAGGGCGAATCTGCAGACAGGCACTGGATTTGGAGCAGAACCTGGTTTTGTTTGAATTCTGTCCTGTGTAAAATGCCCAGCTATGTTCTGTTAGGGGTAGAGGATGACTCTTTCTTCCCCCCCTCCCCAACCCACATCAAAGTGACGAGTCTGGGGATGTTCCCAGGCTACCACAGGAATTCTGACCAGTATGCCCTCAATAGGCCTCAATGGGATTCTCTCTAGCTAAAAGCTGTTGTGAGTTCGATGGAGACCCTAAACCATGCCCAAACGAAGGTAATCAATCGAGGATGGGACAATGGCCTTAATTTGTACACCTAAAGGCACCCTTCGGAGTGAAATAATTTTTTTACCTCATTTTATTTTCAGCCAGGGAAGTGGATCGGGGTGGATGCTGTGGATGTGCCCTTACAGTTACAGGCTGCTCCCCCATACTGTGCAAATAATCCCTTCTCCCCGATTTGAGATGGAGTCTGCGGCCACAGATACTGACGCACTGTGTCACACTTCCGTTGGTAGAGCAGACTCACTGAATTTCAGCCCCACATAGCTGAAGACTGCCGCAGGTGGAAATGAGATTTATGTCCTCTCCAGTCCAGTTACTCACTGCCTGAAAGGGTGGTAGAGGCAGAAACCCTCACCGCATTTAAAAAGTACTTGGATATGTACTGGAAGTGCCGTAACCTACAGGGCTACGGACCAAGAGCTGGAAAGTGGGATTAGGCTGGATAGCTCTTTTTTGGCTGGCATAGACACGATGAGCCGAATGGCCTCCTTCTGTGCCGTAAATTTCTATGATTCTGTGAACTGAGCAAAGGACCCAGCGCAGATTGCTAAAAACACAGCACAGAAATTCCTGGACTGGAGAGGGCATAAACCTCATTTCCACCTGCTGTGATCTTCAACTATGTGGCAATACCCAGATCTGCAGGGATACCTCCTATTTAGAACATAAGATGTAGGAGCAGGAGTAGGTCAGCTGGCCCCTCGAGCCTGCTCCGCCATTCAATAAGATCATGGCTGATCTGATCTTGGCCTCAACTCCACTTCCCTGCCCGCTCCCCCTAACCCTTGACTCCCTTACCATTCAAAAATCTGTCTACCTCCGCCTTAAATATATTCAATGACTCAGCCTCCACAGCTCTCTGGGGAAGAGAATTCCACAGATTCACGACCCTCTGAGAGAAGAAATTCCTCCTCATTTCCGTTTTAAATGGGTGCCCCCTTATTCTGAAATTATGCCCCCCAGTTCTAGATTCCCCCACAAGGGGAAACATCCTCTCTGCATCGACCCTGTCAAGCCCCTTCAGAATCTTATATGTTTCAATAAGATCCCCTCATTCTTCTAAACTCCAATGAGTATAGGCCCAATCTGCTCAACCTTTCTTCATAAGACAACCCCTTCATTTCCGGAATCAACCTCGTGAACCTTCTCTGAACTGCCTCTAATGCAAGTATATCCTTCCTTAAATAAGGAGACCAAAACTGTACGCAGTACTCCAGGTGTGGTCTCACCATTGCCCTGTACAGTTGTAACAGGACTTCCCTACTTTTATACTCCATTCCCTTTGCAATAAAGGCCAACACTCCATTTGCCTTCCTAATTACTTGCTGTACCTGCATGCTAACTTTTTGTGATTCATGTACAAGGACCCCCAGATCCCTCTGTACCTCAGCATTTTGTAATCTCTCCCCATTTAAATAATTTGCTTTTTTATTTTTCCTACCAAAGTGGATAGCCTCGCATTTTCCCACATTAAACTCCATCTGCCAGATTTTTGCCCACTCACTTAGCCTATCTCTATCTCTTTGGAGATTCTTTGCGTCCTCCACACAATTTGCTTTCCCACCTATTTTTGTATCATCAGCAAATTTGGCTACATTACACTCAGTCCCTTCGTCCAAGTCATTAATATAGATTGTAAATAGTTGAGGCCCCAGCACTGATCCCTGCGGCACCCCACTAGTTACAGTTTGCCAACCTGAAAATTACCCATTTATCCCGACTCTCTGTTTTCTGTTAGTTAGCCAATCCTCTATCCATGCTATTATATTACTTCCAACCCTGTGAGCTCTTATCTTGTACAGTAACCTTTTATGTGGCACCTTATTGAATGCCTTCTGGAAATCCAAATACACGACATCTACTGGTTCCTCTTTATCCACCCTGCTCATTACATCCTCAAAGAACTCCAGCAAATTTGTCAGACATAATTTCCCTTTCATAAAACCATGTTGACTCTGCTTGACTATATTATGATTTTCTAAATGTCCTGCTACCACTTCCTTAATGATGGACTCCAGCATTTTCCCAATGATAGATGTTAGGCTTGGTGGTCTATAGTTGCCTGCTTTCTGTCTCCTTCCTTTCTTAAATAGGGGCATTACGTTTGCTGGGACCTCTCCAGAATCCAGGGAATTTTGGTAGATTACGACCAATGCATCCACTGTCTCTGCAGCCACCTCTTTTAAGACCCTAGGATGCAGGCCATCGGGTCCAGGGGACTTGTCCACCTTTAGTCCCATTAGTTTGCCGAGTACTTTCTCTCTAGTGATAGTGATTGTTTTAAGTTCCCCCCCACCCCAATAGCCCCTTGATTATCCATTATTGAGATGCTTTTAGTGTCTTCTACCGGGAAGACCGATACAAAATATTTGTTCAAAGTCTCTGCCATTTCCCTGTTTCCCATTATTAATTCCCCAGACTCATCCTCTAGGGGACCAACGTTTACTTCAGCTACTCTCTTCCTTTTTATATACCTGTAGAAGCTCTTGCTGTCTGTTTTTATATTTCTTGCTAGCTCACTCTCATAAGCTATCTTCTCTCTATCATTTTTTTAGTCGTCCTTTGCTGGTTTTTAAAAAAATTCCCAATCCTCTGGCCTTCCACTATTCTTTGCAACATTGTATGCTTTTGTTTTCAATTTGATACCATCATTTACTTCCTTCGTTAGCCATGGATGGTTCATCCTTCTCTTAGAGTCTTTCTTTAGGTTGGACCTTTAAATTCCAGTTGGGGGAGGGGCTATATGTGGATCTTCCGTCCACCCAGGGGTCATGTCGGGAGGAGTTCTTGATGCATCATTGGAAAATTCTGTCCTTTATGTCCTTAAAAGGCCTCAGTGGAACAGACGCCAGTTGAGACCTGGTGTGAGTTCCCTTGAAGCCTTCTGCCGACCATCAACCTTTACAAGAATAAGGTAATTGATTCTGGAGGGGATTGATCATCTTATCTATTCGCAGTGGCTCCAGTGGGAGCCGAATACTGGATTAAACAAAGATAATTCTTTGGCCCATTTGGGCCTTTAGAAAAGCGGATCAACTTGGGCCGGGGCAGATGCTACTAATGCCCCCTTACAGGCGCTTTCCGCCAGCCTCGCCTATGCAAATGATCCTGTCCCTAGGATTTAGGACGAGGTCTCCAGCCTTGAGCAAGGATGGTGGCGGTTCCATTCTACCGCACGTACGCCAGACATGTGGGACTCCAGAAATTTCCAAACCATAGTTCCACTTGTGTTTGCTATACAATGTATCCTACAAATAATAGTTGTTTTCTTATTTTCTTCATCTGTGCCAGGGTGCATTTGTAGGTTTGTTTGTCGGATTGGCACTTGCCATGTGGGTAGGGATTGCTGCTCAAATCTACCCACCCACTGATAAATTTACAAGGTTACTCGCAACATCAACATCAGGCTGTCTGCAGTCAAATTCCACCACCTCAATCCCTGTGAATGTAACATCCCTGCTAACCATCGTAACATCTGCAAGGCAGGAAGAAAGGTGTGTCATTAAATCAATGTTCAATTGAGTTATTGCATTTTTTACCTTTAATTTTGCAATTGCCCATGTGTATGATAGCCACCAACTCTGGATAGTTTATCCTGGTGGAATCTGAAAAGATGTTATCAGTGCTTGACAGCTACGCAGAAGTTTAACTTTGATAAAAATTGCTTGAATCTGAATCATTTATCCCATATACAGTGCATATTCACTAGAATGATACCAGGACTTAAGAGTTAAATTATGAGTACAGGTTGCATAAAATTGGTTTGTATTCCCTCGAGTTTAGAGGTTGAGGGGTGATCTAATCGAGGTCTTTAAAATGATAAAGATATTTGATATCATAGGTACAGAGAAACTGTTTTGTTTGGTGGGGGAAATCGAGACAAAGGGCATAATCTTAAAATTAGAAGTGGGCCATTCAGGAGTGAGATCAGGAAGCACTTTTTCACACAAAGGGTAGTGGAAATCTGGAATTCTCTCCCCCAAAAGGTTGTGGATGATGGGTCAATTGAAATTTTCAAGACTGAAATCGAGACCTTTTTGTTAGGTAAGGGTATCAAGGGATATGGTGCAAAATCGGGTTAATGGAGTTGAGGCACAGAATAGCCATGATCTAATTGAATGGTGGAACAGGTTCAAGGGGCTGAATGGCATCCTCCTGTTCCAATGTTCATTTGGGTGGAAATGGAATTTTAGAAATGTAACATTTTTAGGAGACAGATCTGGTCAGTTTTTAGACCAATTCAGATCAGGTTTCAAAACCGTTTTGCCTGTATGAAGCATTTTTGTCTTTTTTGGTTTTCTATTGATAACTACAGCATAGACATGGTTAATGTTGGTTCTGTTACCTGTTTCTGAAAGGTACAGGATTACACATTTCAGTTGGCAGGCAGAAGACAATTAATATGCATTTGAGTTTTGGTTTGTGTCAAATAAAAGGGGAGATTAATATGCCAATATTGATTGAATATAGAGTTACCGGTAACAATTTGTTGACAATTGGATTATTACAGTACTAATTCAATCTTAAAGCAGTATTTGAATGGTTATGAGAAATACAATGGACACAATTTAAACCCAACACACCTGGCGGGTGGGCAGTTAAAATTAGCTGGCTGACTTACCCGCTGATGTCTCGCTTGGTTCTTGCCATCTTCAATTTTAACCTGCTTTTCTGAGCAGGTGGCAACGGCACCTTCCTGAACCCGGAGGGGTTCTTCTTTAAATATGCAGATCGGGGTTTGATGACATTATTGGGCCCCGACTGCTATTTTAACCAGTAGCCTGAACGGGTAAGCCATTGTAGTGCTTGGTATTGCTCTCCCCAAATTCCACTCCCAGTTAAAATCAGGGCTTTTATGTGGAATGATGACATAGATTATGAGCTGGTAAATGACTGTTTTACATAATGTACCAAACAAAATCCATTAGTCTAATTAAAAATCAGTGCTGAGATTATACCTAAAGTAATCTTGTATGAGATGCTATTTACTGTTCTTGTTTTTTTATATATTTCAGGCCCAGCATAGCAGAAAATTTCTACTCCTTATCATATCTCTATTACAGCCCACTTGCTTGCCTGAGCACAGTTTTAGTAGGATTAATAGTCAGTATGTTCACTGGTAAGTAAAATTAAAATGTAAATTGTGTCAAGTCAGGACACGAGTCTCTGGCTGCATAGCATCAGCACGACGCAGCTTCACAACAACTTGTATTTTATATAGAAACTTTAATGTAGAAAAATGTCACCATTGGCAGTCAGACCTGAATAGAAATTATAGGATGTAGTTAAAGGTGCTGTTGAAGAGGTAGGCTTTAAGGATACTTTTGAAAGTTGCTAGAAATGTGACAACACAAAGTGCTAAACGAGTACTTTACATCTGTCTTCACCAAGGAAGAGGATGCTGCCATAGACATAATGAAAGAGGAGGTAGTGGAGACACTTGATAGTATGAAAATTGATATAGAATAGGTATTAGAAAAGCTGGCTGTACTTAAAGTAGATAAATCACCAGGAGCGGATAGGATGCATCCTCGGATGCTGAGGGAATTGAGGGTGGAAATCGCGGAGGTACTGGCCATAATATTCCAATCCTCCATAGATATGGGGGTGCTGCCAGAGGACTGGAGAATTGCAAATGTTACACCATTGTTCAAAAAAGGGTGTAAAGATAAACCCAGCAACTACAGGCCAGCCAGTTTAACCTTGGTAGTGGGGAAGCTTTTAGAAACAATAATCAGGGGCAAAATTAACAGTCACTTGGATAAGTGTGGATTAATTAAGGAAAGCCAGCATGGATTTGGTAAAGGCAAATCATGTTTAACTAACTTGTTTTGAGTTTTTTGATGAGGTAACAGAGAGGGTTGATGAGGGTAACGTAGTGTACATGGATTTTGTTGGATCCGTGGTTCAGTGGATACGCTATTATTAAATAATCACACGGATGCTGTACATTAACAAATAACAGGTCTTTACTGGAGGAGGATAATCTCTAGACTGGGGGTACAGAGGCATGCGCAAAGCTTGTATACCGGTGTCACTGCCGGTACTACAGTATACAGGAGCTGTAAAAGTAGTTCTGACTTAAAGGCACATACACTACAATTCCTCCCCTTTTAGATTAGTAATACCCCTAATATTCAAATAACAATTAACATTTCAACAGGTACATTAAACAACAAAAGTCCATTTATAGATTCAGTCTTTGGGGCGGCTTCCTGACCCTTTCGGGATAGCGCCTTTCCAGAGGTTCTTGTTCTTGGTGCAGAGGCGATTCTGACCCCTTTTCATCGGGTAGTTCATCGGGTTCCACTGCTACTGGGTCTGAAGTAGATGCTACCTGTATGTCGGGTTCATCCCCAGGTACTCGAGACATGGGGTTGACGTGTTCCTGTGACGCTAAGATCTGATCGACGTGGCGTCTCACAGTGTTCTCCCCGACATCCACTGTGTACATTAATGGGCCCTGCCTTGTACATATCGTTCTGGGTTGCCACTTCTCTGTTCGATAATCACGGGCCAAGACTGGTTGCCCTACATTGAAGCTCCTTGTCGGCTTCTCATTGATGTGCTGGAATTGTTTGTCCTCAACATTTCTTCGCACATTTGGTCTGAGCAAGTCCAGACGAGATCTCAACCTTCGGTTAAAGAACATCATGGCCGGGGTCTGGTTGGTAACTGCATGTGTCGCATTTCGGTAGGCTAATAAGAAATTGTCCATCTTATGCTGTAGTGAAATTTCATCGTCACACATGGCCTTTATCGCCTTCTTAAAGGTTTGTACGAACCTCTCAGCCAATCCATTTGTGGCTGGATGATACGGGGCGGATATGTAATGCCTTACCCCATTCCTTTTCATGAATTTTTGGAACTCGTCGGACACAAACTGTGGTCCATTCTCAGAGCAAATCTGCTCTGGCAAACCGTTTCTGGCAAATATGGTCCGTAGGATTGCAATCGTTTTCTCGGTAGTGGTGGAAGACATTTTTATCACCTCAGGCCACTTTGAATGAGCATCCACTGCTATTAAGAACATTGAGTCCATGAATGGACCAGCGAAATCAATATGCACCCGTTGCCATGGCGAGGAGGGCCACTCCCATGGGTGTAGAGGGGCATGTGGTGGTGCATTTTGGACCTTCTGGCATCCTAAGCAGCTCTTAGTTAGGTCTTCGATTTGTTGATCGATTCCCGGCCACCACACATAAGCCCTAGCAAGGCTTTCATTTTCACTCCCCCCAGATGACCTTCATGTAGCTCATTTAGCACTCTCTCCCTTAACTTGGGTGGAATCACCACTCTGGATCCACACATCACTGTCCCCTGGCATACTGACAGCTGTTCTCTTCTGGATGAGAATGCTGGCAACAGTGAGTCGCCATGTGTTGGCCATCCCCTCACCATCAATTCATATACCCGTGACAGCGTCGGATCATTGCGGGTCTCCTTCTCTATATCCGCGTTTGTTACTGGCAATCGTTCAATTATTGACGAATAAAATATCTCGATAGGGTCCACTGCTGGTGCTTCCTCCACAGTAGGCAGTGGCAGGCGCGATAGCCCATCAGCATTCCCATGCTGTTTCGTGCCTTTATATTCTATTTCATATTGATTCGCCCCTAGAAACAGGGACCATCTTTGTAACCGCTGTGCAGTCATCACTGGAACGCCCTTCTTAGGATTAAAGATGGAGACAAGTGGTTGGTGGTCAGTCAGCAAGGTGAACTTCTGCCCATGCAGATAGTGGTTGAATTTTTTCACTCCCCATACTAGGCTGAGGGTCTCCCTGTCAATCTGGGCGTAGTTGCGCTCGGCTGAGGTTAGTGACCGAGACGCAAAGGCTACTGGCCTCTCCAACCCGTCTGGGAATTTGTGCGACAGCACCGCTCCAATACCGTAGGGTGAAGCTTCACATGCCAAACGAATTGTTAGTGCTGGGTTGAAATGGGCCAACCCCTCTTTTGATGTGATCAATTCTTTACACTTCTGGAAAGCTCATCTACGTTCGTCATCCCACTTCCGTGGTACCCCTGTTTGCAGTAGAGTGTTCAGCGGGTGTAATACCGTAGACAAATTTGGTAAGAACTTGTGGTAGTAGCTTACCAGCCTGAGGAACGACCTCAGTTGTGACACATTTTCCGGTGCTGGAGCGTTGACTACTGCCTCAATCTTGTCAGGGGACTTATGTAACCCCTCTTCATCGATGACGTGGCCACAATACGAGATCTGTTTCTGGAAAAACTCGCACTTGTGGCGATTAGCTCGTAGCCCATACTCCTTTAATCTGGCGAGCACCTTCTCCAAGTTGGCGAGGTGATCACCGTCATTTTCGCCCGTGACCAAGATGTCGTCCAAATAACACTGGGTCCCTGGAATCCCTTGCAGGACCTGATCCATCGCCCTTTGCCAGATAGCCGGAGCCGAGGCTACTCCAAACACCAGCCGGTTGTATTGATAGAGACCTTTATGGGTGTTGATCGTAAGGTAATGTTTGGAAGCTTCTTCTACCTCCATTTGCAAGTACGCCTGGGCAAGTTCAATTTTGGTGAAGCGTTTACCTCCAGATAGTGAGGCGAAAATATCCTCAATTCGTGGAAGCGGCTATTGCACCGTGTGAAGGACTGGGTTCACTGTCGCCTTAAAATCCCCACAGATGCGGACCTTCTTTGGTTCCCCAGGCGTATTACTCAACGACCTCTTCATTACAGGAACGATGGGTGTAGCCCACTCGCTCCAGTCCACTTTGGACAGTACTCCTGAACGTTCCAACCCTTCCAGCTCTGCTTCAACAGCTGGTCTGATCGCATAAGGCACTGGTCTGGCCTTCAGAAACTTTGGGCTTGCATTTTCCTCTATTTTAATCGTTGCTGTTATTCCTTTTAGTGTTCCTAGTCCCTCCTGGAACACTTCTTTTGCGTCAGTTAGCATTTTTGACAGTCGTCCAGGTGTGACGTCGTCATCCTTTTTGGCCTCAACCTTCAGTGCCTGTATGGAATGCCAATCTAATTGTATCTTCCGGATCCATTCATGTCCTAGCAGTGGTGGTCCTCCATCTGGCAATACATATATATCCATTTTAGGTATTTCCTGGCCTTTATATGTCACTTTCACCCTTATTTTTCCTTTGGGGTAGACTTTTAGCCCCGTATACGTCTTCAAGACAATCTCTGTAGCTTTCAAGGGTATGTGTGAAAATAGCCGCTTGTAATCTCTTTGATTTATGACTATTAGAGCTGACCCTGTGTCCAATTCCATTTCCACTTGGACTCCGTCTATCTTGAGTGTAACCCAGATAGTCTGGTGATCCTCCATTTCGGTTACCTTATGTAGTTTCAGACAACCCAGCTCCTTGCTTCCGGAGTCTGTGCCACTTTTCTGTTCGTCTGAACCACTGTCCATCACCTGGTGTACCTTTTTGTACTTCTCCTGTGGAGATTTCTTACTGTTGGTTTTCTTCCCAGACCTGCAGACTCTTGCTATGTGTCCTGCTTTCCCACACTGTCTGCACACTTGGTCCTTGAACCAACAATCTTTCTGGTCATGTGTTGTTCTGCCGCAGCGATAGCACTTCCCTGTTCCATAGGACATTTCATTGGTGCCATATTCTTGCGGTCTCCGTTGTATCTCTGCAGCGCCCCTTGCGGCTGCTTCGTGTGATACTGCCATACTGAAAGCTTTGTCCAGCGTAAGGTCCTTTTCTGATAGAAGCCGTTTCTGGGTTCCTTCACTTTGTAGCCCACACACAAACTTGTCACTTAACGTGTCTGCTAGTCCCGCTCCAAACTGGCAGTGTTTCGATAGCTTGCGCAGTTCCGTTAGGTACTCAGCATTGCTTTTGTCTTTGTGTTGGTTCCTTTTATGGAACTTAAATCGTTCTGCTATCAGCAGCGGTGTGGGGTTTAAGTGGCCCTGTAGGATTTCTACTATGCTTTCAAAATTCTTGTTTACCGGCTTCTCTGGGGTTATTAGATTTCGCAGTAACCCATAAGTTTTTGCACCCATGGAATTTAACAGAACCAGTGCTTTATTAGCATCTGGCACTTCATTCGCCCTGCAGTACACCTCCATACGTTCCACATATGTCGCCCAATCTTCGACTTCATTGTCGAACGTAGAGATACTGCCACTCTTCGGCATCCTTAGGTGTGCGTTAACTATCACCAATGGCGCCTCCCGCGCTTCCCCTTCTTCTCCGCTGGCACAAAATGGTGCCTCCCGCGCTTTCCTTCCTTCCCGCGCTCGCCCTTCTTCTCCGCTGCGGCTTCTAAAAATGGCGTCTCCCGCGCTCTTCCTTCTTCTCCGCAGCTCAATGGCGTCTCCCACGCTCTCCCTGCTTCTCCGCGACTCAATGGCGCCTCCCGTGCTCTTCCTTCTTGTCCGCGGCTCAATGGCGTCTCCCCTTTCTTCGCCCCGCGGACCCTGTTCAGCCCGTGAGCACTGGCTGTGCTCTGCGCGTTCTTCTTTTGATATTTTTCGATGCCGCTCAGTCTAGAACCCGGCTGTTTCTTCCCCTCTCTCTCTCCGGTTTGTTTTATTTTCCTCGACGCCGCTCGGTGTTCAACCCCCGGCTGCGCCCTGCGCTCTTCACCCTCTGTCTTACCCCGTCGACGCTGCTCGGCTCTCTCTCCGCCGTCGGTCGGCTCCAGCCGCCGCTGCTTGGGAAGGGTCTGCGCTGGACCTGTCGTCGGTCTCTTACTGCTCGTTGTGGCTGGGGAACCAAGCCTGGCTCTCCACAGCCTCCCCTGCGAAGTTGGATCTCTGCCTGACTGCTGGGCGGTTGCTTGTGGTCGACGCCCGTGTTCCTGGCCTCGACTTTTTTTTTCTGTTGCAGGTAGATTCGAATCGACACTCGTCGCCACTGTTGGATCCGTGGTTCAGTGGATACGCTATTATTAAATAATCACACGGATGCTGTACATTAACAAATAACAGGTCTTTACTGGAGGAGGGTAATCTCTAGACTGGGGGTACAGAGGCATGCGCAAAGCTTATATACCAGTGTGGTCACTGCCGGTACTACAGTATACAGGAGCTGTAAAAGTAGTTCTGACTTAAAGGCACATACACTACAGATTTCCAAAAGGCGTTCGACAAAGTGCCACATAATAGGCTTGCTAGCAAAGTTGAAGCCCATGGAATAAAAGGGACATTGGCAGCATGAATACAAAATTGACTAAGTGACAGGAAACAGAGAGTAGTGGTGAATGGTTGTTTTTTGCGCAGCGAGTAGTTAAGATCTGGAATGCACTGCCTGAAAGGGTGGTGGAGGCAGATTCAATCTTATCTTTCAAAAGGAAGTTGCATAAGTACCTGAAGGAAAAGATTTGCAGGGCTACAGGGAAAGGGCGGGGGAGTGGGACTAGCTGAAAGTCAGCATGGGCTCGACGGGCCGAATTACCTTCTTCCGTGTTGTAACCATTCTATGATTTTATGGGTTAAAATGGGGGGCTAACTTAGCCGGGGCGGTACTTTTAGCGCCCCGGAAAAATTAGCGCGCCCCGCGCCAGAACATGAGTGGTTGCGCCCCAAGAGGGAAGCGGGGCGCTACTGGAAGCGCCCCACATCCCTCTTGGGGCGCTGCGAGTCAATATCGCGGCGCTACGTGCCGCGGTATTGCAGGCCTTCCTCCCCTTCTTAAAGGGGAGGAGCCTTGCGCAGTGCAACCTGGGGCCCAGCTGGGCCCCCGGGAATCGGAAGTGCCGGCAAAACAGCCCAGCACTCAAGAGAAGTGCCAGGTTCATGGAGCACAGCCGGCACTCCGTGGGGGGGGGTCTGTTCAGGAGGCTGGGGACGGACGCGCTGGCAGGCGGCCAGCAACAAAAATGGCCACCTCGCACCTCGCCTTTAAATTGCGCCTCCCCAGCCGCAGGTAGGCCCCCCTGACCCCGTCGGACATAGCGTCCGGCGGTAAGTCAGGGGACGCTCCTGAAGATCGCGGCCGGGGTGCAAGTGGGGTGCTGCGCACGATGATGATGTCATCGCCAGCAGCACAACGCCGCGGGGTGCTACCGGTTAGCGCCACCGCTAACCTCCTGCTGAATTTCGCTAAGAGGGCGCTAACGGGGCGCAAAGCAACCCAATTTTCCCCCCCTATGATTCTTCTAGGGAAGGGTTGGGAATGATGCACAACAAGGATCAATACTGATCACTTTTGTTCTTGGTATATATAGATGATTTGGACTTGGTTATAGGAAATTCAATCTTGAAATTTACTGATGACACAAAGGTAAGTTTGGCAAACAGCAAGGAGGATTATGAAAGATTGCAGGAAGATATAAACAGGTTAGAAGCTCCCCTGTTCTTTACTGAGGAAACTCCCAGAAACGGCAGAGACCCGACATAGCTGGGTCTGTGCCAGAGTTACGCTGGGAGTCTGGCGGTACCCCCACGGAATTCAGGCAACACCTTTCACCCAATTACACCAATAAACAAAAATAGCATTTTGTAACTCACTGGAATGAAATCAAGCCCAGGACTAATTTTGAACTAGTCGCAAAAATTCCTTCAGAGACGAGTTGAGACTAAAAACTCGCTGCAAATTTTTTAAAAAGTTTGAAGTAAACAATCTTCCAATCAATTCGATTGTGTCAATTCCGAGTTATGCTGCCAATGGTGTTATTTTATATATTTAATGGATTTATGTTATCGTGCATTTATTTGGAAAGTTTACACAAATTTATGGAAACTGGACCCACAAACCGTGAGTAACTCACCTTTCATGTTGCAGTGACGGAGCAGAAACTGAGGTTTTGGGTGTGAATAACTTTGTTGATTTACAAGTTGCAGATACTGCAGTAAGTTTCTATTTCCCCATAATCACTCCTATCTGGTTCAGTTTCGATTTCTATTCTTGCTCCAGACATTCCTGAGTCTGGTTCTGCGGATACCGCTGTAAACTGCAGAAGGCGTCCTACAGCGCACAGTGTTAATATTGTTGATTTATTCTTGCAAACTTGAAAGGGGAGGTTATAGCAATGACACATTGATGTAGCGAACGGTAGATTCCATTTGCCCCGCCTGTGTTTTTGGTTATGACTCCCCTGCTGCATTGGAGACAATGACCCGCCTCCTGACGTTACATGGGGCGGGGGTCAGGCTCAGGGTCAGGTGCGGCGGGCGTTTGGCCTCGAAACCAGGCCGGATTGAATCCATTGGCGGCCTGAATACGGCATTTGCTCGCCACTGGGTTAGCAGAATGGGCAGATGCATTTCAATGTGTGAAGTAATATAGAAACATAGAAGATAGGAGCAGGAGTAGGTCATTCGGCCCTTCGAGCCTGCTCCGCCATTCAATGAGATCATGGCTGATCATCCAAATTCAGTACCCTGTCCCTGCCTTCTCCCCATATCCCTTGATCCCTTTAGCCTTAAGAAATATATCCAACTCTTTCTTGAATATATTTAATGAACTGGCCTCCACCGCCTTCTGTGGTAGAGAATTCCACAGGTTCACCACTCTCTGGGTGAAGAAATTCCTCCTCATTTCAGTCCTAAATGGCTTACCCCTTATCCTTAGACTATGACCCCTGGTTCTGGACTCCCCGGCCATCAGAAACATTCTTCCTGCATCTAGTCTGTCCAGGCCTGACAGAATTTTATAGGTTTCGATGAGATCCCCTCTCAATCTTCTAAACTCCAGTGAGTATAAGCCCAATCGACACAATCTCTCCTCATACGTCATTCCTGCCATCCCAGGTATCAGCCTGGTGAATCTTCGCTGCACTCCTTCCATGGCAAGAACGTCCTTCCTCAGGTAAGGCGACCAAAACTGCACACAATATTCAAGGTGCGGTCTCACCAAGGCCCTGTACAACTGTAGCAAGACATCCTTGTTCCTGTACTCGAACCCTCTTGCTACGAAGGCCAACATACCATTTGCCTTCTTAACTGCCTGCTGCACCTGCATGCTTACCTTCAGCGACTGGTGCACAAGAACACCCAGGTCTCTTTGCACTTCCCCTTCTCCCAATCTATTGCCATTCAAATAATAATCTGCCTTCCTGTTTTTGCCACCAAAGTGGATAACCTCACATTTGCCATGTTTCTGCCCAGTCACCCAACCTGTCCTCACAGCATACCCTCCCACCCAGCTTTGTGTCGTCTGCAAATTTGGAGATATTACATCCAATTCCCTCGTCCAGATCATTAATATATATTGTGAACAGTTGGGGTCCTAGGACCGATCCTTGCGGTACCCCACTAGTCACTGCCTGCCACTCGGAGAACAACCCGTTTATTCCAACTCTTTGCTTTCTGTCCGCCAACCAGTTCTCTATCCAAGTCAATACCTTGCCCCCAATCCCATGTGCCTTAATTTTGCACGCTAATCTCTTATGCGGGACCTTATCGAAAGCCTTCTGAAAGTCCAAATACACCACATCCACTGGTTCTCCCTTATCTATTTTACCAGTTACATCCTCAAAAAATTCCAGTAGATTAGTCAAGCATGATTTAGCTTTTGTAAATCCATGTTGACTTTGTCCGATCCTGTCACTGCTTTCCAAGTGCTCTGCTATTACATCTTTTATAATGGACTCTAGCATTTTCCCCACTACCGATGTCAGGCTTACTGGTCTATAATTCCCCGCTTTTTCTCTACCACCTTTTTTGAATAGTGGGGTAACATTAGCTACCCTCCAATCCATGGGTACTGTTCCAGAGTCTATCGAGTTCTGGAAGATGACCAGCAATGCATCTACTATGTCCAGGGCCACTTCCTTAAGTACCCTGGGATGTAGATTATCAGGCCCTGGGGATTTATCGGCCTTCAGTCCCATCAATTTTCCGAACACCATTTCCCTACAAATATATTTTGGTAATACATCTCGGTTTGTGCTGCCTGGGCTGGCTGGCTGACGGGCAACAGCAAGGGCAATGGTGGAGTAGCAGTGTTGGGAGCACGAACTGCTGTCCTCTCTCAGGATAACAGCATTCCTGTTCCCACCCCTGCCACTCCGCATGGCAACCGTCTGAGCTTCCACTGTAGCACTCAGACCTTTGACAGAAGCTGTTTGTGCTGCAATGCAAGCTGTGACATCGGCCATCAGACGCTGCATCATGGTGGGTTCCATGAATTTGGTGATGGAGGTGACCACCCGTTCCATGTTGGAAAGAATGGGCTCCAAGCTCTGCGCAAAGCTCTGTGCCAAGTTGGTGCTGGACTCCTCCATCCTCCTTGACGTTGAGCGCATGCTTTCTGGCAGGCTTTCCAGTGCACCAAGCATTTAGTTGTGCACACCCATCAGCCTTTTTCTGTAGCCTGCCCCATTGAAGTCCTCATCTGAGTCCTCTGCAGCAGAACTGGTGTGCGACCACGCCCTCCGGCGAGCTGGTACCTGTGCTATCCTTTCTCCCCGCCCTGGCTCCTGTGCACTTGTGTCTGTTGCAGATCCCTCCTCTAACCTAGCCTCTAAAATACACAGTGTCAGTATCTGATCTGGTGGCTGCAACTGTAAAATCGAATGACGGTGTCTATTCATCTTCACTTTTTTCTTCCTCTTCCTCCACTGAATGGGCAAGTTCTAGTTCTTGGGTATCTGAAATGAAAAAGGAACAAGGATTGGGTTGTGGTGAGGGGAGAGGAGAAAGGAAGTAGTATGTGCTTACACCCTCTGCAGCTTCTCAATCAGAAGAGATTAATGGATGAGGGAGAAGTGGGATATGAGAAGGAGCATTAGGTATGATGATACCCTCATCATCCATCGCTTCACGCTGCCAGTGGCCAAGGCCTCAGTGATGCCCCTTCCCATGATGGCCAGCCCTGTCTCCTCTATGGGGGTTATCACATGCAGGTGCGCTTGTCCTCCTCCAGTTCATTGCTGCTGTCTGTTGTTCTGCCCCACCTTCTCCTGCAACAAAGAGGGAAGTGTGTCAGTGAGTGTCCTGCTATATGTTTGGGTGATGTGGCTGTCATGGTTGAATAGCTGCCAGTGTGTGCGAGCGGTGAGTTGTGGGTATGAGGCTTGAAATAGTGCCAAGTGTGTGAGGGTGAGATAAAGCATATGAATGGTAGGGTTGAGTACTGATTAATAGAGATTGTTGGTAGGAGAGTGATGGGGGTGTATTGGTTTGAGCAGTGGATGAGGCTAGTGGTGGAGTTGTACCATTGTTTAAAAAGAGAGAAAGGGATAGACCGAGCAATTACAGGCTAGTCAGCCTAACCTCGGTAGTGGGCAAACTATTGGAAAACATTCTGAGGGACAGTATTAACCGTCATTTAGAAAGGCACGAATTAATCAAGGACAATCAGCATGGATTTGTTAAGGGAAGCTCGTGTCTAACTAACTTGATTGAATTTTTTGAGGAGATAACCAGGAGGGTCGATGAGGATAGCGCGTTTCATGTAGCTTTTGACTAGCTCCCGCATGGCAGACTGGTCAGAAAACTAAAAGCCCATGGGATCCAAGGGGAAGTGGCAAGTTGGATCCAAAATTGGCTCAGTGGCAGGAAGCAAAAAGGTAATGGTTGATGGGTGTTTTTGTGACTGAAAGCTTGTTTCCAGTGAGGTTCTGCAGGGCTCAGTACTAGATCCCTTGCTTCTTTGTGGTATATATTAATGATTCAGACTTCAATGTACGGGGCAGGATTAAGAAGGTTGCAGATGATATAAAAATTGGCCGTGTGGTTGATAGTGAGGAAGAAAGCTGTAGACTGCAGGAAGATATCAATGGACTGGTTGGGTGGGCAGAAAAGTGGCAAATGAAATTCATCCGGAGAAGTGTGAGGTAATGCATTTTGGTAGAGCTAACAAGGCAAGGGAATACACAATAAATGGTACGATACTGAGACATTTAGAGGAACAGAAGGACCTTGGCGTGCATGTCCACAGATCCTTGAAGGTAGCAGGACAGGTAGATAAGGTGGTTAAGAAGGCATATGGGATACTTGCCTTTATTAGCCGAGGCATAGAATATAAGAGCAGGGAGGTTATGCTTGAACTGTATAAAACACTAGTTAGGCCGCAGCTAGAATACTGCATATAATTCTTGTCACCACACTACAGGAAAGATGTGATTGCACTAGAGAAGGTACAGAGGAGATTTATGAGGATGTTTCCAGGACTGGAGAATTTTAGCTATGAGGAAAGATTGGATAGGCTGGGGTTGTTTTCTTTGGAACAGAGGAGGCTGAGGGGAGATTTAATTGAGGTGTATAAAATTATGAGGGGCCTAGATAGTGAATTGAAGGACCTATTTCCCTTAGCAGAGAGGTCAATAACCAGGGGGTATAGATTTAAAGTAATTGGTAGAAGGATTAGAGGAGAGTTGAGGAGAACTTTTTTCACCCAGAGGTTGGTGGGGGATCTGGAACTCACTGCCTGAAAGGGTGATAGAGGGAGATACCCGCAACATGGTTAAAAAATACTTGGATATGTACTTGAAGTGCTGTAACCTACAGGGCTAAGGACCAAGAACTGGAAAGTGGGATTAGGCTGGATAGCTCTTTTTCGGCCGGCACAGACACGATGGGCTGAATGGCCTCCTGTGCTGTAAATTTCTATGATTCTATGCCATTTGAAGATGAAGTCATTCACCTTGACAACTCGTGTGAGATCATTAAACTTCTTCCTACACTGCATCCAGGTTCTAGGAGCAACACTCCAGGCATTTGACCTCTGCCGCTACTTCCTCTCACTGCCTCCTGAGCATATGTCTCCTACTTTCCACCTCTTCCAAGGCCTCCAGTGCAGTGTCAGAAAACCTTGGTACAGCTATGGTCAGCCATTCTTCACTCTTTCACAAAAGAGATTCACTCCTAAAACGACTCTCAACACTTCCTGTAGCCACAATGCACCACCCCTTTAAGAGGCGCAGGCTGCCTTTAAATAGCAGTAGCCATTCGCGATATCAGGCCTTCTGCTGATGCGTATAGCCAATGAACAGCGCGGGTAGCACTGGCTGCGTGCAGCAATCATGTAAAACAGCAGGCAGCACAAATTTATTGTGTGCCTGCAACGCAGTGGACGGACGTGGGTTAATCGCACACCACGATCCCCGTGCCTCCTTGCGGGTTCTATCCAATTTAACCCCCATAATTCCCTGAAAATGTGGCCCCGATATTTATGGGGTGGCGGGGAGAGTACGGGTGAGAGCGAAAATGGGCAAAGAACCAGGCAAGGCTGGGGATGTGGAGGTCCTGCAATCCTAACGTCAAGAAATTATTAACATCTTGTAGCTCTGTCTCCCACCCAGCATCTGGCCAAATGGACAACCTGACCTGCGTGTGGGCGGGAACACCAGTTGGCAGGAGGCCACAACCGGGGACCCTTGGGGACCGTCCCTGGCAATAGGGGTTGGGGCGGGGGTCGGCAATTGGGGCTGGGGGAAGAGGCTAGCGATTGAGGCTGGGTGGAGGAAGAATTGTTGGAGCTCAATTTAAATATGTTAATTAAGCGTCCCATCCCTCCACAGCGGGACACTCGGATGCCCTGATATCTGCTGTAGTAAAAATGGTGGCGGGTTCGTGCGTGGGGGGTTGGGGTAGCGTTCTGCGCATTTCACTTTACAGCAGCGCTATCAAACAAAATTTGACACTGAGCCTCATAAGTCGATATTAGGATAGAAGAGGTAGGCTTTAAGGAGCGTTTTAAAGGAGGAGAGTGAGGCGGAGAGGTTTTGAGAGGGAATTCCAGAGTTTAGGGCCTAGGCAGCTGAAAAGACAGCCACCAATGGTGGAGCGATTAAAATAAGGGATGTGGAAGAGGCCAGAATTGGAGGAGTGCAGAGATCTCGAAGGGTTGAAGGGCTGGAGGAGGTTAAAGAGATAGTGAGGGCTGAGGCCGTGGAGGGGTTTGAAAACAAGGATGAGAATTTTAAAATTGAGGTGTGGTCAGATCGGTCCAGCGAGCACAGGGCTGATGGGTGAACGGGACTTGGTGCGAGTCAGGATACAGGAAGCAGAGTTTTAGGTGAGCTCAAGTTTATGGAGGGCGGAAGATGGGAGGCCTGCCAGGTGAGCATTGGAATAGTCAAGTCTAGAGGTAAAGAGGCATGGGTGAGTGTTTCAGCAGCAGACGAGCTGAGGCAGGGCCGGAGTCGGGTGATGTTACGGAGGTGGAAGTAGGCAGTCTTGGTGATGGGGCAGATGTGTGGTCGGAAGCTTATCTCGGGGTCAAATACAACACCAAGGTTACGAACGAATTGTGCGGAGAGTCTTGAAACATTCGGACTATTTCTACTGGGGCAGAGAAGGTTGAGGAGATTTAATAGAGGTTTTTAAATTTTGAAGGAGTTTGATAGTGAATAGGGTAAGAGTATTTCCTGTGGTTGCAGAGTAAGTGACGCAGGGACATCAATTAAAAACTGTCACTAAGAGAGTGAGGATAGAGGTTTAGGAGAAATCTCTTTATGCAGCAGGGTTGTTGGAGCATGAAAAGTTTTGCCATAGGGAGTGGTTGAAGAAGAGACGATTGAATCTCTCGAGGAATAATTGGATAAATATTTGACGCAGAGGAAGGTACAGGGCTATGGGTAAGAGCAACCGGCAGTGGGATTAATGTTGGATTGTTCTAGCAAAGATTCAGTGCAGACAAGATAGCCCGATTGGCCTCCTGTAAACTCCTATGGTTCTACAGATATTAGTGCTGATTTTCTAACCCCTTGCGCCTAGGTGTCAGCCAAGCAGATTGCACCCAAAATGTGCTCCACGTGCAATGACCTGAATATGCCTGTACTTCCTGGTTCAGGTCATTATCATGCTTGAGGAGTCAGCTGCAGGACCTTCTGGCAAATGAATTAAATTACCTCGTGGGCTCCCTCAAGTGGTATCCAGATCCACTAAAGGTCCTCCATACTCATTGGGTGCGTCTCCAAATGGCTTCCCTCACGTGGATCAAAAAGGAACATGAGGTGGAAGGCCAGAAAACATCACTTTCTGCCTCATTAGCATGGTTGCGTCCGAACTGGGCTGAGTCATTGGACCCACCACTGGAATCCCAGGGCAACATAAAGGGGAGGAAACTTGGTGTTCCAGGTCTTTGCCCCTTTTCCTCTCCTTTGCACTTGAGAACTGAGTGTTCCCCAGATATATTTCAGTGGAAAAGCAGCCCTATTATCTCATTCTGTACATGTGCCTTTGTCTTAATATGTTTCTGGCTGTAGCCACTCTGCAAAGCTGCAACAAAGATAGCACCTGTCATCTCAAGAATCTGCTGCATCATATATTATATATTAAAAATAGTGAGTGATCTCAGGGTTCCAAAGGTACTACGCCTATAGGTGGTACCTGACACATTGCATAAAATGGCAGTGCACCTAAGGTTACATGATCGTCAATCGATATTGAGCTATTTATCTGAATTGTCCACGCTGTACTGTTCATTCGCCACCTGGTGGCACTGCTGCACTGTACTTACTGGAGCACAGCAGACATCTTTGTAAAGAATAAGTAAATTGAACTGACTTCCAGGCCAAATAACCCTTCCAAGCAGAGAAAAAAAGCCCAAGTTTCTGACCTCCTCCCCCGCCCAAGTTCCTAACCTTCCCCTCCCCCCCCCCCCCCCCCCCCCCCCACACCGCTCAGGTTCCTGACCTTCGCTCCCCCCCCCATAGATGGCGCATTGTGTGTGGGTCACAGATTGTTGACAGGCTTATTGGGTATGAAGTGAATAGTGACAGTATCATGACTTCCAGATTTTGTCCAGTCCAATGATGTCCCCTGCCACACACGCACCAAGCTTTCCAAGAAATCAACCAGGTCTAGAGGGAGGAGAGGGAGAACGTGATGCAGGTATAAAGGGGGTTGGGATGGAATAACATGATCCGTCTTCGCATCTGGATCATGTTCTCGCTCTCATTTCCCCCCCCCCTTTAGACCTGGATCACGTTCTTCCCCCATCTCCCCTGTGCTCTTTACCTCCCCCACCACGTTCCGACCTTCTCTCCCAACCCCATCAAGTTCCTGACCTCCTCTCTCCTCCTCTCTGATCCCCTCTCTTCCCCTTTGATCCTCTTTCTCCCTTTGATCCTCTCTCTCTCCCCTCCTCTCTCTCCCCCCTCCGATTCCCTCCTCTCTCCCCCTCTGATTCCCTCTCTCCCCAGCCTCTCCCGCTCTCTCTCCCTCCCCCTCAATTCCCTCTCTCTCTCTCCCCCTCCGATTCCCTCTCGCTCTCCCCAGTCGCCCTCTTCCACCGTATATCTCTCCCCCTCCAATTCCCTCTCCCTCTCCGCCTCCGAGCTTACGCTGTTCCAGTGAAGCTCAATGTAAGCTCGAGGAACAGCACCTCATCTTTCGATTAGGCACTTTACAGTCTTCTGGACTGAACGTCAAGTTCAACAATTTCAGACCATAACCTCTGCCCCTATCTTTTTTTCTCTCTCTCTTGGCAGCTGTCTTTCATTCTGCCATTGCCATATACACTTCATCTAGAGTCATCTTTTGTTTCTTAATTTGTCCCATTACCATCTCCTTTTGCCTTGCACCATCATCCCTTTTGTCTCTTAATCTCTCCTGCCTTCCATCCTATCACAGACCTTCCCTTTTGTTCTTTCCTCCCCTCCCCCCTCTCCCGGCCCCTACACTTGCTTAAAAACCTGTTACATCTCCAACTTTTTCCAGTTCTGACGAAAGGTCATCGACCTTGTTAAATCTGTGAGTTGTTCAAGTAATTAATACTCAGACTTAATCAGTAACAATAAAACAGGTCTTTACTGGTTGGAGGTAGGGACTATACATAGGTCTTTACTTCATGCCCACAGGCGGGAACTGAGGGGGATCAGTACCCACAGTACTATTTATACCCCTATGGCCAGGAGTGGTACTGCGTATCACTACGCCCAACAAGTAGTGCAGTCCTGTCCATAGGTTCAAAGTAGCACACATATTACATACACAACATTCCTCCCTTCCTAGCTTTACAGTCATCTCCCCATTTAACATAACGTAATAACATATATACATATATAACTTCAGGTTTACATAACAGAATAACATAGATACATAGATAACTTCATGTCAAAACAGATCACAGATTCAGTCTCTGCGGAAAACAGTTCACAGATTCAATCTCTGTGGTGGAGTCAGTTCACGTTGCTGGAGTGACTCATTCAATAGTCCTTCCATGGATTTAACAGTTTGAACTTCCGAACTGAATTGGCTCCGTTCGGAGGGACCACGTGTGTGATCTGGTAGAGGTAATAATGGTTCAGATGGGTCATCTTCTGTTTCGACTTTCCCTTTTCTGCTTCTTGGAGACTCTCTGGGCTCCACTGTCAGCTGCCAGCTGCATGCGCAGTTCCTCCTTCTCTCCCTCCTTTTTCCGTAGTAGAGCCACCTTCTCCCGATGTTCCGTAGACTTTCGGTGCTCCTCCATGATTTCTGTATGGTGGGAGTCGAAGTTACAAGTTGGGCAGGACAGGACATAGTAATATTCGGTGTCGTCCTGATCTAGGCCAGCGAGAGGGTCTTCTATTTCCTCCATACCCAGCTGGGCGTTAGCCAGCTTTTGTTCCAAGTCCAGACATCTTTCCTGAAGAGACTTCTTCATGCATACCTCTTCATCCAGCTTTTTCTGGGCTTTCAGCAAGTCGTTTACTAATGACCTCATTTGAGATTTTACTACTTCAACTTCTTTTGGAGATTGATTGATCGGACTATTCAATCCCTCTACCGGAGCAGCTGTTTCAGCGGTCTGTTGTTCTACGTTGACGTGAGTCAGCGTACTTTTGGCATCCAAGGGCTGCTCTGTTGCAGTCATCTCAGTCTGTGTTGCCACCTCAGCTCTTCCAATAACCTTTGAGAGCTCCGAACCCCTTTCGTTTGAATATTGAAGTTCGTGTTCAAGTTTTTCCCATTTCAGAGTCCTGTCCTTCAGCATATGCAGGAGTTGGCTGACCGTTAACTCCTCTGACATCAGACGTTTTGTGTGCTCCTGCTCCATTTTTTCCATCAGCTGCTTCTGTTGTCTTTCCAGATTCTCCAACTCTATATCAAAGAACTCTTTCGTTGCATTCAACTCTTGCTCACAACGGCGAAGCATTTGTTCTAATTGCTGTTGTAGTTTGAAATGGAGTTGAGTTCGAGCCCGGTGTCCCTCAGAAATGGGCACATCAGTAGACTTGCCAGACTCAGAATCCACAGTTAAACTATGTTGTTGTTGCTCAGTGGAATTCTGTGCTGAAACTTTGTCTTTTGCACCTGAGTTGGGCTTACCATCATCCGTTCCAGAGTCTGGGCCGACTATCTTCACCGAGTTCTCACTCGTTATTGTTTGTAGGAAATGCCAGTCCATATTCATTTTCCTAATCCACTCCCATCCTAGTAGTGGAGAACCTCCTTCAGATATCACATATAAGTCCATTATTTGACTGTCTTCGCCCTTGTGGACCACTGCAACCTCTATTTTCCCGATGGGGTACACTCTTTGCCCCGTGTATGTTTTCAATATAATCCCCGTATCCTGTAGGGGAATATGTTGGAATAACTTTCCGTAATCTTTCTTATTTATGACCGTCAATGCCGATCCAGTGTCCAATTCCAGTTTTACTTGGACTCCTTCTATCTGAAGAGTGACCCAAATTGTCTGGAGGTCTGCACCCTTACCAGCGTTGAGTACTCTTAAGCTAGCCAGTTCATTACAGCTTAAGCTAGCCAGTTCATTACTGCTAGCGTCTGAATCGGACTCCTGTTCGGTCACCTTGTGTACCTTTGTGTATTTTCCTTGCGGTGACTTCTTGTTGCTGGTCTTCTTCCCTGACCTGCATACTCTAGCTATATGTCCAAGCCTACCACAAGTTCTACATTCTTGGTTTTTAAACCAACACTGGTTCTGATCATGCGTTGTCTTTCCACAATGATAACATTTGCCAGAACTCACACCCAATTTGTGTGCACTGAGCTCCGGTGACCGTAGCTGCATTACTGCCGTGCCTCTCGCTGCGGCTTCGTGTGCTGCTGCCATAGTGACCGCCTTCTCAAGCGTCAGCTCATTCTCCTCGAGCAGTCGCTTTTGTGTATCCTGTTTAAATAAACCACACACAAATTTGTCTCGAAGTGCCTCTGTCAGTCCCGTTCCAAACTGGCAATATTTCGCTAATTTACGCAATTCCAGCAAATAATCAGCATTGCTTTCATGCCGTAGCTGCCTTCTGTCGTAAAATTTAAATCGTTCCGCTAGCATCAGCGGCGTGGGGTTTAGATGATCTTTCAGGACAGTAACAATCTCATCGAACGTCTTATCCGCCGGTTCATCTGGTGATAACAGGTGTTTCAATTGCCCGTATGTCTTCGCACCCATTAAATTTAATAATGTTAGAGCTTTATCTTGGTCACGAATTTTATTGGCCTTACAATAATTTTTTACTCTTTCAACATATATGGCCCAATCTTCGAGGTCACTATCAAAGGTGCTAATATTCCCGTGTTTAGGCATTGTAGATTTGCAATTTCTCAGATTTTTTTTTTTTTTTTTACTGCTATCCAAGATGGTGGCTTCCCGCTCTTGCCGTCGTCCTCCGCCCACAAAATGGCGGTTTTCCCGCTTCTGCCTTCTTCCCCAGCGGTTTTCCCGTGAAAAATGGCGGCTTTCCCGCGCTTCTCGCTCTCCCCGCCCACTTCAATGGCGGTTTTCCCGCGCTTCTCGTCGCTGACTTTCAGCCCGACTGCGGCTCTTATCTCCTGTGCGATCGCTGGTGCGCCGCCCGCCCGAAACGGTTCTCAGCCCTTATCACCGGTGCGATCGCTGGCCCGCTAAGCGCCTCCCGCTTGAAGCGGCTCCCGGCCTCTGGCTCACCCGCTCGGCGGCTCTTGCTCACTCCCTCCCGGGCTCTGGCTTACCCGCTCGCGCCCTCCCGGGCTCTGGCTTACCCACGAGGTTATGGAGGCTTCAGGGTCCTAATGCCTGTCGCTTCCAGTCGCTGGAAGCTGTCAGGATTTCTGCTGCCCTTCAGTTTTCAGTGGGGTGTTGAGGATTGGAACCTCTCTTCAACGTCCTGTCTTTGGACGAAGCCGCTGTGGAATAACTGCCGCAGGGTTCGAACCGACTCGTCGCCAGTGTTAAATCTGTGAGTTGTTCAAGTAATTAATACTCAGACTTAATCAGTAACAATAAAACAGGTCTTTACTGGTTGGAGGTAGGGACTATACGTAGGTCTTTACTTCATGCCACAGGCGGGAACTGAGGGGGATCAGTACCCACAGTACTATTTATACCCCTATGGCCAGGAGTGGTACTGCGTATCACTACGGCCAACAAGTAGTGCAGTCCTGTCCATAGGTTCAAAGTAGCACACATATTACATACACAACAGACCTGAAACGTTAACTCTGTTTTTCTCTCTACAGATGCTGCCTGACCTGCTGAGTATTGCCAGCATTTTCTGTTTTTATATCTAGAATCTTAGTAGCTGTTTCGCATTTCTCCCTTTCAAATGCTACATTGAACTCGATCATGTTACGATCGCTATTGGATAAATGTTCACATACAGTTAGGCTGTTAACTAAACCTGGCTCATTACTCATTACTAAATCTAATATGGCTTGCCCCCTTAATGCCTCTAGGAGATATTGTTGTAGAAAATTATCCTGGACACACTCAAGAAATTCACTAACTTTCTGACAGGTGCTAATCTGCTTATCCCAATCTATATGAAAGTTAAAATCCCCCATTAAAACCACTCTGCCTTTGCTACGTGCAAATTTGAAGTGGGAGGGGGAGGATCCAGTTGTCGTGGTCCACATAGAAACTGTAAGGGGTCGTTTTAACGAGCTTATGGTGTGCTAAATCGGTTTTGATTTTCGCACTACTCGTGAGCGGTTTCGAAGCGCTGCCCCCTCACGGTTCTAGACACTGGGCTTATTGCCAGACAACCTTTGTGTGTTGGCCCAACTCGTGACTCGGAAGACAAATGGTCAGATGAGACAGATTGAGTTTTAAATCAAAACGATCTTTATTTTTGAAAGAGAATGTACACAGAGAAAAATGGCAAGAATAAATGCAGATGAAAAATAACGTTTCTCACAGAGGACTAAATTATACACTGAGAAAAATAACTTTAAAGCATATAAACAGTTCTAAAATAGCGATAAGCTAAAAGCGGGGGTGAGGGAAGCGCACGGACACATCGAGGGATAAATCACACTCCTGACTTACAAATACCCTTAACGTTACAAACCCTCCCGTTACTGAATATACCTCAATTATGTCAGTTAGGTAGAGTTGGGCCTTTATGCTCACCAGAATTTCAAAACCCTTCTGGACCTTGGTACTTCTTGTTACGTCTGTAATTTCCGATCTTCCTTATGGGACCGGCTCCTGGACCCTGTTACTTGGTGTCGTCCGGGACCTCCGACCTTCCTTATGGGACCGGCTCCTGGACTCGCTCTCCTGTACAAACTTTGGAAGTCCTCCGAAATCCTCGAGCCGTTTTCTGTTCCGCACGGTCCTCGAACTCCTGATGGTAACTGGACTTGGACTTCACGGTGTGAACCGTCTCCGGAGGAGTCTTCCTTACTCTGGTCGAATCTTAGACTGACTTGCTGACGATTTACCTGAACGGTTATACTCTTTTCTGGCCCTAATCTTGGCGCCAAATCAACCGTTTTCCTTTGTTAAGGTTGCTTTAACAAAAGCAAGCACATTAATTTTAACTGCTCGCAAATCGAACTAATGGGAATCCGATTAGTGTCCCTTCGTTTGTGTGTGCTCAGCGGTTTCTGAGATCGGTTACCGCTCTGCCAGCGATTAGCGCACCTCCAGGTGCTAATAGTTTTGTTTACTGCTGTAACCACATTACAATATCAAAAACAGTAAGGTTCTGGATTCTTCTAATCGACGATGACTCAGACTGCTGTTAGGTACTGTGTGTGTGTCCTTTTGAACTGGGCCATGAGAACTGCCAACTCCATTCTGTGTTCTCACAATGTGGCCACTTCAGGGGCCCTACCCGTATACTGTATTTCATGGATTTTTGCGAATCCTACAAAACCAACGACATAGGTTGAACTAGGAATGAGGTTCTGCTGAGAGAGTTTGAGGAGCTACGGCCAAATTAAAACGCAGAACCTGAAAGGTAATGATCTCTGGATTGTTATTGAGCCACGTGCATATTGGCATAGGGTCAAGCAGATCAGAGAGTTAAATGCGTGGCTGAAAGAGTGGTGTGGGAGGAAGGGGTTTCAATTCTTGGGGCACTGGCACCAGTACTGGGGAAAGAGGGAGCTGTTCCGTTGGGACGTGCTCCACTTAAACCGGCTGTCCTGGCAAATCGAATAACTAGGGCTGTAGATGGGGCTTGAAATTGAAAAAGGGGTGGGGGAGGGGTCAGGTGAGGGGAAATTTAGAAAAGTCATGGCAATGGAGCAGTGTAGCGATTTGGGTAGGGGTAAGCAGAGTGTGACAGGAAGGGACAGAGAGTTTAACGGTAATAGTGCATCAGCAAATAAGGTGAAAGCAGGGAATAATGGTAAAAAGTTAAAATTAAAGCTTTTTATCTGAATGCATGAAGCATTCCTAACAAGATAGACAAATTAGTGGCACAAATAGAGATAAATGGGTTTGATCTAATAGCCATTACAGAGACATAGTTGCAAAGTGACCATGGTTGGGAACTAAATATTCCAGGGTACTTGATGTTTCAAAAAGACAGGCAGAATGGGAAAGGGTGGGTGGGTAGCCCTGATTATAAAAGATGACATAAGGACAATAGTGAGAAAGGATCTTGGCTTGGAAGATCAGGAAGTAGAATCAGTATAGGTGGAGATAAGAAATAACGATGCAGAAAACACTGGTGGGAGTAGTTTATAGGCCCCCTAACAGTAGCTATACTGTTGGACAGAATATTAATCAACAAATAATAGGAGCTTGTAACAAAGGTAATGCAATAATCGTGGGGAACTTTTAATCTTCATATAGACATATAGGCTGAGAGCGATAGATTTTTGGACTCTAGAGGAATCAAGGGATATGGGGATCGTGGGGAAAATGGAGTTGAGGTCAAAGATCAGCCATGATCTTATTGAATGGCAGAGCAGGCTCGAGGGGCTGCATGGACTGCTCCTTCTACTAATTCTCTTGCTCTCATGTTCTTTTGTGCAGGTTTGGGCATATGAGGGGAAAAAATTGGACATCGACCAAACGACAGCTGTCTGCCAGTTTAATCTACCCCGCAGCTCATAAAGCTGCTGTCGCAAATTGTGTGATCGGCCTCGTGGTCAGGTCGACTCGCCATTTCCTGGCGGGCTCCCCTACCATCTTCTAGCTACCTTTTAAGTTCGTTCTTATTACGTTCGTGAATGATTGAGACACGGACAGCAGGAGTTGAACAAAACACGTCTTTACTGATGGAAGTCAATAGTGAAACTGAAAACAACAGAGGCTCACTAGTGCCTTTTATACAGGGGTGGTCACTGCCGGTACTGCAGTCTGAGACCAGTTATTCTCTTAAAGGTACATACACAACAATTCCTCCCCTTTTAGATGAACAGTACATAACATTCATTTAACAACTAAATGATAACTAATTACAATCACAATTACGGTTGCTAGATACATTGGTTAAGTTTAAGCAATTATAAGTTCAGTCTTTGAGGAGGCTCCCTGATTCTGTCTGGATAACGCCTCTTTGGGGTATCAGGTTCTTCTGGCAATGTTGAGTCGGGATCAATGTCGTTGTTTGGTTCATCTGCTTCCAATATTACCGGTTCTGCGGTAGCTGCAATTGGAACGTCGATTTCATTACCAGGTGTATCAGATCGTGGTGTGGAGTTGACGTTTTCCAGTGACTCTAGAATCTGGTCAGCATGGCGTCTTACAATGCTCTCCCCAACGTCCACGGTATACATGAGAGGTCCTTGTCGTGTACAAATCGTTCCTGGCTGCCATTTCTCAGTGCGGTAGTCCCGGGCCAAGACTGGTTGACCTATCTTAAAACTCCTGGTCGGCCTTTCATTCATATTCTGAAACTGCCTGTTCTCCACATCTCTTCGGACGTTTGGCTTAACCAAATCCAAGCGGCATCGTAGTCTTCGATTGAAGAACATCATGGCTGGAGTTTGGTAACCGCATGTGTCGCATTCCGGTAGGCAAACAAGAAGTTGTCCACCTTGTGTTGTAGGGGTATATCTTCATTACACATTGCCTTGATAGCTTTCTTGAATGTTTGGACAAACCTCTTGGCCAATCCATTAGTGGCTGGATGATATGGGGCAGATGTGTAATGCTTAACACCATTGTTCTTTAAGAACCTCCGGAACTCTTCAGACACAAACTGTGGTCCATTGTCAGAGCAAATCTGTTCAGGCAGCCCATTCCTGGCGAATATGGTTCGTAAAACTGTGATAGTTTTTTCCGTGGTGGTTGAGGACATTTTTATTACCTCTGGCCACTTTGAATGTGCATCCACCGCAATTAAAAACATCGAGTCCATGAAGGGACCAGCAAAATCAATGTGCACCCTTTGCCATGGAGATGAGGGCCACTCCCATGGATGCAGAGGAGCTTGTGGTAGGGCGTTTTGGACCTTCTGGCATCCTGCACAGCTCTTGGTCATCTCTTCGATTTCTCTATCGATTCCCGGCCACCACACAAACGCTCTGGCTAAATTCTTCATTTTTACCCCACCCAGATGACCCTCATGAAGCTCATTGAGCACTCTATCCATCAACTTAGGTGGAATTACTACTCTGGATCCACACATCAAGGTTCCTCTGCACACTGACAGCTGTTCTCTTCTCGGCGAGAATGCGGGCAGCAGTGGTTCGCCATGTACTGGCCATCCCTTCACCGTTAAATCATAGACCCGTGATAGTGTCGGGTCATTCCGTGTTTCCTTTTCTATGTTTGCATTCGTCACAGGGAGACATTCGACTATGGTCGAGTGGAATAACTCCATTGGATCCACTGCAAGGTCTTCTTCTTCCACCGTCGGCAACGGTAGGCGTGACAATCCATCAGCATTTCCATGCTGTTTAGTACTCGATGTCATATTGGTGTGCCCCTAGGAAAAGGGACCACCTCTGCAGCCTTTGTGCTGTCATTATCGGTACGCCTTTCTGAGGGTTGAAAATGGAGACAAGAGGTTGATGATCGGTTAGTAGAGTAAATTTTTGACCGTGCAGGTAGTGATTGAACTTCACCCCCCACACTAGGCTGAGGGCCTCTCTGTCAATCTGGGCGTAGTTACGCTCGGCAGAAGTTAACGAGCGTGACGCAAAAGCTATCGGCCTCTCTAAACCATCAAGGAATTTATGTGACAGTACCGCCCCAATGCCGTAGGGAGACGCATCACACGCCAGTCTGATCGGCAGTGCTGGGTTGTAGTGAGCCAATACTTCCCTTGACGTGATTAAGTCCTTACTCTTCTGAAAGGCCCGCTTACAATCATCGCTCCATTTCCATGCTACCCCCGTTCGTAGCAGGGCGTTCAGTGGGTGCAGAATTGTCGACAAATTCGGCAAAAACTTATGGTAGTAATTCACCAATCCAAGGAATGACCTCAGTTGCGACACATTTTCAGGCGCTGGGGCCTTAAACAACCGCTTCAATTTTGTCAGGGGACTTATGTAACCCCTCTTCATCAATCACGTGGCCACAATACGATATCTGTTTCTTAAAAAATTCGCACTTGGGGCGGTTGGCTCGCAGCCCATGTTCCCGTAGCCTAGTGAGCACCTGTTCTAGGTTGTTAAGGTGTTCACTGTCATCTTCACCTGTCACAAGGATGTCGTCCAAGTAACACGGAGTCCCTGGAATCCCTTGCAGGACTTGTTCCATCGCTCTTTGCCATATCGCCGGAGCCGATGCTACTCCGAATACCAATTGATGATACTGGTAAAGACCTTTGTGAGTGTTTATCGTGAGATACTTCCTAGAGGACTCTTCAACCTCCATCTGCAAATATGCTTGTGCTAGGTCAATTTTTGTAAAACGCTTCCCTCCAGACAGTGAGGCGAAGATGCCTTCTATCCTTGGAAGAGGATATTGTACTGTGTGAAGGACTGGGTTCACCGTCACCTTGAAATCCCCACAGATGCGAATCTTCCTTGGCTCCCCGGACTTATTGCTTAACGTTTTCTTCATGACAGGAACGATGGGTGTCGCCCACTTGCTCCAGTCGACCTTAGACAACACGCCTGCCTTCTCCAGATTCTCCAGCTCTGCCTCGACGGCTGGGCGAATTGCATATGGTACCGGTCTTGCTTTGAAAAACTTGGGAACTGCATTCTCTTCAATTTTTATCGAGGCGGTTACGCCTTTAAGCGTGCCCAGTTCTTGTTGAAATACCTCCTTGGCGTTAGCTAAGGTTGTTGACAATCGTCCAGGAGTGACGTCTTCATCTTTTTTACCGTCCACCGTCATTGCATGAATGGAGTGCCAATCTAAGTTTATCTTCCTGATCCATTCCCGTCCCAATAACGGTGGTCCACCATTTGGCAGTATGTAGAGATACAATTTCCGTATTTTCTTGCCGTTGTATTCGACAGGCACCCTTATTTTTCCTCTGGGGTATACTTTTTGTCCCGTGTACGTCGTCAAGATGATGGATGTCTCTCTCAAGGGTATGTGTGAAAATAGCCGCTCGTAGTCTCGTCGATTCATGACGGTTAGCGCTGATCCTGTATCCAATTCCATTTTAACTTGGGACCTTGCTATCGTGAGGGTGACCCAAATGGTTCGGTGATCCTCTTTTGCGATTACATTGTGAAGTTTGAGACAGCTTCGTCTCTTGTTCCCGGATTCACTATCGCTCATCTGGTCTTCGGAACTACTGTCCGTCATCTTTTGTACTTTCTTGTACGGTTCCTTAGTAGCCTTTTTGTTGTCGCTGGTCTTCTTCCCAGACCTGCAAACTCGTGCAATGTGTCCCATCTTCCCGCATTGCCTGCATATTTTGTCTTTGGACCAGCAGTCCTTCTGGTCATGGTTAGTTCTGCCGTAGCGATAACATTTTGCAAATCCCCATGTCATTTCGTGGGTGCCGTATTCCTGTGGTTTTTGTTGAATTTCTGCAGCTCCCCTGGCTGCTGCTTCATACGATACTGCCACGCTGAAAGCCTTATCTAGCGTCAGCTCTTTCTCTGAGAGTAACTTCTTCTGTGTTCCTTCACTCAGGAGTCCACAGACAAATTTGTCCCATAGGGTATCTGCCAGTCCTGCTCCGAACTGGCAGTGCTTTGATAGCTTGCGTAGTTCCGTAAGATACTCAGCATTGCTCTCATCTTTGTGCTGAGTTCTCCTGTGGAATTTAAATCTTTCTGCTATCAACAGCGGTGCAGGGTTTAGGTGTTCCTGTCGGACAGCAACAATTTCGTTAAAACTCTTCGCCTTCGGTTTGGCTGGAGTAATCAGGTCCCGCAATAGGCCGTACATTCTAGCGCCCATTAAGTTTAGCAATATCGATGCCTTTTTCTCCTCCGCTATTTCGTTTGCCTCGAAATATACCTCGACTCTTTCCACATACGTGGTCCAGTCCTCTATTGTATTATCAAAAGCAGTGATACAGCCAGTCTTCGGCATCTTGCAAATCTAAAATGGTGCCTCCCGCGCTTTGCCTTCTTCCCCGCTGATAAAGATGGCGCCTCCCGCGCTTTGCCTTCTTCCCCGCTGTTGCTAGCGCTGCTTTCCGCGGTTCCTGTTGCAACCTGCAGCTCCTCGCGGTTTCTTGCGCGTTTAATATTTCTTTTTTTATTATTTTCCCGTCGTGGAACAACCCGGTGGGACTCTTGCCTCCCTCTTCGCGGGTCTGTACGCAGCCCGGCTTCGTAGCACCGGCCGCGCCCTGTGTGCTCCACCTGCCACCAGCCCGATTAGCTGAAGCACCGTCGACAGGAACCAGGCCCCGCTTCCGACAGCTTCTCCAGCAATCTTCAACTCCGCAACACAGGGCGGATGCCCACGGTCGACGCCCGTTTCTACTGCCTCTTACTTTTCTTTCTGGCCTCGACCTCTGCTCACTTCGCTGTAGGAATGGATCCCAGGAGGTGGTGCAGACTGTAGGTAGGTTCGTATCTGCTCGTCGCCAGTATTACGTCCGTGAATGATTGAGACACGGACAGCAGGAGTTGAACAAAACACGTCTTTACTGATGGAAGTCAATAGTGAAACTGAAAACAACAGAGGCTCACTAGCGCCTTTTATACAGGGGTGGTCACTGCCGGTACTGCAGTCTGAGACCAGTTATTCTCTTAAAGGTACATACACAACAGTTCTGTACTTCTAACTCACTGTTCTTTTCCTTCATTTGCTGCGCTCCCAGAGCCTGTGCCATACAACTGAGATCAGTATTTCTGGTTTCCAGCTGATGGGGTTCTTTCTCCCACTCGTTTGTATCTCTCTGGTGATTGTTATCCCTTATGTCGCCTGCTGCACACAAAAGTGGGCTGCATAATATACCAATTCCCTGCCCTTATCTGATTTTAATTTGGCATAGAATCATAAGGGGCGAAATTCGGCTCCTTTGCGCCTGCCGTTAGTGCCTCCGGGGGGGGCTAATGGGGCGCAAAGAGGTTATCGCTCGGGGTGGGGGCGTGTAAAAAGCGCCTCCCGCGAAATTCGGCGGGGCGTTGCTGAGGCACTAATCAATAGCGCCGCGACCCCGCTGGTAGCATCCCAGGCCGCCGCACCTTCAGCGATGACGTCATCGCTGCGCGCAGCGCCCCCTTACCGCCCCGCCACGTCCCCTTACCGCCCCGCACCAGAAATTTGGCTGCGCCACGCAAGGCTGCCACAGGCAGTGTCAGTGCCAGCGTCGCGGGTCGCGAGCAGGGCTGACCTCCGCTCGCGAGGCGATAGGTAAAGAGGAGGTGCGGCTGTGACCCGCGCCGCCATTTTCTTTTTTTGTCTGACCTCCAGGTCCGCCCTCCGTGGTGTGCCATGGTCCTGGTTGCCATCGCGCAGTCCGGCACCGTGTCTCGGCGCTGGATTGCTGCCATGGCACCATGCCGCTCTGGTGGCCTAGTTGGGCCCATCGGAGACCTTGCAGAGTGCACAGCGGCCCTCCCCTTTAACTGAAGGGGAGGGGCATTGAAACGCGGCAGCGCTCCACAGAGCTATCGCGGAGCGCTGCCGATTGCGCCCTGACATCACCTCAGTTACCGCCCCACTAGGAAGTGGAACGCCCGACATTGTGCTCCACTTCGTGGGCGAGGCGGTAAGGTGAATTTCGTGGCCGGGGTGGGACTTCCTCACCGGGCGCAGGATATCCCGCCTTGCCAGCGTTACCGCACCGAAACAGGGCGCTACCAAATTTCACGCCCACAGCATCATAGTACGGTTACAGCACAAAAGGAGGCCATTCAGCCCGTTGAGCCCGTGCCGGCTCTCTGTAAGAGCATTTCAGCTAGTCCCACTTCCCACCTGTCCCCCGTAGCTCTGAAAATATTTTTCCTTCAGGTACTTATCCAATTCCCTTTTGAAAGCTACAATAGGGTCTACCTCCAACACCCTTTCAGGCAGTGCATTCCAGATCCTAACCACTCGCTGCGTAAAAATGTTTTTCCTCATGTTGCCTTTGGTTCTTCTACCAGTCACCTTAAATCTGTGTCCTCTGGTTCTCGACCCTTCCGCCAATGGGAACAGTTTCTCTCTCTCTACTCTGTCCAGGCCCCTCATGATTTTGAACACCTCTATCAAATCTCCTCTCAACCTTCTCTGCTCCAAGGAGAACAACCCCAGATTCACTAGCCTATCCATGTAACAGAAGTCCCTCATCCCTGGAACCATTCTTGTAAATAATTTTTGCGCCCTCTCTAAGGCCTTCACATCCTTCCTAAAGTGCGGTGCCCAGAATTGTACACAGTACTCCAGTTGAGGCCGAACCAGTGTTTTATGAAGGTTCATCATAACTTCCTTGCTTTTGTACTCTATGCCTCCATTTGTGAAGCCCATGAATCCCGTATGCTTTTTTAACTGCTTTCTCAACCTGCCCTGCCACCTTCAACATACCCCCAGGTCTCTTTGTTCATGCACCCTCTTCAGGATTGTACCCTTTAGTTTATATAGCCCTCCTTGTTCTTCCTACCAAAATGTATCACTTCGCATTTTTCTGCGTTAAATTTCATCTGCCAAGTATCCGCACATTTCATCAGCCTGTCTATGTCTTCTTGAAGTTTATCACTATCCTCCTCACTGTTCACTATACAGTACTTCCAAGTTCTGTGTCCTCTGCAAATTTTGAAATTGTGCCCTGTAAACCCAAGTTAAAGTCATTAATATATATCAAGAAAAGCAGTGGTCCTAGTACCGACCCCTGGGGAACACCACTGTATAGCTTCCTCCAGTCCAAAAAACAACCGTTCACCACTACTCTCTGTTTCCTGTCACTTAGCCAATTTCGTATCCATGCTGCCACTGTCCCTTTTATTCCATGGGCTTCAACTTTGCTGGCAAGCCTATTATGTGGCATTTTATCAAATGCCTTTTGGAAGTCCATGTACACCACGTCAACCGCATTGTCCTCATCAACCCTCTCTGTTACCTCATCAAAAAACTCGATCAAGTTAGTTAAACATGATTTGCCTTTAACAAATCCATGCTGGCTTTCCTTAATTAATCCACACTTGTCCAAGTGACTGTTTATTTTGTCCCTGATTATCATTTCTAAAAGCTTCCCCACTACCAAGGTTAAACTGACTGGCCTGTAGTTGCTGCATTTATCCTTACTCCTTTTTTGAACAATGGTGTAACATTTGCAATTCTCCAGTCCTCTGGCACCACTCCTGTATCTAAGGAAGATTGGAAGATTATGGCCAGTACCTCCGTGATTTCCACTTTAACTTCCCTCAGCATCCTAGGATGAATCCCATCCGGTGCTGGTGACTTATCTACTTTAAGTATAGTCATCTTTTCTAGTACCTCCTCTTTATCCATTTTTATCCCATCCAGCATCTCCACTACCTCCTCCTTCACTATGATTTTGGCAGCATCTTCTTCCTTGGTAAAGACAGATGCAAAGTACTCATTTAGTACCTCAGCCATGCCCTCTGCCTCCATGCGTAGGTCTCCTTTTTGGTCCCTAATTGGCCCCACCTCTCCTCTTACTATCCGTCTGCTATTTATACGCATATAGAAGACTTTTAAATTCTCTTTTATGTTAGCTGCCATTCTATTCTCATACTCTCTCTTTGCCCCTATTTATTTACTTTTTCACTTCCCCTCTGAACTTTCTATATTCAGCTTGATTCTCACTTGTATTCTCAACCTGACATCTGTCATATGCACTCTTTTTCTGCTTCAACTTACTCTATCTCTTTCGTCATCTAGGGATCTCTGACTTTGGTTGCCCTACCTTTCCCCCTCGTGGGAATGTACCTTGACTTTCTGGGGAAGGTGGGACCTGTACAAACCAGACAGGTTACACCTCAACAGAGCAGGGACCAATATTCTCACGGGGAGATTTGTTAGTGCTGTTGGGGAGAGTTTAAACTAACTTGGCAGAGGGATGGGCACCAGCAAAAAGGAGTAGAAAAGAGGAATAAGGTGCATAAAAGAATGAGTGTGTTGGATAGTACCAGAGAAGATAGTACTAGAGGCGGTAGTAGTACCATATTAGATGGGAGCAGACTAAGAAAGACTACGAAAAATTCAAAAATGGGTTTAGAATGCATGTACGTAAACGCACAAATAATGGTGAATAAGGTTGGTGAGCTACAAGCACAATTAGCTGTGTGGCAATATGATGTTGTGGCAATAATGGAAACGTGGCTTAAAAACGGTGAGGACTGGGCACTTAATATTCAAGGGTACAAGGTGTTCAGAAAAGATAGGAAAGGAAAAAAGGGAGGTGGGGTGGTAGTGCTGATTAAGGAAGTGTTGGAAAGGGAGAATGTTCTTGAGGGGACAAGGACAGAATCTATTTGGTTAGAGTTGAGGAGCAAAAAGGGTATGATCACACTATTGGGGGTATTCTACAGGCCTCCAAATAGTGAGAGGGAGGTAGAGGAGCAAATCTGCAGGGAAATCGCAGAGATATGCAAGAGCTATAGAGTGGTGATATTGGGGGACTTTAATTACCCAAATATCGATTGGGATAATGCTAGGGTAAAGGGAAAGGAGGGGGGAGGACTTTCTGAAATGTATTCAGGAGAATTTCCTTGACCAATATGTTCTTGACCCAACTAGGAAGGACAAATGTAAGAAGTCACACAACACCAGGTTATAGTCCAACAGTTTTATTTGAAATCACAAGCTTTCGGAGCGCTGCTCCTTCATCAGGTGAAGTGGAGAGATGCATAAAGACACAGCTTATATAGTCAGAGAATAATGCCAGATGATTACAGGTAATCTTTCTAACTGCCATTTATCACACCTCGGCAGAGAGATAATCACAGCAATCAAAGGTGTGAATGGTGTCCAAACAGGCCAGTCAGGAAAACATTACATCAAAGAACAATGAGGTGGGGTCACAAGGGGTCAAATGTTGCAGATGCTGGGGTCTGTATGAACCGGGATCTTGGGTTCATGTCACGCTACATGTAATCCCACCTGACGCAGGGTCATCCAGACTCGAGTCGTCGTTGGCTTGTTCTCGCTACACAGATGCGGCCGGACCTGCTGTGATTTCCAGCAAAGAACAATGAGGTGGGGTCACAAGGGGTCAAATGTTGCAGATGCTGGGGTCTGTATGAACTGGGATCTTGGGTTCATGTCACGCTACATGTAACCCCACCTGACGCAGGGTCATCCAGACTTGAGTCGTCGTTGGCTTGTTCTCGCTACACAGATGCGGCCGGACCTGCTGTGATTTCCAGCAAAAAAAAAAGTTTTTTCGTCTGATTTTTGTTTTTATACAGACCCCAGCATCTGCAACATTTGACCCCTTGTGACCCCACCTGGACAGTGGGGAGGGGGGCTGTCAATGGTCCTGTGGGGTAGTAAATGAAAGAGTTAGACATGTGAGATAAATGTTGCATGCACATTGAATTGTGCACATGCTCATAAGTCAATCTGTTAGTGCATTATCACAGAATCCCCACAGTGCAGATAGAGGCCATTTCGGCCCATCGAGCCTGCACCGACACATATCCCACCCTATCCCCGTAACCCCACGTATTTAATCCCCTAACACTAAGGGTCAATTTATCATAGCCAAATCAACCTAACCCGCACATCTTTGGACTGTGGGAGGAAACCCATGCAGACACAGGGAGAATGTGCAAACTCCACACAGACAGTCGCCCGAGGCCAGATTTGAACCCGGGTCCCTGGCGCTGTGAGGCAACAGTGCTAACCACTATGCCACCTTGCCACTGTGCCAGCATAGATGTTTAGAATCAAGATCAATCACTCATGCAATGTCAGAGAGATGAAAAACTATTCTGTCACCAGCTTGCTCTGATGCACCCGTCTGCCCATCCCCCACTTGCGCATCCTCCTCGACTCCCACGATCTCCAGGGCCGCCTCCTCTGCACTGGTGAGCTGGGCTATTGAGGGTGGCCCTCCTCCTGTCTTCGCCCTTTCTCTCTTAATGTGGGCTCTCTTTTCCTGCAATGAGGGACACAAGTGGAGTTTGAGTGAGAATGAAGGAGTGAGTGTAGAGAATCCACAGCATAGATGTTTAGAAGGACACAAAGATGGAGTGAGGTCCCAAGACCAAGTGCCCCTGTTGTAAGTTGTTGGCATAGCATAACAGTGATGGGGAATGTGAGGCCTGCATAGTCAAATAGTTAAGTGAATGTGAACATACAGAGAGAGGGAATGGTTAAGGGTGCGGGATGTAAGGGTCAAGTGGGATGTAGAGGAGGAGGTTTACAATGAAGAGTGGTGGGGATGAGAGGCAATGGGGAGCAGATTAAGGGTCATGGTGATGTAATACTAACTTTTCCTGTGTGGAGAAGGTCATGAAACCTCTTTCTGCATTGCAGCCAGGTTCTGCTGCACATTGAGATGGCACTGACCTCCTGTGCCACTTGCAGCCACACAGCTTTGGTCTGCTGGGGAGGTTTCTTCCTCCCAGAAGAAGGAAACAGCACTTCCTTATGCGCTCTTGCTCCCTCTACCAGAGCTTGGAGGGAGTCCTCATCAAAGCGGGGTGCGCACTTGGGCCTTGAGCTTGCCATGGTTGCACCACTAATCCCTCAGAAGCCTCAGTATCAAAGTAGTAAGGCAGAAAATGAACCAAGGCTGCTTGCAGGCCTTAAATGCAGCTGCATAGATGACGTCATCGGAGGCGAGTTTCAGGACCAAAAGACTCATTGGGCCAGGGGTTCCCACACGCTGGAAATCAAGTGCCCAATTAGGGCAAAATCGCTCAATTGTCCCGCCTCACATCGGAGGCGGGGGCGGGACCCGCCGACCATCTTACCTGACCCCAACCCACCCCCAATGACAAAATCCAGCCCAAAGACTCTATGGCTGTACCCGAACCACCTCCTTTTTAAAAGCAGCCCATTGTTGTATTACAGTTTTGCACGCCAATCTTTGATTCCAATTTTCCCGGGCCAGATCCGTTCTCAACCCACTGAAATTGGCCTTCCTCCAATTAAGTATTTTTACTCTCGATTGCTCCCTGTCCTTTTCCATAGCTAATCTAAACCTTATGATACTATGATCACTGTTCCCTAAATGTTCCCCTACTGACACTTGCTCCATTTGCCCCAACTCATTCCCCAGAACCAGATCCACCAATGCCTCCTTCCTCGTTGGGCCGGAAGCGTACTGATCAAGAAAGTTCTCCTGAACACACTTCAGAAATTCTTCCCCCTCTCTGCCCTTTACACTATTACTATCCCAGTCTATTAGGAAAGTTGAAGTCCCCCATTATCACTACTTTATAGTTCTTGCACCTCTCTGAAATTTCCCTCCTCTACATCCTTCCCACTAGTTGGCAGCCTATAGAATACACCTAGTCGTGTAATGGCACGTCTATTATTTCTTAACTCTAACCAAAGTTCATGACTCTGGATTCACCCTGTGCTTTCTGATACAAGTCCCCTTCTGGACTTGACAGAAACGACACTAGGAAGGAAATATTCAGTTTCTTTGCATCTCCCGAGGAGGTGCTAACGGGCGCAAAGCACCTAGTGTCCGGGTGCAGCGCCGCTAATGCCTCCCGTGAAATTCAGCAGGAGGTTAGCTATGTCCGACAGGGTCGGGTGCCGTGTTTGCGGCGGGGCTGCGCAAATTAAAGAGCAGGTGCCGGGCAGCCATTTTTTTTGGGCCGCCTGCCAGCACCTGCCCCCTCTCGCCTCCTCATGCGGGGTGCCAGCCGCGATTGGTCGGCCCGGCACTCCTCTTGAGCGCCAGGCTTTTTTGCCAGCACACCGCTCCCCGGTGGTCCAGCAGGGCCCTGGTGCGCGCTGTGCTCAGCCCCTCCTCTTTAATCAGGGGAGGGAGGCCTGTAGTACCGAGGCGCTATGTGCCAATGTGCGTGGCGCTGCTGCACGTAGCGCTGCGATATTCAATAGGAGCGCCCCAAGAGGGAGGGGGAGCACTTCCAGTAGCGCCCCACCTCCTGCTTGGGGGGCTACCATTCAGTTTTGGGCGCGGGGCGCTAACTTTTTTGGGGCACGACCCAATTTTTCCCCCTAAATCTGTCCCACATAAATTTTCGAACTTCTTGTCACGGGCTTTCTCAATGTCAATTGAGTTCGCCATCATTAATGAACCATCACTTATACTACTGGTAGGTTGCAATGTCTGACACTCCCAAAGGTTCCCTTCCTGAAACAATTAGGTGATCAGCCACTTCAGTCCAAGGACCCTACTACTTACACCAAGTATGCCACAAAAAAAACTGTTAGTCAGCTCCTACGTGGCTCGTCACTTTGTAGCTCTTTTGGACTCTTTCCAATTGTCTGAAGCGGACTCTGTATTGGTAACAGTGGTGGCTTTTATTTGATATAAGTAAGACTTAATACATTGCAGTATTTGAGCAGCAGTTTACAAAGTACAGTTGAGAATTATATTACCCCGGTGTTCCTTGGGTAGAAGTTGTGACTTCGTTCCACATTCCCTCTGCAGTTTGTCCTTGTCCACCCTCCAGGCGCTCGCTGCTGAATCCCAGCAGGTAAAAAGAGGCACGATGGGCCGTATCCATGAGGTGTGCATTTACAGCACTGCTTGTGGGCCAGGAAGAGCAGGTGTGCTTCCCCCGGCCCCACAAGCTAACCTATTTAAAGTCCCCGCGATCGGAGTCTTTGACTTCCTCCCCCCCACCCCCCCCCCCGTGATCTGCGCCTCCCCCACCCCCTGCAATCTCCGACAACCCCACCCCCGCAATCTCCAACTCCCCCTACCACCCCCCTGGATCTCCAAACCCCACAATCCTTATCCCCTCCCCCCCGTGATCTCCTACTTACCTGACATCTGCTCCTCGGCTGCTATCCCACCCGACAGGCAACCAGCCGGGGCCAATATTAATGGGTGACACAAATGTTCTGTTTGTGTGGCTGAGTTTGTACAGTTTGTAAAGATTAAACCTTGGCACAAAGCTATAGATTTCAATCTTTTGTTTTCTGGAAATAGTATAATGAACCCCGCGTGGTATTGCACTATTAACTCTGATGTCTTTGATACAGGCGGAACTGAGAATCTGGATCCTACTCTAATTGCTCCTATAGTACACACCATTCACAAATTCATCTTCAGAAACGAACAAGCCCTCCCAATACCGGATACAGTAAGATAATTATATCTCACTCATAATTATATTGAGAGTGATATTACCAGAGCTTGTTTTAGTGATTAGTTGACATTTATGAGAAGCTGAACACTTCTGATTTTGCTGATTCTTAGCTGAGATTTTGTGCAGAGGTTCTCTATCTGATTGGTAAGAGGCTAGTGACCCACATTTTTCATGCCTATATCTATTAGCAGCACTTTCCAACAGGCGTCACTGTATAGCGATTAGGAGCAGGCTGATTCTCCCCTTCCCAACCATGAGGTGCTGAGGCTAATTATAATCCCCCTGGTTGAGATCTGCTAACAGTACAAACCATGGATTGAGTCTAGCAACTTCTAGTTTATATGCCGCAATACCACTTCAGGTGGTTAATTTGCCAACTGAACTGTCAGGGGAGCTTAATCATAATTTTTCCCCCAGAACTAGCAATTGTAGGACATAATGTTAATTCATCATTCAACCCTTTCCATATACCACTGGAGCTAAGCCAGTTGACCATACCTGAGATAAACCACAGGATGAGCCCAGCCCCATCTAAGATGTCCACAGTTCCACAGTGGGACCTTGACAGGTGCCATCAGGCCATGGCGACCCAGGATGCTTCATCACCCCTCAAGGCCCACAGACACCTTGGGGAAATTTACTCATTCATGCCAATATAGAAAACTGACCAATAACTTCAAAAAAGCTCACAGATCATGAATGCAAGTCATAGGATTAATGAAGACCAGGAATTAGAGCAAAAGGGCAATGGGACGTAGTTATAATTTAAGCTGCAGACATACCCAACATTGATCACTTTTACCGCAGAAAGAAAAAAAATCTGAAGTACACAAAAATGTAGTTTGCAGCAGTGATGAGTTTAAAAATTATTGGAGTGGGAGCTGAGTGCTGAAGGTATGAAATTTATTTGCTTCCGTATCTTTGGTAGTTCTGGAAGTGCATCTGGGGTGCTGTCCCCCTGCCAAAGTGGCCGTGAAGTCCAGTGGAAGTCTGTATACTGGGTGGTGGGTTCCCCCCAGTACAAATGTTTTGGTGCTCCCAGCAGTCTCCTGGGAGAGGGAGATCCTGGTTAAAAATAAACAAAAATTGTCAGCCACTTATCTTCTTTGGGGATTGGGGCTCAGATCCTAGTGGGCCTCACATCACCATTGTCAACTAGGTACACCTGGTGAAGTCGACGTGTACCAACTGTACGTCGGGTTCTGAAAGAGGACTGAGCACAAGAACTCCTGACTAACCCTGCCCGCCGCCCCCCCCCCCTTATGTTGATGGCCTTATAGGGGTGGGCGGAAATTCTGCCCCACAAGACCATGTGAGAAACAATGGCACAAGGTCAGGACCTGTATCTGAATCCCAGTTGAGTTTGTGACCTTTTAGTAGACTCGTACCAAAATTAGAACGAGAGTCCACTGGAACGCCTGCAGATTTTCTGTTTTTAAAGTCTTAGAACATATGAGCCAGAAAATTATTGATCTGGTTGGTTGATACTGATAACCTCCAATCCGAATGAAAAAAGCAAGCCCTGTTAACCACCACCGCCCACCTCCCCCAATGATTAACGGGAATGGGTGGGCGCAAGTTAAAATAGGGGCAGAGTACTCACATCCCTGTCCACCGACATTTTAAATCCCGGGTGTCAGGAGGAGCTCACCACGGGCAGGCAAGGGCCTAATTAATATGCAACGGTTGGGGTCCAATGACACAATTAGGACCCTGATGTGATTTTAACCCTGGGTCGCACATGTTGAGTGCCAAATCCGCCAGAGATACCTAGCAGTAAGCAGGAATAGGACCAGAAGAGGCCCAGGAAGTTAAGTTTTTACATTAAAAAATATATATTTTCTTTTGGGCTTTCATTAACAAATAAATTTCATAGGCCTTTAACATCTCAAATTATTATTTTGGATAAACTGATATATGATCACCAATCATTCCTTTGCAGGTGTGGTTTCCTGTGTGGTTACTTACACAATGGCCCCGATATGTGCCGATTTTTATGCGTTTTGATTGGGGTGGGGGGTGCGGCAGGAGTTATGGACAGGAAATACGGGTTTCCCGAATGTCCCGCAGATTTTAACTGCAGGACGTGTTTTAAATGTTTTCTCCAGATGTCTGCCTGACAGCCAGCCTGTCCCGACAGCCATACCCTATCAGTTCCCTTTTAATATGTTGAAAACTTCTATCAAATTAACCCATGCCTTCTAAATTCTAGGGAATACAACCCTAGATTGTGTAATCACTTCTTGTAATTTAACCCTTGGAGTCCAGGTATCATTCTAGTAAATCTAATGCTGCACTCCCTCGAAGGCCAGTATATCCTTAACCACCCTCTTTTTCCTAATATAATTGTAAAAGTTTTTTGTCTTGATTTTGATATTCCTTGCATGTTTCTTTTCATATTCCCTTTTTGTAGCTCTTGCTATCTGTTTTGTCATCCTTTGCTGTTCTTTGGATCTCACGCATTCGCTTGTGCTATTTTTTGCATTCTTGTATGCTTTTTCTTTTAGTTTTATGTTGCCTCTTACCTCTTTAGTCATCCATGGCTTTTTTTTTGGCAGATAGAGCTCTTGCCCCTTACAGGTATATAAACTGGTTCTGTATCACCTTAAATTATTTTTTGAACACCTCCCACTGATCTTCTGATGTTTTACACATGAACAGATTTGTCCAGTTTACTATGGACAGTCTCTGTCTCATCCCATTGAAGTCGGCCTTACCTAAATCTAGAATCTTAGTAGCTGTTTCAAGTTTCTCCCTTTCAAACACAACGTTGAACTCGATCATATTATGATCGGTATTAGATAAATGTTCACAATTAGGCTGTTAACTAAATCTGGCTCATTACTCATTATTAAATCTAATATGGCCTGCCCCCTTGTTGGTTATAGAACATATTATTGTAGAAAACTGACCTGAACACACACAAGAAATTCGCTACCTTTCTGACATGAGCTCATCTGCTTATTCCAATCTATATAGAAGTTAAAATCCCTCATTAAAACCACTCTGCCTTTGCTACATGCTTGTCTAATCTCTGCATTTTACAGCTGCTACCAGGGGGCCAATACAAAACTCCTACTCAGTCTTAAATCCTTTCTATTTTTTAATTCTACCCATAAAATTTCCATTGCCTGCTTACCTCTTGTTATAAGTAGCTGATTAGCAACTGGTTTGCAAATCCTGAGAGCTCCAGGGCGACCTCCTCTGCTGGAGTCAACGTGGCGAATGATGGAGGGCCACCTCCAGTTCTCTCCCTCTCCCTCTTATTGTGGGCTCTCTTTTCCTGCAAGGAGGGAAAGAAGAGATGTTTGAGTGAGAGTGATGGCATGAGTGTAAGGAATGTACGGGTTACATCTTTAGAGGGTGACTATAAGGGAGTGTGGTGCCAATGCAAAGTGGCCTCCTTGTGTGTTGTCAGTTGGTATGATTGTATTAGGATGAGGGTGTGCACTCAGAGCCTTGCTCCTCATGCAGCGCTAATCCTCGCTCCTGTGCTCTGTTGTGCAGTGCGCATCAGACGACGACGATTCTGGAGACCCTGGCTGGTGCGTACTGAAGATCTGCTCCAGACCTGTCAAGGCATCTGAAGCGCATTTTCAGCATGTCTATTGTCTGATCTATGACACATCTGGTGGAATTATGGCTTTCATTATATCTCTCCTGGGCCTCAGTACTTGGCCTCCTCAAGGGTGTCATGAGCCACATCTTCAGTGGATACCCCTTGCCTCCAAGCAGCCAGCCAGAACGTCTGTTTGAAGGTGTGAAGAGCTGAGGGAGGGTGGACTGGTGCATGACGAAAGAGTCATAGAGTCATAGAGTTATACAGCACGGATAGAGGCCCTTCGGCCCATCGTGTCCGTGCCGGCCATCAAGCCCTGTCTAATCTAATCCCATATTCCAGCATTTGGTCCGTAGCCTTGTATGTTATGGCATTTCAAGTGCTCATCCAAATGCTTCTTAAATGTTGTGAGGGTTCCTGCCTCCACAACCCTTTCAGGCAGTGAGTTCCAGACTCCAACCACCCTCTGGGTGAAAAAGTTCTTTCTCAAATCCCCTCTAAACCTCCCGCCCTTTACCTTGAATCTATGCCCCCTAGTTATTGACTATTCTACTAAGGGAAAAAGCTCCTCAGTATCCATCCTATCTATGCCCCCCATAATTTTGTACACCTCAATCATGTCCCCCCTCAGCCTCCTCTGCTCCAAGGAAAACAAACCCAATCTGCCCAGTCTTTCTTCATAGCTGAAGTGCTCCAGCCCTGGTAACATCCTGGTGAATCTCCTCTGCACCCTCTCCAAAGCGATCACATCCTTCCTGTAGTGTGGCGACCAGAACTGCACACAGTATTCCAGCTGTGGCCTAACCAGTGTTTTATACAGCTCCATCATAACCTCCTTGCTCTTATATTCTATGCCTCGGCTAATGAAGGCAAGTATCCCATATGCCTTTTTTACCACCTTATCCACCTGTTCCGCCGCCTTCAGGGATCTGTGTACTTGCACACCCAGATCCCTCTGCCCCTCCGTCTTGCCTAGGGTCTTACCATTCATTGTGTATTCCCTTGCCTTGTTAGTCCCCCCAAAGTGCATCACCTCGCACTTTTCCGGGTTAAATTCCATTTGCCACTGTTCCGCCCATCTGACCAACCCATCTATATCATCCTGCAGACTGAGGCTACCCTCCTCGCTATTTACCACCCTACCAATTTTTGTATCATCCGCGAACTTACTGATCATACCTTTTACATTCATATCCAAGTCATTAATGTAGACCACAAACAGCAAGGGACCCAGCACCGATCCCTGTGGCACCCCACTGACCACAGGCTTCCAGTCACAAAAACAACCTTCGACCATCACCCTCTGCCTTCTGCCACTAAGCCAGTTTTGTATCCAATGTGCCAAGGCACCCTGGATTCCATGGGCTCTTACCTTCTTGACCAGTCTCCTGTGCGGGACTTTATCGAAGGCCTTACTGAAATCCATGTATACCACATCCACTGCGTTACCCTCATCCACACACCTAGTCACCCCCTCAAAAAATTCAATCAAATTAGTCAGACATGATCTTCCCTTGACAAAGCCATGTTGACTATCCCTGATTAATCCTTGTCTCTCCAAGTGGAGACTAATTTTGTCCCTCAGAATTTTTTCCAATAATTTTCCTACCACTGATGTTAGGCTCACTGGCCTGTAGTTCCCCGGTTTTTCCCTACTTCCCTTCTTGAATAATGGTACTACATTAGCGGTTCTCCAGTCCTCTGGCACATCCCCTGTGGCCAGAGAGGTCCTGAATATATGTGTTAGAGCCCCCGCAATCTCTTCCTTTGCCTCACACAGCAGCCTGGGATACATTTCATCCGGGCCTGGGGATTTATCCATTTTTAGGCCTGCTAAAACCGCCAATACCGCCTCCCTCTCGATGTTAATATGTTCGAGCATATCACAGTCCCCCCGCCCTATTTCTATGTCTACATCGTCCTCCTCCATAGTGAAAACAGATGCAAAAAATTCATTTAGAACCCCTCCTACATCTTCCGGCTCATGGCAGCTGCCAGGGAATTTGGCGCACACATGTATGATGATCTTCTTATGGTTGCAGACGAGCTGCACATTGAGGGAGTGGAAGCCCTTGCAGTTGACAAAGACTCCTAGGTGATGATGGGGTGCCGTTATGGTCGCATGTGTGCAGCCGATGACACCCTGCACCCGTGGGAAGCCAGCCAGAGCCGCAAAGCCCAGCGTCTGCTCAGTAACATTGGCGTCATCAGTGGCAAAGATGATGTAATTGGCTGACTTGTTGAACAGGGCATCACTGAACAGGTGACCTGTTTGATGCATCTGTGGGCGGCTGACTGTGAGATGCCGCAAATGTCTGCTGCAGATCCCTGGAAGGAGTCTGAGGCGAAGAACTTGAGGGCACTGGTGACTTTGACAGCCACTGGTAAGGCGTGTCTACCAGGTGCTCTGGGCTGCAGGCCTTGCTTCAGGAAGCTGCAAATGTTCATGACGACCTGGCGCGATAGCCTAAGCCTCCTTTGGCACTGCTGCTTAGTTACCTTGAGGAAGCTCATCCTTTGCCTGTGTACCCTGTGATGGGGGTATTGCCTACAGCATGGTGCAGCCCTGCGCTGATGCCCCCTGTCATGTGGAGCATCAGGTTGTTGAGGAGAAGGTTGGTAGTGGTGGTGTTTTTGCTGCTGCTGATGTGCCTGCTGCTGCTGGTGTTGGGGCTCATCATGGTCTGATTCTGAGGACCAAGGAGAGACAGTATAAATGGCACCCATGCTGATGTAATAGATGGCATGTCAAGTAGAGATCAAAGGACCAATCTGTCAATGGTGTGATAGGTAGTAGTAATGAGGTGAGAGTGGTTTCCGAATTTGCAGAAAAGACTTGCAAATTCTAGACACCTAACTCTGTGCTGAAAATTCACTCACCAACAGCATCTCTCACAGTTCTTAGTTTCTCACTATTGAGAAAATACTCCAATTTATCTTTCTTGGATCCAAAGTGGATAAACTCAACAGTTGCCCACATTGGACTCCATTTGTTACAGTTTTTCCCATTCACTTAATTTTTCTATGTCCCTTTGCAACTTCATGCTCCCAGCTGCACTTGCTACTGTCCCTCCTAACTTACTGTCATCTGCAAACTTGGATATGCAACTCTATTCCTTCATCTAAGTTATTAATAAATATGGTGAAAAGTTGAGGCTCCAGAACAGATCCCTGGGAAACACCACTTGTCACATCCAGCCAATCAGAGTACGTACCCTTTATCCCCCCTCACTGGGGGCTAAGTTCAATAAGGCCCGTAAATGGGTGTGGAGATCGCGATGCGTGATCTGCCCGCGCCCATTGAATGTAGTGCGGGCAGTGCGCAAAATTTGTGCTGCCTGCTCATTGCCATGATTGCAGCGCTGAGCTCAGCGCTAAACGCGCTGCTGGTTGGCTCAGCGCTCAACAGGGGCCCAATATTGTGTGGAGTCTTCTCTCTAGTTAAAGGTTGCCTGCAGAGTCAAAGGCTGTCTGCACTTCTTAAAGTGGAGGTGCTTTGTTACAGAAGTATCTCATTGTGGCTGGAGCTGGTGCCATTTTTTTCAGAAACCAGTCTTAACCGCTGGCGCTAAGGTGCCGAATTTCATGGCCCCTGTCTCCTACCTCCCAACCAATTTCTAAACCATGTCAAGAGGCTACCTCCAATTCCATACACTCTCATTTTTGCTAATAATCTCATGTGTGGAACCTTATTAAATGTTCAAAGAATTGTTTCTTTCTAAAGATTTGCTTACAGATTTTCCAATAGGAAGCCATTAGGTCTGCTTTAAATCTCAGGCCAGTACAAGCACTGGGGCTGTAGGTTTCCATCCTTGCCCCTTTGTTTGAGAGGCCCGCACTTCTCTTGCCAAATCCCTTTTCTTTTCAGGTTACTTCCCACTGGAAAAGGACCTCAGAGTGAGTGAACAGCCTTGAATCCTTTTTAGATTCTTCACTGTTAGCATCCAGTCTACTCCTTCCCTCTTCAATATCTAAGGGAACACATTAGGTAGGAGAAAACCCCTTATAAAAGCACTGTGCCTGCTTGCATATTCCCTCTTACAGAATCTAGTTTCAATCCTTCTCTTACCTGGCCAACAGATTAGGGAGCGATTCCACCTAGAAAAGGGGGTGGAGAGTGGTTCCTCCACTCATTCCTGACAACAACATTAAAGCAATGGTCATTTTCAATGCTAAGGTGTCGCAAAGCTTGTATAAGGAGGTCCTGGACCCCTGCACCTGGAGTGCAGCCTTTCCTCCAACACTCTCAAAGACCCACCATGTTGGCCTTTGTGAGTTTTCTTACCTATCCTCTCTATGGATGGATGCCTCGAGAGTTTTGGTTGAGTTGCAAGTAACCCAGGATTTTGGCTAGGTTGGAAAATCATATATTTGTTTGAACCAAGTCATGTAAAGAATGTGGTACTTAACCTAATATCATATGTTTCATTAGGAAGTTGAAGGACATATTGTTTAGAATTAGTCAAGTTTAATAGTTCCGTTTTCTTTTCATTTTTATAGAATAACAAGTTGCAAAACTCATATCCAGTGCTCAAGAAAAGCCCTGAAAGCCATGAGAATACAACGCAAGTTTTAAATCTTTTAAAATCAACTAGGATGTAAGATACTGAATTTGTGGGTAATTAGCTTTTTGATGAAGCACCACTGAATTCCTACAAATTGAGTGAATAAAGCAATCAGATTTTAGAAAGTCAATGGCTATTATTTCTATGTTCATTGTTATGTAAACAGGTTCTGTTTAGCCTGTCCTATTACCAAAGTACTTCAGCTAGAAATTTGTTATAGCCAAGGAATGGGCAGTGTTTAGACTAAAAATGGTGAATTAGCGCCAGGTGAAAAGTGTCTATATTGCACACAAAATTCGTCCTCACTCCTCATTAAACTGATTGGAGCCATAAATCTAGTCTAAAAACCCAAGCTCATTGTTGCTACTCTGAAAAGATGGACGAATATCAGGTGTAGTCTAAACGCAAGTAATGATTGCCACAGGCTTTTTTCACTGCTTAAAGGGGAGGCCCATTGATGCTGTAGCACCTCATTCTCAGCATTGTTGGGTGTACAGCTGTCTCAACAACCATAAGAAGGAGGACAAAGAGAAGGAGCACTTATTTACAAATGCTGATGGCAGATTGTTGCCCCAGGGATAGAGCCCAGGGATTTTCCGAGGAAGCTTTGAAGGCATTGGTTTTAGCGGTGGAGAGAAAGCGGGTGGTCCTGTACCAACTAGCAGGAGGCTCTTGCCACAAGTCTGCCATGTGGAGGGAAGTGGCACACCATGTCACTGGCAGCACTGTGGTTCCCAGGTCCCATGCCCAGTGCAGGAGGAAGTTTAACGAGCTCACACGGGTGGTCAGGGTGAGTGAAGGCTTCAACAAATGCTACAAAGCACCATCTGTACCACAAGCTGCACACACTGCTCAATGAACCACACCCCTAGCACTCACCAACCAACAATCTGTGCCTAGCAACACTCACCCACATCTCACACCTTGTACACAATGACAGCTATTCAACCACAGCAGGCACAAGGGTCATTTGTTATTAAAATTCATGTGATATGTTTATAGATAAATTTATTAATGGTGTTTGGAATATTTTGTGGCCTCTCATTTCACCTTTGCGCCCAGGAGAGCGCTGTGATATGCCATGAGACAGGGATTGTATGAGGGGGATGTCGTGAGCTTCGGGGATCTGGGGTTTCATTCATGTGAATCGGATTCTGTTGAGCCGGTCACAGACAGCCCGTCCAGAAGGCCGATTGGCTCGCTGCCTCCGCCCTCCCTCCTCGTCCTCCTCCTCCTCCTCCTCATCCTTCTCATCCTCCTCCTTCTCATCCTCCTCCTCATCCTGAGGTGGTCCTGCAATCCCTGCTGGCAAGGACTGCACCCTCATGATGACCAAGTTGTGGAGCATGCAGCAGACCACCACGAAATGGGACACCCACTCTGGCGAGTACTGGAGGGCTCCTCCCGAGTGGTCAAGGCAGCGGAAATGTTGCTTCAATAGCTCGATGATAATCCTGGTGGCAGCATAGCTCTCATTATGAGAGTGCTGGGCATGAGTGTTGGGGTTGCGGGGGGGGGTACCCCGAATGATCAGTCCTTAGCAAAGGCCTGAGCTTCATCCCCTTACACCCCCACCTCAATGAATTTCGAGCTCGGCACGATGCTGAGCTCTTTTTCTGTTGCCTTCATCTCCGTGCCCACTTCTTTGGCCAGGAGTCTTCCCCCTGCACGGCTGACCCTTTCTCCCGCTTTCAGAATTCTCATTCTACCTGGACCCCTCCCTCTGGCCTCTTACCCTCTCTAGATCTTTTCATTGCAAACTGCCGGTGTGACATCGGCCGTCTCCATTTCTCTGCTCCCCTCACTCACTCCAACCTACCTCCCTTTGAACTTGCAACACTCCATTCTCTCAGATCCAACCCCGACCCTGTCAATAAACCTGCTGACAAGGGTGGTGCTGTTGTTGTTTGGCGAACCGACCTCTACCTAGCGGAAGCTGAACGCCAACTCTCCGACACCTCCTAACTCTGCCTGGACTATGACCCCACCACCGAACATCAAGCCACCGTTTCCAAGACTGTCACTGACCTCATCTCCTCTGGAGATCTTCCCCCCCCACGGCCGCCAACCTCATAGTTCACCAATCCCGCACAGCCCACTTCTACCTCCTTCCCAAGATCCACAAATAGGACTGCCCTGGTAGACCCATCATTTGTAGCCTGTTCTTGCCCCACGGAACTTATCTCTTCCTATCTCAACTCTGTTTTTTCTCCCCTTGTCCAGTCTCTTCCCACCTACATCTGCGACTCTTCCGACGCCCTCCGCCACTTTAAGTTTCCAGTTTCCTGGCCCCAACCTCCTCCTTTTCATTATGGACGTACAATCCCTCTATACCTCCATCCCCCACCAGGATGGCCTGAGGGCGCTCCGCTTCTTCCTTGAACAGAGGCCCAACCAGTCCCCATCCACCACCACCCTCCTCCGCCTGGCTGAACTTGTTCTCACATTGAACAACTTCTCCTTTGACTTCACTCACTTCCTCCAAACCAAAGGTGTTGCTATGGGTACCCGCATGGGTCCTAGCTATGCCTGCCTTTTCGTGGGATATGTGGAACACTCTTTGTTCCAGTCCTACTCAGGTCCCCTCCCTCACCTCTTTTTCTGGTACATTGATGACTGTATCGGTGCCGTTTCCTGCTCTCGCCCTGAACTAGATAATTTCATTCACTTTGCTTCCAATTTCCACCCTTCCCTCACCTTCACATGGTCCATCTCCAACTCTTCCCTTCCCTTCCTCGACTTCTCCGTCTCCATCTCTGGGGATAGGTTATTGACAAACATTCACTACAAGCCCACTGACTCCCACAGCTACCTGGACTACACTTCCTCCCACCCCGCCTCCTGTAAGGACTCTATTCCATTCTCCCAGTTTCTCCGTCTCCGCCGCATCTGCTCTGACGATGCCACCTTCCATACCAATGCTTCCAACATGTCTTCCTTTTTCCTCAACCGAGGATTCCCCTCTACTGCCGTTGACACAGCCCTCGACCGTGTCCGTTCTATCTCCCGCACTTCTGCCCTCACCCCTGCCCCTCCTTCCCGGAACCACGATAGAGTTCCCCTTGTCCTCACCTTTCACCCCACCAGCCTCCACATTCAATGGATCATTTTCCGCCACCTCCAGCGTGATCCCACCACCAAACTCATCTTCCCCTCACCTCCCCTTTCAGCATTCCGAAGGGACCGCTCCCTCCGCGACACCCTAGTCCACTCCTCTATCACCCCCAACACCCCTTCCCCTTCGCCCGGCACCTTCCCGTGCAAGCGCAGGAGATGCAACACATGCCCTTATACTTTCCCCCTTCCCACTGTCCAGGGCCCCAAACACCCCTTTCAGGCGAAACAGCAATTTACTTGTACTTCTTGCAATCTAGTATACTGTATTCGCTGCTCACAATGTGGTCTCCTCTACATTGGGGAGACCAAACGCTGATTGGGTGACTGCTTTGCAGAACATCTCCATTCAGTCCATAAGGGGGACCCTGAGCTTCCGGTCGCCTGTCACTTTAATTCACCGCCCCATTCCCACTCAGGCATCACCGTCCTCGGCCTCTTGCATTGTTCCAATGAAGCTCAGCATAAGCTCGAGGAACAGCACCTCATCTTCCGATTAGGCACTTTACAGCCTTCTGGACTCAACATAGAGTTCAACAATTTCAAATCATAACCTGACCCCTATCATATATATATTTTTTATTTATCCACACTTTTTGTTTGTGCCTTCTGTTCTTCTCTTCCACATGGCAGCTGTCTTCCATTCTGCCAGCGCAATTTACACTTCATCTAGAGCCATCCTTTGTTTCTTAAACTGTCCCATTACCATCTCCTTTTGCCTTGAATATCTCTTAATGGCCCAGAAATTCGGGTCGGAGGCTTCCCGCGGGTGCAAGCCTCCGACCTGCACTTACCTAGCGCGCCGGCTGTTGTGCTGTGGACCCGCGTGGGATTCCGATCCTGGGCCTGCACCAACTGCCAGCACGCAGTGCTTGCGTATTCCAGGGGTGCAGTTAGTTCGAAGCGTCCCCTGGGATCACGTGGGCCATGGAGAGCCAATGGTAGCAGGGAATCTGTATTCATCAATTTGACAGGAAGACCTGTCAAATCTATGAATACAATTCAGCCCCAAAACATAACTAAAACTTCAAATAAATTTTTAAAAAATCACATTTTTAAAATAACTATAAATTACATAAAATAACTATTTTAAACAATAGTTTAAATTTTTCAAAAAATTAATTATAGTTTCTAACGGGGCTAAAAATAAACTTACCTTTAAAGTATTTAAAAATAATAAACCTGTGGAAAAAACGTTTTAATTTTACTTAATTCACCACTTACCTTGTTAAAAGCAGGCCTTGCGACTGCTTTTTAGAAGCATAGCTCCTGGAGACTTACCCTCCCGGAGAAACCTGCAAAAAAAACGGAAGTTCGATGCGTACGCGCTGCCTCTCCGGCGCACGCGTTCGACCTGTGAACCCCTTCGTTTAAGGGAACGGAAGTTCCGGTTTCCTGCGCATGCGCAGTGCATGCACAAAACCGGCACTTTCGTTGGGCCTACGCATGAGTAACCAGCGCGTACTCACCCGTGGGGACCCGAAGTTCTGGCCAATATTAATGTCTCTTAACCTCTTCCACCTTCTATCCTCTCACAGACCTTCCCTTTTGTTCTTTCAGCCCCTCCCCCTTTTCCCAGCCTCTACACTTGCTTAAAAATCTGTTCCATTTCCTGCTTTTTTCCAGTTCTGACGAAAGGTCATCGACCTGAAATGTTACCTCTCTTCACAGATGCTGCCTGACCTGCTGAGTTTCTCCAGCATTTTCTGTTTTTATTTCAGATTTCCAGCATCTGCAGTATTTTCTTTTTATAACTACAGACCTGTCAGTTTAACATCTATTGTGGGGAAGTTACTGGAATTTATCAGAGACAGAGTGACTGAGCACTTGGACAAGTATCAGCTGATCAAAGGGAGTCAGCATGGATTTGTGAAGAGCCAGTCATGTCTGACTAATCTAGTTGAGTTGAATTTTTTGAGGAGGTCACTAGCATGGTGGATAGAGGAGTGCTTACGGATGTTGTCTATATGGACTTCCAGAAGGCATTTGATAAAGTAATCCACAAGAGATTGTCAAAAATGAGAGTGAATGGAATTGTTGGTAAACTTGTGACATGGGTCAGTAATTGTTGGGAGGTAGGAAACAGAGAGTAGGGATAAAGGGAACGTTCTCTTATTGTCGGCATATGATGAGTTGTGTTCCCCATGGATCGTTACTGGGACCTCAGCCTTTCAACATATATATTAACGACTTGATGAAAGAATAGAGAAATGTATATCCAAGTTTTCAGATGACATTAAGTTAAGAGGCATTGGAAGTTGGGTAGCTGGGAGCAGAAAGTTACAAAGGGACATACAGTCTAAGTGAGTGTGCAAAATTATGGCAGATGGAGTTCAGTGTGAGGTTATCCACTTTGGATTAAAAAAAACCAAATCAGAGTATGTTATTAATGGTAAGAGACTAGGGGGAAAAATTCAGTTGTTTGCGTCTTCAGAGGGCGCCAATTGGGGCACAAAGCAACTAGAGGCCGGGCGCGGCGATGTTTGCGCCGCTCGCGAAATTAGCTAGACATTTTGCGGCGGCGCTAAACACTACTGCCACGATCTCCTGCGCCGGCAGATCGTGACGTCAGTCGAGTGCGCCCCGGACCGGATATTGAGTGGCGCCCCCCTGCCTTACCGCCTGCCGCTAGCAACGACAGGTTGAGGGGAGCGTTTTGCTGTCAGGAAGGGACTGGGGGAGCGCTATTTAAAGGCGACCGCTTCCTGCCTTTTTTTGCCGGTGACATTTTTGCACCACATATTCTGTGAGAGAGAGAGACTTCTGGAGAGATTCAATGCTGTGTGAAGGAGTTTTGAGTACTGAGCAGCACTTTGCAGGTTTAATTTGATTTGCCCTTCCTTGCTTCGCCAGCCCTCTGAGGTAGCGCCTCGCTCCTCGGCCTTTGCGCCTTAAGACAGGTGTGAAGCGCCTGATTTAGCGCTCCAATCACCTCCAGGGGCGATAAAAGCCAAGTTTGCTGTCGGAGGCGATAATTAGCGCCAGGCGCTAAACTTTGCGCACGGCCGATAATGACGCCCCAAACGGGGCGATACTGAATTTTTCCCTCTAGGAGCTATGGAGGAGCAAAGCGATTTAGGTGTCCATGTATACAAAGCACTAAAAGCTAGTGCACAGATACAAAAAGTAATCAAAAGGCTGATGGAATGTTGACCTTTATCTCAAGGAGGTTGGAATTCAAAAGTGAGGAAGTTGTATAGAGCCTTGATCAGACCCCATCTGAAGCACTGCATTCAGTTTTGGGCACCGAACCTCAGGAAAGATATATTGGCCTTGGAGGGTGTACAGTGCAGATTTACTAGAATGATACCAGGGTTTAAAGGATTAAATTATGAAGGTATGTTGTATAAACTTGGATTGTATTCCCTTGAGTTTAGAAGGTTGTGGGGTGATCTAATTGAAGCATTTAAAATAATTAAGGCATTCAATAGAATAGAAGTATTTCCTCTGGTGGGGGAATCCAGAACAAGACGATATAATCTTACAATCTGAGCTCGGCTATTTAGGAGTGAAATCGGGAAGCACTTTTCACGCCAATGGTAGTGGAAATCTGGAGCCTGCTCCCCCTGAAGGCTGTGGATGCTGGGGGTCAATTGAAATTTTCAAGACAGATTTATAGATTTTTGTTAGGTAAGGATATCAAGGGACATGGGTCAAAAGCAGGTAAATGGGGTTAAGGTACAGATCAGTCATGATCAGCCATGAATGGCAGAGCAGGCTCGAGGGGCTGAATGGCCTACTCTGTTCCTATGTGCCTAAACTAGGGTTGTATAAACTGCTGTTTACTCACTAGAACAGAATTACTGTTGTTATTTTTATATTTCAGGCCCAGCATAGCAGAGAATTTCTACTCCTTGTCATTTTTCTACTACAGCCCGATTGCTTGCCTGAGTACAATTCTAGTAGGATTGCTAGTCAGTATGCTGACTGGTAAGTAAAATTAAAATGCAAATTGTGGCAAGTCAGATACCAGTCTTAGGTTACATTTACGCTCATCGATTTGGGCAAGACGGTAAAAATAATGTTTAATTAGTGTCAGTTGTAGCTCAGTGGGTAGCACTCTCACCTCTGAGTCAGAGGGTTGTGGGTTCAAGCCCCACTCCAGAGACTAGAGCACAAAAATCCAGGCTGACGCTCCAGTGCAGTACTGAGGGAGCGCTGTACTGTCAGAGGTGCTGTCTTTCGGATGTGCCATTAAATTGAAGCCCCATCTGCCCTCTCAGGTGGACGTAAAAGATCCCATGGCACTATTTAAAAGAAGAGCAGGAGAGTTATCCCTGGGGCCAATATTTATTCCTCAACCAACATCATTAAAACAGATTACCTCGTCATTATCACATTGCTGTTTGTGGGAGCTTGCTGTGCGCAAATTGGCTGCCACGTTTCCTACATTACAACAGTGACTACACTTCAAAAAGTACTTTATTGGCTGTAAAGCACTTTGGGACATCCTGAGGTCGTGAAAGGCATTATATAAATGCAAGTCTTTCCTTCTTTCTTTACTAGTTGATTCCCCGTAACATTGCACATAGTAAGTCGGAGAATATGGTCTCTCTCTTACCTCTGTCTGTTGTCTTCATATTGATGTTTCTCTTTTGCTTTCTTTCTGCTTCTCTTTCTCTAAATCTTTTTGTTTTACTCTCTGTCCTCTTTTCCTTCTATTTCTTTCCTTTTCGGTGGGAGGTGGTGGATGGCATGGCTGGGAAAGGAGCCGTCATCAACAGGAGGCTGCATTTTCTGGTGTGGAAAATATGGCCTTTGTGGCTCCTATCCCTTCCACCTAATCAATTGTGGTTACCACCCCTCTGTCTCTCCCATCACATCCCGTACTCTTTCACCTTCCTACTACCCCGCTCCCCTTCCTACAACCTCTTCATTCCCATCACTACTCCTACCTTTACGAATTACCTGCTTATCTCCTCCTCTCACACTTGCTTCAGAGTCACTCATCTCGCTCGTAATCCAGTCCCCACTCACTCCCTTAAAAACAGGTGGCCAGAGGTCCCCACACTCCTGCAATCTGTTTCTCTCCTCCCCTCCTATCCGTTTCCCTTAAAGAGGCTCTTTTAAAAAATAAAAAAAAATTAAAGTTATAAAATAACTCAAATTAGGATGATGGAAGGTATTCTGTCTTTCTTTCTGCCGTTCTCTCTCAGGTGTCAGCAGTTAGGATGTTTACATTTTCTAACTGTCAATAAAACACAGGTGAAATAATTAGAGTCTGCTGAAATTAGGAAGCAGAAAGCCACCACAGGGTCGATTTCCTCTGGGATCCCCCACTGGGTGCCTAACAGAGCAGTGTACCTGAGGTGCACTGTGCCATTCACAGGAGAGTTGTCCTTGAATTTTCACTCCCAGGCCATTTGCAAGGCCTGGATGCACTTGAATTGCCAGCTCACCCTCTTGCTGGGTATAGTACCGGAAGCCAGGGCAGTAAAAAGGAGTAAGTATTCAGAACGGCAACCAGAAAGAGCCTTAGGATTGCCCTGGTGGTGGTGAGAGGGGCAAATGACACAGAATAATTGGAACTTGCTTGTCTTCAAGATACCCTCAAGACTCTCTCTGTCCCTTCGGATCAGGGAGTCCTGGCACAAGCCTTATTGCCAGGTTTCTTCTGGCACTCCTTTGCTGACCCCTTTCAATAATTGGCTGGAGGAAAGTGAGCCATTAGGCTGTGAATGCCCCCTCATGCCTGATTAGCATTGTAAACCAGCAGCAGCCAGAAGGCCCTGATGCCGGTGGCTAATTTCTTCCCTTTTCTGGCACTAGGCCCAGCCAGATAACAGACATTCACGGGAGGTGTGTTTGGGCCACACAAAAGCCTGTGACAAGAAAATCGTGGGACCCTGTTGCCTCACACTTGAGGTATGCTCACCTGTTGGGTTGCCAAGTTGGTGCCCACAGAGGAAAATCTAACTTAAAACCTGCATATCCAGGTGGCTGTAAATGGTCTGCTTGGTGATAAAGGACCATATCCTTGGAGCCCAAGAGAATTGCCAGTGAAGATCCATTACTAGTATATTAAAAAACAGTAGTTCAACACTGCAGGTGTCATACATTTTCACTAATATTTCCAGTGTCACACTAAAGTTCCTGCGTCACGCATCAAAAAGTACTAAAGAAACAAAGTAATCCTCCAGGAATACAAAACTACCAAAGCCATTGGGCTGGATTTTGCCATTGGGGTGGGCTGGGGGCATGTCAGGTGGTTTTCGTGTCAGGAACCCGACTCCGATTTGAAGTGGGAAAAATGTGCGATTTTCACCTAATTGGGCACTTGATTTCCAGCGTGTGGGAACCCCTGGCCCAATGAGTCTTTCCACCCTGAAAGTCGACTCAGATGACATCATCAGTGCTGCTGGAATTAAGGCCTGCAAGCAGCCTTGCTTCTTCTGGAGACTGCAAACTTTATGCCCATTGTTGTGATCGCTTCATACAGCAAATATGTCCAGCAGTAGACCAAAGTGTGCTCCATGGTTCGATGACGCTGCCCTGCAAACTCTAGTGGAGGGAGCAAGATCAAATAAGGAGGGGAGAGAGGGAATCGGAGGGGGGAAGAGAAAGGGAATCAGACGGGGAAAGAGAGGGAATTGTAGTGGGAGTGAGGGAGGAGGGTGAATCAGTGAGCCGAGAGAGAGAGGGAATCGGAGGGGAGAGAGAGAGTGGGAATCGGAGGGGGAGAGAGAGGATCAAAGGGGGAGAGAGGGAATCGGAGGAGGGGAGAGAGAGGGAATCAGAGGAGGGGAGAGAGAGGGAATCGGAGGAGGGGAGAGAGAGGGAATCGGAGGAGGGGAGAGAGGGGGAATCGGAGGAGGGGAGAGAGGGGGAATCGGAGGAGGGGAGAGAGGGGGAATCGGAGGAGGGGAGAGAGGGAATCGGAGGAGGGGAGAGAGGGAATCGGAGGAGGGGAGAGAGAGGGAATCGGAGGAGGGGAGAGAGAGGGAATCGGAGGAGGGGAGAGAGGGAATCGGAGGAGGGGAGAGAGGGAATCGGAAGAGGAGAGAAGGACTTGGGGGGGATGAAAGAGAAAGAGTGGGAATCGGAGGGGAGAGAGGATCAGAGGGGAGAGAGAGAGGATCAGAGAGGGGAGAGAGAGGATTAGAGGGGGAGAGAGGATTGGAGAGGGGAGAGAGAGGGAATCGGAGGAGGGGAGAGAGAGGGAATTGGAGGAGGGGAGAGAGAGGGACTCGGGGGGGGGGGCGCGGGAGGGGATGAGAGAGTGGGAATCGGAGGGGAGAGAGAGGATTAGAGGGGGAGAGAGGATTGGAGAGGGGAGAGAGAGGGAATCGGAGGGGGGAGAGAGAGGGAATTGGGGGGGGGGGGAAGAGAGAGAAGGACCTGGAGGGGGGGGGGGGGGGAGAGAGAGAGGATTGGAAGGGGGAGAGGGAGGAGGAGGGGGGGGGGAGAGAGAGTGTGGGAATCAGAGGGGGGAGAGAGAGAGGATCAGAGGGGGAGAGAGACGATTGGAGGGGGAGAGAGAGGGAATCGGACGGAGAGAGAGAGGGAATCGGAGGGGAAAGAGGAGGAAGGGAGAGAGGGAATCGGAGAGAGAGAGAGAGGAAATTGGAGGGGGGAGAGAGGGGGAATCGGAGGGAAGAGAGAGAGAGGGAATCGGAGGGAAGAGAGAGGGAATCGGACGGGGAGAGAGAGGGAGTCGTAGTAGGAGTGAGGGGGGAGGGTGAATCACTGAGCCGAGAGAAAAGAGGGAATCGGAGGGGGGAGAGAGAGAGGGAATCGGATGGGGAGAGAGGGAATCAGAGGAGGAGAAAGAGAGAGGATCGGGGGAGAGAGAGGGAATCGGAAAGAGAGAGAGAGGAACGGAGGGGAGAGAGTGAGGGAATCGGAGGAGAGTGAGGGAATCGGAGGGGGGAGAGGGAATCAGAGGGGCGAGAGTGAGGGAATCGGAGGGGGGAGAGAGGGAATCGGAGGGGGGAGAGAGGGAATCGGAGGGGGGAGAGAAGGAATCGGAGGAGGGAATCGGAGGAGGGAGAGAGAGAAAGAGAGGAGGGAGAGAGGAATGGAAGGAAGGGGAGAGGAGGTCAGGAACTCAGCGGGGGGGTAAAGATCACAGAGAGCACAGTGGGGATGGGGGGAGAACGTATTCCAGGTCTAAAGGGGGGGAATGAGAGCGAGAAAGTGATCCAGATGGTAAGACGGATCACGTTCTTCCACATCCTACCCCCTTTACACCCGCACCACATTCTCCCTCTCCTCCCCCTACACCTGGTTGATTTCTCGGAAAGTTTGGCGCATGTGTGGCAAGTGACATCATTGGTCGAACTCCAAACCATCGTAAACACCTTCACCGAAGCATACGAGAGCATGGGCCTTACATTAAACATCCGTAAGAGAAAGGTCCTCTACCAACCTGCCCCCGCCACACAGTGCTGCCCCCCGATTATCAAAATCCACGACAACGTGGACCACTTTCCATACCTTGGGAGCCTACTGTCAACAAGGGCAGACGTCGACGACGAAGTCCAACACCGCCTTCAGTGTGCCAGTGCAGCCTTCGGTCGCCTGAAGAATAGAGTGTTTGAAGATCAGGACCTCAAACCTGGCACTAAGCTCATGGACTACAGAGCAGCAGTGATACCCGCCCTGCTGTATGCCTCAGAGACATGGACCATGTACAGCAGGCACCTCAAAGCACTGGAGAGGTACCACCAACGCTGCCTCCGCAAGATCCTGCAAATCCATTGGCAGGATAGGCGCACCAACGTCAGTGTTCTTGCTCAGGCCAACATCACCAGCATCGAAGCTTTGACCACGCTCGATCAGTTCCGATGGACGGGTCACATTGTCTGCATGCCCGATACGAGACTCCCAAAACAAGCACTCTACTCGGAGCTCCGGCACGGCAAGAGAGCCCCACGGCAGAGGAAACGCTTCAAAGACACCCTCAAAGCCTCCTTGAAAAAGTGTAACATCTCCACCGACACCTGGGAATCCCTGGCCCAAGACCGCACAAAGTGGAGGAGAAGCATCCGGGAAGGCGCCAAACACCTCGAGTCTTTTCGCCGGGAGCAAGCAGAAGCCAAGCACAGGCACCGCAAGGAGCGCATGTCAACCCAAGCACCCCACCACCCACCCCTTCAACCACCGTCTGCCCCACCTGTGACAGAGACTGTAGGTCCCGCATTGGACTCATTAGTCACCTGAGAACTCATTTTTAATGTGGAAGCAAGTCATCCTCGGTTCTGAGGGACTGCCTAAGGACAAAATCCGGAAGTCATGACACTGTAACTATTCACTTCATACTCAATAAATCTGATAAAATTCATCACCCACACACAATAGGGGAGGGACGGGGGGAAGGTCAGGAACATGTTGGAGGGAGAAAGTCATGAACCTGGGGTGGGGAGGCACTTGGGAAGGGGGAGAAGGTCAGGAACCCGGTGGAGGTGGGGAAGGTGGTCAGGAACTTTGGGGTGGGGGGGTGGAGGGGAGGAGGAATTTGGGTCGGGGGGAAGTGAGGAACTCAGGCAGGGGATGGGGAGGTCAGAAACTTGGGCGGGGGAGGTCAGGAACTTGTTGGGGAGGTAAAAGGTCAGAAACCCGGGGGTGTGAGGAAGATTAGGAACTTGTTGGGGGGGGGGGCGGTTGCAGGAACTTGTTTGGGGGGTGGGAGAGGGTCTTAACCTGTGAGGATGTGTCTGTTCTATGTGAGCTCTGTTCTGTCTGGAGCCTGGCAGTCAGAATGGCTCGAATTACACTTTGCAAAGTAATTGATTACTTAGGCAGGCAGGATCTAATTGCACATTCTAGAGAAACTGTTGGGTGTGTCTTGTCCTCCAAGGGGACCAACCAGAAATCAGGTGTTGGCTTCAAGGTGACCAATCAGAGATCTGGTGTTGGAATTTCCTGGAGTGCACATGCCAGGAGGTGGTCACTCCACAACTACAGAGCGTTCAGGAGGATAGTAAGTGGGTGGTCATCCTGCAGGGTAGGAAGAGGCAGGCAGTGCAGAAATCCTCTGGGGGTGTGGCACTCTCAAACCAGTGCTGAATACTGTTGAGAATGAAAACACCTCGGGGGCACATCCACGGCACCATGGGGCAAATGACTGCACAGTGTAGAAATGCAGTAGTCATAGGGGATTCGATAGTCAGGGGGATAGACAGGCAGTTCTGTTACTGCCAACGTGAGTCTCGCGTGGTGTGTTTCCTCCCTAGTGCCAGGTTAAAGAAGATCACTGAATGGGTGCAGAACATTTTGCAGGGGGAAGGTGAACAGCCAGAAGTCATGGTCCATGTTGGAGCCAATGACAAATATAGGAAAAGGGTTGAGGTCCTATGGACAGCATTTCAGGAGCTAGGGAGGAAGTTAAAGAGCAGGACCTTGGTTAGTAATCTCTGGGTTACTCCTAGTGCCAGATATTAGTGAGTATAAGAGCAGTAAGATGAGACAGTTAAATGTGTGGCAAGAGAAATGGTGCAGGAGAGAGGGCTTCAGATTCATGGGGCATTGGGACCAGTTCTGCGGCAGGGTGGGTCCTGTCCAAAATGGACGTATTACATTTCAACAGGGCTGGGACCAATGTCCTCACAGGGAGGTTAACTAGTGCTGTGGGGGAGGGTTTAAACTAATTTAGCAGTGGGAGGGGCACCAAGATGAAGCATTAGACAGGAGAAACAGGAGGTGCACAGAGGACTGGGAGAGACAAACAGCATTAGAATAAAGAGTAGTTCAATAGGAGGGATCAGACGGGGGAAATGCAAGGCAGCCTAAGATGGGTTTAGAATGCATAGCCTAGAAATTGGACATCGACTGAAATCTGACGATGTAACTGCAGCCTCAGGTTAATGTCTGCTGGAACTGGCCGCAATGCTACCGGGCAAAAATTTGCGCTGAAGGCTGGAGAATTGTAGTGCAGCGCTAACTTGCCATGTAACACCCTCCTGGTGGTGTTAGTGGAGACATCCGACCCGAAGTTCCCATCCAGGAGCGGCATTGCAGCTTCTTACAGCCTCTGGGATCAAGGCTGTGGAGTTTGCAACGAATTGTGGGCGATTAGAAGGACTATGAATTAAAGGGGTGTGGTAAACCACTGTTATTGTTGTTCACCGTTGTTGTTGTTGCACGCTGTTTTATCTATGCATGCCTCAGCTGGCTCCGCCCCTGGCTCCACCCACATGCCCAGGTATAAAGGTGACTGCTCTGCAGCCCCCTGCCTTCTTGGAAACCAGTCAACCACGCGAGGCATGCTCTGTTCTTTGTGAGGTCCCATAAAACGGACCCCCTGGTCGAGAGGGTGAGCCTCCTCCACGCCAACCCCCAGTATGCTTACGTGGCGTACCCGGACGGGCGGGAGGACACAGTCTCCATACGAGACCTCGCACCTTCGGGTGCCCCTGAAACACTACCATTGCCATCCACCACTACCCACAACCCAACCCCTGTAGACGGCATGCTGCAGCCCCAGGACCTGTCATTGACCACCCAACCACTCAATGAGACGCCAGATTCAACGTTGGATGCTGCACCATCACCGCCGCCACCACGACGATCAGGACGGCATACAAGGCCACCTGATAGACTTACTTACACGAACCTTTAGTACACTTCACCCCGCCGGACTCAATTTTAAACAAGGGGTGAATGTGGTAAACCACTGTTATTGTTGTTCACCATTGTTGTTGTTGTTGCACACTGTTGTATCTATGCATGCCTCAGCTGGCTCCACCCACATGCCCAGGTATAAAGGTGACTGCTCTGCAGCCCCCTGCCTTCTTGGAAACCAGTCAACCACGAGAGGCATGCTCTGTTCTTTGTTAATAAAAGCCTTTTAGTTACTCTCCTAACTCTCCGTCTTTTATGAGTAATTGATAGCGCATCAAGGGGCAATGCGTTCAGAAGTAATAAAAATTAAAATCAAGTGAAAGAATGCATTTTTCAGCTCTTACTGCCTTTCAAAAATAAAATTAACATTAAAAAGAAGTCCCAAATAGGAGTCTTCAGCACTTAAAACTGAATTCCCTTCCGAACCTCAAAAAATGGGAAAAGTGCTTCAGCACTAACACAAATGGCTCAGCAAGCCAGGGAAGGGGCACCCAGAATCTCGCACACAGCACTCCAGCTTTATGGAGGGGGTCAACACTGCAAGACAGGTCCTCTCCCCACAGGGGCCAGGAGGCCCTCCAGAAAGATTGATGTGGGACTGCATCACTGAGGCCGTTACTGCCAGCAGTGTCGTCCTCACCACCTGACTCCAGTGCCCAAAGAAGCTTCATGACTTCAGACCGCTGGTCAGTGAATGCATCTTCAAAAACCATCTCCTACCAACTGAATCACTAGCCTCACACACTGCTCAATGCATGACTCCACCGCCCCCCCCCCCCGCACCAATCACTCACGTACCAACAATCTGCACCAATCATGAGGCACATCTCCCATTCCTAGCCTAACCTCGCCCCCTTGGAGGAGATGTAAACAGGCCATTTTTGGCAGGGGCATGGCTGAATGGCGGGGCAAAAGGGATACAAAATGTTGGTATCCTCATATGTTACCCTCCTTCCCGCATGCACCTCTTGCTTTCCTGCCCTCCCCTCACCACAACTCCACCCTTGTGCCTTCCTCATTTCACACACCCAAGAAATGCAGCCTGCCCAGCCAGTGGTTGGTCAAGAAGAGGGGGCAGAGAGTGAAGAAGAAGAAGAAACACCGTCACTTGATTTAACACTCCCAGCCACCAACTCCTCAAGGTCGACCTGCAAGGCCATTTGTAGTGTCACCCACTGAAAGTCAGCAGCCTTCCAGCAGCCATGCTGCAACCACTGGGGTAGCAATGTGTGACATCACTAGGATAGGCAAAGGCACACACAAGACAGTCACTAAGGGAATGTACAAGCGTGATGAGTTGATTTCTTGATGTCATGTTGGATGGATAGATGTATAAAGTTCGATTGGAAAGTTTGCTTTGTGGTAGCTTTTATTTCAGCACCATAGCCAAGAGGACGCTGTGATGGTCAGTAACAGAGGGAAGGTAAGGTGTGGGACAGATGTTGAAAGGGGAATTGAGGTTGTGGTCACTGGTATCGCAGGTGGATGATTCCATCCCGGATATCCCGCCAGAAAGGGGCTGCATCCTTCCTTCTACTTCCTCTTCTTCTTCTTCCTCTTCCCTCTGCGAGTGGATGCTGTAAATTTGAAATGTCAGCATAAAATGCTAGAAATACTCAGCAGGTCAGGCTGCATCTGTGGAGAGAGAAACACAGGATTAACATTTCAAATCATCAGATCCTAAGACATGAGCTCTGTTTCTCTCTCTATGGATGTTGCCTGACCTGCTGAGTATTTGCAGCATTTTTTGTCTTCTTTACCGTTTGAGGCCTTGCAAGCATCCAGCAGCACTCCCTGCACACTTAAAAAAACTTTTAACATCTATTGCAGCAAGCCACTACTTCAATAAAATTTAAAAAAACCCTGTCCAAAAGCTTAAATGCAAACTTATCTGAACAATGTGTGTGTCCTTTTAAGATGTGCTTCAGCATCTCTGTCAGTCTGCTTTCACGTTAGGTTTACCTGGCTTGCTTAGGTCCCGGCGCTGAATTCGGCACTAGGGTTGAAGTTCGCCCTGGTGATGTTAAGTCGGCGTTGCACGCTGACCGACACCACCACAGTGCCATTTTTCTTTTCAGGGTGATGCTACTTACCGGCAGCGCTACTGGGACAATGAAAATGGAGGACGCCATGGGACCTGCCACCGGCTGGCTGAAGAGCGGCTGCCGCCGCTTTCTCCGCATTACACTGCACTAACGGGTGGTGCTAAGGTAGGGAATTTCTCCCCACCATGTGCACATGGAGGTGATAAATAAAGTTGATGACCTGCAGGCACAAGCAGCCACATGGGATTATGATATAGTGGCAATAACAGAATCCTGGGGAGGAATGGGCACTTAATATACCTGGCTACAATGTATTCAGGAATGATAGGGAGGAAAAAAAGGAGGGGGTGGCAGTATTGATCAAATATACTGTTACAGCCCTACAAAGGGATGTATAGAATCACAGAATCTTACAACACAGAGGAGGCCATTCGGGCCCCTTGCACCTGTTCCGGCTCTTTGAAAGAGCTATCCAATTAACCCCACACCCTAGCTTTTTCCCCATTACCCTGCAAGATAGTCCTCTTCAAGTACATGTCCAATTGTCTTTTGAAAGTTCCTATGAATATGAATCTAACACCCTTACGGGTAGTGCGTTCCAGATCTTAACAGCTCTCTGTGTGAAGACATTTCTCCTCATTTCCCCTCTAGTTCTTTTGCCAATTATTTTAAATCTATGATCTCTGATTACCAGCCCACTTAACAGAGGAAACAGTTTCTCCCTACTTGCTCTATCAAATCCCCTCATAATTTTGAATACCTCTATTGTGTCTCCCCTTAACCTTCTCTGCTTTAAGGAGAACAATCCCAGCTTCTCTGATCTTTCATTTAACTGAAGTCCCTCATCCCTGGTATCATCCTGGTAAACCTCCTCTGTACCCCCTCCAAGGCCTTGACATCCTTCCTAAAGTGTGGTGCCCAGAATTGGATACAATACTCCACCTGAGGCCCAACCAGTGATTTGAAAAGGTTTAGCATGACTTCCTTGTTTTTGTATTCGATGCCGCTATTTACAAAGCCAAGTATCCCATATGCTTTCTTAACCACCTTGTCAACTTGCCCTGCCACTTTCAAAAATTTGTGAATATGCACCCCCAGGTCCCTCTTATCTTATGTCCCCCTTAAAAGAGTACCATTTCTATTATACTGCCTCTTAATGTTGATCCTCCCAAAGTGCATCACTTCACATTACCCGCATTAAATTGCATTTGTCACATGTCTGCCCATTTCACCAGTCTGTCGATGTCATCCTGAAGTCTGCTACTATCCTGCTCACTATTTCCTACATTGTCAAGTTTTGTATCATTCGCAAACTTCAACAGTCCAGGTCATTTGTACCGTAATGGAGTCCTGGGGAGGAATGGGCACTTAATATACCTGGCTACAATGTATTCAGGAAAGATAGGGAAGGAAAAAAAGGAGGGGGTGGCAGTATTGATCAAATATACTGTTACAGCCCTACAAAGGGATGTATAGAATCTTACAACACAGAAGAAGGCCATTCGGCCCCTCGCACCTGTGCCGGCCCCTCACACGAGGCATGGACACGATGGGCCGAATGGCGTCCTTCTGTGCCGTTATGACTCTATGACTATGACTCTAAGAAAAGCAATGGTCCTAATACAGAACCTGTGGGACCACACTGCATACTTCTCTCCGGTCAGAAAAATACCCGTTCACCACTACTCTCTGCCACCTATCCCTTAGCCAATTACATACCCAAGTTACCAACGTCCCTTTAATCCCATGTGCTTCTATTTTCTGAATAAATCTGTTATGTGGTACTTTATCAAATGCCATTTGAAAGACCATATATACATATATTGCACAACGCCTCTCCTCCGTCGTCCAGCTGGATTGGACTGCACATGCCTGGTCCCATTCTTATCTATCCAGTCGTAGCCAGAGAATCACCTGCAATGGGTTCTCTATCTCTGGAGTCCCCCAAGGATCTACCCTTGGCCTCCTCCTATTTCTCATCTACATGCTGCCCCTCGGCAACATCATCTGAAAACACGTCAGGTTCCACGTGTATGCTGACGACACCCAGCTCTACCTCACCACCACCTCTCTCGATCCCTCCACTGTCTCTAAATTGTCAGACTGCTTGTCCGACATCCAGTACTGGATGATCAGAAATTTCCTCCAACTAAATATTTGGAAGACAAAAGCCATTGTCTTTGGTCCCAACTACAAACTCTGTTTTCTAGCCACCGACTCCATCCCTCTCCCTGGCACTGTCTGAGGCTGAACCAGACTGTTCACAACCTTGGTGTCATTTGACCCTGAGATGAGATTCCGACCGCATATCCGTGCCATCACCAAGACCGCCTACTTCCATAGCCGTAACATCGGCTGACTCTACCCCTGCCTCAGTTTATCTGCTGCTGAAACCCTCGTCCATACTTTTGTTACCTCTAGACTTGACTATTCCAATGATCTCCTGGCCGGCCTCCCATGTTCCACCCTCCATAAACTTGAGCTCATTCAAAACTCTGCTGCCTTTATCATAACTCATATCAAGTCCCTTTCATCCATCAGCCCTGTGCTTGCTGACCTATATTGGCTCCCGGTTCGGCAATGCCTCATTTTTGAAATTGTCATCCTTGTTTTCAAATCACTCCATAGCCTCGCCTCTCCCTACCTCTGAAACCTCTTCCAGTCCTACAACCCTCCGAGATCTCTGTGCTGCTCCAATCTCTTGTGCCTTTTGCTCATCCCTGATTTTGATCGGTCCACCATTGGCAGCTGTGCTTTCAGTTGCCTAGGCCCTAAGCCTAGGAATCCCCTCCCTAAACCTTTCCACATCTCTACCTCTCTCTCCTGTAGGCCATTAGCAGCAGCAGAATTGTATTCCACCAGAATCTAACCTCTTGGCCAAAAAGCCAGGTGACCAACCCTGGTTCAATGAGGACTGTAGAACAGCATGCCAGGAGCAGCACCAGGTGTATCTGAAAATAAAGTGCTAACCTGATGTAGCTACATTGCAGGACTACATGTATGCTAAACAGCAAAAGCAGCATGCTATAGACAGAGATAAGTGATTCCACAACCAACAGATCAGATCAAAGCTCTGCAGTTCTGCCACATCCAATCGTGAATGGTGGTGGACAATTAAACAACTAATGGGACGAGAAGGCTCCATGAACATCCCCATCCTCAATGATGGCGGAGCCCAGCACATGAGTGCAAAAGACAAGGCTGAAGCGTTCTCAACCATTTTCAGTCAGAAATGCGGAGTGGATGATCTATCTCGGCCTCCTCCTGCGGTCCCCACCATCTCAAATGCCAGTCTTAAGCCAATTTGATTCACTCCACGTGATATCTATGGGCCCTAACAACATCCCAGCTGTCGTGCTAAAGATGTGCTTCAGAACTAGCCGCACCTCTGGCCAAACTATTCCCGTACAGCTACAACACTAGCATCTACCTAATAAAGTGTAAAATTGCCCAAGTATGTCCTGTCCACAAAAAGCAGCACAAATTCGGTTAATTACCACCCCATCAGCCCACTCTCAATCACCACCAAAGTGATGGAAGGGTGTTGTCAACAATGCTAACCAGCGGCACTTACCAATAACCTGCTCACTGATGCCCAGTTTAGGTTCCGCTAGGACCACTCGGCTCCAGACCTCATTACAGCCTTGGTCCAAACATGGACAGAAGAGCTGAATTCCAGAAGTGAGAGTGACTGCCCTTGACATCAAGGCAGCATTTAACTTAGTGTGGCATGAAGGAGTCCTAGTAAAATTGAAGTCAATAGGAATCAGGGGGAAAACTCTCCACTGGCTGGAGTCATACCTAGCACTATGGAAGATGGTTGTCGTTGTTGGAAGCCCAGGACATCTCTGCGGCAGTTCCACAGGGCAGTGTCCTAGGTCCAACCATCTTCAGCTGCTTATCAATGACCTTCCCTCCATCATAAGGTCAGAAATGGAGATGTTTGCTGATGATTGCACAGTGTTCAATTCCATTCGCAACTCCTCAGATAATGAAGCAGTCCATGCCTGCATGCAGCAAAACCTGGACGACATTCAGGCTTGGGCTGATAAGTGGCAGATAACATTCACGCCACATAAGTGCCAGGCAATGATTACCTCCAACAAGCGAGAGCCTAACCACCTCCCTTGACATTCAGTGGCATTACCATCATCAAATCCCCCACCATCAATATCCTTGGGATCACATTTGACTAAAAACTTAACAGGACCAGCCACATAAATACTGTGGCTACAAGAGCAGATCAGAGGCTGGGTATTTTGCACCAAGTGACACCTCCTGACTCCCCATATCCTTTCCATAACCTACAAGGCTCAAGTCAGGAGTGTGATGGAATACTCTCCACTTGCCTGGATAAGTGCAGCTCCAACAACACTCAAGAAGCTCGACACCATCCAGATAGTAGTGAGCCTCTGGAATGCATTGCTGGCTGGCGTGGTGGGTGCTCACTCTCTGCACGCCTTCAAGAGGGAGCTGGCCCGGTTCTTGACAGGGGCAGAAATCGTAACATATAGAAGGCTTTACAGATAACACATGGTCCATGTGATCCCCTGGACTGGCTTGAATTGCCTGAAGGGATCAGAGAGGAATTTTTCAGAACACATTTTCCCTTATTGGCCCTGGGTTTTTCTCTGTTACTTTGCCTCTCCTAGGAGATTACACGGCTGCGGGGTTGGGGGTGGTAGGAAGTGTCTAGTCCTGATGCTCCGGCTATCATGAGTATGGTGCAGGCTTGATGAGACAGCTGGTCTTTTTCTGTCCGTCATGTTTGAATGTTCGTATAAGATCATCATCCAGGAGGGCACAAAGCTCCTTCACCACCAGCCTGGTGCTGCAACAGCATTTTAATTTATGGATTGGGGAGGAGCGGGCGGAGCCAACTCCAATAGCCAAACCATGGCAGGAGTCGCGAAATGGCCAGAAGAGGCCATGGTAAGGTTTCTTTAAATCACTTTTCTGTGGAATCCTTGTTGCTTAATTGTTTTTTTAAATATTTGGAGCAAAATTAGAAGACACAAAAGCTGTATATTAATATAAAATTGATACTGATTTTTTTTTAAAGCAGAGAGTCTGTGTGTGGGGGAGGGAGTGAGAAAGATGACTGCTGATTACAGACATTTTGTAGAATTGGTTTTGTGTTACTTAAGGTGTTTTAACCTGAAGGAGAAACAGAGACAGAGATGAAAAAGAAAGCTAGTGAGAGATTGGGGGATGGTCTCCGACATCTGCCCGATATGGGTGCAAAGTCGATGACTGGCTGTGCCGCCTACTCGATGCCAGTGTATGGAAGCCCGAACCATTTTCAATGCAAGCCTTATTTAAATGCTGGCGAGCTGCGGGTGCTCCACAGCCGCTCCCCAGTTGTGGGTGGGTGGGAAATTTGCCAGCTCTCATGCTGAGTCGGCTGGCAGGGCAGGGCTGGGATGTGGGTTTGCAATCCCAAGGGAGACCATTGTTTGAATGACCTCCAGCGCTTCCTTTAAGGTCCACACAAATTTGTGCCATATCTGTACTTTGTGGTAAACCATTATGTTTGCATGCAAGAAATAACCAGTCAGTCATGTGCTTGCTCATAAAACTGTGGACTTTTAACCTGATTTTACCTCTGAGCAGTGCTTTTGAGATTTTACCTCAGCAGAAGAAGCAGCTATGTCTGAGAAAAGTGTTTTGCAAGCCTGGGATTATGTTGTTTTTGCCGCTATGCTGGTTGTATCTACTGCAATTGGGTGTTACTTTGCTTTTAGAAATGGAAGGCATGGAGGAACTACGGAAGAGTTCCTAATAGGAAACCGGTAGGTATAAAATTGACATGTACAGCAAAATACAGATTGTTTCAAAACCTATAAGATTATGTAAAACATGGCTTTAATATCAACATTTTTGGACCAGAGAAACAATTAATGTACAAGTTGTTGTAATTGTAAAAATATTCCAAGGTTTAATATCAGATCTATGTTGAGTCAACAATATCATTGGCCTTAGGTTAATCCGAAATAGAGAAGGAAAAAGTTGGGTGAGAGTACAATTCACAATCGCCATTCAGTGGCCTTCTGCTGGGAGTGCCTTGTGTGGATGTTGGAGGAGGACAGGATTAGGTTTAACTCCAGAGGCGAGTAGCCTGCCAATTGGCATATTCATGAAGTATGGAACCCATAGATGAGGTAGCAGAGGGATGCCGGCGCAACAGCACGCCCGGCAAGAGTCACTACTGTCAGGAGATGAGGGAAAGGGAGAGAGTTTAGTGGGAAAATGTGACTGCTATTTTTTTCTTGTTTCAGACAAATTTCTGCATACCCAATTGCTCTTTCGTTGGCTTCCAGTTTCTTGTCTGCTATTACCGGTAAGTGAATTTTATTGCACTCTGCAGAAACATGAGGAAAATAATCAACAACATATTTAATGAAGAGTTTGACCTTTCCTATGTTGTCCTGGTTAAATGTTGTTAAATTGACGTGTAACATTACAAACTCAAGCCAGTCTATGCATCGGACTCCATTAATTGTATAGAAATTGTGAACTGTCAGCCACATACCTATCGGAAGCAGCTTAAATTCTAAAAAAAAGTGCAGACAGCAGCATTATTAGAAAAATATTGTTTGTTCTTGACTGCTTAAAAATGTTAGTGTGTAAATGATACACTGTGGTTAAACTCTAACAGATGGGATGAACAATTAACAACTTAGCATTTACATAAGTGTCATTGGAACATGAACTACAAATTCCTTCCATTCATATTCAACGGGCAGAAAATCTGGAGCTAATACCTAGGAAAACTACACACATTAACGGAAGTAACAAGAGAATTAAATTCCTCATATTGACAATTTTATCAATAAAGTTGATGGATGTACAAAATGGAGGGGGAAAAGGAGAATTTCGCACCTAACTGAATATGGTATGGCTGAATATAGGCCTAGAAATTCGGGGGTTTAGCACCAGCTGTTAAGCATGCAGGTGCAGCAGGCAGTTAAGAAGGCAAATGGTATGTTGGCCTTCATATCGAGAGGATTTGAGTACAGGAGCAAGGAGGTCTTGCTGCAATTGTACGGGGCCTTGGTGAGACGACACCTTGAGTATTGTGTGCAGTTTTGGTCGCCATATCTGAGGAAGGATGTTCTTGCCATTGAGGGAGTGCAGCGAAGATTCACCAGACTGATACCTGGAATGACGTATGAGGAAAGATTGGGTTGATTGGGCTTATATTCGCTGGAGTTCAGAAGAATGAGAGGGGATCTCATTGAAACTTATAAAATTCTAACAGGACTAAACAGACTAGATGCAGGAAGGATGTTCCCGATGGTGGGGGAGTCCAGAACCAGGGGTCACAGTCTAAGGATAAGGGGTAAGCCATTTAGGACTGAGATGAGGAGGAATTTCTTCACCCAGAGAGTGGTGAACCTGTGGAATTCTCTACCACAGAAGGCAGTGGAGGCCAATTCATTAAATATATTCAAGAAGGAGTTAGATATATTTCTTAAAGCTAAAGGGATCAAGGGATATGGGGAGAAAGCAGGGACAGGGTACTGAATTTGGATGATCAGCCATGATCTCATTAAATGGCGGAGCAGGCTCGAGGGGCCGAATGGCCTACTCCTGCTCCTATCTTCTATGTTTCTATGTTAAGGTCCTTTTGGAAGAAAAAAATGGCGGCCGACTTGTTTCCGCCCATATTCGGTGGGTCCCGTGGTGGCCGCCATTTTGGGCAGGTAGACAGCGCTGCCGTCGCCTGCGCTCGCTGCAGAAATGGAAAGGAGGCAGATCGTGACGTCAATAAGTGTGTAACGCTGATTTCACACATGATCTGTCATTTTGTACATCGCCACTCCACTTACTGCCCTCTCCTAATCACGACTAGCTGAGCAAATGCTCAGCAGCAGGAAGGAGCCCCCAGCAGTGCTGGGGTCCCACAAGCGGTCCCATAATCAACGGATCAGATCAAAGCTCTGCAGTTCTGCCACATCCAGTCGTGAATGGCAGTGGACCATTAAACAACTAACGGGAGGAGGAGGCTCCATGAATATCCCCATCCTCAATGATGGTGGAGCCCAGCCCGTGAGTGCAAAAGACAAAGCTGAAGCGTTTGCAAACATCTTCAGCCAGAAGTGCCGAGTGGATGATCCATATCGGCCTCCTCCTGAGGTCCCCACCATCACAGAAGCCAGTCTTCAGCCAATTCAATTCACTCCACGTGATATCAAGAAACGGCTGAGTGCACTGGATACAGCAAAGGCTATGGGCCCCGACAACATCCCGGCTATCGTGCTGAAGACTTATGCTCCAGAACTAGCTGCACCTCTAGCCAAGCTGTTCCAGTACAGCTACAACACTGGCATCTATCCGACAATGTGGAAAACTGCCCAGGTATGTCCTGTCCACAAAAAGCAGGACAAATCTAACCCAGCCAATTACCGCCCCATCAGCCTACTCTCAATCATCAGCAAAGTGATGGAATGTGTCATCAACAGTGCTATCAAGCAGCACTTACTCACCAAAAATCTGCTCACTGATGCCCAGTTTGGGTTCCGCCAAGACCACTCGGCTCCCAACCTCATTACAGCCTTGGTCCAAACATGAACAAAAGAGCTGAATTCCCGAGGTGAGGTGAGAGTGACTGCCCTTGACATCAAGGCAACATTTGTGGCATGAAGGAGCCCTAGTAAACTGAAGTCAATGGGAATCAGAGTGAAAATGCTCCACTGGCTGGAGTCATACCTAGCACTAAGGAAGATGGTTGTGGTGGTTGAAGGCCAATCATCACAGCCCCAGGACATCGCTGCAGGTGTTCCTCAGGGCAGTGTCCTAGGCCCAACCATCTTCCGCTGCTTCATCAATGACCTTCACTCCAACATAAGGTCAGAAATGGGGATGTTCGCTGATGACGGCAGAGTGTTCAGCGCCATTCACAACTCCTCAGATAATGAAGCAGTCCATGCCCGTATGCAACAAGACTTGGACGACATTCAGGCTTAGCTGATAAGTGGCAGGTAACATTCGCGCCAGAGAAGTGCCAGGCAATGACTATCTCCAGCAAGCGAGAGTCTAACCACCTCCCCTTGACATTCAACGACATTACCATCGCCGAATCCCCCACCATCAACATCCTGGGGGTCACCATTGACCAGAAACTTAACTGGACCAGCCACATAAATTCTCTGGCAACAAGAGCAGGTCAGAGGCTAGGTATTCTGTGGCAAGTGTCTCACCTCCTGACTCCCCAAATCCTTTCCACCATCTACAAGGCACAAGTAAGGAGTGTGATGGAATACTCTCTACTTGCCTGGATGAGTGCAGCTCCAACAACATTCAAGAAACTCGACACCATCCAGGACAAAGCAGCCTGCTTGATTGGCACCCCATCCACCACCTTAAACATTCACTCCCTCCACCACCGGCGTACCGTGGCTGCAGTGTGTACCATCTACAAGATGCACTGCAGCAACTCGCCAAGGCTTCTTCGACAGCACCTCCCAAACCTGCGACCTCTTCCACCTAGAAGGACAAGGGCAACAGGTGCATGGGAACACCACCACCTCCAAGTTCCCCTCCAAGTCACACACCATCCTGACTTGGAAATATATTGTCGTTCCTTTATCGTCGCTGGGTCAAAATCCTGGAACTCCCTCCCTAACAGCACTGTGGGAGTACCTTCACCACACGGACTGCAGCGGTTCAAGAAGGCGGCTCACCACCACCTTCTCAAGGGCAATTAGGGATGAGCAATAAATGCTGGCCTTGCCAGCGACGCCCACATCCCACAAACAAATTTTTTAAAAAAATTTGAAGCAATCATCATCAACAACGTGGAGCTGAGATGTTTTTTCAGTTCTACTGGCTCTGTCTCAGTTTCTACAACTCTTGGAGCTTTCTAAATTTGTTTAATGTTGCTGAGATCACAGGTTGCTGCAAGTGGAGAATGCCTTGCTTCTCATTTAAAGGCTTCTGCTCACACCACTTGCTCCCAGTCATGGTGGCTTTACTTGCAGTCCCCCTCACACTCGAGTATCATAGGGAGATGGAGCTGAGGCAGCGAAGAAGAGGACGAGATGCTCGCAGAGGGCAGAGGAGTCCTGCTCTCAGCAGGAGCTTTACCCACCTAGAGTCTTCCGAGAGCACTTCTCTTACCTCCACAAGCCAGGAGCAGTGTATTGGGAGGCTTCGCTTCACCAAGGAGGTGGTCACAGAACTCTGCCACCTCCTGCAACCAGGGCAGGGCGACAACGGCTCTCAAGGTCACTGTGGTATTCAATGTTTTCGCCACCGGATCCTTCCAGTCTGCAGCAGGAAACATAGCGAACATCTCCCAGTTCGTCGTCCATCGCTGCATCTGGGAGGTCACAGAGGCTCTCTACTCCAGGGATTTCATTGTCTTCGCTCTGAACAGAGAGATGAAAGACGAGCACGCATGTGGCTTTGCCAGGATAGCGGGCTTCCTACCTCTCTCACCCCCAGAACTGCAGACCAGTGCAGGAAAAAAGTTTGAGACACCACTGGCATTAAACACACTGGCCTAAATATTTGGGAGCACCAACTTTTAGGTGCTTGGGAAGGGAAGGTTAATTACACTGTGCCAGAATGGTGACGTTCAAGGTGCCCCAGATATTGGGCCTTGGTCCTCATTGTCATAGATTTTTGATTTGGGTATTTTAACAGACTACATACAGGAATGGCTTTGTGTTTGTATTGTTTTGTCTGGGGTTATATTCCTTTTTTCTCAAATGATGAAATTAAATTGTACCAAATTCCTTTATTCTTGTTTCTCAAAACATGACTTATACTTGTTACAGCATGGAGCTGCCAAGGTAAGATTTACATGGAACGTTGCTGATAATTATATTGTAGGACTCATCATAACTTGTGTTCAGAACTTTTGCAAACCTCCAGCAATATTAGAAATGAGAGAATTTGGTTCCTCACAGAATAGTAGATATTTGGAATAGGCTCCCAGCAGAAATAATCAACGTTGTGTCTGTTACAAAGGAGACAGAGAAATATCTAATGATGAAAGTGATTAATGGCTGTGGAAATAATGATCAATATAAATGATCCTATACGCTAAGGAATATTTAGATTCTGGTCTTGTTAGGTCCATGGAAGTATATCCTGTGTGATGCACGCAAGAGTTGATAACGCAATTTGGAATTGGCTCATTGACAAGACTAGAGTCAGTGGTCTCAATGCTCTTCCCTCATACTATACATTTTGTACTCTAACTGAATTTATCATGATCATTGGTATTCCTGAAGTGTTCAGCTGCCGCTTTAAAGGTTTCAATTATGAACAGTTTTTTTCTGAAGCTAAGTACATATCCTACTTAATGACCAGTAAACTGCAATCTTTCTACAACATAGAAACATAGAGACATAGAAGATAGGAGCAGGAGTAGGCCATTCGGCCCCTCAAGCCTGTTCCGCCATTTAATGAGATCATGGCTGATCATCCAAATTCAGTACCCTGCCCCTGCTTTCTCCCCATACCCCTTTAGCCTTAAAAAATATAGAAACATAGAAGATAGGTATAGAAACGTAGAAGATAACATAGATGATAACAAACATTCTTACAGCATACAATGTATTATAACAAATCCAAGTCATGTCCCCTAAAATTATTGGGAAGAATTAATGGTAAAAGACCACAATAATTAATGATCATTTCGCTGTCGCATTCAATGTCACTGATTGAACTCATGTGCCTGTTAACGTGAATTAAAGAGTGAAACTGAAGAGGGCAATGATGCTGAGCAATTATTGAAGGAGCTGGAACTGTGCAGTGAGATTTTGAAGAGTATGTATAGCATTGACTCACGTTTCTCTTTGTCCAATCTCCTACTTGTATGAGCATTTATAGATGTCCTCCAGTATCACCAGGAGAATATGGAAGGAGGGCACTATTAATAAATAACAGGTGGCCTATCCAAACTAAAAATGCAAAAATCGTGAATAACAATCATGAGATTTGTGTTAATACAACATTTGGGGAGGGAGTGAACTTCCACAGGGGTTTTCCTGATCTTCCACCGTAACTTCAGCAAAAGGCCACCTAAACTCCTGGAAAACAGCACAAACAACTTTTACGCCGTTTGTCTGGGGTTTCCACGGGTCTTCCGTCAAAGTTACGGTGGGCAATTGGAAAAGCCCCTGCGGAAATTCACCCCATGATATCCCGCAGGACAAAGCAGCCCGCTTGATTGGCACCCCCTCTACCACCTTAAACATTTACTCCCTCCACCACCGGCGTACCGTGGCTGCAATGTGTACCATCTACAAGATGCACTGCAGCAACTCGCCAAGGCTTCTTTGGCAGCACCTCCCAAACCCGCGACCTCTTCCACCTAGAAGGACAAGGGCAGCAGATGCATGGGAACACCACCACCTCCAAGTTCCCCTCCAAGTCACACATCATCCTGACTTAGAAGTATATCGCCAATCCTTCATCGTCGCTGGGTCAAAATCCTGGAACTCCCTCCCTAACAGCACTATGGGAGTACCTTCACCACACGGACTGCAGCGGTTCAAGAAGGCGGCTCACCACCACCTTCTCAAGGGCAATTAGGGATGGGCAATAAACGCTGAAGTTGCCAGCGACACCCACATCCCATAAAAAAACCTGAATAATTCCCACCAGTTGTGAAAAGCGTCTAGAGAACCGGTGAACAGCTTGCAGTCATATTGTGTGATCAACCAGACTCAAACCAAAAATTTAAATACAAACTGTAGTGTATGTACCCGTCTATCTTTAAGGGAACTATTGAATGTAACCGTTCACCTTTAAGGGAACTACTTTAGGTGTGGCACTATTTGTTTGGCTTCTGTATACTGTAATACCGATAGTGACCACACCAGTATATAAGTGTGATGCGCTATCAATTACTCATAAAAGACTGAGAGTTAGAAGAGTAACTAAAGGCTTTTATTAACAACAGAATGGAGGTCTGCATCGCGTGGTCGACTGGTCCAGGATACAAAGGGCTGGGGAGCAGTCACCTTTATACTAGGACCTGTGGGAGGAGTCAGCCGAGGCATGTCCAGGCATGTACACAGTGGAATACAAACAGGACAAACAGGAATACAAACAGTGGTTTACCACAAAGTGTTGTAGCAGGATTGCTGGGGCAGATTCGCCCGGACCTTCGAATAGTAAAGACCTGTTTGTTTGTTACTTCTGAAGTCTGTGTATTTATTAACTGCACAACCCACAGACTTTACAGTGGCGACGAGTCCGATCGTACCCTGCGGCAAGATTACCAAAGCAAGAAGAGCGTCAAAGAGAGGCAACCGCCCTCGTCGTGCTGCTGGAAGAAAACACGAGGCTGCAGCAGGAGAAAGGTGGAAGACTTTAGCAACAAAAGCTTCCATTAGCAACAGGCACTGACTACCCTTCTGCCACGGTGCGGAGTGAGCCGACCAGCAAGAAACAAGGCGGCCGAAGAGACTGTGAGTAGGGGAAGGTGTAGAAGTATCCGGAGGATAAGGGCAGAGCACTCGACCTCGGTCGAGGGGGAGCTGTGCCGGCCAAAAGTCGGGTCCAACGGCGTCGGGTGACAGCCGGACCGCGATCGGCGGGAAAAATCCGGGCAGCGACCGCAGCCACGAAGCGCTGAGCCTGCGAGTAGGTGCGGGAAGAGAAACCCAGCCGCAGCCGGGGAGGGAAACACCGGTCTGCGAGAGGGCTGGGGAGGCGAACGGGAACCGTGCGGGTGAGAGCCGGGTGCGGAGAGAGAGACTGCGAGGAGCCAGTCCAGCGGCTGAGCTGTTCTCCACCAACGGGGTACTCAGAGCCGGCAAAACCGAACGTGCGGGAGTGGGTGAGAGACACAGCCGAAAACGGGGTGAGAGACTGCGCGAGAGCCAGTCCAGCGGCTGAGCTGTCCTCCACCAGCGGGGTACCCAGAGCCGGTAGAACCGAACGTGCGGGAGAGGGAGAGACAGAGCCGAGCAAGGGGAGAGAGACTGTGCGAGAGCCAGTCCAGCGGCTGAACTGTTCTCCACCAACAGGGTACCCAGGGCCGGTAGCACCGAACGTGCGGGTGAGAGAGCGACAGAGCCGGGTACGGAGAGAGAGACTGCGCGAGAGCCAGTCCAGCGGCTGAACTGTCCTCCATTAACGGGGTGTACCCAGCGCCGGTAGAGCCGTGCGGGCGGGAGGAAAAGACAGAGCCGAGCAAGGGGAGCTGTGCGGAAGCCAGCCAGCGGCTGAACCTGTCCGCTGTGGGGGAAGCGTACCCCTTCCACCGGGAAGAAACGCGGGAAGCCGCCATTAGGCGGAGAAGACGCCAGAAGCGGGAAACCGCCATTGAAGTGGGCGGGGCGAGAAAGGAAGAGCGGGAAACCGCCGATTTCGCGGGAAACCCACCATATTAGAAATAAACAAATAAATAAGAATACTAAAGAAATACTGGTGCTGCTCCCAAGGGAAGAAAGATGCCTAAGCGAGGGAATATTAACGACTTTAGTTCTGAAATAGAAGACTGGGCCACGTACGTGGAACGCATAGAGATCTATTGCGAAGCCAACAAAATAGAGGAAGACGACAAGGCGATAACATTGCTAAACTCGATGGGGGCAAAAACATACGGGCTCTTGAAGCATCTAATAGCACCAAATAAACCAGCGGATCAGACCTTCGAAGAGATTGTGGCTGTGCTGAAGGACCACTTGAACCCCACACCGCTGATGCTGGCTGAACGATTCAAATTCTACGCAAGAACGCAGAAGAAAGATGAAAGCAATGCGGAATACTTGGTCGAACTGCGTAGGCTAGCGAAATACTGCCAGTTCGGAGGGAATCTGACAGAAGCGCTGCGGGACAAGTTCGTATGCGGATTGTCCAAAGAAGGGACGCAGAAGCGACTACTGGAAGAGAACGACCTCACACTGGACAGGGCTGTCCTTATAGCTGCATCGCACGAAGCCGCAGCGAAAGGAACGGCGGAAATGCAACTAAAGGCGGCGGCACTCGGGGTGGACCAAATTACTTCAAGCACAACAAAATGCTACCGTTGTGGGAAGGCAACGCATGATCAGAATCAATGCTGGTTTAAGAACCAAGAGTGTAGGAAATGTGGCAAACTGGGTCACATCGCGAAGGTATGCCGGTCCGGGAAAAAGACCAACAATCAAAGGAAGCCACCACAAGAAAAGTACAACAAGGTACACAAGGTGGCTGAGAAGAGTTCAGACGAACAGAACTCAGACTCAGACCCAAACAACCAGGAGTTGGGTAGTCTGAGAATCCACAATGTGGGTAAAGAAACGGATCTACAGACCATCTGGGTCATACTAAAAATAGCTGGAGTCCAAGTAAGAATGGAGCTGGACACTGGATCAGCTCTATCAGTCATCAACCGAAGGGACTACCACCAGCTATTCTCTCACATACCTTTAAGAAATACCAAGTTCGTATTACAGACATACACGGGGCATAACGTATACCCCGTGGGGAAAATAAGAGTCAAGGTGAGAGATAGGGGTAAAGAACACCCAAGAATGAACTTGTACGTATTACCTGAGGGAGGACCACCACTTCTAGGACAGGAGCGGATTAAGAAAATAGACATGGAATGGCATTACCTAAAAGCCATAATGAGGGAGGACTCGGTGCAAGCTATTAGCTCAGATTCTGAAATGGATGATGATAAGACCAAGTCGAATATGGAAGACAAGGCTAAAAGGGACTTGCCGACGATGGGAAAGAAAACGAAGACATGCAGAAGGACTTATGGTACCAAGAAGAATAAAGCTGCAGAGCAGAACTCCAGGTTGACAGAGAATTCTGAGCCTGTTCAAGCAAAGGATTCATCCATGACGGAAGAACACCGAGCTCGGACGCAAACTTATGTCAAAGTACGACAACAATTAGAACAGTTGAGTGACCGTCTCGTACAAGAGATGAAAAATATGGAAAAGTTCTGGGACACCGAATGGGAGAACCTGGAAAGACTACAGAGACAGCTGGCTCAAGCAGAGAGCGACCATAGAGCCATCGTGGTCAAATACCAATCACATTCCCCTGATGCTGTTCAGGAACTAGAATATTTACAGAACGAACCAAAGGAAGAGGAATCTTCAGGGAGCCAGGATTTTATTCCAGTTCTTCTCTACGACTCCTTACAAGCAGGGTGTGAGAAGTTGAAAGAACAGTATGAACAGGCCCAGGCTACAATTCTGGAGGGGGTTAACTCGGCAGCCTCTGAAAAGCTAGTTTCAGTAGAAGCATATGAACAACTAAAGGTTGAACATGAGCAAGAAGTCCAAAGGCTGCAGGAAATTCTTGATGAGCTCAAGGCCAAGACAGACTCATCAGTAGAAGTTCCATCCATAGATGAGAAATTAGAGGTGAAAATCATGGCAGAGCATGAAAGACAGGATGTCCAAGAACTTATAAAAACATTGAAGGACACCAAAGACAAATATGAGGCGGCAATGACCGAGGTTCAACAACTTGAAGAACAGATTCAACTGGGAATCCTTTCAGTGGAAGAACAGGAAACTGTAAGAATGGTCCCTGAACATGAACTGGAGAGCATCAGGGCGCAACTTTTCCGGGCGCTGAAAGCCAAAGTTCAAGAGGAACGTAAGGTGGAAGTATTGGAGAAAGAGGTGGATGAAATGGAGAAGACTCTGATCCACCGTGTTCCCAGGGAAGAGTTAACGGTCAGCCAACTCCTTCATATGCTGAAGGAAAAGACTCTGCAAGGGGAACAATCTGAACACGAGCTTCAATCTTCAGGGGGAACGAGTTCGGAGCTCTCAAAAGTCACGGAGATAGCTGAGGTGGCAACACAAATTTTACAAGGATGCCAAAAGTACGTTGAATCACGTCAAGGTGAACAGAAGAATGTGGAAACCGTTACTTCAGTAGAAGGGTTAAATAGCCTGATAACGCAATTACCGATGGAAGGGAAGGTATTGAACTCACAAATGAGGTCCGTCGTGAAGGAATGGCAGATAACCCAGGAAGAGCGGGATGAATATGAATGCATGAAGAAGGCTTTTCAAGAAAGATGTTTAGGGAAGGAACCACCGTCAGCTAACGTCCAGACGGGTGAGGAGGAAGAAGAAGTCTCTCTCACTGGCCTAACTCAGGACGAACCCGAATATTACCATGACCTGTTGAGTGACACTGAATATTACGAGGATGTGGTCTGCCCAGCTTGTGATGAAAACTCTCAAAGTGCTGAAATCCGGATGAAGCACTTAAGGTCTAAGGAACATAGAGAGTTAGTGGCGCTACAGCTGGCAGCCGAGAAAGGAGCTCTGAGAGTTTCAAAAAGGCAGAAAAGAAAAAGAAGAAGCAGAAGATAATAACTGTCTAAAATATTAGCACTTCTACCATTCCAGGCGGGACATTACGAAAGGAGCTAAATTAGTTGAAAAACTGGAAAATGTCAAGACAGCCAGTTGGTTGAAAAAGTCCGCACTGCTGGTTCAACAGGACGAAAGTTCAAGCTGTTACGTCAAGAAAAAGGCTATGGAGGAGTCACGCTAGCCAGGTGAACCGGCTACACCAAAGAAATGTTGTTCGGAACGAGTCAAGATCAGAGACTGAATCTATGAACTGTTTCCGCAGAGACTGAACCTGTGAACTGTTTCCACCGAGATTATATTTGTAAATTGTTTTATATGACATTGACTCCACCGAGATTATATCTGTAATTTGTTTTATAGGAAGTTGAAGATATGTATGTTTAACGGGGACTCTGTAAGTAATAAGCTAAAAAGGGAGGATTGTAGTGTATGTACCCGTCTATCTTTAAGGGAACTATTGAATGTAACCGTTCACCTTTAAGGGAACTACTTTAGGTGTGGCACTATTTGTTTGGCTTCTGTATACTGTAATACCGATAGTGACCACACCAGTATATAAGTGTTGTAGCAGGATTGCTGGGGCAGATTCGCCCGGACCTTCGAATAGTAAAGACCTGTTTGTTTGTTACTTCTGAAGTCTGTGTATTTATTAACTGCACAACCCACAGACTTTACACAAACAAACAGTTGGAGAGATCATATGCGCCCTAGACCCATGCATGGTGGATTTCGCCAGATACTTCTGTGAATACGAATGTCTTATAAAAGTTTGAGTGTTAGATTTAGAGAGATTCCCTGAACAATCGTAATCTGACAATGTATCAATTTGATGACCAGATTGATCTAGACTGAAGCTAGAAGTCTGAAGATGGAGCATGTAAGTAGAGCTAACAACAGAAAATGCTGGAAAAACTCAGCAGGTCAGGCAACATCCGTGGAGAGAAATTTGAGTTGACGTTTCGGGTTTGACCCTTCTTCAAAACTGGAGAGAAAAGGAACTAGATCGAAGGCAGGGCTGCGATCGGACAAAAGAATAAAAGAACCAAAAGAAGTAAAAGAGATTAGAAGCTAGACGAGATGGTAATATGCTGGGATTAGGTGTAAAGTGTACTGGCAGGGCAAAAGATAGCTGCCAGGTGTGAGAGAGAAACAAAAGGAAAGTGGGGGGGGGAGAGGAAAGGAGTGGAAAAATATAAGTAGAAATGAAATAGGGGCCGAGGTTATGATCTGAAATTGTTGAACTCGATATTGAGACCAGAAGGCTGCAGAGTGCCTAATCGGAAGATGAGGTGCTGTTCCTCGAGTTTACGTTGAGCTTCCGTGGAACAGTACAAGAGGCCAAGGACGGTGAGGTCCGAGTGGGAATGGAGCGGTGAATTGAAATGACAGGCGACCGGAAGCTCGGGGTCACTCTTACGGACTGAACGGAGGTGTTCCGCAAAGCGGTCACCCAATCTGCGTTTGGTCTCCCCAATGTAGAGGAGACCGCATCGTGAGCAGCGAATACAGTATACTAGATTGCGAGAAGTACAAGTAAATCGCTGTTTCACCTGGAAGGGGTGTTTGGGGCCCTGGACAGTGGGGAGGGGGGAGGTATAGGGGCAGGTGTTACATCTCCTCCGCTTGCACGGGAAGGTGCCAGGCGAAGGGGAAGGGCTGTTTGGGGTGATAGAGGAGTGGACTAGGGTGTCTCGGAGAGAGCGGTCCCTGCGGAATGCTGAAAGGGGAGGGGAGGGGAAGATACGTTTGGTGGTGGGATCACTTTGGAGGTAGCGGAAATGCCGGAGGATGATCCGTTGAATGTGGAGGCTGGTGGGGTGAAAGGTGAGGACAAGGGGAACCCTATCGTGGTTCCGGGAGGGAGGGGCAGGGGTGAGGGCAGAGGTGCGGGAGATAGAACTGACACGGCCGAGGGCAGTGTCAACCACGGTAGAGGGGAATCCTCGGTTGCGGAAAAAGGAAGACATGTCTGAAGCACTGGTGTGGAAGGTGGCATCGTCGGAGCAGATACGGCGGAGGCGGAGAAACTGGGAGAATGGAATAGAGTCCTTACAGGAAGCGGGGTGGGAGGAAGTGTAGTCCAGGTAGCTGTGGGAGTCAGTGGGCTTGTAGTAAATATTGGTCGATAACCTATCCCCAGAGATGGAGACGGAGAAGTCGAGGAAGGGAAGGGAAGAGTCAGAGATGGACCATGTGAAGGTGAGGGAAGGGTGGAAATTGGAGGCAAAGTGAATGAAATTGTCAAGTTCGGGGCGAGAGCAGGAAACGGCACCGATACAGTCATCAATGTATCGGAAAAAGAGGTGAGGGAGGGGACCCGAGTAGGACTGGAACAAAGATTGTTCCACATAGCCCACGAAAAGGCAGGCATAGCTAGGACCCATGCGGGTACCCATGGCAACACCTTTGATTTGGAGGAAATGAGTGGAGTTAAAGGAGAAGTTGTTCAATGTGAGAACAAGTTCAGCCAGGCGGAGGAGGGTCGTGGTGGATGGGGACTGGTCGGGCCTCTGTTCAAGGAAGAAGCGGAGTGCCCTCAGGCCATCCGGGTGGGGGATGGAGGTGTAGAGGGATTGTACGTCCATGGTGAAAAGGAAGCGGTTGGGGCCAGGAAACTGGAAACTGTTAAAGTGGCGGAGGGCGTCCGAAGAGTCGCGGATGTAGGTGGGAAGAGACTGGACAAGGGAAGAAAAGATAGAGTCAAGATAGGAAGAGATAAGTTCCGTAGGGCAAGAACAGGCTGAAACGATAGGTCTACCAGGGCAGTCCTGTTTGTGGATCTTGGGAAGGAGGTAGAAGCGGGCTGTGCGGGGTTGGGGAACTATGAGGTTGGTGGCAGCGGGGGGAAGATCTCCAGAGGAGATGAGGTCAGTGACAGTCTTGGAAACGGTGGTTTGATGTTCGGTAGTGGGGTCATGGTCCAGGTGGAGGTAGGAGGAGGTGTCGGAGAGTTGGCGTTCAGCTTCCGCTAGGTAGAGGTCAGTACGCCAAACAACAACAGCACCACCCTTGTCAGCGGGTTTAATGACAATGTCAGGGTTGGATCTAAGAGGATGGAGTGCTGCAAGTTCAGAGGGAGGTAGGTTGGAGTGAGTGAGGGGAGCAGAGAAATGGAGACGGCTGATGTCACGTCGGCAGTTAGCGATGAAAAGATCTAGAGAGGGTAAGAGGCCAGGGGGAGGGGTCCAGGTGGAATGGGAATTCTGCAAGCGGGAGAAAGGGTCAGTTGTGCGGGGGGAAGACTCCTGGCCAAAGAAGTGGGCACGGAGACGAAGGCGGCGGAAAAAGAGCTCAGCATCGTGCCGAGCTCGAAATTCGTTGAGGTGGGGGCGTAAGGGGATGAAGCTCAGGCCTTTGCTGAGGACTGATCGTTCAGGGTCAGAGAGTGGAAGGTCAGAGGGGATAGTGAACACACGGCAGGGGGTGAGATTGGGAGAAGGGGGGTCAGAGGAAAGTGAAGGGGAAGAAGGTTCCGGAGGGGCGTTGGTGTCCAAGAGTTGATGAAGCTTGCGATCCTTGACATCGGAAAGGAAGAAGAAAAGTTTTTTGTTGAAGCGTCGGATGAGTCGAAGGATGAAGTGGAACTCCTTTCCTCTCCCCCCCCCACTTTCCTTTTGTTTCTCTCTCACACCTGGCAGCTATCTTTTGCCCTGCCAGTACACTTTACACCTAATCCCAGCATATTACCATCTCGTCTAGCTTCTAATCTCTTTTACTTCTTTTGGTTCTTTTATCCGATCGCAGCCCTGCCTTCGATCTAGTTCCTTTTCTCTCCAGTTTTGAAGAAGGGTCAAACCCGAAACGTCAACTCAAATTTCTCTCCACGGATGTTGCCTGACCTGCTGAGTTTTTCCAGCATTTTCTGTTGTTATTTCGGATTTCCAACATCTGCAGTATTTTGCTATCGTCATGTAAGTAGAGCTGACTGGCTGAACAAGGCATATAATGTTGTTTAAAATATTAATTAATTAATTCCTTTTTTGTTAAATAATTGATTACAATTAACCCTAAAATAAATTCAATTAACTTTATACTACTTACTACACTTGTACTTATCATCTCTTTGTCTAATGTCCTACTTGTATGAGCATTTATAGACGTCCCCCAGTATCACCAGGAGAATGTTCCATGCATCAGACTTGCGATGGTGTGGGTTGCTCAGTGTTTGGCCACAATATCGCAAGCACGTCAATGAGCGCAATAATTCAATAAAACAAACTCTTTGCCCCCAACAAGTTTGTTGTAACAAGGTTAATGTACTAATCTGTCAACAGTCACATTTTGGAACGATCTCTTAAATTCCCTAAACTCCTACTCCTCTGCATCTCCACCTCCTCCTTTAGGACCCTCCCTAAAACCCACCTCTTTGACATGCCTTTTGGTCACCCCTCCTAATCTTTTCTTCTTTGACTGCTATCCAGTTTTTCTTACATCTCTGTGAAGCACCTCGGGATGTTTTTCTACATTGAGCACAAAATCTAGGCTGACACTCCCAGTGCAGTGCTGAGGGAGTGCTGCACTGTCGGAGGTGCCGTCTTTCGGATGAGACGTTAAACTGAGGCCCCGTCTGCTCTCTCAGGTGGACAGAAAAGATCCCATGGCACTATTTCGAAGAAGCAGGAGAGTTCTCCCCAGTGTCCTGGGCCAATATTTATCCCTCAATCAACATCACAAAAATAGATTATCAGGTCATTATCACATTGCTGTTTGTGGGAGCTTGCTGTGTGCAAATTAGCTGCCGTGTTTACTACATTACAACAGTGACTACAGTTCAAAGATGATTTAATTGGCTGTAAAGCGCTTTGAGATGTCCGGTTGTTGTGAAAGGCGCTTTAGAAATTAAAGTCTTTCTTTTCTTTTTAAAGGCGCTTATAAATGCATGCTGTTGTTGCTTGCTTGTGTTTAGATATTTGTGTGTGCCTGCGTGATCATGTTCATATTATATAATTATAAGTGTACATTATCATACTTAAATTTTTATGTAAGTTTGGTTAAAGCTTCTTTAGATGTACACTGACATGAATCTTGTCATTCGTGTGGAAATGACTTATGAAATAATACTGGGTGGCCTGCTGGTGGTGCTGTCCAGGGAGAGTATAAATACTCGGGCATGGACCCAGCTTGCTCAAGACATTCTTTAACAGGAACTAGTGAAGGACACAACTAGATCTCCATGTTGAAAAACAGTTGATTAAAGCCTTGTTTAATACTCAGACCAAGTGCCCAGTAGTTTTCTTACATCATACACTTTTATCCATAGAAGTTCTTTTCTATTAGATTACTCATTAACCATTTCTAATTGTTGTTACAGTGATTGGAGGTCCTGCAGAGGTGTACCTGTATGGAATAATGGTTGTGATGTTCACCATCGCCTGCTTATTTACAATGATATTCACTTGTCTGATCTACATCCCTCTCTTCTACAGATTAAACATAATTAGCACATACGAGGTAATCTATTTTTCATTCCCCTCCCCCTATTTCACTGTTACCATGTATTTTCTTTCATTAGCAGTCATTTTTCAGCGGTCAGGGAGGGACAAATTTTGAAGACGAATGTATCATGACAATTTCCAGGAGTGGAAGTCATTCATATTGAGGTAGTTGAGGGGGGTACCTGTAGAGGCTCGCAAAGCAATGTGAGCGGCATTAATTGCACCCTGTATCTTGGGGAAGCAAGCAACCCTGTAAAAGTGGATGTCACTATTTTGTTGCTACACTGCTGTGACGCCAAAGGTGATGAATTTCCCAGCTCTCCTGTAAAGTGCACCAGTCACCTGATGAATGCATGCCCATACTGCAGACTGGCTGATATTACAGAAATCCCTAATGGCTGCCTTAAATGAGCTATTGCCATAAAAGTTGAGGACAGTGGTGATCTACACAGCCACAGAGAGTGCAGTGTGGGCAGATGACAGTGGCCACAGGTCCTTATGCAGTAGGTGACAGATATGTCCTATTGTCTCTTTGGTGAAGCACACAATTCTTCCTCATTTTTCTTCACTAATGCCCACATATGTGTTGTGTTGCCTGTTTGTTCTATGGGAGTGGGGGTAGTATCTGGTGGGTTGCATCCTTCTCAAATGCTGCCTAACTTTTCTTTGCTCCATCCTGTACTGCTTCTCCTCTTCCTCCATGGCAATGGGATACAAAGGTATGCCATAGGGAACTCCTGAGAAGCCATCATTGTGTGTGGTGTGGATGGGGGTTAAATCTCCCAGTGGTGTCACCCTATCAGAAGCAGTGAAAAGCAAGGTCTATGTAGGCAGAATGGTAGAACTGAACTGCCTGGATTTTTCAATATTGTAATAGATTAGGCACTCTAGTCGCTGTGATTTCCATAGGAAACTGAGGTATCCATGTTGCAGCGTGTGCGATTGCATTGAAACAATTCTCTGCTCTCCAAAGACCAAGGACTGAATTGAGAACCTCGCTAGTCACAACATTGCTGACAACTACGTAATTTATGTATAAACACTTTTTGAAGTTAGTTGAAAATTGACTCCATTGTAGCTATATAATTTGTAGGGATAATTTGTTCGCCAATTTTGACTGGCTTCCAAAGACTTCAACCTCATCAAACACCAGAAAATAGAACAGAACAGGAAATACAATGCAGAGGAGACCTGCAATTTGAACCCACCACCCTAAATGATTGTCCAACACACCAAGAATACGTTGCAAGTACAACACTGGGGAAATGGATGGTTCCCACAACAGGGTAGCAGGAGAAATACCCGCTGTGTGTTTCTGAAGGAAATAACCAGGACTGAAATACTCCTGGTAGTGTGAAACTTTCAGCCATTTTATCTAATGCAATTATTCTGATGGTACATCTACTTTTTTTAGAACGATCTATCTGATGAGATTGATAAACTATCCAACATCGGACTTTTTTGTACATTTGCTTTCATTACCATCCTAAGTTGTCGACATTGGAGGCTACAGGCTTGAAGGGCAGGGAATACTGACTGGATGTGTTGTCTTGCAATGTTTGTTCATTTTAATTTGCCATTTTCTACCCATCTGTGAACCAATCATCCAGTAATGCTTTCTGGCTACTTTATCATGACATTTTGTTGTTTAGTGATTACAAATGATCTTCGTATAAAGTTCTATCAAATTGCCTCCAATTTATATTAAATATCGCATGACTCCATATTTAAAATTCATGTGACACAATGCTGAGATTGAAAATGTGGCTAGGAACCAAAAGTTTCCATACAGTTATTTTGTAATTGCTTTCAGGTTGAAATATAAACATAGGATTACATAGGATATACAGCACAGAAACAGGCCATTCGGCCCAACCAGTCCATGCTGTCATTTATGGCCCACTCGAGCCTCCTCCCGTCTTTCCTCACCTAATTCTATCAGCATAACCCTCTATTCCTTTCTCCCTCATATACTCATCTAACCTCCCCTTAAATGCATCTATCCACATTCTCACCACTCTTTGGGTAAAGAAGTTTCTTCTGAATTCCCTATTGGATTTCTTGGTGACTATCTTATATTGATGACCTCTAGTTTTGCTCTTCCCCACAAGTGGGAGCACTCTCTCTGTATTTACTCTATCAAAACCTTTCATGATTTTAAAGACATCTATTAGGTCACCCCTCAGCCTTCGCTTTTCAAGAGAAAAGAGACTCAGCCTGTTCATCCTTTCCTGATATGGATACCCTCGCATTTCTAGTATCATCCTTGTAAATCTTCTCTGCACCCTCTTTAGTGCCTCTATATCCTTTTTATAATATGGCGACCAGAATTGTACGCAGTACTCCAAGTGTGGTCTAACCAAGGTTCGATACAAATTTAGCATAACTTCTCTACTTTTTAATTCTATCCCTCTAGAAATAAACCCTAGTGCTTGGATTGCTTTTTTATGACCTTGTTAACCTGTGTCGCTACTTTTAGTGATTTGTGTATTTGTACTCTGAGATCCCTTTGCTCCTCCACCCCACCTAGACTCGCATCCTCCAAGCAATATGTGACCTCCCTATTCTTCCTACCAAAATGTAATACCTCACATTTATCTGTGTTGAAATTCATTTGCCAATTATATGCCCATTCTGCAAGTTTATTAATGTCTTCCTGTAATTTGTTGCAGTCCTCAGTATTGACTATCCCCCCCCCTCAATTTGGTGTCATCTGCAAATTTAGAAATTGTGTTTTTGATTCCAAAGTCTAAATCGTTAATATAAAGCACTGATCCTTGTGGAACACCACTACCCACCTTCTGCCACTGTGAATAGCTACCCTTTACCCCTACTCTCTGCATTCTGTCTTGAAGCCAGCTAGCTATCCATTCTGCTACTTGTCCCCTGACTCCACATTCTCTGACCTTATTCATTAGTCTATTATGTGTTACCTTATCAAAGGCCTTTTGAAAATCTAGATAAATTACATCTACTGCATTACCCTTGTCTACTCTCACTGTTACCTCTTCAAAAAATTCAATGAGGTTGGTCAAGCAAGACTTTCCCTTTGAAATCCATGCTGACTATTCATAATTATATTTTTGATTTCTAGATGTTCTATTTTTTCCTTTAGTAGGGATTCCATTATTTTTCCTACCACCGATGTTAAGCTGACTGGTCTATAGTTCCCTGTACATGTTCTGTTTCCCTTCTTAAATATAGGTATTACTTTAGCTATCCACCAGTCTTCTGGCACTACAACTTTTTCTAATGAATTATTAAATATGTGTAATAATGCCTCTGCTAGCTCTTTCCTAGATTCTTTTAAAATGCACGGATGTAATCTGTCCAGACCAGGGGTTTTATCCACTATGGCCCAGAAATTAGGTTCGGGGGCTTGCCGCGCGTGCAAGCCCCCGATGTGCACTCACCCGGCGCGCCGACATCTGAAGCCTGGGCCTGCTTGGAATTCCTGTCACTGGCCCGGTTCAGATGTCGGCGCGCTGTGCTTACCTGATCCAGCGGCGTAGTTAGTTCGATGTGCCGGCTGGGATCAGGTGAGCACTGTGCAGCCAATCAGGGGAGGGGAAACTTCATTCATGAGTTTGATAGTAAGAACTGTCAAACTCATGAAAAGTACGGGCGCCCAAAAGACTAGTTTAACTTTAAATAAAATTTTAAAAAACATCCCAATAATTAAATAAACTATAAATAACTTTAAAAAACTATTTTAAACAATTAATCAAATTTTTGAAAAAAATAAAAAAAAATTTTTTAAATCGGGTCTAAAACTACACTTACCTTACTGTAAAGTCCTTAAAAACAATAAAGCTGTGGAAAAAATGTTATAATTTTAAGTAATAGACCACTTACCGTAAAGAATGAAGTCCTTACGTCTCCTTTTTACATTCGTAAAAAGGAGAGGCCCTTACACACGCGCAAACCTGTGGAAAAAAAGGAATTTCAGCACGCACGCGCAGACTCCTGCACGCACACGTTCGTCCTCTGAACCCCTTGGTTCAGAGGACAGGAAATGCCGGTTTTCCGCGCATGCGCTGTGCATGCTGAAAACCGGCACTTCCATCGGGCCCACGCGTGAGTACCCCGTCCGTACTCACGTGTTGGGCCCGGAATTACTGGGCCTTTGAGTTTGATTAGTTTATTTAATATATCTCCTCTTTTTATTTTAAATGCAGTTTTCTCATTTCTAATCTCATCGTCTGATGTCATGTCTACCTGTTCTGTCTCCCTGGTAAATACTAAAGTAAAGTAATTATTTAATATCTCTGCCATCTCTCTATTGCTGCCTGTGGTATTATCCTCTTCATCCCTTAGTGGCTCTATTCCCATCCTGACCTTCCTTTTATTATGTGCCTGTAAAATATTTTATTATTTTGTTTTATGTTCCTTGATCATTTAATTTCATAGTTCCTCTTTGCCTTCCTAATTGTTTTTTTGACTTCTCTCCTAATCTCTTCGTATTCTCCCTTATCATGCTCTCCCCTGCTGTCCATGTACTTAATGTATGCCTCTTTCCTTACCCTCAATTTTTCCCTTATGTCTTTATTCATCCATGGAGTCTCATTAGTGTTTAGCTTGTTCTCATTTTAGCAGAATATATTTTTCCTGGACTCTGTTGAACACCATTTTAAATGTTTACCATGAAACCTATGAGTAAAATTTAAAATATTGCAAATTTTTCATTTTGTTCCTACAGTATATTAATAGAAGATTTGGTTCAGCAGTGAAGTATCAAGTTGTTTTTGGCTTCTTATCCTACATGGTAAGTTCAGAAATAGATTTTTAAAGTACCTTAGATGTTACCTGTGCTTCTGGCTCAATAGTGCATCATTCATCGATTATACTCAGTCAACACACTTAGTTTGTTTGGGTAGACAGGATTATTTTTGAGGAAACCTAATGAAAAATCAGTGCCTCTACCGCCCAGTACTTCCATTACCTAGCCTGGCTCCCCAGCCACCCCACTAGTACTACATCCTAGCTTTCCAGGGCACCCACGTCCAGTACTCCAACCCCCACACCTGATACCCTACAGACCCCAATAACTCCTTCCAGTTCTCCCAAACCCCTCGGGCCTCACCACTCAGGCGTAACCTGAGTTCTCACAGTCACTAGATTTCCTCTTGAATGCACCCTTCCTCCCAGTGCTTTCAGACCTTGCATTCAGAAGGACAAGAACAGCAATGCCATGGAAACACCATCCCCTCCAGGTTTCCATCCAAGTCACACAAGTACAATGATGACACCCAGCTCTACCTCTTCACTACCTCTCTCGACCTCTCCACTGCCTCTGTGCTGTCAGACTGCCAACATCCTGACTTATTGCTGTTCCTTCATCTTCGCTGAGTCAAAAACCTAACATTGTGGGAACAGCATCACCTTGAGAGCATTGGAATAGTCGAGTCTGGAGATGAGAAAGGTATGGATGAAGGTTTCAGTTACAGATGGCTGAGGGAAATGCGGAGGAAGGTGATATTATGGAGGTGGATGTAAGCTGTCTGCGATGGAAAGAATATAGGGTTATAATGGGACGTTAGGGTTGTGAACAGTGTGGTTCAGCCTAAGACAATAGCTGGGGAGGGGGATGGTGTCAGTGGCAAGAGTATGGATTTTGTGGCAGGGGCTGAAGACTGTGGCTTCAATTTTCCTAATGTTCAGCTGGAGGAAGCTGCAGCTAAACCAGGACTGGATGTCGGAGAAGCAGTCTGACAGCACAGAAGCAGTGGCGGAGTCAAGAGAGGTGGTGCAGAGGTAGAGCTGGGTGTCATCAATGTGCATGTGGAGACTGGCCTCCGTGGCAATTTTAATCACCCTGCTCCTCCTGGCCCCACAAAAATAATTTTAGATTTACCTACTTTGGAGCCTCTTCCTCTTGACAGCTAGGTTTTACTGAGCGGAGCGTCCACGTGCATGTTCTGTCCAATAAGCCCTCAAAATTTCATCGGGTCCTATGTACATCATAGGAATCCAATTTGCTTAGATTATTGATTTAGGCAGACGCCTGGGCCGCCCAGCGGTGAACCTAGTTAAAATGGTGGCAGAGCGAGAATGGACCGGTAAGTTGACTACCTCGATTTTAACTCTGTTATGGTCTTGTTTTTCACGTGTGGAGGGAGGTAAAATCACCCCACTCGTGTCTGCGGATGATGTGACTAAGGGGCATCGTGTCGCTGAGGGCGAGAAGGGGACCATGGATGAATCCTTGGAGTTCTCTGCAGGTGATGGCACAGGGGTGGAAAGCAAAGCCATTGTTAGAGATGCTTTGGCCATGATCAGCTAGGTAAGTGTGGAACCAAGTCACACTGAGCTGGCCAACAGAGCTCTCTGGTAGGGTGGCGCCCATGCCCTCCCTCAACCTCATGTATGGCAGGCATAGCAGGCACCTGAGTTTCTGGACGTATAAGGTAAGTGGGCAACCAAAATGTATCCGTAGTTGTGCGGAGATCCATTGGCCCGCTGTAAATGAGGTGCCCTCCCACCGACCCCTCATACACTCGTAAAATCAGTGCTGGGGGGCACCGGTGGTAGAGGGGGGAGGGGGGAATCCTGATGTAACCACCGAGATCATGGTCTGTAGGCTTTTGGGCCCATTGTTTCTAAGTCAGAAGTTTGTGAGCTTGAACCTCATTTCAGGACTTGAATACATAAGCTAGGCTGACACTCCACTGATAAAATACTGTATTGTCCGAGATGCTATTTTTTTTTTATTCGCTTATGGGATATAGGCATCGCTGGCAAGGCCAGAATTTATTGCCCATCCCTAATTGCCCTCGAGAAGGTGGTGGTGAGCCGCCTTCTTGAACCACTGCAGTCCGTGTGGTGAAGGTACTCCCACAGTGCTGTTAGGTAGGAAGTTCCAGGATTTTGACCCAGCGACGATGAAGGATCGGCGATATATTTCTAAGTCAGGATGGCGTGTGACTTGGAGGGGAACTTGGAGGCGGTGGTGTTCCCATGCGCCCGTTGCCCTTGTCCTTCTAGGTGGAAGAGGTTGCGGGTTTGGAAGGTGCTACCGAAGAAGCCTTGGCGAGTTGCTGCAGTGCATCTTGTAGATGGTACACACTGCAGCCACGGTATGCCGGTGGTGGAGGAAGTGAATGTTTAAGGTGGTGGATGGAGTGCCAATCAAACGGGCTGCTTTTTCCTGGATGATGTCGAGCTTGTTGAGTGTTGTTTAAGCGAGACATTAAACAGAGGCTTCATCTAACAATAAAGATCCCATGGCACTATTCAAAGAATAGAGAGTTCTCCTATTTTCCCAGCTAACCTTCCTCCCTCAGCCAACACCTCCAAAAACAGATTAACTGATAATTTTCAGATTGCTGTCTGCCTGGACTCTTACTGCATGACAGATGGCTGCAGCATTTGCCTAAATCACCACAGTCACAGCACTGCAGAAAGTAATTGTTTGTAGCACTTTGACATGTTCATGAGAGATGTTTCTTCTTAATGGTTGAGTTGACTTTAATGGGATTTCAATCGGGGCCATTGCCAATTACTTTCAATAGAACATTTGTAATATAATAACATCAAATTGGGATGAACTGTGGTCTAAAGTAATACATGATCTGATTAGTTTGTCCAATTGTATAGGAGTAAAATCAGTTTAACAGTTTCAATATAAAGTAACTTGCCATATTTACAGTCTGGCTTTGACTATATTGAGAGATAACAGCACGTGTTACATGGTTATGAGAATTTTGAGTATAAGATTCATTGTAAGTAAGTTTTTTTCAATCATTTTTAATGTGTTGTTTGGCTGTCTTTCAGGTTATTTATCTTGGCATTGCCACCTATACACCTGCATTAGCACTCAGTGAAGGTAAGTTGAGCAATTTTTCATGATAGTTACCAGTTACAGTTCAATGTTGTAATGAGGAATTCTTCTTATTCCCACTAGATCTCCACCACATGCTTTGCTACCACGTACACAGCAATTGAGTCTCCCATGGAGCCAAGGCCACTCTCCTGGGGCAGCGCCTCTGCACTCTCAGGGTTCTGCTGGAGAACAAACTGCTGGAGTGATGTGACGCTCCGGAAGCCCCTTTCAACAGTGGCCCTCAAGCCTAAGATGGCAACCACCTAAACTTGTGCTGTGATAGAAGCTGTCAGATTTGTCATGAGGTGTTCTACCATGGTGGGTTCCACTGCTTTGCTGATGGTCCATGCTGGACTGAATGGTATCCATGTTCTGTGCAAAGCCTCACGCCAAGTTAAAGCTGGACTCCTTCATGCGTCACGACATTGTGTGCAAACTCTCCGGCAGGCTGCCCAGTGCACCAAGCATTTCCTGGGTTATGCCCATTAGCGTTCTTCTGTAGCCTGGCCCATCGAAGTCAGCATCTGAGTCCTCTACAGCAGAACTAGTATGTGACCTCACCCTCTGGTGGGCTGACACCTGTAGCATCCTCTCTCCATGACCTAGCTCCTGCACACTTGTGCCTGGTGAGTCACCACGTGCACATCCCTCCTCTAAAGTTCGTGCAGTGTCAGTACCTGAGCTGGTGGTTGCGAGAGTGAGATCAAGTGATGGCGCACCCTCTGCTACACTGCGCTCATCTTCCTCCACTGGCTGAGAGACGTCGACATTCTCGGGAGCTAAAATGAAAAAATGGAACAAGGGTAGGTTGTGGTCTGAGGAAGAGCAGAGAGAAAGAAGAGGTTGTTGAAAGCATCTGCAGCTTGTCGTGCAGAGTATCTGGGGTGAGGGAGAAATGAGAAGAGGCAAAGAGGATTAGGTATAAAGGAATATTGCCTGGAGTCTCCTGCAGTGTCGCCAGTGGCCAAGACCTCCACTCTCCCCCTTCACATTATTGCCAAGACACCCTCTTTAATGGGAGAGGATGTGCAAATGCATTGTTCCTCCTCACTTCACAGCCTGTTGCCTGGTGTTGCGAGCCAGCTTTTCTGCAAGAAAAAGGGAAGTGTGTTAGTGAGAATTTTGTGACGTGTTTGTAGAATGTGATGGCCATGATTGAATAGCTGTTATTGTGTCTGTGTGAGATGTAAGTTGTGGGTAAGTGAAGTTTATAATAGTGCTGCATATGTGAGGATGAGGATAAGAATGTTTAGTGAAGTGTGGTGCAGTGAATGCAGCGCAGTGCGGGAGGGGAGTGTTGTAAGTGTTGTAATTAATGAGGCTGTGAGTGGTGCAACTGGGGAGAGAACATATTTTAACAGAGTTCTTACCTTAACACCTCTAGTCAAATCATTGAACTTTTCCCTACATTGCATCAATGTTCTTAGAGCAATGTTCCTGGCATTGACGTCATGAGAAATCTCCTCATCAGATGCCTGGAGGGCTTCTTGTCCCCCTCAGGGAAAAGGGATGTTGCTCCACCTGTCCACTGCCTACACCAAGGCCTCTAATGGAGCATCAGAAAATCTTGGTGCCCACTCTACTCCCCCTTCAGCCATTTCCTTCACAGGTACTTTCCGAACAGGTCTTGCAGCCAGAATGCACCTCGCCTTTAAGAGCTGCTGGGTATCTTTAAGTAGCGGCTGGCCTCCTGATATCAGGCTCCCCGAGATGTGAGTGGCCAATAAACAGCGCGGCTAGTGCTAGTTGCACGCAGGACTAATTGTAATGAACAGATTTTACGGGCTGCCTGCATGGGTTCCAACTGCCGCAGGTAGTCCGCGCACCACCCCCCACTCCCCCCCCTCCCCACACACACCCCTCCCCTTTCCATTACTCCTGTAAACTAGGTAAATAAAAGTAAGTAAGTACCTTGGAATATAGACATGGCTGAAGCTGAGTGAGCACCCACTGGACATAATATTTATCCAACAAGCGAGCCTGGCGTCATGATACGCTCATGATCTTTTGCTCCTATGTTAGTTCATTTATCAGGAATGATAGTTGCATGATATTCGGTGAGTAGCATACATGTATCATTATCTTATCTATTCAGTTATGTTACCACCTCATAAATTAGCCTGTAAGTAAATTAACCGGTTACTGTACTTATCATTTTAACCTTTCTCAATAATTGTTTCTGTTTCAGTTACTGGGGTAAACTTGTGGATTTCCATCATAACCACAGGATTCGTGTGTACACTGTATACAACACTAGTAAGAAAACTCAATTTGATGTTTAAAGGAGTACAATATAATTTTAACCTTTTTCACTAATTGTCTCTGTTTCAGTTACTGTTTTAGACTCAATAGACCGAATGGCCGCCTTCTGTGCTGTATGATTCTGTGAATAGAGTTGAAAGTAATTGGGGGGGAAATTCGGTTGGTTAGCGCCTCCCGGTAGCTCCTTAAGAGAGGTGTGTAGCACTTGATTTTGCGCTCAAATCACCTCCAGGGGTGATAGAGGTGAATTTTGCGGTCGGTGGCGATAATTAACGCCGGTCACTAAACTTAGCGCCTGGCTGATATTAGTGCCCCAAAATGGGCGATACCCAATTTTTCCCCCATTGTGTTTATCTAGATCGTCGCAGTGGTGTTTTCCTGACTCATACACTTCCCGTTCATCTTATTTATGGCTGACATTTTGGAACTAAATCGAAATAATCAATTCCTGTTAAGCGTATGATGAGTTGTGGAGAAAAGTTTTTTCTTGGCTCAGAATTCTGTAAAGGGCAAATGAAATTCAATGCAGTAGATATCGGGTCTCGTTATGCCCAGTTTACGGCGGTACAATAAGTGTAACAAAGCCCAATTTTGGGGACCAACATCCTGCGCCCCACAGACACCTGAAAAGCATCCAACTCAAAATTGGGACATGCCATTTTTCAGGGATCTGGCGTGGCTGCCTGAAACAGTCACTAGGCCTTTAGCATATGCTAATGAGGGCTCAAACGCCTGTTTTAGGACCCCAGTGGGAAATTGGGCTGTGCTGAGCAGAGCAAGCATCAGTCCCGCTCCACTCATGTTTTCTAGACGTGGACGCAATGCAGCCAGCGGCCGCTAAAGAGGAGCAGGAATACTCTTCTCGGCTCCACAGTGCCCCTGCCAGCCGCTACTGGCTGTGATCAGACCTGTTCCCACTGTCCTCCCCATCCCTTCCACACACTTACTTAAAGGCTGCTGCTCGCAAGGCAAGCGGCCTGAAATTTGTTTTTCAAGGTGAGCAAGGTGCTTGTGGCAGCACAATAGGTGCCCGCAGTTCACCAAGCTTTTTGAAATGAGATTTAAACAGAGAATGCTGGAAATACTCAGCAGATCAGACAGCATCTGTGGAGAGAAAAACAGAGTTAACGTTTCAGGTCTGTGACCTTTCGTCAAAACTGGATAATGTTACAGATGTTACATTTCAGGTGTATAGGCTAACACTTGAAGCTAATGTTTCAAGAGTACACATAAACATTTCAGGTATATATGTTAACATTTCAGGTGTATAGCCATATTAGGCTCAAATAACTGTTGGTAATTTTAGTGTAAAAATACTTAATATTAGAATAGGCTAGCACCTTTGTTAGAATAGTGGACAAAGGAATGTAATATGAATAGATTAGCATTAGGCCAGTATTTTAGCAACAGTAATTTCCAGCCTATTGTTTTCATGTCTCTGCCTCTTGTTCTGTTTCCTTTACCAGTCTTTCTCTATCTTTACGGTTTTCGCTATGATTTTTCATTTTCATGTTTTCTTTGCTTTTTTCTCTTCTCACAGATTTATTTCGTGCCCTTTACCATTCTTGCTTTGCTTGTCTTAACTTTGCCATCTCTTGTTTTGTGTTTGTTTTTCTCTTTCTCTGTCTCAGCCCTATATTTAACTTCATTAATGAATATAGGATCTACTCGTATGGACATTCTACTTTTTCATGTCTGATATAATAGTTATTCTTTCTGCTAAATATCAAACAAATGTGTTAGTGACAGCTTCTTCCTCCAAAAGCAGTTTGTCTTGTTGTCAAAGTAGCATCACCTCTATTCTTGTCAGGCTGCTATTTATCCATACAGGTGCAGTACATCAATCCTGATCAAGGCACGCAGAACTCGGTTTAATGTATTATCCCTTGCTCAGATATCTCTATAGGAAATGAAAGAATGTTTTATTATTATTTGTCATTTCTTTTTTAGGGTGGCATTAAAGCTGTTGTGTGGACAGATGTATTCCAAATCTGTGTAATGCTGGCTGGCCTCCTTGCTGTGATGATTCAGGGAGTAATTCAGGTCGGAGGGTTTGGAAAGGCTTGGAGAATTGCAGAGAGTGGTGGGCGCATCAATTTTTTTGAGTGAGTAGATTTGAAGTGCTGTTATGGGTTTAGAGGTGGCTACAATAGTTTATTTCTATTTTTACCTCCGCTTTAGAGATGCACACACTACACTACACACTATGCCAAGCACAATACTAAAGCATCTCCCAGTATTAGAACAGCAAAAGAAGTTAGAAATGAAGTTAAGATACTAAAAGATCAAAATGAAGGTGATGTGGAGGAAGAAGGGAAACTAATCAAAATACTAATGAAGTATTCACTAAGGAGGATAGCATAATTATATTGTACTATAGCTCCAGCGCCTCAAATTTACCAGAAATTTCTCAGGCCACTTTCGGAGAGATAGCGAACAAGTCAATGGAACTGAAGACAAATAAATTCTCTGAATCTGATAACATTTATTTGGGTATCGAAGAAATCCTGGGAGGAGATCTGCAGTGCACTGGCTAAGATCATGAGGTAATATCTGACTGTTGGTTAGATACCATAGGATTGGAATCAGGTGACTATAATAACAACATAAGCGAGTACAGAAAAATACAGGTCTAACTTCCATACCAGGCAAAGTAATAGAAACCATTGTAAGGCATAGACTGATGCGAGTACCTATATTGAAATGGCCGTCTAAGAAATAATGAAGAAGGGGAAGATCAAACCTTACCAACTTCTCTGATTTTTATGAGGATGTTGCAAGTGAAGTAGATAATGGAATTCTTTTTAACGGCCTGTAGTTGTGGGACTGACCACCAGCCTTGGAGGCCTTCTGACTCCAGGCCTGAAAATTCAGCTTGTGCTGGAGTAGGCCACTTATCTTCCAGCGTAACTTCACCTTGTTGCTTGGCTCCCTCAGTCCCTCCAACCTGAGGGGGAGCGTGGTCAGGCACAAGGTTCACCTCTTAGGGCACCAATGGAAAAGGATACCCATGGGCTGCAAGCACAGGAAATCGAGGCCAGAGGACTGGGAACTTCATTACTATGGCAACAATGGGTCTTGCACCTATTACAGGCAGAGGCCCTGCTCCACCCTTCATAGGAAGCCCTGGAATTCCAGAGACAATATAAAGGGGATGGAACCCTGTCGGAACAGGTCTCCGCACATTTTTTCCTGACCTTTCCATCAGGAAATAGGTGTTTCCCAAGGGCAAAGGTTAGGAGAATCAGCTCCAAAAACTTTGCTGTGTTTGCCTACACAAGTCACACATATCAAAACACAATTCATTGAGGGAAAAATTCAGTTGCTTTGCGCCTCCCATTAGCGCCTTAAGAGGGCGTTAATGGGGCGCAAAGCAACTAGTACCTCTGCGCAGTGATGTTTGCACCGCTAGCGAAATTAACTAGACATTAGCTAAATTAGCTAAACACTACCGCCACGATCTCCTGCGCTGGCAGATCATAGAAACATAGAAGATAGGAGCAGGAGTAGGCCATTCAGCCCCTCGAGCCTGCTCCGCCATTCAATGCGATCATGGCTGATCATCCAAATTCAGTACCCTGTCCCTGCTTTCTCCCCATACTCCTTGATCCCTTTAGCCTTAAGAAACATATCCAACTCCTTCTTGAATATATTTAATGAATTGGCCTCTACTGCCTTCTGTGGTAGAGAATTCCACAGGTTCACCACTCTCTGGGTGAAGAAATTCCTCCTCATCTCTGTCCTAAATGGCTTACCCCTTATCCTGAGACTGTGACCCCTGGTTCTGGACTCCCAAACCATCGGGAACATCCTTCCTGCATCTAGTTTGTCTAGTCCTGTTAGAATTTTATAAGTTTCAATGAGATCCCCTCTCATTCTTCTAAACTCCAGCGAGTACAAGCCCAGTCGACCCAATCTCTCCTCATACGTCATCCCTGCCATCCCAGGTATCAACCTGGTGAATCTTCGCTGCACTCCTTCCATGGCAAGAACATCCTTCCTCAGATAAGGCGACCAAAACTGCACACAATACTCAAGATGTGGTCTCACCAAGGCCCTGTACAACTGCAGCAAGACATCCTTGTTCCTGTACTCAAACCCTCTCGTTACGAAGGCCAACATATCATTTGCCTTCTTAACCGCCTGCTGCACCTGCATGCTTACCTTCAGCGACTGGTGCACAAGGACGCCCAGGTCGCGTTGCTCTTCCCCTTCTCCCAATCTATTGCCATTCAGATAATAATCTGCCTTCCTGTTTTTGACACCAAAATGGATAACCTCGCATTTATCCACGTTATATTGCATCTGCCATGCTTCTGCCCAATCACCCAACCTGTCCAAATCATACTGGAGTTTTTCGGCATCCTCCTCACAGCACACACGCCCACCCAGCTTTGTGTCATCTGCAAACTTGGTGATATTACATCTAGTTCCCTCATCCAGATCATTAATATATATTGTGAATAGCTGGGGTCCAAGGACCAATCCCTGCGGTACCCCACTAGTCACTGCCTGCCACTTGGAAAAAGAGCCGTTTATTCCAACTCTTTGCTTTCTGTCTGCCAACCAGTTCTCTATCCAAGTCAATACCTTGCCCCCAATCCCATGTGCCTTAGCTTTACACGCTAATCTCTTATGCGGGACCTTATCGAAAGCCTTCTGAAAGTCCAAATACACCACATCCACTGGTTCTCCCTTATCTATTCTACCAATTACATCCTCAAAAAATTCCAGTAGATTAGTCAAGCACGATTTACCTTTTGTAAATCCATGTTGACTTTGTCCGATCCGGTCACTGTTTTCCAAGTGCTCTGCTATTACATCTTTTATAATGGACTCTAGCATTTTCCCCACTACCGATGCCAGGCTTACCGGTCTGTAATTCCCCGGTTTCTCTCCACCTTTTTTGAACAGTGGGGTAACATTAGCTACCCGCCAATCCATGGGTACTGTTCCAGAGTCTATCGAATTTTGGAAGATGACGAGCAATGCATCGACTATTTCTAGGGCCACTTCCTTAAGTACCCTAGGATGTAGATTATCAGGCCCAGGGGATTTATCGGCCTTCTATCCCGTCAATTTCTCTAACACCATTTCCCTACAAATACTGATTTCTATCAGTTCCTCCCTTTCATTAGACCCTATGTTCCCCGACATCTCTGGGAGGTTATTTGTGTCCTCCTTTGTGAAGACAGAACCAAAGTATGTATTTAATTGGTCTGCCATTTCTTTGTTCCCCATTATAAATTCCCCTGATTCTGACTGCAAGGGACCTACGCTTGACTTCACCAATCTTTTTCTCTTCACATATCTATAAAAGCTTTTATAGTCAGTTTTTATGTTCCCTGAAAGCTTACTCTCATATTCTATTTTCCCCCTCTTAATTAATCCCTTTGTCCTCCTTTGTTGAAACCTAAACTGCTCCCAATCCTCAGGTTTACTGCTTTTTCTGGCCAATTTATATGTCCTCTCCTTGGATCTTATGCTATCTCTAATTTCCCTTGTTAGCTACAGTTGAGTCACCTTTTTTGTTTTATTTTTATGCCAAACTGGGATGAACAAATTCTGTAGTTCATCCATGCGATCTTTGAATATTTGCCATTGCCTATCCATCGTCAATCCTTTGAGAGACATTCCCCAATCAATCCTACCCAACTCGTGCCTCATACCATTGTAGTTTCCTTTATTTAAATTCAGGACCCTAGTCTCTGAGTCAACTACTTCACTCTCCATCTTAATGAAGAATTCTATCATATTATGATTGCTCCGACCCAAGGGGCCTCGCACAACAAGATTGCTAATTAATCCTTTCTCATTACATAATACCCAGTCTAAGATGGCCTGATCTTTGGTTGGTTCCTCGACATATTGGTCCAGGAAACCATCCCGTATACACTCCAGGAATTCCTCCTCCACAGTATTGTTACTAATTTGGTTAGCCCAATCTATATGTAGATTAAAGTCACCCATGATAACTGCTGTGCCCTTATTGCACGCTTCTCTAATTTCCCTTTTAATGCCATCCCCGACCTCCACATTACTGTTTGGAGGTCTATATACCACTCCCACTAACGTTTTCTGCCCCTTGGTATTTCTCAGTTCTACCCATACAGATTCCACATCATCAGAGCTAATATCCTTCCTTACAATTGTGTTAATCCCCTCTTTAACCAGCAATGCTATCCCACCTCCTTTTCCTTTTTGCCTATCTTTCCTGAATATTGAATACCCCTGGATGTTGAGTTCCCAGCCTTGGCCACCCTGGAGCCATGTCTCCGTAATCCCAATCATAGCATATTCGCTTACCTCTATTTGCGCAGATAATTCATCCACCTTATTACGAATGCTCCTCGCATTAAGACACAAAGCCTTCAGGCTTGTTTTTTTAACGCACTTAGATCTTTTAGAATTATTATTTACTGTGGCCATGTTTGATTTAAACCCTTGATTTCTCTGCCTGCCACTTTTGTTTTTCTCCTTCCTGTCTTTTGCTTTTATCCTTCTTTCCCTTTCCTCTGTCTCCCCGCTCAGGTTCCCAACCCCCTGCCATTTTAGTTTAAACCCTCCCCCAGAGCACTAGCAAACACTCCCCCTAGGACATCGGTCCCGGCCCTGCCCAGGTGCAAACCGTCCGTTTTGTACTGGTCCCACCTCCCCCAGAACCGGTTCCAATGTCCCAGGAATTTGAATCCCTCCCCCTTGCACCATTCCTCTAGCCACGTATTCAACTGAAATATCCTTCTATTTATACTCTGACTAGCACGTGGCACTGGTAGCAATCCTGAGATTACTACCTTTGAGGCCCTATTTTTTAATTTACCTCCTAACTCCCTAAATTCAGCTTTTAGGACCTCATCTATATCATTGGTACCTAACTGCACCACGACAACTGGCTGTTCACTCTCACTTTCCAAAATGTTCTGCAGCCACTCTGAGACATCCTTGACCCTTGCACCAGGGAGGCAACACACCATCCTGGAGTCTCATTTGCGGCCGCAGAAACGCCTATCTATTCCCCTTACAATAGAATCCCCTATCACTATAGCTCTCCCACTCTTTTTCCTCCCGTCCTGTGCAGCAGAACCACCCCTGGTGCCAGGAAGTTGGCTGCTGCTGCCTTCCCCTGGTAAGCCATCCCCCCCATCAGTATCCAAAGTGGTATATCTGTTTGAGAGGGGGATGGCCACAGGGGACCCCTGCACTACCTGCCTGCGCCTACTACTCTGCCTGTTGGTCACTGATTCCCTTTCTGCCTGTGCAACCTTTGCCTGCGGTGTGACCAACTGCTTAAACATGATATCCACGATGTCCTCAGCATCACGAATAGTCCAGTATGTATCCAATCGCAGCTTCAGTGCCGCAATGCAGTCTGCCAGTAGCTGCAGCTGGATACACTTCCTGCACACATGGTCGTCAGGGACACAAGAAGTGTGCCTGAGTTCCCACATAGCGCAGGAGGAGCATACCACAGGGCCGGGCTCTCCTGTCATGACTTACCCTTTAATTAATTCAAAATAAATTAAATCAAATCAATCCCACCAATTACACTACAGTTAAATGATATATTTAAGGGCCCTGGTTTACAAACAGTCCCCGCTACACCACAGAGAGCTTAGAAACTATAAACCACAGATCGTGAAGTCAGTTGAGTGTGCAACGCCCGGTAGCGCCCCGGACCGGATATTGAGTGGCGCTCCCTGCCTTACCGCCTGCCGCTAGCAACAACAGGTTGAGGGGAGCGTTTTGCAGTCAGGAAGGGACTGGGGAGCGCTATATAAAGGCGACCGCTTCCTGCCTTTTTTTGTTGGTGACATTTTTGCACCACGCATTCTGAGAGAGAGAGAGAGAGTGACTTCTGGAGAGATTCAACACTGTGTGAAGGAGTTTTGGGTACTGAGCAGCACTTTGCAGGTTCATTTTGATTTGCCCTTCCTTGTATCGATTTAGAAGAGTCTGTGGGGGCTGCACTCTGAGCTCTTTCCCTGGGCCTCTCCATTGTTCTTTCCAGCAGATTTGATGTACAGGTCTCTCCAGGCCGAGATTCAAGGCTGCAATGAGCAGGATGTGGATGGAGAGCAAGATCAACCCTCCCCTTTAAGAATTGGCCAGCGCCATTGTGTCTGTGTTCCATTGCTGACTGACATCACATGAGCTTCGCCAGCGCTCCTCGGTAGCGCCTCGCTCCTCGGCCTTAGCGCCTTAAGAGAGGTGTGTAGCGCCTGAGTTAGCACTCCAATCAACTCCGGGGGCGATAAAAGCCAAGTTTGCAGTTGGAGGCGATAATTAGCGGCAGGCGCTAAACTTTGCGCACGGCCGATAATCGTGCCCCAAACGGGGCGATACTGAATTTTTCCCCCCTTGTATTTAAAGTGCTTTGGGTCATTTCTCAGGAACAAAAAATACCCAAAGTGCTGCTCCTTGGCTTGCATCAGCTGGTGATTTTCTAATCTAATCTTATTTTTAGAGGTCTGTGCCAAATAGAAATATAAATGTTACAGTTGGTTAGTGAAATATTTTTTCTTTCAGCTTTGATCCGGACCCACGGAGAAGACATACATTTTGGACAACAGTGATAGGAGGCACATTTGTATGGACTGCAATATACAGTTGTAACCAAGCACAGGTACAAAGATACCTGGCCTGCAAGAGTGAAAAAGAGGCAAAAAAGTAAGTTAAACTGATAATTAAAGGTTAAGTTTGTGTTCAAAACCAAGAACCAACTCTTGACATTCTCCTACCCAACCCTACGTGATCCATGTGTGAAACACTTTGAGACATTTCAAAATGGTATGATGCCTAATAAATACAAGCATTTATCTATGTGGAAATGAGTTAATCAAGGGATGGAGCTGAGGTCATAGACTACGGGCAGAATTTTCCGTGGTGGTAGTGGGCGCAATCGGTGGCGGTTCAGGTGGGAAAGTTGGTTTTTTTGACAGCGGGTCGGGAACCCATTGTCAACTCGCTCCCACAGACCTTTCCCCCAGGCACGTCTGTCAGTGTGGAGCCGACCCAACCTGCAGCGGCGGGGGACTCAATTGAAATTATTATGAGGCACTTTACAGGCACTTAGGGCCTTTCCCCCCCAGAATTTTTAAATTTCCCTGCATGGCCACGGGATTCACACAGCTCGGGAACCACGTTTGTCAACCTGAGGCATGAGTTCCATGGCCATTGCTCCAGCTGATTACTTGACAGCGTGAAAAACAAACCAAAATAAAAGCATTTTGATTACATCAGCTAACAGATTGATGGAGATTCTGTTCTACTTGAAAAACTACTGGTAAATGTTAATTTTTCACTGGCCATTCTCGGCTGTTGCCTTCCAACTGAACAGTAATTGCAGTGAATTGATCTGCACTATAAAAAATGACATATACCATTTAATTACATTTTTGTGTTGTTTCTGGTCAGGCTTTTCTCAGAGTATACTGTGATTGTCCAGTTCCAGATTAAATTATGTCATCAACCGTCACAATTTCATTCTCATCACTCATTCCACTGGTTCAATTTGCTTTCAGTCCCTGAATATAACTAATATAATTTTTCAGTCTGAGACTTTAGGGTGAATTTCTGAGGAGGTTCTCTCACTTGTCCATTGTTAACTTCAATGGAAGAGCTGCAGAAATCCCAGAAACACATTGTAAGCACCACTTATACTGTTTGTCAGGGATTCCGCAGCTCTTCCGCTCAACTTGCATAAGATTGTAAATCCACCCCTTTACAATTACATTTAAAATATGCTTAATTTTATGTATTAACTGTACACACCCATCTTTTATTTGTACCAATTACTGATAAAAAAGTCTATGGGCGTGAAATTCGGTAGCGCCAAATTCGGACCACGCCATGGCACACCACGGAGGGCCGACCTGGGGGTCAGCCAAAAAAAATTAAATGGCGGCACGGATCACGGCCACACCTCCCCTTTAACTACAGCCCCACGAGCAGTGGTCAGCCTGACTCGCGACCCGCGAAGCTGGCGTTGACACCGTCTGCGGCAGCCTCATGGGGCGCAGCCGAATTTCCACTGTGGGGCGGTAAGGTGGGGTGCTAAGTGGTCGCCACGCATGGCGATACCGTCATTGCTGGAGGTGCAGTGGCCTGGGCCGCAACCGGCGGGGTTGCAGCGCTATCGGGTAGCACCTCAGCAATGCCCTGCTAAATTTCATGGGAGGCATTTTTTTGTCCCCTCAGGCGATAACCCCATAGCGCCCTGTTAGCGCCCCCCAGAGGTGCTAACGGCAGGCGCAAAGCAGCCAAATTTTTCCCCCTATAGATTTGTGACTAAAGCACTAATAACTTTATAATTAATGTACATAGAAGATAGGAGCTTTTTAAATTATGTCCTTGATCGTATTTGTAGATTTGTCACTCATATATAACTTTTATTATATGATTGTACAGTAAAGATTCAACACCCACTATGTTAGATTGAACTTAAAATCTAATGTGGCCAGGGTCCCTTTAAGGATCCCGGCCGAAAACGCGTCAAACCCCGCCGGTTGCGGCCCAGGCCACTGCACCTCCAGCAATGACGGTATCGCCATGTGTGGCGACCACTTAGCACCCCACCTTACCGCCCCACCAGACCCACTCCATCTAATTGGGCCGGGTAACATGCTGGGTGGGCTTAAGATAAGTTCAGTCTGTACAGTGGGATGGAGCCAGCAGTGGAGTCGGGACCCGCCACAGACACCGTCTGCACCAGACCCGCAAAGGTAAGGAAGATGCCAGCCTATGAGACCAATCCTAATCTCAACATCAAATTGCACCTTTGAAGTCCTTTTTTGGTCACTTGTTAAAAATTGAATGAACTTTACAATTTTAAAGTCAGCAACAGAAATTTCTGTCGTTTTCCATTAACTGCAGCATTACAATGTCTCACTGAGATGTGCTGCAAAGGTCAAAAGAGCGATATTAACATCTTTCTGACATCATTACTGGGTACAGTAGTCTAGTGGCTATGTTACTAGACTAGTAATTCAGAGATAAAAACAGAAAATGCTGGAAATACTCAGCAGGTCAGGCAACATCTGCGAAGAGAGAAACAGAATTAACGTTTCAGGTCAAAGACCTTTCGTCAGAACTGGAAAAAAGCAGGAAATAGAACAGATTTTTAAGCAAGTGTAGGAGCTGGGAAAGGGGGGAGGGGATGAAAGAACAAAAGGGAAGGTCTGTGATAGGATAGAAGGCAGGAGAGGTTAAGGGACATTAAGAGACATTAACAGATATTCAAGGCAAAAGGAGATGGTAGTGGGACAGGTTAAGAAACAAAGGATGGCTCTAGACCTCTCCTGGTCCCTCAATACCTCCTCTCTGGTGAAGAAGGCCCAGCAGCGGGTATATTTCCTAAGGAGGCTGAAGGGATGTAACCTGTCACCCCTGATCCTCTCTAACTTTTACCGCTGCACAATAGAGAGCATCCTGACGAACTGTATCACAGTATGGTATGGCAGCTGTAGCTACTATGACCAGAAAGCCCTGCAGCGGGTAGTCAAAACTGCCCAATGCATTACTGGCACCCGGCTACCGACCATAGAGCACATATACCAGAAACGCTGTTTACGGAGGTCACTGACCATCATCAAAGACCCTACCCACCCCAGCCACAGTCTGTTCACCCCCCTGTCATCTGGGAGACGCTACAGATGCATTCACACCCGTACGACCAGATTTAGGAACAGCTTCTTTCCCAGGGCTGTCATCCTACTGAACTCCACAAATAAACTCTAAAGCCTGCACATCTGCCAATGCACTTTATTATGGTTATGTTTATGTTAATGTATTACAAGCCAAATGTATGTTGAACGTTTAAATGTCTTAATCTAAATGTACACTCTCGGGAGCCGTAAGCCTACATTTTGTTGTACTGCACTTGTGCACTAACAATGACAATAAAGTTGATTATGATTATGATTATGATTAGATGAAGTGTAAATTGCGCTGGCAGAATGAAAGACAGCTGCCATGTGAGAGAGAGAAGAAAAGAAAACACAAACAAAAAAAGTGTGGAAAAGATATATATGATAGGGGCCGAGGTTATGATCTGAAATTGTTGAACTCTGTTGAGTCCAGAAGGCTGTAAAGTGTTCAGAGACGTTTATTAATAAACTGGAGACATGAGTTCAAATCCCACCATGATAGTTTATGAAATTGAATTCAGTTTAAAAAAAGAGACAATTAAATAAATCTCAAATAAAAAGCTAGTATCAGTAATGGTGACCATGAAACTATCGGATTTTTGCAAAAACCAATGTGGTTCACTAATGTCCTTTAGGGATGGAAACCTGCCGTCCTTACCTATATGTGACTCCAGACCCACAGCAATGTGGTTGACTCTGAAATGCCCTAGTAAGCCACTCAATTGTATCAAACCACTACAAAGAAGCATTATAAGAATAAAAAAAGACGGACATTCACACAGACTGCAGTGATCCAAGAAGGTGGCTCACCACCAACTAGGGCAACTAGGGATAGGCAATAAATGATGGCCTTGCCAACGCCACCCACATCCCGTGAATAAATAAATAAAATAAAAAGGAATAACTGTGGAAATCATTTGCAGTGGATTGCTAGAAGATTCTACATAATGTAAGCAGAATCCTTTTGAAGTTGAATTTTATGATATTACAAAACTTGTAGAAAGCCAAAGAGAACTCAAATTGAAGAGTTTATGCAAACTGTATGCAAAATATACTGTAGCTTGACAATCCTCAGGTTTTTTAAAATTTCATGTTTAAAACATCTTTCCCCTACCCACCCTGGTCAAAAGACTCCAAGCCATTCATTCACCATTAGTGACTAGAACTCACTTTTGGAGTCCGACCTCTGTTTCTCTAACCTAAATATAGGGTGTCGACATAGACTATTTTATTCTTCCTCTTGCCTTGGTACAAGGCTATTGTGCACCTGGAATGAGATCATATGGTGCCCACCGGTTAACTCCAAGCTTCCTGCAACTGGTGGAACCACAGGACATTGTTTGTCTCGTCAACAATCAGAATGAAATCATCATATAATACTCCCATGCATTTTTAGTTGATTGGGCTACTTATTTTGCTAGCTCAATGTCACTCTGCTGGCCCAAGCAAAATAGAATTTTCAAACAAGCCTATATCCCTGTACTCTCTGTTGCATCAATAATCTGCTTTGATAATTAAGATTTCACTTCCTGAGTGGTAATCCCATTCATAAATTAACAATTCCAAGTGTAATGAAGTTCCTTCTTCATTTACATTTACAGTTGTAGCTTTGTTAACTTATAATCATGCCCTGTAGTTCCACCTGAAGAACTTCACACCAAGTCTGAATGGATTGAACTCCTGATTGTATCATATATATCCTTATAAAACACTTAAGTCTTATCATTATTTATTTAATGACCCACATTGGCCAGAAGGTATTTCATTCATAATTTATTCCAGGTTCACACTATTAGAATATGTGACACTTCTGATAGGAATACATCAGGTAATAAAAATCCACCGTTTCCATTCTTAATGTGTAATGTAGCTTTGTGTGCTGACCAACAGTTCCTTCTTATTTAACAGGGCTATATTCCTGAACTGGGTTGGTATGCTTCTGGTGACAATTACAGCATGTATGTGTGGTTTGATTATGTATGCTGTTTATGAAACCTGTGATCCAATGAAGGCAAACAGAATCAGCAATACAAACCAGGCAAGTAAATACATTCTTTTAAAATCATAACTTTAAGGAGCTTTTGAGGAACTGGATAGCATTGCAGGTTAGCACACTGCCCTTTCACTCTAGCTTCTAGCTTTGAGTCTAGTTCAGTCCAGTAGGATGAAAACTTTTCTCTCTTCTGGCTCTAAATGTCTCGCATTAAATGAGTTTGGGCAGTCTCAACCCAGTTCCTAGTGTGCATGGGTCAACAGCTCACAACCGTCATAATTTAATACTAATAACATAAGACGGTATAATTGGCGGTATAACTCAGAAAAGTCACTGGAATGACTAAGAAATGTAAAATGTCACACTGATGCACTAGAAGATGCTTTCCTGAACTTGGGTTTAAGGCATATTGACTGTAGTACCTCTACTCTGCAGCTGGCTGTGCTTGCTGCTAATGTTAGGAGTCCTGGATGCGAAAGCTATGTTCTCCAGCACTAACATCCCTCATCATAGAAATTTACAGCACAGAAGGAAACCATTCGGCCCATCTTGTGCGTGCCGGCCAACAAAGAGCTATCCAGCCAAATCCCACTTTACAGCTCTTGATCTGTAGCCTTGTAGATTACGGCACTTCAAGTGCATAGCCAAGTACTTTTAAATGTGGTGTGGAGATGCCGGAGTTGGACTGGGGTGGACAAATGTAAGAAGTCACACAACACCAGGTTATAGTCCAACAGCTTTATTTGAAATCACAAGCTTTCGGAGCGCTGCTCCTTCTTCAGGTGAAGTGGAGAAATGCATAAAGACACAGCTTATATAGTCAGAGAATCATGTCAGATGTTTACAGGTAACCTTTCCAACTGCCATTTATCACATCTCGGCAGAGAGATAATCACAGCAGTCAAAGGTGTGAATGGTGTCCAAACAGGTCAGTCAGGGAAACATTACATCAAAGAACAATGAGTTGGGGTCACAAGGGGTCAAATATTGCAGATGCTGGGGTCCGTATGAAAAACAAAAAAAGACAAAAAAAAATTTTTTGGCTGGAAATCACAGCAGGTCCGGCCACATCTGTGTAGAGAGAACAAGCCAATGTCGACTCGAGTCTGGATGACCCTGCATCAGGTGGGGTTACATGTAGCGTGACATGAACCCAAGATCTCGGTTGAGGCCATCCTCATGGGTGCGGAACTTGGCTATCAGTTTCTGCTCGATTTCAAATAAAGCTGTTGGACTATAACCTGGTGTTGTGTGACTTCTTACTTTTAAATGTGATGAGGGTTTCTGCCTCTACCACCCTTTCGAGCAGTGAGTTCCAAACCCCCACCACCATCTGGGTGAAAAATTTCTCCTCAAATCCCCTCCAAACCTCCTACCAATTATTTGGGGAAAAGTTCGGTTGCTTTGCGCCTCCCGTTAATGCCCTAAGAGGGCGCTAACGGGGCACAAAGCAACTAGCGCCCGGGCGCATCGTCGCCAACGCCTCCCGCAAAATTTAGCGGTAACCGTTAGCACCCCACGGCGCTGTGCCGCCATCGCCGTGCACAGCGCCCCGGCCACGATCTTCAGTAGTGCCCCCTGACTTACCGCCGGACACTATGTCCGATGGGGTCAGGGGGGCCTACCTGTGGCTGGGGCGGCGCTATTTAAAGGCGAGGTGCCGGGCGGCCATTTTTGTTGCTGGCCGACTGCCAGCACCTGCCTCTGCTGCCGTCCCTGGCCTCCTGACCTGCCCTCCCGCGGAGTGCCGGCTGCGCTCCATGAGCCCGGCACTTCTCTTGAGTGCCGGGTTCTTTTGCCGGCACTCCGATCGCTGGTGGCCCAGCTGGGTCCCGGGTCGCGCTGCACAAGGCCCCTCCCCTTTAAGAAGGGGAGGAAGGCCCACAATACTGCGGCACGCTGCACCGCGATATTCCCTTGCAGCGCCCCAAGAGGGAGGCGGGGCGCTTCCAGTAGCGCCCCGCTTCCCTCTTGGGGCGCTACCACTCAATTTCGGCCGTGGGGGCGTTAATTTTTCCGAGGCGCTAAAAGTAGCGCCCCGACAAAGTTAGCGCCCCAAAGAGGGCGCGACTCAATTTTTCTCATTGAACCTTCTGCTAAGGGAAATAGGTTCTTCCTATCCACTCTATCTAGGCCCCTCATAATTTTATACACCTCAATTAGGTCTCCCCTCAGCCTCCTCTGTACCGAAAAAAACAACCCCAGTCTATCCAATCTTTCCTCATAGCTAAAATTCCCAGCCCAGGCAACATCCTCGTAAATCTCTCTAGTGCAATCACATCCTTCCTGTAATGTTCCACATCTCCATAAACACAAAAATTAAGCAAAAAAATAAGTTTTTAAAAAAGCAAAGGATACAAATCTTCACTTGTATAGCTAACTCAAAATCATTTTTATATACAGGAAACTTTGTGCTATCCGGCACCAACGGGACCGAGCTGTTGCCGTCCCATCAAAACTGCTGGACAAACCAGCGCTAATGTTGAAACATACGGAGATTTTGAGCTCTGTATCTGGCAACAAACCCTGTTGCTTAGCAACAGCTTCTAAACAGTCGGCCGTACCTTGCAAGCGTCTCTGTAGCGTCTCTGTAGCTTAGCAACAGCTTCAGCGAGACCTTGCAGAGCTTGACTGTTGAGAAAAAAGCAACGAAAAGAAAAAAAACCTAACGAAACAGCTCCTGATTTTTGCCGGTGGCTCGAGCTTGCCGGACACTTAACCTCCAGATAACACACAGTTTCCTGTATATATATTTATACATACACAAATCTTCATTTGTGTAGTAAAAATAAGGTCATTCTAGCTACCTTTTTGTATCTGCATGAAATACTCAAGCACCAAATTGATGAATATTTTCACTGAACATAACTTTAGTCAAGGGATTGTCACCAGGATAGTCCTAGGTTCAATCCCCAATCTGCTTGAGTTAGCTGATCTTGGCCAGGATGTCTCAATTGGCCTCAGTGTACCTGAGTTAGGAAGAGGAAAATCATTTGGGAATTCCCATCTCTAATCACCATCAAGTGATCCCTGCAGACACTGCATATGTGTGGGCATCAAGAGAAGATAGTATTGGGCTCAGTTCTAATGGGCCCATGATTAAACATTCAATATTGATGCTTGCATATGAATAATGGTCACTTGGATAATATATCAGAATGCAAACAGTGCCTGTGGACTCATACCTGAGCCATGAGCCAGTCCCTTTAGGGGAAGCTGGAAAGATTTTTTTTGGATAAATTGGCTTGCACTCTTTTCACCTCTATGTTCCAGTCCTCTGGAACTTACTCCCTAGATTTCACTACCTTGTCACATCCCTTCCTGGTTTCAAAAACCTTATCAAACCTTTTTCTTTGCCCACACATATCCTCCTCTCAGCACCCACTGTTTTGCCCTCAATGTAAAGTGCTTTGAGTCATATTCCTGTATGTAAAGAGCACTACAGAAATACAAATCATTGTCATATCTTGTGCCATCACATTGACTGTTGCATTGGAGGAATGAGTGAATTTTATTTGGATCCTTGAATTGTGTGGCCTTTAAATCTAAACCTGTAACACCAGCTGTGAGTTTCCCTTATCTTTGAGTACTGGTGGAGCTTGCTTGAGCTCATGAAGAGTCATCAAAGGGATGGGATCATACCTTAGATTTTTCTATTTTTGTGGTACTTTCACCTCTGAGATAGAAGGTCATAGATCCAAGTCCCACTCCAGCACTAAAGCACATAATCTAGGTATAGTACTGGGGGGACATTTGTTTAATGTTGTTCTCTGGATCTGAGTAACACTAGCAAGGCTGCATTTTATTGCTCTGCCCTAAGTAAATGTTTTGCAACTGAATTTCTTGCTAGGCCACTTCAGAGGGAATTAGTGTGGGACTGGAGTTATGTATAGTACAGACAGACATAAATGGACCCTTTGGCCTAGAAATTCAGGGCGCCAAGTTCGCCTGGGTGCCGGAATTACCGCTCCGGACGGAGCCGCTTGCACCATCCCGATATTCAGTTTCAGCGCCTCAAACGGAAGCGAGGCGCTGCTCGAGGCGCCCCGTGTCCCTCTTGGGGCGCTGCAACTGAATATCGCAGCGCAACATGCCGCAGCGCCACACACTGCAGCATGGCGCGCTGCGGTACTGCAGGCCTTCCTCCCCTTCTTAAAGGGGAGGGGCCTGCTGTAGCGCGATCGGAGATCGCGAATGCCGGCAAAAGAGCCCGGCACCGAGGAGAAGTGCCGGGCTCTTGGGACACAGCCGGCACTACCTGGGGGGGGGGTGCTCAGGAGGCCAGGGACGGCAGCGCAGAGAGGTGCTGGCAGGCGGTCAACAACAAAAATGGCCGCCCCGCACCTCCTTTAATTTGCGCCTCTACTGCTGCAGGTAGGCCCCCCTGAACCGGTTGCAAATTGCGACCGGCGCTACAGCGGGGGGCGCGACCAAATATCGCGTTCGGGGCGGTAGTGGGGCGCTGCGCACACCGATGACGTCATCAATGGCGGCGCAGCGCTACAGGCTAACACCGCCATTAGCGCCCACCTGAATTTCGCGGGAGGCGTGGCCAGTGGCGCTAAAGCCACTAAGTGCCCTCTTTGGGCGCTAATTGGTGGCGCAGCCCACTGAATTTCTAGGCCTTTAGGTTTTTATGATAATGCAGCTGCTTTCATGGTCATTTTTTTTTCTATTACCAACCAATGGATTACCAGATTTATTAGGGGTTTGCCATTTCTTCCCAGGAGCATCAGCAATCAACCCTAATGTACTCTGACTGAAACCCACATCAAAATACAGTTTAAATCTTAAAAATATATATATATTTAAAAATATGATTCTTGAGGGGATTGCCAGCATTGGGATTTGGTACACTGCACTTTAATCCCTGGGCTATGGATTTTAATCCAATCCTGAGTGAAAGCGTGAAAACCTCTATATGCTAGCTGTAAGGATTGTATGTTAAATGAACTTTTAAGGTCTTGGCAGAATTAATCCAGTTCCTAGTGGGTTCGAACCTCAAGCTCTAAAGTGAAGCCAAATCCAACCTCATCCTATTAAAACTGCCCCTCTATTTCCCAGTCTATTGTTATTCTGAGCAACCACCACCTTCTCAGATGACACAAAGCTGGGTGGGCGTGTGTGCTGTGAGGAGGATGCCGAGAAACTCCAGGATGATTTGGACAGGTTGGGTGATTGGGCAGAAGCATGGCAGATGCAATATAACGTGGATAAATGTGAGGTTATCCACTTTGGTGGCAAAAACAGGAAGGCAGATTATCTGAATGGCAATAGTTTGGGCAAAGGGGAAGTGCAACAAGACCTGGGTGTCCTTGTGCACCAGTCGCTGAAGGTAAGCATGCAGGTGCAGCAGGCGGTTAAGAAGGCAAATGGTATGTTGGCCTTCGTAGCGAGAGGCTTTGAGTACAGGAACACGGATGTCTTGCTGCAGTTGTACAGGGCCTTGGTGAGACCACATCTTGAGTATTGTGTGCAGTTTTGGTCGCCTTATCTGAGGAAGGATGTTCTTGCCATGGAAGGAGTTCAGCGAAGATTCACCAGGCTGATACCTAGGATGGCAGGTATGACGTATGAGGAGAGATTGGGTCGATTGGGCTTGTACTCGCTGGAGTTTAGAAGATTGAGAGGGGATCTCATTGAAACTTATAAAATTCTGACAGGACTGGACAGACTAGATGCAGGAAGGATGTTCCCGATGGTCGGGGAGTCCAGAACCAGGGGTCACAGTCTAAGGATAAAAGGTAAGCCATTTAGGACAGAGATGAGGAGGAATTTCTTCACCCAAAGAATGGTGAACCTGTGGAATTCTCTACCACAGAAGGCAGTAGAGGCCAATTCATTAAATATATTCAAGAAGGAGTTGGATATATTTCTTAAGGCTAAAGGGATCAAGGAGTATGGGGAGAAAACAGGGACAGGGTACTGAATTTGGATGATCAGCCATGATCACATTGAATGGCGGAGCAGGCTCGAGGGGCCGAATGGCCTACTCCTGCTCCTATCTTCTATGTTTCTATGTTTCTCAAGGGCACTTAGGGATGGGCAATAAATGCTGGCCTTGCCAGCGACGCCCACATCCCAGGAACGAACAAAAAAAACCTCTGTGTCTAGTGTGGAAATCTTTGTGAACAGGTCCGGCAGACTAACCTAAAGTAAATCAATTTTGTTTGAGATAATTGAATATTTTTAGCAATCTTCTCAACTGGGGACCAATTCATTTTAATTCTGCTATAAACAATTCAGTGGTATTTGTTAAAGTGATACTGTGCATCAGTGAGGGGGTTTGATCCATTTATTTGAGGTTAAGGTTACTGATTTGAAGAAATTGATGTTTCAATCGGCTGAGAAGTTGCCGCTGTAGTGTGTTTGCATTAAATATAGAGAAAATGTAAATGAGACGACGTGGGGAACGGATGAAGCTCTGCAAGTTGCTTAAATATCTTTTTTAAGTGATCATATTTGATGTTGTATTTATTTTTGTTGATCCAATTTGTGAGCACTGACAAATTCCAGGAACTACTGAACTTGGCAGTGCAGATGTCAAGAATTAGTTCCTTATCAATTCTTTTTATTTTCAAATCTTTCTGAAGCTGACACCATTACTAGCTTTGGATCTGTTATCCCATATACCTGGAGCTTCGGGACTTTTTATCGCTAGTGCATTTAGTGGCACGCTGAGGTATGTAATATGTTACTCTAGATATTAGAATCCACAATATGTTTGATAGAATAATAATTCAATAAAATATAAATTCTTACAAAATGTACTTATTGTAATTTTGAAATTATACAAAATAGCTGTATGTTTGTGCGTGGGGGAGGCAGAGAGAAATAGTGGGCTATTTATGTTGTACCATAAGTGATGAGCTGCTGAATTGCACATGGTGAGTTCCTAACGTTAGGAAGATAAAAAAATCAGTGAGTCAGTCCATAGCAATTGGAAAATGCCAATAGTAGGGGCATAGGAGTAAATGTGATGAGGGTTTCTCCCAACGGCTCCAGAGAATGGGGTGGGCAGTGGGGGTCCTTAAAGGAAATTGAGAAAATGTAAAAGGAGCCAGAGAAATTCTAGAAAATATTATTATAGATTTAGAAACATTAACCACACAGCACTATTACATATGATATTAAGAATAAGCAAAGGCCAGTCAGCCCTTCTAGCTGCCCTACCCTGCTACGTTCCATGTACAAGGCCCTCTCAGAAGAATTGTTGTCTCCACCCTGCCTCTGTATTCTAGTTCTTGCAGAATCAAACAATCCACTCACTTTATTTCCTGAATACCTCGGGCAAATCTGAATTCACTTTACTAATTTCTACTCTATTGCACAAGCTAACTGTTGTAAGTGTGAAAGGGACACAGTAAACTCCAACAGTTGAAACTCTTCAATTTTTTTAAAATGTTGTGGTAAACCTTCCCAGAAGCACGCCTCACAACGAGGAGAGGCCAAAACAGCATATGTATTTACCAATTAGATAAAGAGTGATTGAAATCTAAAAACTGACCCCAAAAAAATCACACTAGCCAATATTGACATGAATATTTGCATTCTGTATTCATACTGTATCTGATTTAATAACTCTTGCTTTATTTTTCTTATCCACAGCACAATCTCTTCGGGCATCAATGCTCTTGCTGCAGTCTTTGTGGAAGATATTATAAAACCAAACTGGAAACCTTGGAAGCATTTGCCTGATAACAAGAAGACACTGATCTCAAAGCTTCTAGGTTACCTTTCAACTTCTGAAACTCCTATAGGACAGAGCTTAAAGTACAGGAAGAGTGATGTTATTATTTACCCTGACATTTGTGTCTGTAGATGCACGTCAAGAGTGGCTTGGTTTGATGATACAGGGGTAACTAAGTTGGGCAGTTTTAAAAAAAAACATGTCCAGAACTGATGGAAACAGTTGTGTGTCTCAGCCAGACCTGTGAAGAACAAAAAGTATAACAATCTTTTTAGACAAGGTTGCAAATCAGAAATGGTTGGGATCCAGCACCATTAGTGATTTGTTAAGATTAGCAATCTTATGTGTAGATATATATCTATTTAATATAAACAAAAATACATGTAGGCTCAAAAATATGTACAGCCTTTCATTATGTATTGGAGGAACTAATTTGGAGGAAGCTGGTGTGCTCTTTTCTATAAACATTCTTTAATTTCTGACTAAAGTCTGCTATATGTGCTTACATAGATTCAGATTTGGGGTGTTAGACTGTATGGTCCAGATTTTCTGATCCAACAGGAATGTCGCCAGATGAGTGGTACAGTGAAGCTTTGCTACCCGCTGTTCCCCTATGTGCTGATCCTAGTGGATATTCTGGTGTCAGTCCCATTTAAGTTTTCATGGCAGGCTCCTGACTGTATTGTGCTGCTTTGGGGTCAGCTGCCTCGGGTGGGCAGGGGTAGAAAAATCGCTGTGTAGCATGGATGGCAGCAACCCCCCGCCCCGCCCAAGGTACAGTCAAAAACGCTTTTTGAGTTATTTTTTTTTAAAAGGCGCTTCATGTCTAATGCACTCAATTGCTCTGTAACCGTTGCTCTAGGCTTGCTAGGGGGATAGAATATAAAAATAGGGAGGTATTGCTTCAGTTGTACAAGGTATTGGGGAGACCGCACCTGGAATACTGCGTACAGTTTTGGTGTCCATACTTAAGAAAAGACATACTTGCTCTCGAGTCAGTACAAAGAAGGTTCACTCGGTTAATCCTGGGGATGAGGGGATGGACATATGAGGAGAGGTTGAGTAGATTGGGACTCTACTCATTGGAGTTCAGAAGAATGAGAGGCGATCTTATTGAAACATATAAGATTGTGAAGGGGTTGGATCGGGTGGATGCGGGGAAGATGTTCCCGATGATGGGTGAAACTAGAACTAGGGGGCATAGTCTTAGAATAAGGGGCTGCTCTTTCAAAACTGAGATGAGGAGGAACTACTTCACTCAGATGGTGGTAGGTCCATGGAATATGCTGCCCCAAAAAGCTGTAGAAGCTACATCATTACATAAATTTAAAACAGAAATAGACAGTTTTCTAGAAGTAAAGGGAATTAAGGGTTACGGGGAGCGGGCAGGAATTTGGACATGAGTCTAGGTTCGGATCGGTCATGGCCCTGTGGGTAGCGGAGCGGGCCCAGGGGTCGTGTAGCCTGATCCTGCTCCTATTTCGTGTGTCTAATTCTGTTAGATTCAGGAGATGGTTCTGTGATAGTGGATTGGCGGTTAGGATCAGATCAGCCATGATCTTATTGAATGGCGGAGCAGGCTCGAGGGGCCGATTGGCCTACTCCTGCTCCTATTTCTTATGTTCTTATGTATGCCCTTTGACTTTTAAACTTCCTGCCCAACTGCCTTGGCCTTGCTGCAGCAGGAAAGAAACAAACAGGGCGATTTTAACCTAATCCGCCCGTCGGGAAACTGGCGGGATCGAGTGTGACGCTGGTTTCACACCCCGGACGATTTTGCTCATCATTTAATTCAACGGAGAATATTGGGCGGGGATAAAACTGGCAATCCTGTGGGTTTCCCGCCCAGCGAGTTCGGTTCCTGACACCCACTTTTACTGAGGTGGTGATGGCAGGGGCTATGTCAGATGGTGCATTCCATTCATTACGCTGTAATTTGACATATTGGATGTGAAAAATCCCGGAGGTGGCAGCCAAATACCCAAAACTTGTTCTGATGGAAACCCACTGCTGAGAGAAAGAAGTTACAAACACCAGCATTTATACTGCTGTTGGAACAAGCAAGCACCCAAATTGCATCTTTCAAACAAGAAATGGATGGCATATGCATAGTAAGAAGTATCCTAAAAGCAGACCCGCATGCCTCAGTGAGTTTATCCAGTGAGTAGCTGAACCTCGCCGAGCAGAAATGCCCCAGATTTGAGCCCTTGTCCTGTGTCACACGAGCTGAATTCACATGGGGCGATTGCAGTGAGAAGAATAAATTGAAGAGAAGAAAAAGTAAATATCCCACAAATGTCTACGAACTTCCATGCTAATTTTGTTCTGTATTATATTTAGCTATGATATTTGGGCTTTCAACAGTGGGTCAGGCAGCGTTAACTTCTCTCCTGAAAGAAAATGTAATGGAGGTAAACACAGGATTAAGTTGAAAATAATTATGTATTATTAATGCATGTAGTTTAATTTATAAAATTTTATTTGACAGCAATATTATTATTCCTGTTGATGTAACAATGTTCCTTTTATATTTCTACTCAGCTAGCCCGAAGTGTTGATGGGTTAATTCTAGGACCCATACTGGGTGTGTTCACTTTAGCAGCTTTGTTTCCAAAAAGCAATAGCAAGGTAAGACCGTAAACTAACAATAAAACCATGTTAGCGACTAGTTTTAAATACCTACCATTTCAGTACTTCAAATTTATGTTTGAAAGAAAAACCACTGGTATACCATTAAATTCACGATGATTTGCAACCAGTCGGCCTAGAAATTCAATGGAACTGCGCCCATTTTTCAGGTGCTAAACAGGCGCCTAAGCCTCCAACATAGCGGCCGGTAAGTTCACTCTCATTTCGAGCCGGACGTCTGCCGCCCGCAATGTTGGTATAGGCAAAAAACCAGGCATCCGGACCCGCACCTGAAGCAGGCATTGGCCCTTGTATATATAAACTAGCAGGGGTCTAATGCCTGTTTGAGGCCCCCTGTACAAATTTAGGTTGTCATGAACCCAGCCCGTTCCACATTCAGGTAAGCATTTCTTTTAAACTTAATTTTTTGGTGGTGGCATGTTGTGGTCCCTTTAAGGACCGTTGGTTAGGCCGCAGTAGACCTGGTTTTCTTATCTTAATACACACCATTTCTCTCTCTGACGCTAGTACAAGGCAACCCATATTCGTGGGTGGAGCCATTGAAGACAACCCAGTACCCACTTGCACGCTGCATATTCCTTGTGGAATGCACTAGTCATTTGCACAGCTATGGCAGGTCTCAGGAAACAGTTAGCAGTTCATCAATGTCTTCATGATTGCTGGCAAAAGAAGCCCTTGATAGAAAAGTGTTTGCAAATTGGAAGGATCACATTAAATCTCAAACCTTTGACAAGTCTTGTAGAACTGACTGTGGACATAGTGGCCACCACTCCATGGTTCCTCTTTCAAGGCCTTGCTGGTGGCGCAGCTGCCTCTGCTGCTGGCTATGGAACTGTGTATCCTCCGTTTTCCTAAGGACAAGGAAAATTCCTAAGGGAATGTCCATGCTAACCACCGGGTGCTGTTGCCTCTCTCAAATAAACGATCTCAAATGGTAGGGAAACAAAACTTAAATTCAAAATAAGCATCCAAAACAAACAACAGGACAACCAAAATGCACTGCAAAGCAAGCAACAAAAGGCCCAAAAACAAGCTCTACTGCATCACTGCTTTAAGAGTTCTTCCAGTGGCTCTGCAGCGACAGGATTCTGCGTTGCTCCAACTTTTAAAGGTGCCGTTAACACACCGATATCACAATTTATTGGAATTCTCGAGGCAGCAAGGAGACATCACAAATTCTTAAAATTAAAGGGACCAATGAAGCTTGCATAATGAAGCAGCACAGGGCTCCTGCGGCCCCGGCACAGGGCTCCTGCGCCCCCTGCGCCCCCGGCACAGGGCTCGTGCGCCCCCGGCACAGGGCTCCTGCGCCCCCGGCACAGGGCTCCTGCGCCCCCGGCACAGGCCTCTGGCACAGGGCTGTTGCAAAACCTGGAACAAACATAAATTTTGGAGGCAGATGTTGCTTTCAGTTTCCCACTCCCTCTGTGCCCTGCTGCAGGCCTGCACTATCATGCACTGAAGCTGAATTTCAACTCCTAAGTTCCTTCCCCTACCTAAATCAAATGGTGCAGTTACTAGCTCCACGGCCCCTTCTCAATAGCTATTGTTCCAATTCCCTTTTTAAAAAAATGTCCAAGACTCCATGCCTACTACCTTTTATAGAAAATAAAAACAGAAAGTGCTGGAAATACTCAGTAGATCAGGCAGCATCTGTGGGGAGAGAAACAGAGTTAGTGTCAGCTGTGGCTCAGTCGGTAGCACCCTCAACTCTGAGTCACGAGGTTGTGGCTTCAAGTCCCATTCCAGAGACTTGAGCGCAAAATTCTAGGCTGACACTCCAGTGTAGTGCTGAGGGAGCGCTGCACTGTCGGAGGTGTCGTCTTTTGGATGAGACATTAAACCGATGCCCCGTCTGCTCTCTCAGGTGGACACAAATGGCACTATATTGAAGAAGAGCAGGGGAGTTCTTCCCAGTGTCCTGGCCAATATTTATCCCTCAATCAACATCACGAAAACAGATTATCTGGTCATTTATCTCATTGCTGTTTTTCTGGGAGCTTGCTGTGCGCAAATTGGCTGCCGCGTTTCCAACATTACAACAGCGACTACACTCCAAAAAGTACTTAATTGGCTGTAAAGCGCTTTGTGACGTCCGGTGGTTGTGAAAGGCGCTATATAAATGCAAGTCTTTCTTGCTTTCTTTTAACATTTCAGGTCGATGACCTTTCATGACGAAAGATCATCGACCTGAATTGTTAACTCTGTTTCTCTCTCCACAGATATTGCCTGACCTGCTGAGTGTTTCCAGCATTTTCTGTTTTTATTTCAGATTTCCAGCATCCGCAGTATTTTGCTTTTGTACCTTTTATATGAATCTGGTCCACTTACCACTATCCTGTGGGGAAATAAATTTTTCCCAATCTCTAACTTTGCTTGAGGCTTGTGAATGTTTAACTTGTATATTCTAATCCTATACTTATTGCCCAAGTTAAATAGTTTGCTAATTTCAACCATATCTGTTACTTTATTACATAACAAGTGACTACATTTCAAAAGTAATTAATTGGCTGTGAAGAACTTTGGAATGTCCTGAGGATGTGAAAGGTGCTAAATAAATGCAAGTTTATTCTTTCTTTTGTTTGTTCATTCTTTCATTGTTTTTAAGATCTGTAGCATGTTTCCCTTCAGTTTTCTTTTCTCAAGTGAAAGTAAGTTTACATGCTTGAGCCTTCCTTCATAATTTGGTCCCCTAAAGCCTCAAATCATCCCGGGTTAACCTTCCATCGACCCTTTATTAAATATTGGGAAGACCGAAGCCATTGTTTTCGGTCCCCGCCACAATCTCCGTTCCCTAGCCACTGACTCCATCCCTCTCCCTAACATCTGTCTGAGGCTGAACCACTCTGTTCGCAACCTTGACCCTGAAATGAGCTTCCGACCACATATCCGCAGTATAACTAAGACCGCCTATTTCCACCTCCATAACATCGCCTGTCTCCGTCCTTGCCTCAGCTCATCTGCTGCTGAATCCCTCATCCATGTCTTTGTTACCTCTAGACTTGACTATTCCATCGCACTCCTGGCTGGCCTCCCACATTCTACCCTACATAAACTTGAGGTGATCCAAAACTCGGCTGCCCGTGTCCTAATTTGCACCAAGTCCCTATCACCCCTGCGCTGACCTACATTGGCTCCCGGTTAAGCAATGCTTCGATTTAAAAATTCTCATCCTTGTTTTCAAATCCCTCCATGGCCTCGCCCCTCCCTATCTCTGTAATCTCCTTAGCTCCACAACCCTCTGAGATATCTGCGCTCCTCTAATTCTGCCCTCTTGAGCATCCCTGATTATAATCGCTCAACCATTGGTGGCCGTGCCTTCTGTTGCCGGGGCCCTAAGCTCTGGAATTTCCTCCCTAAACCTCTCCGCCCCTCTACCTCTCCTTCCTCCTTTAAGACGCTCCTTAAAACCTACCTCTTTGTCCAAGCTTTTGCCCTAATTTCTCTTTATGTGGCTTAGTGTCAAAACTTTTGTCTTATAACCCTCCTGTGAAGCGCCTTGGGATGTTTTACTATGTTAAAGGCGCTATATAAATACACTTCTTGTTGTTGTTTAGTTAAAGGTACGGTGATCAACACTGCATGCCATACTCCAGAACTGGCTTCACTACTGATCTGTATAATATTAGTTTAACCTGTCAAACTTTGTGTTGCATTTGAAGTCCGATTTCCTCCAGACATACTCCAGTGTCGCACTGGTTTATTAATAATTGTTTCATACTGACCAGATCCTTTCAGTGTACGATCAATGATCAATCCCAAAACATTTAGATGGGGCCTGACCGTGAAAATGGTTCTGGCCACTCGCTGGAACCATTGGACATGAGTAGCACACTCCCCGTCTTCACACTGAGAACACCCTCCATCGTGTTGTGTGGCACTACCACCATGCTAAATGGGATAGATTCAGAACAGATTTAGCAGCTCAAAGCTGGGCATCCATGAGGTGCTGTGGGCCATCAGCAGCAGCAGAATTGTATTCCACCACACCATAACCTCATGGCCTGGCATATCTCTCACTCTACCATTACCACCAAGCCAGGGGACCAACCCTGGTTCAACAACGAGTGTGGAAGAGCATGCCAGGAGCAGCACCAGGCGTACCTAAAAATGAGGTGCCAACCTGGGAAAGCTGCAACACAGGACTACATGCATGCTAAAAAGCGGAAACAGCATGCTATAGACAGGGCTAAGCGATCTCACAATCAACGGATCAGATCAAGGCTCTGCAGTCCTGCCACATCCAGTCGTGAATGGTGGTGGACCATTAAACAACTAACAGGAGGAGGAGGCTCCAAGAATATCCCCATCCTCAATGATGGTGGAGCCCAGCACGTGAGTGCAAAAGACAAGGCTGAAGCATTTGCAACCAACTTCAGCCAGAAGTGCCGAGTGGATGATCCATATCGGCCTACTCCCGAGGTCCCCACCAGCACAGAAGCCAGTCTTCAGCCAATTCGATTCACTCCATGTGATATCAAGAAATGGCTGAGCGCACTGGATACAGCAAAGGCTATGGGCCCCGACAACATCCCGGCTATCGTGCTGAAGACTACTGCTCCAGAACTAGCCGTGCCTCTAGCCAAGCTGTTCCAGTACAGCTACAACACTGGCATCTATCCGACAATGTGGAAAACTGCCCAGGTATGCCCTGTCCACAAAAAGCAGGACAAATTCAACCCGGCCAATTGCCGCCCCATCAGTCTACTCTCAATCATCAGCAAAGTGATGGAAGGTGTCATCGACAGTGCTATCAAGCGGCACTTACTCACCAATAACCTGCTCACTGATGCCTAGTTTGGGTTCCACCAAGACCACTCGGCTCCCGACCACATTACAGCCTTGGTCCAAACATGGACAAAGGAGCTGAATTCCAGAGGTGAGGTGAGAGTGATTGCCCTTGACATCAAGGCAGCATTTGACCAAGCCTGGCATTAAGGAGCCCTAGTAAAACTAAAGTCAATAGGAATCAGGGGGGAAACGCTCCACTGGCTGGAGTCATACCTAGCACAAAGGTTAAAGGTCAATCATCACAGCCCTAGGACATTGCTGCAGGAGTTCCTCAGGGCAGTGTCCAAGCCCCAACCATCTTCAGCTGCTTCATCAATGATCTTCCCTCTAACATAAGGTCAGAAATGGGGATGTTTGCTGGTGACTGCACAGTGTTCAGCGCCATTCGCAGCTCCACAGATAATGAAGCAGTCCATGCCCGCATGGAACAAGACCTGGACGACGTTCAGGCTTGGGCTGATAAGTGGCAGGTAACATTCGCGCCACAGATGTGCCAGGCAATGACTATCTCCAACAAGCGAGAGTCTAACCACCTCCCCTTGACATTCAATGGCATTACCATCACCGAATCCCCCACTATCAACATCCTGGGGGTCACCATTAACCAGAAACTTAACTGGACCAGCCACATAAATACTGTGGCAACAAGAGCAGGTCAGAGGCTAGGTATTCTGCGGCGAGTGTCTCACCTCCTGACTCTACAAGGCACAATTAAGGAGTGTGATGGAATACTCTCCACTTGCCTGGATGAGTGCAGCTCCAACAACACGCAAGAAGCTCGACACCATCCAGGACAAAGCAGCCCGCTTGATTGGCACCCCGTCCACCACCTTAAACATTCACTCCCTCCATCACCGGCGTACCGTGGCTGCAGTGTGTACCATCTACAAGATGCATTGCAGCAACTCGCCAAGGCTTCTTTGGCAGCACCTCCCAAACCCGCGACCTCTTCCTCCTAGAAGGACAAGGGCAGCAGGCGCATGGGAACACCACCACCTCCAAGTTCCCCTCCAAGTCACACACCATCCTGACTTAGAAGTATATCGCCGATCCTTCATCGTCGCTGGGTCAAAATCCTGGAACTCCCTACCTAACAGCATTGTGGGGGTACCATCACCACACGGACTGCAGCGGTTCAAGAAGGCAGTTCACCACCACCTTCTCAAGGGCAACTAGGGATGGGCAATAAATGCTGGCCTTGCCAGCGATGCGCACATCCCATAAACAAATTTTTTAAAAACCCAGCCCACCACCTGCGCAACGTGCTCTCCAGTTGAAAATAGCCAAATCAGTCTCATGACCTGCCCACATAGCTTCACATCGTCAACAGAATTAATATTCTAACTATACTATTGTATTTAATTAATCAGTGTTAAAATTAATGAATGTAGAATGTACATTTGCCTTTAACTTACCTGTCTGTGTGCCAGAGTTAAGTGAGTTTAGTTAAATCTTGGGTGACCGCTTTGCGGAACACCTCCGTTCAGTCCGTAAGGGTGACCTTGAGCTTCCGGTCGCCTGTCTTTTCAATTCACCGCTCCATTCCCACTCCGACCTCACCGTCCTCGGCCTCTTGCATTGTTCCACGGAAGCTCAGCGTAAGCTCGAGGAACAGCACCTCATCTTCCGATTAGGCACTTTACAGCCTTCCGGACTCAATATCGAGTTCAACAATTTCAGATCATAACCTCGGCCCCTATCATATTTTTATATATTTTTTATCCACACTTTTGGTTTGTGCCTTTTCCTTTTTTTTTCCTCTCCCACATGGCAGCTGTCTCTCATTCTGCCAGCGCATTTCACACTTCATCTAGAGCCGTCCTTTGTCTCTTTACCTGTCCTATTACCATCTCATCTCGCCTTGAATATCTCTTAATGTCTCTTCACCTCACACAGACCTTCCCTTTTGTTCTTTCACCCCCTCCCCCATTTCCCAGACCCCAAACTTGCTTTTTCATCCGTTTCATATCCAGCTTTTTTCTCAATTCTGACGAAGGGTCTTCGACCTGAAACGTTTCTCTCTCCATGGATGTTGCCTGGCCTGCTGAGTTTTTCCAGCGTTTTCTGTTGTTATTTCGGATTTCCAGCATCCGCAGTATTTTGCTATCGTATTAGTTAAATCTTGCCTCTGTTATATAACTTTGGTTTCTGCCAATAGGCAATTTTAACTTTGCACACAACAGGTGAGGAGTGGTGGGTGAAGTGCACCTGCAGGCTGCCCGTTGTTACCCCCATGAGGCCCAAACCATTATGAGATACAAGCTTCATCTACATGCAGCCAGTGAGCTGCAGGCACCCCACTGCTGCTTGCTGGCTGTGGGAGGATGGGAAATCACTGGCTTAGCAGAGCCGGTGGGGGGCTGGCAAAGGTAAGTTGGGGAAGGAGGTAGGGGGTCCTCACAATGGCTAATAGCAGACAGGACTTTTTTCCATCAACTTTCTCTGCTAATTTTCTCTCCTCCCCTCTCTTACAGGCATTGATCCTTGCTTGAGTATGGTTTCACAGGTGTGGGTCATATCCTGGTAACTCAGCTGTGTGGCCTTCATTGATGTGTGAAACTTCACAATGACTGACACAGTCTAATTGCTCATGGGAGGAAGGATACATTACAGCCAAGCCTGATCATGTTCATCCTGATGTGCGTGCGTGAACAATCAGCAGGGATTGCTGGATAGTGTTCTAAAGCACAAATTCTGGCTAATTATCCCTCCCTGACCCAGGGCATTGAGGCACTCCCACTGCTACCTTGGCTTTTGAAGAAATCTTGAAATAAAATCTCTCCTCAGTTAAATTGTTAAAAGCCTTTGGTGCAACTATAAAGATTTTGAAGTAGAAATTCCATGGGCTTTTTCCTGATCTCCCACCACAACTTCGGCAGAAGATTGGTGGAAAGCTCGGCGAAACGGAGTAAATGCTTCTCCGGGGTTTCTGCCAAAGTTATGGCATGAGATTGGGAGAAGCCCCGAAAACATTCCAGCCATTTGTGTCCGATGAATGCACATCTATTACCAGTGAACAACCAAAACAATATTAACTAAAGCTGACCACTGCAACCAAAAAAGGTAGAGTAATTAGTTTATCTGTACTTCTATATAATGTCCTGAAAATAGCCTTTTCTTTATTTCATTTCTCCCAGGGAGCGTTTGTGGGTATGTTTGTTAGTTTTGGCCTTTCCATGTTTTTGGGAATCGGTGCTCAAATGCACACACCTGCTGCTAAATTTATAAGGAAACTCAAGACATCAACAGAAAGCTGTCATCTACTGAATGCCACCACCTCAAGCCCCATGAATATAACGGCATTAGTCACAACTGTGGTAGCATCTCCAACACCAGACAAAACGTAAGTCAGTCAGTCAACACGGAATCGGGATTTTTTTTTAGTATTTGTTTGTTAAAAGTGTGAATATACCATAAGATGCAGCACAGTTCTGCAGTTTGTACAGACAGCAAAATCAGTGTTGAGAATAATACATTCCAGCCTCAGGAGTGGGAACTCCCAGCACTACCACATCTTTGTTGGTTTTCTGGGAGTTCTGCCAGGGGATGTATATAATTCTTAAGGGGCTTGACAGTGTAGATCATGAGAGGCTGTTTCCCCCGGCTGGAGAGTCTAGAACAGTGGTGGGCAAAATTTGGCCCGGGGCCATATCCGGCCCGCCAATTGATTCTATCCGGCTCGCACAGCTGTTCCCAATGTAATACCTAAACCTTGCAATTTAAAAAAAAAATACGCCGATTTGTGCTTGCGCGAAAACATATACATGCGCGAATCGTGTATATTTTCCGCGCATGAGCAAATCGTAATTTTTTCCCCCAAAACAATTCTAAGATTTAAGCGTTTCTAGATTCAGGAGGTAAGTCAAGCATCTCATCTCTGCAAAATAGTCTGATTCAGGCAGTTCTCACGGGCCAGGTGTAACCTTGAATTAGTTACTAATAGCATTCCTGCTACTATGCGTCTAAGAACTCATTTACTACTATTGAAGATATGCCAGAGAAAATTAGCAGGGTACACAGGCAAAGCTGTGGCCTAGATTGAGGCCGAGTAGCCAATTAGAGATCCAGTGTTAGAGCTGGCATGAAGTCCGAGAGCATTTGGTTGGTTAGGGAAGTGGATTCTAGGAGAAACAGCTTTGGGTGAGGAAACCATCTTTACAGGAGGCCCAGTTACAAATATTGTTTTGATAGTCCATTACCATCATTGTAAAGAAGGCCGGGACTGCACTCTCCTGGTTTCATTCTTATCTATCTAATCGTAGCCAGAGAATCACCTGCAATGGCTTCTCTTCCCACTCCCGCATCGTTACCACTGGTGTCCCCCAAAGATCTATACTTGACCCCCTCCTATTTCTCACCTGCATGCTGCCCCTTGGCTACATCATCCGAAAACACAGCATCAGTTTCCACATGTACGCTGACGACACCCAGCTCTACCTCACCACCACTTCTCTCAACCCCCTCCACGGTCTCTAAATTGTCAGACTGCTTGTCTGACATCCAGTACTGGATGAGCAGAAATTTTCTCCAATTAAAATATCGGGAAGTCCGAAGTCATTGTTTTCGGTCCCCACCACAAACTCAGTTCCCTAGCCAACTCCATCCCTCTCCATAGCATTTGTCTGAGGCTGAATCAGACTGTTCGCAAACTTGGTGTCATATTTGACCCCAAAATTAGCTTCCGATCACATATCCGCGGCATAACTAAGACTGCCTATTTCCACCTCCGTAACATCGGCCGTCTCCGACCTTGCCTCAGCTCATCCGCTGCTGAAACCCTCATCCATGCCTTTGTTACCTCTAGACTTGACTATTCCAACGCACTCCTGGCTGGCCTCCTACATTCTACCCTACGTAAACTTGAGGTCATCCAAAACTCAGCTGCCCGTGTCCTAACTCGCACCAAGTCCCGCTTGCCCAAAACCCCTGTGCTCGCTGACCTACATTGGCTCCTGGGGGTTGAAGGGCTGGAGACCATGAAGGATTAAAACAGAGCGATGAGAATTTTAAATTGAGGCGTTGGGGGACCAGCAGCTAATGTAGGTCAGCGAGGATGGGTGATATGTACATAGGATTCGGCTTGGAATAGCAGCCTTTTGGAATCAAAAACACAATTTCTAAATCTGCGAATGACACCAAATTGGGGGGGGAATAGTCAATACTGAGGAGGGCTGCGACAAATTGCAAGAAGATATTAATAAACTTGCAGAATGGACACATAATTGGCAAATTAATTTCAACACAGATAAATGTGAGGTCCTACATTTTGATAAGAAAAATAAGAAGGTCACTTATTACTTGGAAAATAAGAATATAAGTGAGCAAAGGGAGCTCGGAGTTCAAATGCACAAATCACTAAAAAGTAGCGATGCAGGTTAATAAGGTCATTTAAAAAAGCAAACCAAGCACTGGGGTTTATTTCCAGAGGGATAAAATTGAAAAGTAGTGAAGTTATGCTAAACTTGTATCGAACCTTCGTCAGACCACATTTGGAGTACTGCACACAATTCTGGTTACCATATTATAAAAAGGATGTCGAGGCACTGGAGAGGATGTAAAAAAGATTTACAAGGATGATACCAGAAATGTGAGGTTATACCTATCAGGAAAGGATGAACAGGCTGGGTCTCTTTTCTCTTGAAAAGAGAAAGCTGAGGGGTGACCGAATAGAGGTCTTTAAAATTATAAAAGGTTTTGATAGAGTGGATACAGAGAGAATGTTTCCACTTGTGGGGAAGAGCATAACTAGAGGCCATCAATATAAGATAGTCACCAAGAAATCAAATAGGGAATTCAGAAGAAACTTCTTTACCCAGAGAGTGGTGAGAATGCAGAACTCACTACCACAGGGAGTGGTTGAAGCGAATAGTATAGATGCATTTAAGGGGAGGTTAGATAGGTATGTGAGGCAGAAGGGAATAGAAAGTTATGCTGATAGTTAGATGAGGAAAGACGGGAGGAGGCTCGAGTGGAGCATAAACACTGGCATGGACTGGTTGGACCGAATGGCCTGTTTCTGTGCCGTATATCTTATGTAATATGTAATCCCCCCATGGCCGCTCATCTCATCTCTGTAATCTCCTCCAGCCCCACAACCCCCGAAGATATCTGCGCTCCTCTAATTCTGCCCTTTTGAGCATCTCTGATTCTAATCGCTCAACCATTGGTGGCCGTGCCTTCTGTTGCCAAGGCCCTAAGCTCTGGAATTCCCTCCCTAAACCTCTCCGCCCCTCTACCTCTTTCCTCCTTTAAGACGCTCCTTAAAACCTACCTCTTTGTCCAAGCTTTTGGTCATCTGCCCTAATTTCTCCTTGTATAGCTCAGTGTCAAATTTTTTGTCTTATAATACTCCTGTGAAGCGCCTTGGGACATTTTACTACATTAAAGGTGCTATATAAATACATATTGTTGTTGTTGTAAAGAGTGAGAATAGTTTAAAATGCTGGCCTGATTGAGTATGCCCACAGGTGCAGAAAACTATTTCAGGAGTCAAAGGACGTCTCTATTCACAAAAAATCTACAGCAATAAATCAATGATATTCAATTAACACATGGGTGCCTAATTTTAGTCTTTTTGTGCCCGGTTTTTCGGCAGGCATGAGGCAGTAGTGAGACCAAAATCTCAATGGTAAACTTACCGCCATCTTCCTGTCCGCTGTTAGAGAGGGCCCTGAAATAGGTGGCCAAGGCTGCTGCCAGAAACGGACTGGGGCCTCATTATGCTACACAGCGGGGTCCTGTGATGTCAGTAGGACCTCAACTTCATTAGTAAGATACAACAAGGAAAGATTTATTGGAGGCTGTAAATCAGTGCATGTTAAAATTAGGAGTGGAGTGGAAAAAACTGGCGAGTGTGACCACCAATGGAAGCCCAGATCTGACAGGAAAATATGTTGGATCATGAACCTGTATCCTGTCCATTAGCATGTTAATGAGTGTTGTTATTTTTATTTAGTGTGGAAACGACACGAAGGATTTTTTATACAGTAAATGCCATAACAAATTTTAATGGTAGCAGTTGTTAACACAATTAATTTTATGTGTGCGGTTCTCAACAGCTCACCAAAACTTGTTAAGTGGCCCTCCAGCCCAAATAATTGCCCACCCCTGGTCTAGAACAGGCTGACGGACATGATTAAGAGGGAGTGAGGGGGATCAGGGGACAAAGGTGATCAGGGTGGGGGTGGGAGCCCGAGGTAAGGGAGGCCTACCTCCAAGTTCCCCTCCAAGTCACAAACCATCCTGACTTGGAAGTATATCGCCATTCCTTCATCGTCGCTGGGTCAAAATCCTGGAACTCCCTCCCTAACAGCACTGTGGGTGTACCCTCACCGCATGGACTGCAGCGGTTCAAGAAGGCAGCTCACCACCACCTTCTCAAGGGCAACTAGGGATGGGCAATAAATGCTGGCCTTGCCAGCAACGCCCACATCCCATGAATGAATTTTTTAAAAGGCCCACGGCTTCTTTGTGAGGCCCAGAGAAGCAGTCCTGCCCCTCCTGGCCCACAAGGTCGCTTAAAAAAATTACACTTACCTGTCTGGGGCTCTTCTGGCCCACAATCCACCTCCTGGCAGGTTAGGCCTAAAGGGGAAGACGTCACTGCTCTCCCGCTCAGGCATCGGACTAAAATAATAGATTGGATCCCAATGATGTCATTGGGCCTCGATCTGCATATTTAAAGAGGACTCCACCAACTTGCGACGGGTGTCCTGCTCGCATGCTCAGAGAGCAGGCTAACCGAGACATGGCAGGAAGCATAAGAACACAAGAAATAGGAGTAGGAGTAGGCCATTTGGCCCTTTGCGCCTGCTCCGCCATTCAATGAGATCATAGCTGATCTGCCTCAACTCCATTCACCGGCCCTATCGCCATATCCCTTGATGCCCTTACTAGTCAGAAATCTATCAACTTCTGTTTTAAATATACCCAATGACTGAACCTCCACAACCCTCTGGGATAGAGAATTCCAAAGATTCACCACTCTCTGTGTGAAGAAATTTCTTCTCATCTCAGTCCTGAATGGCCGACCCTTTATCTTGAGGCTGTGGCCCCTGGTTCTAGACTCCCCAGCCAAGGGAAACATTCTCCCAGCATCCACCCTATCAAGCCCTGTAATAAATTTGTATGTTTCAATAAGATCCCCTCTCATTCTTCTGAATTCAAGAGAATACAGGCCTAGTTTACTCAATCTCTTCTCATATGACAGTCCCACCATCCCAGGAATCAATCTCGTGAACCTTCGTTGCACTCCCTCTATGGCAAGTATATCCTTCCTTAGGTAAGGAGACCAAAATTGGACACAGTACTCCAGGTGTGGTCTCACCAAGGCCCTATATAATTGGAGTAAGACTTCTTTACTCCTGTACTCAAATCTTCTTGTAATGAAGGCTAGCATACCATTTGCCTTCCTAATGGCTTGCTGCACCTGCACATTCACTTTCAGTGACTCATGTACAAGGACACCCAGGTCCCTTTGAGCACCTGCATTCTCCAATTTTTTACCATTTAGGAAATACTCTGACTTTCTGTTTTTTCTACCAAAGTGGATAACTTCACATTTATCCACATTATTTTCCATCTGCCATGTTCTCACCCACTCACTGAGCCTGTTGAGATCCCCTTGAAGCCTCTTCACAACTGACACTGCCACCTAGCTTTGTGCCACCTAGCTTTGTACCATCAGCAAATTTGGAAATGTTACATTTAGTCCCCTCATCCAAATCATTGATATAGATTGTGAATAGCCCAAGCACCAATTCTTGCGGTACCCCACTAGTCACAGCCTGCCATCCTGAAAAAGACCCGTTTATCCCTACTCTTTATTTTCTGTCTGTTAACCAATTCTCAATCCATGCTAGTATATTACCCCCATTCCATGTGCCCTAATTTTGTTCACCAACCTCTTGTGTGGGACCTTATCGAAGGCCTTCTGAAAATCCAAATACACCACATCTACCGGTTCCCCTTTGTCTACTCCACTAGTTACATCCTCAAAGAACTCCAATAGGTTTGTTAAACAGGATTTCCCTTTCATAAATCTATGTTGACTCTGCCCAATCTTATTATTAGTTTCTAAGTGCCCAGTTATTGCATCCTTTATAATAGATTCCAGCATTTTCCCAACTACTGATGTGAGGCTAACAGATCTGTAGTTCCCCGTTTTCTCTCTCCCTCCTTTCTTAAATAGCGGGGTTACATTTGCTATCCTCCAATCTGCAGAAACTGTTCCAGAATCTATAGAATTTGGAAGATGACAACCAATGCGTCCACTATCCCAATGGCCACCTCTTTCAAAACCCTAGGCTGTAGGTCATCCGGTCCTTGGATTTATCGACTTTTAGTCCCATTAATTTTGCTAGTACTGTTGTTTTACTAATAATAATTTCTTTAGGTTCCTCATTATCGCCACACCCTTGGTTTTATTGTATTTCTGGGAGATTTTTTGTGTCTTCCTCCGTGAAGAAACAAAGTATTTATTTAATTTCTCTGCCATTTCCTCATTCCCCATTATAAATTCTTCCGTCTCTGACTGTAAAGGACCTACATTTACCTTCGCCAGTCTTTTCCTTTTCACATATCTATAGAAGCTTTTACAATCCATTTTTATATTTTTCGCTAGTTTGTGCTCATATTCCATTTTCCCTTCCTTTATCAATTTCTTGGTCCCCCTTTGCTGATTTCTAAAAAGATTCCAATCCTCAGGCTGACCGCTTTTTCTGGCAACTTTATAAGCTTCCTCCTTTGACTTAATATTAGCTTTAATTTCTTTTGTTAGCCATGGTTGGATCACTTTTCCTTTTGGCTTTTTATGCCCTAGAAGAATATATGTTTGTTGCAAATTATGCATTATTTCCTTGAGCATTATTTTCTTGAATGTTAGCCATTGTATATCCACCTTCATACCCTTTAGTGTAGTCTCCCAATCTACCATGGCCAACTTGTCCCTCATACGCTCTGTTTAGATTGAAGACCTTAGTTTCAGATTGGACTACATCACTCTCAAACTTTAATGTAAAATTCAAGCCAGCTGGATCGGAGGGGGTAAGTCATTCCCCTCATTTTAAGTGGCCCCCACCCTCGACATGGTTTCCGCCAAGTTTGGGGGGGGGGGGGAAGGGGAGTTAAAATCCTCAGAACTTTGTTTTTGTAATAACTTAATAAACCAAATATACAATATAGAATGTCTATTATCAGTAACTTTTTAAATATATTTTAGGGCCAGCATAATGGAAAATATCTGCTCCTTATCCTATGGATACTACACACCATTTGGTTGCCTGACTACAGTTATAATAGGTTTGCTAGTCAGTATGGTTACTGGTAAGTAAAGTAAAATGATAATATAATTTACAGTAGAAGCTGGGGTGTTAGTCTTGTTGGTTGGTGTTAGTTGGGCGTTAGTCTTGGTCAATGCATTTATTATTCACGTGACTCTTCTGTTTTATAAAGTGCATCCACTTTGTACACCGCATTTAAAGACCCTTACTGCACAGTTCACAGTTTTGACAGTTCATTCTCTAAGAGGCTGGTGTACAGGTAAGAAGCCATTTAGTGCAGTGGAGATTGTGAGATAGTTTAACCTGTTGACCTATACTAAGTGAAACTCAATCTGTTATGTGGCTTGGTTCGATTTAGATGGGGGCGGTACACTGGCATTGCTCTGCTACCAGTTTAATATGGATTTTTTTAAAAATTATCAATTGTCTAAAATGTTAAAATATATATTAAAATCTCTTCCTTGTGGGAAAATAGTTTCACTTACAATGGCAATATGGAGCCTTTCTTTCAAACACTTCAGTAAAATTTACATGGCAAAAAGCACTTTGAGGTTATATTTCTTTCTGTACAAATTGAGAAATTTTAATACTTCAATGCAAATGTACAACTTCCTTTGCTGAATTATTAGATTTTTGTGGCATGGATCTATAAAATCTTATTAGAGCTGATGAAGGGCTCATGGGGTTGGGGCTAATATATTAGCACAGATAAAGGATTGCTTAACAGACAGAAAACAGAGAGTAGGAATAAATGGGTCATTTTCGGGTTGGCAGGCTGTAACTAGTGGGATGCCGCAAGGATCAGTGCTTCAGCCTCAGCTATTTACAATCTATATCAATGACTTGGATGAAGGGACCGAGTGCAATGTATCCAAGTTTGCTGATGATACAAAGCTAGGTGGAAAAGTAAGCTGTGAGGAGGATGCTAAGAGCCTGCAAAGGGATATAGACAGGTTAAGTGAGTGGGCAATAAGGTGGCAGATGGAGTATAATGTGGGGAAATCTGAGGTTATTCACTTTGGTAGGAAGAAGAGAAAAACAGAATATTTTTTAAATGGTGAGAAACTATTAAATGTTGGTGTTCAGAGAGATTTAGGTGTCCTAGTACAAGGAACACAGAGAGTTAGCATGCTGGTACAGCAAGCAATTAGGAAGGCAAATGGCATGTTGGCCTTTATTGCTAGAGAGTTGGAGTATAAGAGTAAGAAGTCTTGCTACAATTGTACAGGGCTCTGGTGAGACCACACCTGGAGTACTGTGCACAGTTTTGGTCTCCTTATTTAAGGAAGGATGTACTTGCCTTGGAGGCGGTGCAACGAAGGTTCACTAGATTGATTCCTGGGATGAGAGGGCTGTCCTATGAGGAGAGATTGAGTAGATTGGGCCTATACTCTCTGGAGTTTAGAAGAATGAAAGGTGATCTCCTTGAAACATAAGATTCTGAAGGGGATTGACAGGATAAATGCTCAGAGATTGTTTCCCCTGGCTGGAGAGTCTAGAACTGGGGAGGGGGGCGGGTGGTCACAGTCTCAGGATAAGGGGTCGGCCTTTTAATCACAGAATCACAGAAACCCCACAGTGCAGATAGAGGCCATTTCGGCCCATCGAGCCTGCACCGACACATATCCCACCCGATCCCCGTAACCCCTACACCAACACATATCCCACCCTATCCCCGTAACCCCACGTATTTAATCCCCCTAACACTAAGGGTCAATTTATCATAGCCAATCAACCTAACCCGCACATCTTTGGACTGTGGGAGGAAACCGGAGCACCCGGAGGAAACCCACGCAAACACGGGGAGAATGTGCAAACTCCACACAGACAGTCACCCGAGGCCGGATTTGAACCCGGGTCCCTGGCGCTGTGAGGCAACAGTGCTACTCAGAGGGTTGTGAATCTTTGGAATTCTCTGCCCCAAAGGGCTGTGGATGCTGAATCATTGAGTATATTCAAGACAGAGATAGATAGATTTTTGGATTCCAGAGGAATCAAGGGATATGGGGATAGGGCAGGAAAGTGGAGTTGAAATTGAAGATCAGCCATGATCTTATTGAATGGCAGAGCAGACTCGAGGGGCCGTATGGCCTACTCCCGCTCCTAATTCTTATGTTCTTATTCAGACATTTATGAATATTTTGGGAATAATATTTTGTCCAAAAGTTAGAAACTTTAATCTCGTCTTTGATGCAGTTAGTTCAGTGTGGTACCTTCATTAATAACCTGATTCTCTTTAACACAGGAGGAGCTAAGGATGTAGATAAAGCTCTCATTGCTCCTATATTTCATACCATTCACAAGTTCATCTTCAAAAAGGAACCAGCTGCACCATTACCTGAATCAGTAAGATGACTATATTTAAATGGACCTCCAATGGATCATTAGATTTGAATTTAATAGCGTGGCCATTTAAACATATTAACATGATCAAACTGCCTAACTTTATAGCAGCCACTTGTAGCCACTTGCATTATCTGTGGACATGGGTCCTGTGCATTTCAGCCAGCAAGAGTTTATTCCTTCAGTGAACCTGATTTTAAACCTGAAGCTACCATAACAAAAAGGAACAAAGCCAATACAATACCTCATAGACAAATTGACTTCATTTTTCTCATGTTTCTAGGACTCCATATGCTTTGTTTGCAGCTTTAGGTTATAGCTTTGGCTCAGTGGGTAGCAATCTCGCCTCTGAGTCAGAAGGTTCTGGCAACAAGTCCCACTTCAGAGACTTGAGCACATAAATCTAGGCTGACACTCGAGTGCAGTGCTGAGGGTATTCTGCACTATCGGAGGTGCCACCTTTCAGATGAGATGTTAAACCTGGGACCTGTCTGTCCTTACAGGCAGATGTAAAAGATCCCATAGCACTTTTCCAAGAGCAGGAAGTTCTCCCAGTTTCCAGGCCAGTATTTATCCCTCAACCAACACCACCAAAAATATATTATCTGGTCATTTATCTCATTGCTGTTTGTGGATCTTGCTGTGTGCATATTGGCTGCCATGTTTTCCTACATTACAAGTGACTACACTTCAAAAAGTACTTCATTATCTGTAAAGCGCATTGGAACATCCTGAGGTTGTGGGAGGCGCTATATAGGTCCAAGTTTGTTCTTTTTTTTCTAGCTTTATCAAATTGCATTTCCACTTTTAAAGATTTTGTATATCTAAACCCTGAAGTCCCTCTGCTCCTCTACTCATTTTAAAGTTTTAACATTTAATGTACATATCTTTTTTTCATTCTACCTTCCAAAATGTATTACCTCACACTTCTCTGCATTAAATTTCATCAGACATCTATCAACCTGTCAATATCCTCATTTACAGTCCTCTTCACAGTTAACCACACTCTATTTTTTTGTCATCTGCAAAAGTTAACATTGGCCCAGAAATTCGGGTCTCCACGGGTGAGTACGCACGGGGTACTCACCCGTAGGCCCAATGGAAGTGCCGGTTTCCTGCATGCACTGCGCGGGAAACCGGCACTTCCGTTCCCCTGAAAGGGGTTCAGAAGTCGAACGCGTGCGCGGGAGAGGCTGCGCGTGCGCATCGAACTTACGTTTTCTTTGCAGGTTTTCCCGGGAGGGTAAGTCTGCAGAATTTACACAAGGTAAGTGGTGAATTAATTAAAATTAAAACATTTTTCTCACAGGTTTATTATTTTTAAATACTTTAAAGAAAGATAAGTTTATTTTTAGCCCCGTTAGAAAATAAAATTATTTTTTTCAAAAAATTTTAATTATTGTTTAAAATAGTTATTTCATGTAATTTATAGTTTATTTTAAAAATGTGATGTTTTAAAAAATTTATTTGAAGATTTAGTGATGTTTTGGGGCCGTAGTATTTATATGTAATACCCACTGGAAATGTTATGTACGCTAAGTATGGTTATCAATCTTTAACTTAGACACTGTATTATCATTGTTATAAATCCCTGGGTTAAAGTTGCCCATGTGAAGGTACGGCAAGAACTTTTAAGGACACAATGTGACTAAGAGCAGACTTTCCATAATTCTGCACCAGTATCAACTGTTGCAGACAGTGAGGCTGCGCAGTCTCCAGGCAGAAACCCCAGGAGGAAGGGGTGGAGTCGGGTTTTTCGAGCGGGAAACGCGAGCGACTGGAAGAAAAGAGGGCAGGAGCTCTGAAAAAAGGGCTCAGGAGGCAAATGGCTGCCGCATCCCGTCCCGGGCTTCCAAACTTGGCCGCCGCCCTTCGTATTAGTAGCTCTGCATCCAGAACTCAAAGTGGGATTCAGTGATCGTGAAGAGAATTCAACGAAGGGGTTCGGAGTCGTAAGTCTTGCAGACATTATACATACCATGAGCTCCAACTTAAGCGCGCCAACGAAAGAGTGCACTCGAATTTGGACACAGGGACAGATTCTCCTTTGAATCCATGTAAATGGAGAATGTATGTTTATTATGTCTAGATTCATTCTAATGTATGCAAATGTCTAATTTAGGTCATTGACCTGTAATCTTCTTATACTGTCTGACGTTAAAACTATAAAGTAAGATAATTAGAATTAAGCCATTGTAGTAGTGATCTCCTTACTGGACTATAGAATACTGTCTACAACAGAGACCACATCTCACATATATCTAGAGAACCGTGAAGGGGTTACAATAAGTTTTGACAGCTCTTTCTGTCAAACTTATGAATGGAGCATTCCCTGCTCCGATTGGCTTTCCATTGGCCACGTGATCCCAGGGGACGCATCGAACTAACTGCGCCCCTGGGATATGCAAGCACTGTGCACCGGCAGTTGGAGCAGGCCCAGGATCGGAATTCCACGGGGGCCCACAACTCAACGGCCGGCGTGCTAGGTAAATGCAGGTCGGAGGCTTACACCCGCGGGAAGCCCCCGACCCGAATTTCTGGGCCATTGTCTCCCTAGACCCAAGTCTAGATCATATATATAGCGAAAAGCAACAGTCCCTGTACTCACTCCTGTGGGACACCACAGTTCACATCCCTCCAGTGTGAAAAACATTGATTAAGTACAACTCTAAGGATTTCTGTTCTTTAACCAAATTCCTATCCATGCTGCTGTTGTGTATTTTGAATGTGTATTAGAATTGTCCACAGGGGATACCGTAGTTGTGATTTGCAATGCACTATGGGAAATGTAGTGCATTGACTGAAGAAGCACATTGTAAATAAAATGGCCGTTAACTAAACTCTCCACCCCGGAGTCATTCTTAATTGTTATATAGATAAGGGTATAAAACCCCTTGAGACACAGTATAAAACCCCTTGAGACACAACAAAGAACTGGCGACGAGGACGACGGACTTGCGCATCACTTTGCACTGGAATCGGCGATGTTTAAAGTAAGAAGTTCCTGTCTTTTCTTAATGGCAGTTTAGGGCTGATGCAATCGCCTCGTAAAGGTGGCGGTTTGGGTGTTACACAAATCAGAAGGGGGAGAGTAATGATACAGTGAAACGAAGGGGAGAAAAAGGACTGTGAAAAACAAACGAAGTGGAGGAAAAAGGATTGTAAAAAAAAAAAAAAAAAAAATTGGCTATGCTAACCGGAGCGTTTGGACCATTTGATGAAACGGCGGAGCAATGGAGAGCTTATACAGAGCGTTTCGGATTTTTCATGACTGCAAATGGCATTAAAGATGACCTGAAAGTGGCGACGTTCCTCAGTGTGATCGGAGCAAAAACATTTGGCTTGTTATGGAGTTTGATGCACCCGGATAAGCCCGGCGCTAAGACATATGATCAGATTGTGGACGTTTTGGAAACACATTTCGCACCCAAGCCGCTGCTGATTGCCGAGAGGTTCAGGTTTCACCAACGAAACCAAGGGGAGGGTGAGTCCACAGCCGAATATGTTGCAGTGCTAAAGAAGCTAACTGAGCATTGTGAGTTTGGTGCAACTCTAAATGACACTGTCCGTGATAGGTTTGTGTGTGGATTAAGATGTGAAGCAACACAGAAGTGCCTGCTCACGACTGACAAACTGACGCTTAAATCAGCAGTGGAGCTCGCTGTGTCTATGGAGTTAGCAGCTAAAGATGCACAGCTGTTGGGGGCTGCTACGAGAGTGCACAGGGTAGCAGCTACACCGGATAAGCATGCAAGGGGCGCCAGAGAGTGTTACAGATGTGAGAGGTCAGGTCATCAGCCATCTGACTGCTGGTGTAAAGACCTGACCTGTCGGAAATGCGAAAAGCAAGGACACATTGAACATGTGTGTAAAGGGCAAAGCAAACAATCCTACACAGAGACACACAAAAACAAACAAGGAAATTCACCTTGCTGGCTGGACCAGTGGAAGGAGCGATGTTCCTGGTCGCGGTGGACTCCCATTCCAAATGGCCGGAGGTTGCAGTAATGTCCACTACCACTACGGAGAAAACCATCGAGACTCAGAGAGATGTTCGGGCGATTTGGTCTGCCGGAGCAGATCGTAACCGACAATGGAACACAGTTCACATCCCAGGAGATGGAGGAGTTCCTCAAGAGCAATGGAATCCAGCACACATTCTCCGCGCCTTATCATCCATCCACAAATGGATTGGTGGAGAGATTTGTCAGAACGCTGAAACGTGCGTTGAAAGCTGCAAGAAGTGATGCTCCTCTAAAGCAGCGCCTGAATGCTTTCTTGCTAAAATACCGAAACACGCCTCATGCTACGACAGGAGCATCTCCTGCTTACCTACTCATGGGAAGGCAGCTACGGACACGCCTTGACCTGCTGAGGCCAACGTCCACAGAAGCAGTGGTGCACGCCAATCAGCAGGATCAAGTCAGCAGACGAGCTCAGAGGTCCAAAGAACGACACTTTGTGGTGGGGGACAAAGTCCTCGCGCGTAACTACACCACCCCGGAGCGGTGGGTCCCGGCTACGGTCATTCAAAAGACGGGCCCCGTTTCATACCGAGTCCGCACCGGAGACGACCGAACATGGAGATGGCATGTAGACCAGTTACTGCCAAGACAGTCGCCACAGGTAACCCAAGAAACAGAGGATCAAGGACCTGCTGGGGGCTCCAGCAGAGACTGGTCATCCGACCCTGAGACGGTGGCACCATCCACTCTTGTGCCATCGAGGGAGGAAGCTATGCCTGCAGGGTCATGGGAGAGCCAGCCAGAGCCTGCTCCTGAGATTAGGCGTTACCCCCAAAGAGAAAGGCAGCCTCCGGATCGCCTTAGTTACAGTTAGTGCTAACCTGTGTGCATGGGGCAGAATAATCCCCAGGGTTAGCGGAATGTAGAGGCAGTCTACCCTCTCTTCCAAAGTTATAGTCATTTTCAGTTATTCTGTTTTGTGGACATTCTATTTTAAGGGGGAGGAAATATGTTGTGTATTTTGAATGTGTATTAGAATTGTCCACAGGGGATACCGTAGTTGTGATTTGCAATGCACTATGGGAAACGTAGTGCATTGACTGAAGAAGCACATTGTAAATAAAATGGCTGTTAACTAAACTCTCCACCCCGGAGTCCTTCTTAATTGTTATATAGATAAGGGTATAAAACCCCTTGAGACACAGTATAAAACCCCTTGAGACACAACAGCTGCAACACTCCTTTTCATGTGATTCTTCTTCTTATCAACAAGCTTCTTATGCAACACCTTATCAAACACCTTTTGAAAATCCATAAACATTACATCCACTGTATTTCCTCCATCAATACACTGTTATTTCCTCAAAGAACTCGCTACATTTCCAGTGCTTTAGCGGAATCTTCAATGACTATTGCCACCCCTCCTCATTTTTTCCTATTCCATTCCTCCTGAAGCTCTGCTCTAGGGTAAACCATGTCTCAGTTAATTCTATTATATCGCACCCCCCACCCCATTGTAATTTGTTCCTTTAGTTCTCCAATTTTATTCAGAATACTTTGTGCATTTATGTACCTACAATTCAAACTTGTCTTTCTTTTGCAATCTTACTCTTTATTCCCTCCTTCTCCTGATTTCCCTATCATTTTCTTTTTTTTTAAATCTTGCCTATATCCCTTGCCCCTTTTGCTTTCCTCTTCTAAGTCTTTTTCCTGATCAATTTCTAACCTATAGACACTTATCTAAATGTTAGTTATTCAGCGCTCCAAACTTCCTTCTATAACTGTGATCGTTTTTCTGGTTCCCAGATCAGAATTGTTGAAGGGATTGGGGAAAGGCTGAGTAACGCTGATTGTAATTCTCTTTCCACAGGGCATACGATTATTAGAAACTACTCCTGAAAAAAATTTCAGTCCTGGTCACCATCCTTCCAGTTCACAGGTAAAATGACACAATTTACTTGTACTAAATTTCTTTAATTCTGTTTTAATTTGTAATCGGGAAAGAAATGGGTGTGACAACTTTTTTGTGAATGTTTATGGTGTAACTTCCGCCATTGAAAAATCCTGGTGCATCCTTGGCCTGGAAAAAGGTTGCACCTCTGACCCTGGGCAACTTTCCATTTTAAGGGGGTTTCCTGGCGTTTGCCAGAGAGTCCCCCTGGAGGGGGCAGAGTTTGGATGCCACAGACCTTGGACACCTGCCACAGTGTTGCATGGCTGCCAGCCTCTTTGCCAGTCAGAAAACTTTGAATTTTGTTTCATGAAATGTCTTTTAATATGGGGAGAAGGCAGGGACAGGGTACTGAATTTGGATGATCAGCCATGATCTCATTGAATGGCGGAGCAGGCTCGAGGGGCCGAATGGCCTACTCCTGCTCCTATCTTCTATGTTTCTAAGCACCATAGGATCACGGGGGCTTGCTGGCCCTTTAAATTTTAATTGCTCCTTCACCGCCCGCAGCAATGCTGGACACCAGAAACAAATAGGCAAGTCTTGCCTTCAGTGTTGCTGCGGTGCAAACAGTGAACATATTTCCATCATTTGCATAGCATCACAACACATCTGCCTATATAATGACAGACATATTGTACATCTCCCCACCCTCCTCCCAATTCCAGTGGGAAATACAAAAAGTAGCAAGAAGCCGGCAGAGTTACTCTTGAAAAATGTTCTCAAGGCCATATTGTCTCGGAAACACACGTACACTGTCGATAGGTATCTGTTGGTAAAGGCTGTAAAGAAAAATGATACACTGACTATTCATTGAAAGTATTCAGTCAGTATGAATTTATCAAGTTTGGGGTGCATCGCAAGTAGATTTCACATTTTTCAAAACAGTTTATTTTAATCCCTGTATAAATCATTGGTGAGGTTACATTTGGGATACTGTGCGTGGCTTAGATATATTTCACTAATATGTTGAAGACAGTTTACAAGTGAGCAATACAGGTTATTCTTGTGCCTTAAAATTCAGAATTCAGCCCTTTAAATATTGGCATACTAAGCCTAATGTATTTCAATGAAATTCCATTATTGGCTATTTTAATGGAGACACTAACCTGTTTAAGACAAGTGGATTAATACCTCTGTTAAAAATAGCAGAGAAAGAAAATTCATAACGAGCAAATAATTGAAGAGCTACATTTCAAAGTATTGGACTGAAGAAAATTTTGAGGATAGGTTGACACAACTGAAGTTGATCTTACTGAAGAAAAAAAAATTGAGAGGATGTGGTCTGATTTTTAAATGCTGAAAGCTATGGACAGGTTATGTCATTTACTTGTGGACACAAGTACGAAATCAGCAAGTGTCAAGCAACACTATAGAGTAGAAGGAATTGAATCCCCACAAAGTGGTAAAGATGTGGAATTGTCTCCATCAAAAGCAAATTTTGCTCGGTTCATTAAATCCTTTCAGAAGCGGGACAAGCACTTGGTTATGAAATAAATTGAAAGTTACCGGAATAGATATGGACATAGATGATCAGTACTGTGCAGAACATGGAGTCCAGTTCTGACCATAAGAATAGAATCTGTGGAAAATCTATGGTAAAATGTTAACAAAAGTTGAAAACCCAGATATCCAGACCATGATGGGAAAGGGATTCCTACCTGTTTTTATCATTTGATTCATTGAGTTAGATGACTCAAATGTAGGCCAGGAGTGAACCCTCCTGCTTTCAGTATCAATTGAATTCAGTCTGCTCCAATGTAACATCATTACTAGTGCTTAAATGGATTGAAGTAAGTTAAAACCAGGATCTGAAAATTCATTTGATGGGGCCATATAAAATCACATTTTTCAACATATTGAGCTTTGTTTTTCCAGGATCATTTGAAACAAAAAGCAAAATGAAGTCAGCCCATAGTAAGCTGGCACCAGCAGACTAGTGTTGTGCTGTTTGTAAGGCTTTAGAAGTGACCAAGAATGATTTGCATGATCTGGAAACAAAGACAGAGAATGTTATTGCATTTGAAAGGTTATTCCTACAAACTACTGTCAATGTTTAATTTATAATATTATTGTATTTTTAAAAATAAGGAACATTTTCACTCAAATTCGCCAGGCTAACAATATAACTAACTTGTAATGGGAACTACAAGCACTAGATTTCCCATCCACTGGGTATGAATGGGAGGGATTAGGTGATCTCTTTGCCACACACCTCCATTAAGTTCGGCACGGGCTCGACGGGCCGAATGGCCTCCTTCTGTGCTGTAACCTTGCTATGATTCTAAGTCTGCAAGTGCAACCTGAGCTCCCTGTCGCTTGCCACTTCAATTCTCAGTCCCCTTCCCACTCTGACCACTCTGTCTTTGGTCTTCTATACTGTTCCAGTGAAGTTCAATGCAATGTTGAGGAACAGCACCTCATCTTCCTACTAGGCACCTTGCAGCCCGCTGGCTTTAATATTGAGTTTAATAACTTCAGACCTTAACAATAGTTCCCATTTTCTCTCCGGCACTAGGCGCTGGCGATGTAGGATGGGTGTTTCCAGAGATATGGGGAGGCTTACAGGTTGGTGTTGGTGCTCGGGCCTCCCACCCCTACGTCCAAACGCTGGGCTGGTGGGAAGATTTCCATCCATGATGTCAACCTATTTCTTCCACAGACTCCTAGGTTGCTGGAGCCTGGCTCGACCCCTGCCAATTGCCAATTCTCCTCCCGCAATCCCTCCCCGGACCGGCCCCTCGCTTCTGAGGCCTACTTGCCCGCAGCCAGCCAGCCTCTCACGCTGGCTGGCTGTGGGCAGGAATCTGAGGCCTCACATTCAAATCAGGCCCTGCCGTTAGTCGGCAGGGCCTGCGGGAAACCTGGCCTCTCAACCCATCTACCTGAGGAAATTCTGGCCTAGCTCTTTTCACACTTTGGCCTAGAAATTGTGGAACGTTGGAAACCTGCCGGTAACATTGGCAGCCAAGGCTAACAGCTGCTGACCGAGAGAGCACAGGCAGGACCGGCATTTTGGTCTGCCTGCTCATTATCATCAGCATGGCGGTGATTTTCTAGGGCAACGTGCTCTTTGTGGCACTAATCTCAGAAGGAGGCCAAAGGTCGCCTCTGTCTCCCGCTCGCAGTGTAGGGGAATGGGGAAGAAAGGAGCGACCCGAACAGTTGCCGTATGCGCTCCAAAATGATTCGCTGCCACCTGGTATTTGTCGATTTTTTTTGTTTGGTTATGATATGAATGGAGATAAACGACTGTAGGTCCCGCATTGGACTCATCAGTCACCGGAGAACTCATTTTTAATGTGGAAGCAAGTCATCCTCGGTTCCAAGAGACTGCCTAAGAAGAAGCAGCAGATAAAAGAGATCTTATCGGAGATCATCTTCAATCATTGCAATGGATTCACCCATTGATTTATTGACCTGCAAACACTGTAGGCCTCCTGGAAAGCTGCCAGAAAATTCAACCCCCCCCCCTCCCCCACCACTGATGGGCAAAAAATGGAGAATAAAAGAAGAACCTTGGCAAAGGAGGCGTTTGAAGTTCCAGCGTCCATCCTCACAAGTCCTGCCAGACTCCTCATGGCCGTTAACGCAGCTGAAAGACCTTTTAGCGGCAGCACTCACTGGCATGATTTAGCGTGGGCGGCAAGGCGAATGTTGAGCTGGCGTGAACTGCGCGTTGCACGCCGACTTATGTCACACTCCACCTCACTAAAATACTCACGCCGATATCAGTTAACGGCAGCGCTGACGAAATGCCCAAAAAGGCGGCCAGCTCAGTACCTGCCACCAGCTGGCGGAATTGCGCCAGCCGCCGTTTTTGCGCCATTTCATGGCACGAACGGATGGCGCAAATCACTAGGCCTTAGGTTCTCATAAATCTTGTATTTCTTTGATTTCTCTGCATTTTGTCTCCTGAGCCTATCACTTCTGCCCTTTAAACATTTCCTGATCCAAATTAGCACTTTATAGGTCATTCTATGTGGGAGAAATTTGGCATGTTAGTGCCTCCCGTTAGCGCCTGGGAGGGGGGCGCTAATGGGTTTGTGGCGGGGTGGGGTGAATCCAACACTACATGCGACATTCACCCGGGATTTAGCACTGGCTCTAACAGTTAGCACCAAGGCCTTTAGCGGCTGCCAGATCGTGACATCAGTGCGTTTGGAATGCCCCGTTAACAGCCAAGATGCAAAATTGACGTTTGCCCCCTGCCTTAGCACCTGGCGTGAACAACGGCAGGAAGAGGAGGCATGATTTAGTCGGATGGCCGCTGAAGGGATCAACACCTGGTTTCAATTTTAGTGACCAATCAATGCTGCCTTCTCAGGTTCACATAGCGAAACAGCTGGTTTCAGTGAGTTAAACATTTGTTACTTTCAGGAGTGTCCTGCCTGCTACAAATTTGTCTGTTGCATTCTGCTAAGATTTAGAAGTCCGACACTTGGTTACATTAATGGGGGCTGTACTGGCACTCGACCTCGCCCTCCAGCATCAACATCAGAGGCAGAGACAAACATTGGAAAATATGGCCAGAGGGAGGAGGGGCAACAGGGCTCTCAACAGGAGGCCTTACCCTCCCAGGGTATTCCGGAAGGACTTCTCCTACATAAATATAACTGAGGAGCAGTGTCTTGGAAGGCTCCGCTTCAGCAAGGAGGTGGTCACAGAACTCTGCCACTTCTTGCAGCCAGACCTCGAGCCTCAGATCAGGACCACCACGGTGGCAGTTAAGGTCACCATCGCCCTCAATTTCTACGCCAGCGGATCCTTCCAGTCTACAGCAGGAGACATAGCTAACATCTCACAGTTCGCCGTCCACTGCTACATCCGGGAGGTCACAGAGGCTCTCTACAGAAGGAGAAGGGACTACATTTCCTTCCCCATCACCAGAGAGAAGCAGGACGAGCATGCATGCGGCTTTGCCAGGATAGCGGGCTTCCCCACGGTACAGGATGCCATTGATGCACCCACATCGCTTTGCGGGCACCGCATAACAATCCTCAGGTGTTCGGTAACCACAAAGGCTACTACTCACTTAATGTCCAATTGGTGTGCGCCCAAAGACAGCAAACCCTCACCGTCAATGCCCGCTATCCTGGCAGCAGCCACGATACCTTCATCCTGCACAAGACCAGTGTGCCAGCACTCTTCCAGCCACCACATCAAGCTCGCAGCTGGCTGGTTGATGACAAGGGCTATCTGCTCTCCACTTGGCTCCCGACTCCCCTCCGCAACCCCAACACTGCTGCCCAGCACTCATATAATGAGAGCCATTCTGCCACCAGGAACATCATTGAGCAGACCATCGGGGTGCTCAAGCAATGGTTCCGCTGCCTTGACCGCTCGGGAGGAGCCCTCCAGTACTCGGCTGAGTGGGTGTCCCATTTCGCCATGTTGTGTTGTATGCTGCACAACTTGGCCATCATGAAGGCCCAGCCATTGCCACCAGGCATAGCGGGACTGCCTCAGGAACAGGAGGAGAAGGAACAGCAGCGAGGGAGGAGGCAGCCACTCAATCGGCCTTCTGGAAGGGCGGTCCATGACCGCCTCATCAGACTGCGGTTCCAATAAATCCTACCCCACATCCCGGTTGCTCACCACATCCCCATCATTCCATCCATTTTGCATGCCATATCACAGCGCAAAGCTGAAATGAGAGACAGCACAAATTCTGCAAAATTCAATTAATAAATTTATCAACATTCAGTAAACAGTAAATTGTAATGGAGAAATATGACACTTCACAAATATAAAAATTAGCTTTTCAGGGCCAGAATGTTTGTTTAGCAGTCAATACACTGTAAAAACCCCAGTTACATCTATTCCAACAATGCTTAACATTTAATGGAGTATTTAACGTCGATATTACCATGGCAAAGCCCAAGTTTTCATCAGTTCAACTGATTTCACTGATTGCCAGCTACAGGGAGTTCCACAGCGCAGCCTGTGGCGGAGCAGTGAATGACTGACTGCAACTTCAGGATTTCCGCGTTTAGATGTGCATGTGCTAAATCCTGAAGTTGCAATTAGTTTCAGAGGGGTAATGACTGCGACGCTGACAGTTTGCTGTCATTGCCCACTGCAAATTCTGGGCCTATATGTCATTCATTTGGCTGCTATTTTAAAGGGCAGTTAATAAGCGGTAAAGCCTTATTTAAAATAGCAAAGAAATGTTGTATGTGCATGTGAAGTGTTTGAATACTAATATCACAAATTCTCATTTCTAATCCATAGTGACTTCCACTGAGAATGTAGTGTTAATCAATCACCTTAATATTATCAAACTAGATTCAAGGCTGAAATCTGAGTGTGAATATTCTGGCATTAGTACTAAATTTCCATTTTATTCACTTTAAGTTGATCTTGTTATGCCTGTTTGTAAAGGAAAAGAATATAAATTCTTGTGGCGATATTAACCTGCCACAGTATTTCAGTGGTATTGATTATCTCATATTGCTCACATTAAAAGCCCATTAATGTATTTTTCATAGGAACTACATTTTTAATGATGTCCATTTATCTCAATTTATACAGAATGAAAAGCCTCTTACACCAGCTCCTGGTAACTGAATAAGTATTGAAACTATGAATGACAGTTAAAGATTGAAGTTACGCCAAAACAATTAAGGTGCAAGATGTGGAATTTGCTTTGACATGCTTCTTGTTAGAGTAATGCTAGATATCTACAAATTGAATTAGAACGAAAGGGAGAAACTCTCTCTCATTGAATTAGTAGAAAATGAATTTGGTGATTTTTAGATTCACAATGATGTAAAACTTGCTTTGTATTGGTCAAAAACGTTCCCAAAATGCTGCTGCAATGTTCTACATGCACACAAGATCAAAGACGCCTTTTTGTAATATAATTTCTGGGCTTTTTGTTTTAACCATGTCAGGTTCTCATTCCTGCGTTGCAGGTGTAGATTGCAATATTGCATTGTCCCTGTTACAGATATAAATAAGACAGCGTAAACCTTAAGTGAAACAGTGGCTCTTCAAGTAGCACGGTGATATCATGGAGCTTCAAACAAAATAATGTGTATTCAATTACAGCAAGTGTTAGAATCTACATCTGTTGAAATTAATCACCTACAGTCTTATTTTTACTTCTTTGTGATACCTGTATAACTAAAAATCAATTATGTGTTGTACGATTGATTTATGCCACGTAATATAACCTGTACTAGCAATGTGTTTCTATACAACCAACTTCAAATTATCTCAAACTTGCAGTAATGACATAACAATGAATTGATAATAGGGAGGTCAGTTAGTGTCCTTGCTGATAGAGTGCTGGTGCAATCCTCTACGTGAAATAACTCATCACATGAAAGCAGTAGGTGAGGCTGCAGCCGTGTCAAGTAGAACATAGGCTCCAGCAAAATAAACCCACTTTTATCACTTGGGTTCTCCTTTCGCAGTCTACACAATGGTTAGCTGAAATTGGCAAAATCAGTATTAATGTAGTTAAAACAAATGATTTTAAAAACAGGAATCTAATGATGGAATGAAAGTAGAGAACACTGAGCTCCGTTCTTGTATCTTGCCACGACCTGAACCCTTCAGTGAGATTGCTGCTTTACAGCCACTTACAAGTGTCCATTAGTCTGCATATGATTCAGTTGTTAGAAAAGATTTCGGAAGATTTATGTAATTAATGACACATTGTGTAATTAACAGGGTTTTGAATGAAGGAAACTCTTATTGATTCTTATGGTTGGTGCAATTTTGAAAGAGAATATAACAATACGTGGCAAGAATTGAAATTATAAATAATGACAGATTTTGACCTTTGATGAACAGGGTAAGATTTAAAAAGATGAAATAAAGATTCTATGGAATTGGTGCAGTAAATGCCAAAATTAATGTATTGAATTCTTTAAAAACTAGTTATAATTCAGTCCTAAGGTTGAAGCCCCGTAACAGTTTTACACGAGTATAATCATTTCAGAAGTGCTTACAAGATCACAGGCTGAAACTAATAAATGTTTCTGCTCGTTACAAAGCTAACCAAATACACAACCAATGTGGTAAAGAATAGATTTTAACTGATCTTACCAAATGTAATGTTGTACCACAATACCAGCTGCAAAAACAGTTTATCACCATCACAAATAATGTAAGATTGGGCTGTCAATTGAGAGGCAAATTCTGGTGCTTAGAGTACTGTATATTGTTATCACGAAATTGGCTTTACTTTCAGTCTGATGTATGTCCATTTCTCTAATTTAATACACCAGGACTACTAGAGGTCAATCTTTAATCCAGTTTCTCCAAGGCTCTTTAGTTAAAAATTGGAAATAGATTTCAAGTTCTGAGAGAGGAGATGCTGGAGAGACCAAGGGAGGAGTTGAAGAAATATTTTAGTGCAAGACCCAGCTGATCTAGCTATCAAATAGAATTGGATGAGTACAGTGAATGACAAATTTAAACCTAAAGGTGGCCCCCTACTGGGATGTTGAAATGTCTATCCCAATTTGATTGTCATTTCCAATCTAGTATCAGCTTTGTGTTTTGATTTGAACAGTTGTTTGAACTTGCTCTTAAATGTATTGTGCAAAAATCAATAACCACAATCTTGCAAATAAATAGTAGTGTAAGCATGCTTGCGTCTTATTACTCTTTAGGAGATGAAAGGTGATTTGTGTATGCAATTTAGAAAAAGAGTAATTATGTTGTTTTTCTAAATATCCTTTGTTTAAAAGCAATGAAATGTCACATCAACAACCCGACAACAACTGTATTTATACAGCGCCTTGAATGTAGAAAAAATATCCCAAGGAAAAAATGAATGCTGAGCCAAAGAAGGAGCTACTGGGAGGGGTGACCAATGGCTTGGACAAAGAGGTGGGTTTTAAGGGGGGGGTCTTAAAAGAGGAGAGACAGGTGGAGGGGTTTAGGGAGGGAATTCCAGAGTGGGACCGAGGTGGTTGAAGTAACAGCTGTCAATGACGGGGCGAAGGAAGGGAGGGAATCTAATGCAATAGTTTATGCCATTTTCCAGGATTTCCACAACGCTTTCCAACATGTGTTTATAAACATCACCTTGAATGATAAACTGTTAATCACTAGTGCACTGTTTAAAGGATGTAAAAATTTTTAAAAGCTGGAAATCTGAACAGCAAATGTTGGGAATACACAGCAGGTCAGTCAGCGTCTGAGAGAAAGTTAAAGAATTGAATGAGCTGTAAACTGCTTAATAGAAAACTGTCAGATGATATAAAAGATCACCTTGGTGAGGAAGTGGAAAGCCATTAAAAGAACAAATACCTAAAACAGTGAAATTGCATGGCAGGAGGCCAAAAGATGAAAAAAAGTGGGAAATTGAAGAAAGAAAAAGGCCTTGCATGCAGACTGCCCAGGAGAAGAGACCTCCCCAAGAGACCAACATAGCCTGGTTGCACTTTGCAGAGGAGGGCACAAGCAGGGATGTTGTCAGGAGGACCTGGCTGCAGTGGCGCAAACCTTTCAATGATCTCAGTAGATCGCGTAACGTTACTGCAAAACCACACTCAACCTCATCCTCCTGTGCCACTCATTACATCCCCATCACTCTGCCTTACCTACCCTTCTCCTGCACATCCTTACTCACACCAACTTACCTTGCACCTCCACCCATCCCTCTCTATCTATGTTATCAGCTGTGGCTCAGTGGGTAGCACACTTGCCTCTGAGTCAGAAGGTTGTGGGTTCAAGTCCCACTCCAGAGACTTGAGCACAAAAATCTAAGCTGACACTGCAGTGCAGAGGGAGTCTTTCGGGTGAGACGTTAAACCGAGGCCCTGTCTGATCTTTCAGGTGGATGTAAAAGATCCCATGGCACTATTTCGAAGAAGAGCCGGGGAGTTATCCCTGGTATCCTGGCCAATATTTATCCTTCAACCAACATAACAAAAACAGATTCTCTGGTCATTATCACATTGCTGTTTATGGGAGCTTGCTGTGTGCAGATTGGCTGCTGCGTTTCCCACATTACAACAGTGACTACACTCCAATAGTACTTCATTGGCTGTCCATTTGAGATGTCCGGTGGTCGTGAAAGGTGCTATATAAATGCAAGTTTTTTTTTATCACTTCCCCATCTCACTAGCCACCCCTCACACTCATCCTCATCCTAGTCCAATCATACCAACTAACAACACAAGGGTAGGCACTTGGATGTTTTAGCAAATGATCGTGTAAACTTTCTGTTAATGTGTTGTCAAGCATTGAAATCCTCATTCTCACCACTTTGTCTTCTTGGACAGATTTGTATGCACCTTTGAAAGTGTGTTAGTGAGTTCCAGTGAATGGAGAGACATAACGTCCACCCCCGCCCCCACAATGGTGATGAGTGTGAAAGGAATGGCTTAGACATTGTAGAGATGCTTTATGGTGCTGGTGTGGGGTGGTGGCAACCTGGTGCATCATGTGGCAGCCAGGGTGTACAGTGTTAAGTGAAGCAAATCCGGACATGGTGAAGCCATCACTGGCATCCCGGGCAGCAATGTGCACGGATGATGATAGCCTGTGTCCAGTGCAGCATCAGCTGATTGCAGAGAAGGCTGGTGTGAATGTTGGTGCTACTGATGTGCCTGGTGGTGCTAGTGTTGGGGCTGATCATGTTGGGATTCTGAGGACCAAGGTGAGATTTTTTTCAAGGGCACCAATGCTGATGGAATAGATGGCAGATGAGGTTGAGATGACAGAAGTAATCTGTCAATGTTGAGATAGGTTGTTCCAAGGAGGTGACAGTGGATAGAGAGATTACTCCAAACACTTCAAAAGTGCTTAAAGCTCAAAAGTGTGTTCCAAATTATTAATGCTCCAGCTTCTAAGATTGGGAAGTGAACAGTTGTGAAATGGTAGGTTTTAGACCACTTTTGCAGCTTCCACCTATTCACAGCAATCCAGTCATTGAGAACCCAACATACTTACCTGACGTGATAGCCGCACTCCGGGAACCTCGTTGAAAACCTGGTAAAATGGTAAGTACATGGGGAAATGGTTCTTAGCTACTCTTTAATAAGCTTTAAACTATCTAAATTGGCTGACCCGCCGCTTGGTGTCGGGTCCGTTCAGGGATGACAGACCCGACACTTGTAAAATTGACAAGGAGGCAGGTTTACAGCAGGATACCGACCCGCTGTCAATCTTTGTGATTTTGACAGCGAACCCGCCTCCAAGCCCGCACTCTGAGCGCCGGCAAAATTCAGCCCCATGTCTCAGTAATCCCTATTATGTCCGGTTCCTCGCAACACATGATTGCCTCCAGCTCCCCTGTTTTATTACAGACACTGTGTGCATTGCTGTACAGACAGTTTAACTCATTTTTAATAGGATTTCCTTTCACTTTATGTTTAATCATCTTTTTAGACTCCTGTTCTATAACTCTATTTATTCCCTTGCCATCAATGTCCTCCCTTACTTTATTCTTTCCTATGATCTCTTTTCCTGTTTTGTTTATAATTAGGCTGGTTACGTTTCTTGTAGATTCCTCCCCACATCTTACTAGTTTAAAGCCTTTGCCACCTCCCTATTTACCCTTCCCGCTAGGACATGGGTCCCATCCCGGTTCAGGTGGAGCCCGCCCATCGGTACAGCTCCTTCCTGTCCCAGAACTGGTGCCAGTGTCCCATGAAAAGGAACCAGTCTTTCCCACACCAGCCCTTTAGCCACGTGTTAATTCTCCTGATCTGTCTGCTTCTATACCAATTTGCATGTGGCACAGGCAATAATCCAGAGATTATTACCCTCATGGTTCTGCTTTTCAATTTAGAGCCTATCTCCTGATGCTCTTTCAGCAGGACCTCCTCCCTGTTCCTACCTATGTTGTTTGTTCCAACATGGACCACAACAACTGGATTTACCCCTTCCCTTTCCAAGTTCCTCTCCAGCTGCTGTTTCAGAACATTACCCTAGGCCCAATTTACCCTAGGCATATGTCTGCTTCTTGGCAGGACCGTGCACCTGGGAATGAGAGTGAAAATTCAACAATAGATTTTAGATATGCTCGACAAATCACTTTTAATTGCATCAATCTACGTGCTATATTTCAGGTAACTTCTGATCTTCCCAGTTGAGGGTTATGCCAAATTATTTTTCCAAGCCAAATGCAGTTTAGTCATTGAGCCAATCTGGTGGTTAGTCACGAGAAAGCAGACCAGCAATATGGGATTTTATACTTTGATCATCTGGAGGAACCTGGAGTACTTCTGCACTGGAAAGTCACATTGCAGCTTTAATTGCTAGATTATTTCCTGGCTTATCCCCCTGGGTTTCTATAACGCTAGTCTTTGAAATTCCCCTCCCATGCTTTATTGTTCTAAATTGGAGTACTGCTTCAACTTCCTTAGGTATGATCTTAGTCTATTTGTTGATTTCCTTCCAGCTTTACTGAAGCCATTTTTTTCCTCATCCTCTTACCCTCCATAATCCCCTTAAATTTAACTAACAGATCACTACACATAGTAGGCCTTGACCCCCTCATTTTCTCTTTTTGCACAATTTAATTTTACATTTGCCACCTTCTCCTTTGGTTATCTTTCCCAAATATCTTCTTTGGCAATACAACGGCAATGGGAAAAAATGATTTTGGGGGATAACTGTCATTTTGATAACCGATATTTTCCCGTAAGGAGATGGTTTTATCATTCAAATCCAGGTTTCATTGTGGACTGGGGAAATGGACCCGTAATCCACAGTCACCATTTGTGATGTCAATGGGTGGAAGAAGTTATACACAGTGAGCTCCCAGCTCACCTGCAACCAGAAGATCTAAAGCAGAACTCAGTAAAATCGAGGTGGCTGAGAGACCAACAGATGCCTGGATACCTCCAATTAACGCATTTAGGATTTTGAGACATTGCCTTCCCTTTCGGCTTATGTTTGTAGGGGGGAGGGGGGTTGCAGTTGAAATTAGTGGTATTTTATCACCAGAGTCCACTCATTATTCCACTGTAACCACAAATGTAATATAAATAAGATCAGCTATTGATATAATCAATTGCAATTGAAGAATACTGCCACTGTTAAGATTATAATGCCAATAACTAAAACATTAATAATCACAAGTTCCATATATTCACAAAAATGTTTATTCCGAAAGTGTTACAAAGTGGAAACAGTTTACAAACAGTTTACTAGAAAATCAACAGCACAGATTTTTTTTTTTTAAGTCATCCACCAACATTTTCCATTTAGATTACATCATTTTGAAATCCAGGATTCTAAAAGCATAAAAACATATTGGCCCGGAATTTGCGGTGGTTAATAACAGCGAACAAACAGCATTCGCTGTTTTTATCCCTATTACCCCTTTGAAACTGACCGCAACTTCAGGATGCAGCGCATGTGCAATCTAACACACAGATCCTGAAGTTGCGGTCGGTCACTCGCTGCTCCGACACTGGCTGCACTGTGCCCCCAGCCCACCCCCCCCCCCCCCCCACCACCACCACCCGCACAGCCGGCAGTCAGTGTAATCTGTCAACTGGCGAAAGCTTCAGCTCTTCCATGGTAATATCGCTGTTAAGTACCCCATTAAAAGTTAGGCCCTTTTTGGATTAGGTGTAACTGGGATTTTAACAGCATATTGAATGCTGAACAAAGGTTATGGCCCTGAAAAATTAATTTAATTTTGTGGAGTGTTAAATTTAACCATTTTAATAAAAATTTCAATTTTTAATTAATTTTCTTTTTAAAGTTTGATCAGCTTTATTTCAGGTTTGCCTTTTCCCCATGTGAGAGCCCAATCTTTCTTTTGCGGTTTATAAAATTTAGAATCAAAAGCGCTACCTCACTTCCTGGTTCGCTGTCTGTGAAAATTCTGCATTGTGATTGGCTGCTTAGACAGCTTGCTGATGTCACAGCAACTCGCGTGAGGGATTCCCCATTAACTTCCATTGATTTCAACTGCACATCGGAAAAGTCAAACTTCTCGCCACAGAGATCATGAGAAGCTTACTTTGGGGCCAGTGGCGAATGTCTTTGCTTCGCCGCTGACCATAAATTACGGGCCAATAGAACTTCACAAATTTATTTTGTTTCCACCCCAAAAAAACTCATTAAACTTTGCTAAAATACAGTACTCCTTACTTAAAGCACAGTGACAATAAGAAATAAATAAACCTAACACATTTGAAACCATAGTAATCTAGTTGGAAAATCTATTAAAAAGAACATAAGAAATAGGAGCAGTAGACCATACAGCCCCTCAGGCCTGCTCCGCCATTCAACAAGATCATGGCTGATCATCAACCTCAACTCCACTTTCCCGCCCGATCCCCATATCCCTTGATTCCCTCAGTGTCCAAAAATCTAGCTATCTCAGCCTTGAATATACTCAAAGATTCAGCATTCACAGCCCTCTGGGGCAGAGAATTCCAAAGATTCACAACCCTCTGAGTGAAGAAATTCCTCCTCATCTCGGTCTTAAATGGTCTACCCCATATTCTGAGACTATGCCCCCTAGTTCTAAACACTCCAGCCAGGGGAAACAATCTCTCAGCATCTACCCTGTCAATCCCCTTCAGAATCTTGTATGTTTCAATGAGATCACCTCTTATTCTTCTAAACTCCAGAGAGTATAGGCCCCTTCTACACAATCTCTCATCATAGGACAGCCCCCTCATCCCAGGAATCAATCTAGTGAACCTTCGTTGCACCGCCTGCAAGGCAAGTATATCCTTCCTTAGATAAGGAGACCAAAACTGTGCACTGTACTCCAGGTGTGGTCTCACAAGGCCCTGTACAATTGTAGCAAGTCTTCCTTCTCTTAGGGGGCGATTTTGCCGGCGCTCAGGGTTTGGGGGCGGGACTGCTGGCAAAATCAAAATGATTGGCAGCGGGTCTCGAACCCGCCTCCAATAAATCTTCCCGGGAGTCGGGTCCCCGATTTGTGCAGGGACCTGACTCCTAGCGGCAGAAAGAGGATTATCGCCACTTAACTGTTTGTTAACAGGTAGTTAACAGGCAGTTAAGAGGCTTTTTCCAATTTTGACACTTCCCGACATCAGGAAATCCCACCAGGGTAAGTGTGGCGTGCTGTGGGTCTACTGTAATGTTTGTGTATAGAGGACAGCTGCAGAAGTGGTGTGAAGGATCCAATGGGACACTGGTGAGTTGCAGAGGTATGAAAACGTTGCAAAAGTAATTTTTAATGTGTTTAGAATTTTCTGTATGTGACAAGCTTTGAAGTGTTTGTGTAGTCCCACCTCATTGGGAGAACCTCTCTCACCAGTGACAGATTGCTTCTGTAACCTCACCTGCTGCGGCCACCTGTTTTAGTCTAAGGAGAGAGTCACTGGAGAGCCTGGGTGCAAGGGCTCACCTTTGTACAGTGATTGTCAGTGTTTGCAGCACCTCAATGCTGTCAAACACTGAAAAAATCATGTCAAAAAGAAATCGTGGTGGCCCTTTTAAGAAAACCGGCAGATGACGCGTCATCAACTGACGTCATCTGATACCAGCTATCTCTTAATTGGCCGGCAAGCCCACAGGACGGAAGGTCAATTGATGCAAAATAGCATCTGTGCATCGGACGTCGCTGGGGGGTGGGACGAGAACCCGAAAGTCAGCAGTCCCGCCCCCAACGTGCCTCTTCAGGTAAGATCCCAGCCTAATATTCCAACCCCCTTGCAATAAAGGCCAACATGCGATTTGCCTTCCTTAATGCTTGCCATACCTGCATGCTAACTTTGTGTTTCTTGCACGAGGACATCCAAATCTCTCTCAACACCAACATTTGAAAGTTTTTCACCATTTAAAAAATATTCTGTTTTTCTATTCTTCCTACCAAAGTGAATAACCTCACATTTCTCTACATTATACTCTATCTGCCACCATACTGCACAATTACACAATGGGAAACCAATAAGTTCTTGTACAGGGAAGGCAAAATATGCAAGAGACAACACCCTAACTACAAGCCTAAAATGTGCCCTGGCTTTGAAGTTCCTCTTTTTAAAAAAATAGTGGAATGCCTATTCTTCTCCATAATTAACAACTAACTAACAGATCCATATTATTTAGTGGGTCAGTACTTACAAGAATAATAGACATTCTCCTAGCTTGTGTTGAGGAATTTCAGAGCCAACGTACCAGACAGTTATCATTCATACATATCCTCTTTGCATTAGAATAGAAGTCAATCTCATAAGTGTTCACATTTATCACAGCAATCCCAGCAAAGTCTTCTTAGGCAGTCCCTCGGAGCCGAGGATGACTTGCTTCCACATTAAGGTGAGTTTGCAGGTGACTGATGAGTCCAATGCAGGACCTACAGTCTCTGTCACAGATGGGGCAGACGGTGGTTGAAGGGGTGGGTGGCTGGGGTGCTTGGGGTGACGTGCGCTCCTTGCACTGCCTGTGCTTGGCTTCCGCTTGCTCCCGGCGAAAAGACTCGAGGTGTTCGACGCCTTTCCGAATGCTTCTCCTCCACTTTCTGCGGTCTTGGGCCAGGGATTCCCAGGAGTCGGTGGGGATGTTACACTTTTTCAAGGAGGCTTTGAGGGTGTCCTTGAAGCCTTTCCTCTGCCTACCTGGGGCTCTCTTGCCGTGCCGGAGCTCCGAGTAGAGTGCTTTTTTTTGGAATCTCGTATCGGGCATGCGGACAATGTGACCCGTCCATCGGAGCTGATCGAGCGTGGTCAAAGCTTCGATGCTGGGGATGTTGGCCTGAGCGAGAACACTGACGTTGGTGTGCCTATCCTGCCAATGGATTTGCAGGATCTTGCGGAGGCAGCGTTGGTGGTACCTCTCCAGTGCTTTGAGGTGCCTGCTGTACATGGTCCATGTCTCTGAGGCATACAGCAGGGCAAGTATCACTGCTGCCCTGTAGACCATGAGCTTAGTGCCAGGTTTGAGGACCTGGTCTTCAAACACTATCTTCCTCAGGCGACCAAAGGCTGCACTGGCACACTGAAGGCGGTGTTGGACTTCGTCATCGACGCCTGCCCTTGTTGACAGTAGGCTCTCAAAGTATGGAAAGTGGTCCACGTTGTCCAAGGCCTTGTGATGGATTTTGATAATTGGGGGGCAGTACTGTGTGGCGGGGGCAAGTTGGTAGAGGACCTTTGTCTTACGGATGTTTAGTGTAAGGCCCATGCTCTCGTACGCTTCGGTGAAGGTGTTGACGATGGTTTGGAGTTCGACCTCCGAGTGAGCGCAGACGCAAGCGTCATCTGCATACAGTAATTCGACGACAGAGGATGGGACGACCTTGGATCTAGACTGGAGGCAACGGAGGTTGAACAGTTTCCCGTTTGTTCTGTAAATTAGCTCCACTCCAGTGGGGAGCTTACTGGGGGTGAGATGGAGCATTGCAGCAAGGAAGATCGCAAAGAGCGTTGGTGCTATGACACAGCCTTGCTTGACCCCGGTTCATACGGGAACTCTTGAGGGCAGACGAATTTGAGGAGGACACGCCATAATCCCTCACGGTTGACAGTGTCGAAGGCCTTTGTGAGATCAAAGAAGGCCATGTACAGCAGTTGGTGCTGTTCCCTGCATTTCTCTTGTAATTGACGTGCGGTGAAGATCATGTCCATTGTGCCCCTTAGTGGGCAGAATCCGCATTACGACTCTGGGAGGAGCTCTTCGGCCACTGGGAGAAGGCGATTAAGGAGGATTCTTGTGATGACTTTCCCTGTGGCAGACAGCAGGGAAACTTCTCTGTAATTACCGCAATCGGACTTGTCACCTTTCTTGAAGATGGTCACAATTACGGCATCTCTGAGATCCCCTGGCATGCTCTCCTCCTTCCAGATAAGAGAAATTAGTTCATGAATTCGCGCCAGTAGTGCTTCTCCGCTATGCTTTAGTGCCTCGGCGGGGATTCCATCTGCTCCTGAGGCCTTGTTGTTCTTCAGTTGTCGGATGGCCTTTTCAACCTCATGCGAGGCTGGGGTTGTGATGAGATGGTGGCAGGTAGCATGCTGCGGGATGGAGTTGAGGACACTTGCGTCGAAGACAGAGTCTCGGTTAAGGAGATCTTCAAAGTGCTCCTTCCAGCGGGAAATGACTGCCTCTCTGTCCTTGATGAGTACCTCTCCATTCTTGGCCCACAGTGGGGTAGGGCCTTGGGTGCTTGGGCCGTAGATGGTCTTGACTGCGCTAAAGAATCCACGCACATCGTGGTTGTCGGCTAGCTGCTGGATCTCCTGTGCTTTCTCCACCCACCATCTGTTCTTTAGGTCGCGAGTTTTTTGTTGGACCTTGGCCTTCAGGCGTCTGTAGAGCTGCTTTCTTGCTCTCGAGTTCTGTTGCTGTTTCCAGATCAGGAATGCCTTGCGCTTGCAGTTTATTAGCTCCTGGATCTCCTGGCCATTCTCGTCGAACCAGTCTTGGTGTTTCCTGGTCGAGTGACCGAGCGTCTCTTCACAGGTGCTGATTATGGAGGCCTTGAGTGCAGACCAGGTGCTGTGGGCACTCTGTGTCTCTGCATCAAAGTAGGCAGAAGCTGTTTCCACAGGCACTGATATCTGGAAACCACACCCAACACCCATCCATACTTTCATGTCAGTACAGGAGAAATTTTCTGTTTTTAATTTTTAAGTCCATTCAGGTACCTGTAGTTTGTAAGTATACCTTTGAAGTTTCACCAAGGATTATTGTTTGTCTCAGTGTTGGGTGAAGTGTTGCAACAGAGGATGCAGAGAAGATTTACAAGGATGATACCAGAAATGCAAGGGTATACATACCAGGAAAGGATGAACAGGCTGGATCTCTTTTCGCTTGAAAAAAGAAGGCTGAGGGGTGACCTAATAGAGGTCTTTAAAATTATTTAAGGTTTTGATAGCGTGGATACAGAGAGAATGTTTCCATTTGTGGGGAAGAGCATAACTAGAGGCCATCAATATAAGATAGTCAGCAAGAAATCCAATGGGGAATTCAGGAGAAACTTCTTTACCCAAAGAGTGGTGAGAATGTGAAACTCGCTACCACAGGGAATGGTTGAGGTGAATAGTATAGATGCATTTAAAGGGAGGCTAGATATGAAGGAGAAGGGAATAGAGGGCTATGCTGATAGAGTTAGATGAGGAAGGACAGGAGGAGACTCGAGTGGAGCATAAACGCAGGCATGGACTGGTTGGGCCGAATGGCCTGTTTCTGTGCCGTATAGCCTATGTAATCCTATGTAACAGCTTGTACATGGTCTGTTGAGAGTAGGCTCAATGAGCCAAATGGCCTTTTCTGGTTCCATGCTTTGTTATTCATAATAATACATAGAAGTTCCAACACGGAAACAGGCCATTTGGTCCAACCAGTCCATGCCAGCATTTACCATGCATGAAAGCAAACAATACTAATCACATTTACCCACCCTGTTCCCATATCCCTTCAACCATCTATCTAATCTAATCTTGACATCGTTTCTGCCATAGCCACTAAATCTGGAAGCAAATTCCACAGCGTTACAACTCTCTGGGTAAAGAAGTTTCTCTTTCACTTTTTTCTAAATCTCTTATATTTAATCTCGTATCTATGGCCCCCTTGTTCTAGAACCTCAACTACTGGAAGCACTCTGCTTCTATCTACCCTATCCCATCCTTTAATCATTTTAAATACTTCCATCAGATATACCCCGCAATCTGCATTGTCCTAATGAAAAAGCCTAAATTTTTGTATTACCATAATGTCAGCTTTCCATTACAGTGCTGAAAAATGAATGTTGCCTGTACAGCACTGAGTACACAATTAACCCAATAGTAAGAGATAATTACTACTGCCCACTGATTACAAATGTATTCTCTCCTGAGCCACATTCTCGGTCTCATTCTGAATGTTATAAGCAGCACAGCCTCGCAATGTAAATCCTAAATAAAATGAAACTCTTCTGCTGCCAGGTGGTACCGAACATTTGGGTGCACGATGGACGGGAACCTTACTTTCTCTGCAGTGCCCTTGGACATAAAGCTTGTTGCCTTCAGTCCAGCCCTCAATGCGCTGTGGCATGTTCTGATCTGCTTCCCATGTGTATTTACCATCTCTACGAGACATGTATCTGTTGTGGATAAACCGCTGAAAGCCACTTCCAGATCCTAGGAAAAAATGAGGGTAAGTAGGTTTTTTCCCAGCCGGGACATCCTTTATTTTGCTCTTGTACAGGCTGTTCATGGTGTTCAATGCATTGATTAAACACATATTGTTTTCCTCTCCTGAATCATTGTCAGCTCCAGCTTCTGGCCAGTACAATAGCATCTGTATGAAGTATGGGATAGGGGACTGTTCAGGATCGCTCATGTCACACAGGAGAAAGCTAAACTCAGCAAGTTCCTTTTTAGAAATGTTGGCTTCAGGAAAGCTAGGGAGTGAGATGGCTAGGGCAATGTGCGCTAAAATGTAGTTTTCTAGATCATTTTTATCAGAAAATCCTTGTTCATTAGTGTGCAACTGTATTATTTTCCTCAAATTTTCAGGAACTAATGAAAACATTTTAGTGAATCTTCCACCACCCAGGCAATAAATTTTGTGACATTTTAATATAGGTGTCAGATGTTCCATATTCTCTTGTCTCAGCATCTGGTCGCTGGAATAACAGAAGAAAGATGAGAATTGTTTTTCAGCTTTTCTTAACTCCTCAAAAGGTTTCTCCTCGGGAAGCATTCTCTCGGTGTGTTCGTCAGACTGGAAGTATGCCAAGTATTCATAAATTGATTCAATTGCTTTGCAAACGTTGTTGTGTAATCCCTTTATCTTTCCATGAAACCTGTTCCATGTGGTGTCTATTTGTTCCGGGATCCAATCGGTCAGTAAATACTTTACCAGTTTTATGTAGCAGCCATCCTTGTATTCAAATATGCCAAGTAAAGACATAAAGTTCACGACATAACACTCAACCTCTACTTCACCGAAATAGCCAGCGTTATTCCAGTCAGACTCTGACTTGGATGCTTCTTGGGAACTCTGGAAAGCATCAATTGCCTTTAGTGCCATCTCTATTGCTTCTCCAAATCTCTGTGGCGAAGATCGCAGTTTATTTAGCTTTGTCAGACTGAAGACTGAGTAAAGCCACTTCTTATACATTTCACCTTCTGTGTGCAAAATGTAAGAATTGGACGGCTGTAATAACCTGGCTTTTTTTACCCATGACTCCGCTTTTTCAAACTTTTCCTCTTGGCACAAGAATCTAATAAGTTGCTGAGCCACAAAAGCGTCCTTATTCAAACACTTACAGGCTCTTTCCAGAACATCTACAGCTTTAGTTTTATTCTCATGTTTAGCTATATGTGCAATAAGGGAAGGAAAAGAACGTTTGACTTTATCTGTGTTGTCTTTTCTTTGAACAAAGAGTTGCCTAATGAATTTCACTACTTGTGTGGTAGACCGGTATTTGAAAAATACATTTTCCTCCAGAAGGTGGGTAACGGCCTGACTTTGACGTTGAATGAACCTCATCTGATTTAATATTTCTTCTGCAACTTTCCGATGTATTATTCGGATGCACAGGAATTCTGTTGCAGGTTCATACAAACGAGAGAGCAGACAGCCTGCTGCTTCTCTTAAGTTGCTCTCAACAGTAAGGCGCTGTGAGCGCTCACTTTGAACCCCTCGATTTATGAATGCCTCACACTGAGATATTGTAATGTATGAATCTTCTACATAATGATTTAGCAATGCAATGCATCCAATTAGATCAAAAACATCAGACGTGTGATCAATACTTTCCAGCAGTTCCTTCACGGAATTTGTAAGATAGACCTGATCATAATCTTTGGTCATTAGAACAAATGTAAGGATAGAATTTTCTTTGTAATGGGCTTTAAGGTCCTCTAGTTTACGTTTGAACAATATTTTTTCCTTGTTTGATAACTTATAATTAACATGCACAATGCCAGACGCATTGGTCAATGTTTCTGGGAGTTTAGACCTCTTGCAGTGCAGTAGAATAAAGTTTGGTTTTGAAGGGTAATCAGCAACTGCTCGTGCCAGAAGGATTTTCAATTCCTCAGTGTATTCCTCATCACAATCTTCAACAAGCAGAAGCATTGGTAAACTCTCGTCATTCTCCTGTAATTTAACTGCCTGCTCACAGACAGATCTTACAGGGTGTGATGTGTTGACAGTTGCACATCTAAGTCTTTTCCTGAAGTCCCACAGGATGTGACGAGCCACAGTACTTCCTCCGCTGCCAGGCTGGTGGCTTATAGTCACAGTGATCACTGGCTCCTCTGAAATTGCTCCTTCTAACACTAAATTCAGACGGTTGTTCACTATTTCATATGCATCTCTTTTTATAATTTCTCCACAATGCCCATTATCAGCTAGCCAGAAATTCATCCAGCTGACTTTGCCACCTTTGTAAAAATCCATCTCCTTGTCTCTGATTTCTTTCTGCCACTCTTCACCCTTTGCATCAACATCTATATAGCTGCACTCATCTGATGTCAGCACTTCAAGAAAAGGCAGCAGATCTTCATAATTTGTGCCTTCAACTTGCAACTGCTTGAAACTCAGCCCTGAAGATTGTATGGTCTGAATCATTGTGTCTAAATGGCTAAGCTTTGTTCCTACAATACTCAGATTATTAAGAGTCTCTCTATTACATGAGGTCTGCAAAAGACTTAGCCAGCTGTTGTAATTTTCTCTGCCTTCCACAATGCATTTTATGTTATTTCTGCCATTCATTCCAGCATAGAATTCATGAAACGCCTGTGCTAGTGGCTGATTAGCTGGTGACAGCAAAAGAAAAAGTACCTCAAACGATCCTGGGGGAAGGATTGCTTTGCAGATTTGTGAGATGATGTTTGCCAGGTGCTCCTTTCTGGTTTCCATCCAGGTCTTTGCATCATAAGGTTTTTGCTCAGCACTGTCATTTTGTCCATTGCAAAATATCCAGCTGGTTTGATAAAAGGAATTCTTCTTTACACCATCAACCAATGAACCACTTTCAGTGATGCATTCTTCTAAGAAATGAGGACTGGCTTTGGAATACAGTTTGTATAAACCTTGTATCTTAGAATTGGGGTCAAAATCTAAAACACAGAAAAACCTCATTTCTAACAAAAAGCTGAGATTCTCTAAATCTTCCTTTTTGCAACTGTCGGTGACTAAAATATACTTCACTTCGCTATTCATGTGTTTCTTTATACCTGTGAACAGTTCGGATAGTTTCCTATACACATCATCTCTGGAAATCTCTTCATCGCGCTCTGCCTTTTCTCTTTCAAAATCTCTGTCCCTTATGTACTCGGGCCATTTGTGAGTTTCTTTACAAGAAGCAGCTCCTTCTCTGTTGTAGATTGAGGGCCGAACATATACTACAGTCTCGCTTTTGGACTTGTCGAGGTCAGGTAGTCGCACTGTATAAAAAGTCCCCTTCACCACTGTTAATGATGGAACAATGTCAACTTCAATAACAAAACGCTGCTCTCCAGTACCATCATTAAACACTTCAACAAACCTTGGCGGACGAATCGAGTGTTCAGCGTGAGTGCGATACTTTGCTAAAAAGCACTGTTTGATATACTTGTCTCGTGCCTCAACAAAAAGTTGGGGATTCTGGACAGGAACACCCAGTATCTCACCGTGGACATACTTTCTACCATCTTCAACTCCAAAATGAATCGTCCCATTGGTTCGACTGTTCATACAGGCAGCAGCAAACCTAATAACCTCCTTTGCAAATTTTATTTCCTGCTCAAACGGATCTCTCTGTGCAGCTTGTTGAAAAGATTTAAACTCATGACACGGAATGATTAAATTTTTGCTACCCGATTCTGGTGGAAGTACTTTGCCTTTTACATACTTAAATTCTGCATCTTCTTTGTCGAAAGGATGGGGGTTACACTGAATGTAACCTGTCGGCTTCTCCTCCGGGACACAGGAAGCTGCTTCTGCCCCATTCAAATCAGTTAGTTTTTCTGAATGTTTCTCTGAGGAATAAAATATTGATGTCTTAAAAATCAAATGAACAAACTGCCCAACGAAAGTAAGTTTGCACTGTTAATGTACCAATTGCAAAAGAAAATCCAAATTTACCTGGTAACCCTAATACTGAATCTGAATGTAAGAAGTCACACAACACCAGGTTATAATCCAACAGCTTTATTTGAAATCACAAGCTTTCGGAGCCCTGACGAAGGAGCAGCGCTCCGAAAGCTTGTGATTTCAAATAAAGCTTGATGTGCCTCAATAAATCCGAGACTCGATGTTAGCGAAACAAAACAAGGCTTTTATTGACTTAGAAGGTAACACACAGAGGAGAATGTATCTTCCATCCAGAGGTCTGCCGTACTGGATGTGCTGCAGGCTGGGCCAGCTTACATAGGAGCCAGGTATGGGCGGAGCCCTACACACAGTACAATACAATGGAAATGAAACTGAAACCAACCACAGTCACAGGCAGAGATATACTGATGAGTGATGAATGGAATATTTCATCACAAAGCTGTTGGACTATAACCTGGTGTTGTGTGACTTCTTACATTTGTCCACCCCAGTCCAACACCGGCATCTCCACATCATGACTGAATCTGAAGTTACTAGTATTCATTATTTGAAATATTAGCACAATATTAAAATCTGCACAGTATTTCAAACGCTTTCTGCAGTAATGCTGCTATTCTGGAGAGACTTTGACTGTTTTGAAGGCGAGTTATAGCGTGGGGTAAATAAGAACATAAGAAATAGGAGCAGGAGTCGGCCATTTGGCCCTTTGAGCCTGCTCCACCATTCAATGAGATCATGGCCAATCTTCTACCTCTACTCCACTTTCCTGCACTATCCCCATATCCCTTGATTCCCTTAGTATCCAAAAATCTATAGATCTCTGTCTTGAATATACTCAACGACTGAGCCTCCACAGCCCTCTGGGGTAGAGAATTCCAAAGATTCACCACCCTCTGAGTGAAAAGATTTCTCCTCATCTCAGTCCTAAATTGCTGACCTTTTATTCTGAGACTGTGACCCCCTGGTTCTAGACTCCCCAGCCAGGGGAAACATCCTCCCTGCATCTACCCTGTCAAGCCCTGTAAGAATTTTGTATGTTTCAATGAGATCACCTCTCATTCTTCTAAACTCCAGAGAATATAGGCCTAGTCTACTCAATCTCTCCTCATAGGACAATCCCCCCATCCCAGGAATCAGTCTGGTGAACCTTTGTTGCACTCCCTCTATGGCAAGTATATCCTTCCTTAGGTAAGGAGATCAAAATTGTACACAATATTCCAGGTGTGGTCTCACCAGGGCCCTGTGTAATTGCAGTAAGCTGCCTTTACTCTTGTATGCAAATCCTGTTGTAATAAAGGCCAACACACCATTTGCTTTCCTAATTGTGTGCTGTACCTGCATGTTAACTTTCAGTGATTCTTGTACAAGGACACCCAGGTCCCTCTGAACACCAACATTTCCCAATATCTTACCATTTAAAAATTACTCTGCTTTTCTATTTTTCCTACCAAAGTGGATAACTTCACATTCTCCACATTATATTCCATTTGCCATGTTCTTGCCCACTCACTTAACCTGTCTATATCCCCTTGAAGCCTCCTTGCATCCTCCTCACAACTTACATTCCCACCTAGCTTTGTGTCATGAGCAAACTTGGATATATTACATTTGGTCCCCTCATCCAAATCATTGATATAGATTGTGAATAGCTGAGGCCCAAGCACTGTTCCTTGCGGTACCCCAGTAGTTGCAGCCTGCCAACCTGAAAATGACCCATTTATTCCTACTCTCTGTTTTCTGTCCATTAACCAATCCTCAATCCATGCTAGTATATTACCCCCAATCCTATGAGCCCTAATTTTGTTTAATAACCTCTTGTGTGGCACCTTATTGAATGCCTTCTGAAAATCCAAATCCACCACATTCACTGGTTCACTCCTATCTATTCTCCTAGTTACAACCTCAAAAAACTCTAACAGATTTGTCAAACACGATTTCCCTTTCATAAATCCGTGTTGACTATGCCCAATCCTATTATTATTTTCTACGTGCTCTGTTACCACGTCCTTAGTAATAGATTCTAGCATTTTCCCTACTACTGATGTCAGGCTAACTGGTCTGTAGTTCCCCATTTTCTCTCTCCCTCCTTTCTTAAATAGTGGGGTTACATTTGCTACCTTCCAATCCGTGGGAACTGTTCTAGAATCAAATATTTAATGCTATGCAAATTGGAACTATTTTTGTACATATCATCTCCTTATGGGCCGGATCTCTTTAACAAATGAGATTTAAGGATGGATAAAGAAACAATTGAATGACAGAGAAGTAGGGTGAATTAGTTTGGATGAATTAGAGTCAAATCAGGTGCAGAAACAGAAATAGAGAGAGAGAAGGAAAGTTTGGATTAAGAGGGAGAAAAAGAAACAGAAAGGAAAAGAAAGAATTTTTTTTTTTAATGTAATTTAAAAAAAATCTCCTACAACAATTTACTACATGCAGGAATGAGTTTGAACACTTTGAATTGTTCCCTTTCTGGGCCAGAAAGTTTGATTGACATTGCACTAACAATCCTCACATTGTTAAAAGGGTACTTGCGCTCTTAATTGCAAGACATAGCTTTCCAAGGCATGTTTAATGGGCAATTAATGTGCAAGTCCAGCAAGTTCTTAGAAATAATGGGGAGGGTAAGAGTGAGGTGCCGTTTGTGAGAAGCAAATGACGAAGCAGCATAAATCAACCAGCAAGTTCTGGAGATTCGCAACTCACACCATGCGTCATTCTTGCGCCATTATTTTTCCAACAAGATCCGGCCATTTATTTCCAGTTTCTCCATTTCCTCCCATCCTGTGGGCACTAACTCTTGCTGGGATTTAGCTGTATAGGCGCAGGCAGACTTCAGTACATCATCCAGTGATCTTCATGTGTGAGCCTCGATGGTGAGTGGGCATCACAAGTCCTGTCCTCACTCAAAATCCACAGAAGTGCATTTTTCATCAAGGGGCACTGGATAGTGGCCAAGAGCAGGAACCCTGGCCCCAACTGCAACCCTGGCTGAGATCAGCTCTCCCATCACAAACTGAGATTCACAGCTGGGACCTTCTGGTTCTTACGGCTTAATGTATCCTGGCCAACATTTATCCCTCAACCAAAACCGCTGAAGCTGATTATAGAGGGTACAGTATGTAGTGGTTATGTTACTGGCCAAGCGCAGGCAGCGCAAGGAGCGCACATCAACCCAAGCACCGCACCCACCCACCCGCCCCTTCAACCCCTGTCTGCCCCACCTGTGACAGAGGTTGTAGGTCCCACATTGGACTCATCAGTCACCTACAAATTCATTTTTAATGTGGAAGCAAGTCATCCTCGGTTCCGAGGAACTGCCTAAGAAAAAGAAGAAGGACTAGAAATACATAGGAAATAACAACAGAAAATGCTGGAAAAACTCAGCAGGTCAGGCAACATCCGTGGAGAGAAATTTGAGTTGACGTTTCGGGTCGAACCCTTCTTCAAAACTGGAAAGAAAAGAAACTAGATCGAAGGCAGGGCTACGATCGGACAAAAGAAGTGAAAGAAACAAAAGAGCTAGACGAGATGGTAATAGGCTGAGATTAGGTGTAGTGTACTGGCAGGGCAAGAGATAGCTGCCAGGTGTAAGAGAGAAACAAAAGGAAAGGGGGGGGGGGGAAGGAGTGGAAAAATTACAAGAAAAAATGTGTAATAGGGGCCGAGGTTATGATCTGAAATTGTAAAATTTGAATTCTGTTTAAAAAATCTGGAAATAAAAAGCTAATATCAGTAAAAGTGACCATGAAGTTATCGGATTGTCGTAAAAACCTAACTGGTTCATTCCCCACCTGGCTATACCTTCCACCACTTGCCCCGCACAGACCGCCATGGTGGCTGTGTGGCTCTCATCATCAAATCACACCTTGGTCTGTCCCCCTACTCCTCTGGCACTTTCTCCTCCTTTGAGCATCTCACCTTGTTCCACCCCTCTCATTTAAAACTCTCGTTCTCTACTGCCCACCCTCAGCCTCTGCACCGAGCGACTTCTCATCCTCGGTGATTTCAACCTCCATCTCAATTCATCATGCTCTCTCTCCTCTGAGTGCACTAGCCTCCTATCCTCCCTTAATATCTCCCTCCATGTGAACTCCACAACCCATATTCACGGCCACCCCCTCTCATGGCCTCGCTATTTCCACCATGTCAATCACAGATAAGGCCATCTCTGACCACTTCCTTGTATCGCTCTCCACCTACATCCCCCTTCCCCCACCCAACCCTTCTGTGTCTGCCCCTGGAAAAAACTCTCTCCCAACTCTCTTACAACTGCACTTAGGAAATCCCAACTGTCCGGTCTTTGGCCCTCGATTCACCACAGCATTTCTGCAGTTACCGATCAACTCAATCACACCCTCACCACCGCCTTTGATGCCCTAGTCCCTATTAAAACCATTACTCTCTCTCACCCTGGCTGTTCCCCCTGGTATGGCCCTCATCTTCGCTCCCTCAAGTCCAAGGGACGCAGACTTGAACAGATATGGCAGACAACTGGTTTAGCCATTAACCGCCAGATCTGGCTGGACCACATAAAGCATTATTGGGTCCTACTCTTGTCTGCCAAAACTGCTCACTATTCCAGGATCATTCTGGAATGCAAAGATAACCCCCGGTTACTATTCTCTACTGCTAACCATCTTCTTAAACCCCTCTCCCCTGTCTCCTCCACACTCACCTCCAACAACAATTGCGAGGAGCTCATAGACTTCTTTGTCGCTAAGATTGAGACCATCCGATCAGCTGCCTCTGCCACTTCCCTTCCTTCCCCAGGCCCACCGTGCCATACTTCCTCTAAGGTTCACCCCTGCTCTAACCCTGAACTCGTATCTTTCTCCAGTTTCTCACCGATCTCCCCTCATGACGTCTCCGTGCTTATCACCCACTTCCTGCTCCCTCGACCCTATTCCCTCTAAACTGCTGACCACCCAACTTCCTTTTCTGGCTCCCATGTTAGCTGACATTGTTAATGGTTCTCTCTCCTCAAGTACTGTCCCCCTCTCCCTCAAATCTCACCACCACTTCTCTCGACCCCTCCACGGTCTCTAAATTGTCAGACTACTTGTCCGACATCCAGTACTGGATGAGCAGAAATTTTCTCCAATTAAATATTAGGAAGACCGAAGCCAATGTCTTCGGGCCCTGCCACAAACTCCGTTCCTTAGCCACTGACTCCATCCCTCTTCCTAGCATCTGTGTGAGGCTGAATCAAACTGTTTGCAAACTTGGCGTCATATTTGACCCTGAAATGAGCTTCCGACCACATATCCGCAGCATAACTAAGACCGCCTATTTCTACCTCCGTAACATTGCCTGTCTCCACCCCTGCCTCAGCTCATCCGCTGCTGAAACCCTCATCCATGGCTTTGTTACCTCTAGACTTGACTATTCCAACGCACTCCTGGCTGACCCCCCACATTCTACCCTACGTAAACTTGAAGTTATCCAAAACTCGGCTGCCCGTGTCCTAACTCGCACCAAGTCCCATTCATCCATCACCCCTGTGCTCGCTGACCTACATTGGCCCCTGGTTAGCAACGCCTTGATTTCAAAATTCTCATCCTTGTTTTCAAATCCTTCCATGGCCTCGCCCCTCCCTATCTCTGTAATTTCCTTCAGCCCCACAACCGCCCCCCCCCCCCCCCCCCCCCGAGATATCTCCGCTCCTCAAATCCCTGATTATAATTACTCAACCATCGGTGGCCGTGCCTTCAGCTGCTTAGGCCCTAAGCTCTGGAACTCCCTCCCTAAACCTCTCTGCCTCTCTACCTCTCTTTCCTCCTTTAAGACGCTCCTTAAAACCTACCTCTTTGATCAAGCTTTTGGTCACCTGCCCTAATTTCTTCTTATGTGGCTCGGTATCAAATTTTTGTCTTATAACCCTCCTGTGAAATGCCTTGGGACGTTTTACTATGTTAAAGGCACTATATAAATACAAGTTGTTGTAGTTGTTATTGTTAATGGCCTTTAGGGAAGGAAATCTACTGTCCTTACCCGGTCTGGCCGTCTTTGTGATTTCAGTTCCACACCAATGTGGTTGACTCCTAACTGCCCTCTGACGTGGCCTAGCATGCTGTTAAGTTAAGGACAACTACTGAATAGCAATAAATGCTGGTTTTGTCAGCGACACCCATATCCGGAGAATGATTTTTTTTAATTTGGTCATTTATTTCATTGCTGTTTGTGGGACTTTGCTGTGTGAATATTGGCTGCCATGTTTCCTACATTACAACAGTGACTACACTTCAAAAGTACTTCATTGGCTGCAAAGCCCTTTGGGCCATCCTGTGGTCGTGAAAGGCGCTATATAAATGCAAGTCTTTCTTTTCTTTCTAATGCTATGTTGAGTGTTGCTTTTTATTCACTGGGCCATTGAGGGAGCTTGCTACTTTGTTTTTTTTTAATTATGTACTATTTTTGTAATAATCATATTTACAGAGACCCAATGAACCCTGTGCTCAAAGATTCATATTTTGCATTGAGGAATGTGATTTGCTTCCTGTATGCGCCTCAATAATTGGTGACAATAGGATCAGATTGTTTACAGATTGAACACAGACCTTCTCCGAGAGGGAGTGTGTCAGTTTGCACCAAATATTCACTATACGAGAATGGTTCCAGGGATGAGGGACTTCAGTTAATGGATAGACTGGAGAAGCTGGGGTTGTTCACCTTGGAGCAGAGAAAGTTGAGAGGAGATTTGATAGAGGTGTTCAAAATCATGAGGGGTCTGGACAGAGTAGATAGGGGGAAACTGTTCCCATTGGCGGAAGGGTCAAGAACCAGAGGACACAGAACTAAGGTGACTGGCAAAAGAACCAAAGGAAAAACTTTTTTACGCAGCGAGTGGTTAGTGATCTGGAATGCACTGCCTGAGCAGGTGGTGGAGGTAGGTTCAATCACAGCTTTCAAAAGGGAGTTGGATAAGTGCCTGAAGGAAAAACATTTTCAGGGCTACGGGGAAAGGGCGGGGGAGTGGGACTAGCTGAAGTGCTCTTGCAGAGAGCCGGCACGGGCTTGACGGGCCGAATAGCCTCCTTCTCTGCTGTAACCATTCTATGATTCTATACACAGACAGTAAGAAACCAAATTATGTTAACTTCGATAACACAGCCATTTATTAATCGAAGAATGTTGTCCGGATGCACTCCTTATAATATAAAATATGTATATACAACAATTCAATTTAAAAAACTGTTGCATTCAAGGGAAACCCGTTACATTCTGAAAAATGCCTGTAATGACATATTTAGTTGTGCAATACCAAATTGTTTCAGCTCAAAGCAAGGAATGGCCCATAGCTTCAAGAAACCTGCACACACTCACTAGGCAAGGTAGAGGCATGGATGGAAGTCTAAGTCTAGAAATACATTAACCAAACTTAAGGCAAGAGGAGTATCATGTTTTCTGGGTCAAAATGCCCTCCAGATAAAGAGCATTATTCTGATTCAGTCCAAATGCAGAAATGCTGCTATTTGAAGATCCACTTTTGGGTATGATGTGCGTTCTCTGCAAGGAGAAAGCACATCATGATTGCTGCCCTTGAATGGTTGCTCCCTCTGTCCTCAATTCCTGGATACGTAAAGCAAGTGGTTTTATAAAATGTATTTTGATCTGACATTATGGAGGGAGGACAATTGTTCTGGAACAGAGACCACTCAACTCACTGCAATGGAAATGGTTTCTAGCAGAGCTCAATCCGAACATTAGTATATTCAGGATTTAATTTAGATTGGTGTGGGATCCACACAATTTGACCTTATACAGCTGCAGGGGTCAGTGCATTGACTAAGCTGTGTTGTTTTTTTTTTGCCAGGACTGAGTGGGAATCTCACATAACTTGTGGCTCTTATTGCACAGTTCTGGTGCTTTGTTGATTGAGAACTCTCCCACTTTGGGTACATTCATGCTCCATCAATGGAACTAGATGCTATTTCCCCAGACTTTGCTTTAGAATTAGAGCCCCCAAAACACAATCTGAGCTGATGGGATTAGTTTGGGCGTCATGTCACGATACATACACACGAAACAGCCAAATATTTGGAGTCATTGCAATTATTTTTAACTTTATCCCAGGAGGGATAACAAATGGAGCACTGATTTCAGAGATTAGTAAAAAGATTTCTCTGCTACACTTTGCCCTTTGGGACCTGAACTTGCAGAAAACTGCGGTCTGAGATCTGCATTTCAAGTGTGAAACTCTTGGTGCTGGGGTTATGTACTTAGACCTGTCGTTGACCCACCATCTTTAACATCACCGCAAAGTAAGAGATGCTTCACAGTGATGTTAAATTTAATGGGCCAATATGCTATTTGATTGCAGAGACTTTGCTGGAGTGTGTTTTCAATTCATTTTCTGTCAGCTCCTTCTATTTCCGTGAAAGAACAAAAATGATCTCTCCTACTTTCTATCCTATCACTGACCTTCCCTTTTGTTCTTTCATCCCCTCCCCCGTTTCCCAGCCCCTAAACTTGCTTTCCATTTCCTGCTTTTTTCCAGTTCTGACGAAAGGTCTTCAATCTGAAACGTTAACTCTGTTTCTCTCTCCACGGATGTTGCCTGGCCTGCTGAGTTTTTCCAGCGTTTTCTGTTGTGATTTTGGATTTCCAGCATCCGCAGTATTTTGCTATTGTAAAAATTATCTGACCTTCTATCCAACACTGCTTTTGCTGTCTCCTGAATCTTTGTTCTCGCTGATTGTGAAACCTCTACTTTTGTACTGTCAGCAAATTTTGAGATTGTGCTCTGTGTAACTCAAGTCCAAATCATCTACTTACACTGAGAATAAAAGTGGAACCAGCACAGTCTGAAAATTAAAACACTGCAGGTGCTGGATGTCTGCTTTTTGTTACAGCCTAACAAGGTAATATAATCTCTATCCAATATATTGCTCTTTTCTTTCTCGTCAGGTTTTTCTCGAGAACTTAGTTGCTGCACTTCCTCACCAGCTTGCATTTTACTTGAGCATTCAGAAACAGTTCACAAACCTCTGGCACAAGCATTTTCTTTAATTGCATTTCAGTTCACAATAATCTAGAAAAGAGAAGACTAAGGGGTGACCTAATAGATCTTTTCGATAATGAAAGGGTTTGATAGGGTAAACGTAGAGGAGATGTTTCCACTAGTTGGGGAGACCAAAACTAGAGGTCATAAATATAAGATAGTCACTAATAAATCCAATAAGGAATTCAGGAGACGATAGCAAAATACTGCGGATGCTGGAAATCCAAAATAACAACAGAAAACGCTGGAAAAACTCAGCAGGCCAGGCAGCATCCGTGGAGAGAGAAACAGAGTTAACGTTTCAGGTCGAAGACCCTTCGTCAGAACATCAGGAGTCAGGAATTCAGGAGAAACCTCTTTACCCAGAGAGTTGTTGGAATGTGGAACTCGCTACCACAGGGAGTGGTTGAAGGTGAAATAGTGGAGCGATGAAAATTGGGACTGCGTAGGAGGCTAGAATTGAAGCAGTGCAGAGATCCTGTATTAAAAAACAGAAAATGCTGGAAATACTCAGCAGGTCAGGCAGCATATATGGAGCGAGAAACAGGGTTAACATTTCAGGTCGATGACCTTTCCTCAGAACTGGGAGATGCTAGAGATGAACAGCTTTTAAAGAATTATTATAGAGCCAGTGAAAAAGGGAAAGAACAAAGGGGAGGTCTGTGATAGGGTGAGGGCAGGATTGATTAAATGTCAAAAGTAATGATGATGCAAGGAAAAATGAGGTGATAAATGAGACAAGAATAGGAACAAAAGATAGTTCCAGAGGGGATGTCACTGGTTACAGGAGAATATTAGAGCGGGGAAGAAAGCATGGTAAATCTGGCAAAGAGAAGTCTCCCGTGCCGGGAATGTGGTGGAGAAAGGCAGGTAGACCCCAGGGATTCCCGGGAGCTTTCTCCTCCAGGCTGTATTACCAAGCAAATGGCATGTATAATGTAAAGGAGCTCAATGCGGAGAAGTGTGAAGTGATGCACTTTGGGAGGACCAGCATACTATAAATGGCACGATTTTGAAAAGTGTAGATGAGCAGAGAGACCTTGGTTTTCGGAATATGGAACGCTCCACCTGAAAAGGTGATGGAAGCTGATTCCATTAATAATTTTAGAAGGGAGTTAGACGAGTACTTGAGGATGAGGAACTTGCAGGGTTACGGACCAAAAGCGGGGGGGGTGGGACTAAGCATGACTGCTCTTTCAAAGAGCTTTCACAGGCACGATGGGACGAATGGCCTCCTTCTGTGCTGTAAGTTCCTATGCTGTGATTCGATGATGTATCAGTGCTAATCTGCTAAATGTTTACAGTTGGAAAAATCAACCTTTTAACATGTTCTCAAAGCAAACACCTTTTCCAACAATTTAAGTTTTCTGTGGAATCCATTTCGCTAAAATGATATGCTCCCTCCCCTCCTCCAGCCAACTGCACGGGAGAATGGCTTCTATCCATACTTCTACAATTGGTTTGTTAGCTTTTCAAAAATTGCACTTACATAAATGAGGCTAAGAATTGTACTTACCCATTCCTGTTTTCTCGATGAACCAGTAAATCAGGTTTTCAGCAATAAATCCTAACTTGAAAATCAAACAGAAAAATATTAGCGTGGAAACTACTCAATAGTCACAATTCATCTCTCTCTAATTTTGTTAACTGTACAAAAATACATTTCCATTGGAAGCCGGTGCTTAGATACATATTGTTGATAAACTGCAATATAGAAAGAAAAAAACAAAAGACTTGCATTTCTACAGCCCCTTTCTCAATCTCGGGATATCCCAAAGCGCTTTACAGCCAATGAAGTACTTTTGAAGTGTAGTCACTGTTGTACTGTAAGAAACGTTGCAGCCAATTTGCGCACAGCAAGCTCCCACAAACAGCAATGTGATAAATGAGCAGATCAACTGTTGGACAGAACACTGGGAGAACTCGCCTGCTCTTCTTCGAATAATGCCATCGGATCTTTAATGTCCACTTGAGAGGGTAGACAGGGCTTAGTTTAACAGCACAGCAGGCTAAATTATGTGCTCAAGTCTCTGGGGTGGAATTTGAACCTATACCTTTCCGACTCAGAGGCGAAAGTGATACTGCTGAGCCACAGCTGATAGTTATATAGCAACAAGGCACCCTGGTATTGCCTAGGTAAACATTTAAAGAGGTGTTTTCACTGTATAGAATCATAGAATGATACATCACAGAAGGAGGCAATTTGGCCCATTGTGCCTATGCTGGCTCTTTGAGAGAGCTATTCAATTAGTCCCACTCCCCTGCTCTTTCCCCGTAGCTAAGTACATTTTTCCTTCTCAAGCATTTATCCAATTCCCTTTTGAAAGCTACTGTTGAATCTGCTTCCACCGCCCTTTCAGGCAGTGCATTCCAGATCACAACAACTCGCTGTGTAAATTATTTTTCCTCATGTCGCCTCTGCTTCTTCTGCCAATTTCCTTAAATCTGTGTCCTCTGGTCACTGAGCCTTCTGCCACTGTAAACAGTTTCTTATTTGCTCTATCAAAACCCTTCATGATTTTGAACACCTCCATCAAATCTCCCCTTAAACTCCTCTGCTTGAAGGAGAACAACCCCAGCTTCTCTGGTCTCTCCACGTAACTGAAGTCTCTCATCCCTGGTACTATTCTCGTATCCCCTCTGCACCCTCTCTAAGTGTGGTGCCCAGGATTGGCCACAATACTCTAGCTGGAGATTTGCAGGTTCTGTCTATGCTGCAGGGGATGCTATCTATCTGAAGTGATGTCTCCAATACTTTGCAAGCTAAAAAAAGGGGCGATAAAACGCACAATATGCACTCTTTCATTTCACACACCCCTGATAATAGTTCAATGAGAAAAGATGTACATATTTAACACATCTTACCTCTACAACAGGTTCTGACTTATCTTCTATTGCTGCTCAGGTTACATCACCTGCGAAGCTGCAGCTCCGAGCTGAGCTGGGGGACTGACTGTGGTTTCATTGAGCAGCAACACCCAGTTACAGCACAAAGCTGCATAACCTGTTCGAGTGTTGCTACAACAATCGGCATTTATATATAGGGGTGTGTGGATACAAAATTGGCTAAGGGACAGAAAGCAGAGAGTAGTGGTGAGCGGTTGTTTTTCGGCCTGGAGGGAGGTGTGCAGTGTAGACTTGCCAACTCTGATTCAATGCATTCCTGGAAGTTTCATCACATAGCCTCCCACCTCCAACTGCCCCACCCACTCAATCAATCTTTTTGATATATATTAATGACCTGAACTTGGGTATACTGGGCACAATTTCAAAGTTTGCAGATGACACAAAACTTGGAAATGTAGTAAACAGTGAGGATAATAGAAACAGACTTCACAAGAACATAAGAATTAAGAGCTGGAGAGGCTACTACTCCACAGACTAGCCCCCATCATCGAGCCAACCATCCCTAAGGAGCAAGCGGGCTTCCAGAGTGGCCATAACTGCTGTGACTGAGTGGTAGATTTAACAACACACATCGAAGCAGGCTTCGAGTGCCAGCTCAAGACCACCGTAGGACTCGTGGACCTGTCAGCGGCGTATGACACTGCATGGAAGCATGGACTGCTTTTCAAGCTCTCCACCATTTTACCCTGCAGAACAACGATCCATCTTTTCAACTCCATGCTTAGCAACTCTGGCACCCAGAAGAGCAGATATAGGACATTGAACAACGGACTCCCACAGGGTTCTGTTCTGGCACCCATATTATTCAACGTTTACACCAGTGACCTGCTTGAAACAGAGTCCCGCAAGTTCATATACGCTCATGTCATTGCTTTGGCCACGCAAAACATGAATCTGTCCATCACCGAGGAGATCCTGACCAGTGATTTACAGGGGATGGAGACCTACTTCCGCCGATGGTGACTTCGACCAAACCTGCAAAAGACTGTGACCTTGACATTCCACCTCAACACCCATCAAGCAAACCAAGCTTTGAAAGTCTCCTTTTGCGGCGCAGAGATAAACCATGCCAAAAAACCCTCCTATTTAGGATCCTCTCATATAGACAACATCTCCAGAACCTTGGGAAGAAACTAAAGAGTAGGGTTAACTTGATCCCGAAACTCACCGGATCCACATGGGGAGCAAACGCTCAAACCCTCCATACGGCAGCACTCACCATACGGAGTACTGCTCTCCGGCATGGCTATCAAGTCCACGTCAAATCCGTTGATGTCCAGCTGAATTCTACTATGAGAATTATCACTGGTACACTTTTCTCGACACCAACACCTTGGATGCTCATGCTTGCAAACATCGCACCACCACACCTATGCTGCGAATATGCAGTCTCCAGAGATTACAACCGCTACACCAGCAAAGACATGCCGATCCAGGCCGACTTGAACAACCTACCATCAACCCGTCTCAAATCTAGAAGGCCATTTTGGACCATCGCCAAAGCCCTTCAGCGATCTCCTCTCAGCCTTGATGACCGATAATGAAATGCTTGGAAGAACTGCGGCATACGGAATGGATTCCTTATAGAGGACCCCGCAGTACAACCTGAAGGATCAAACCTTCCTCGCAAACAGAGGATAACCATCAACTGCCTCAGAACCGGTCATGGTAGATGCTGCCACTTTCTCCATAGATGGAAGATTAAAGCATCCCCATCATGCGACTGTGGAGCTCCTAATCAGACCCTGGAGCACATCGTTGAGTACTGCCCTCAGAGGAAATTCGCAGGCAGCCTACAAGATATCCACGCTGTTACACCGGAAGCTTTGGCCTGGATATCTGACTTAGAGATTGACATTTAATTTGCTTTGCTACCACCATACGAAAGGAGGAGGAGCGGGAGTAGGCCATACACCCCCTCGAGCCTGCTCCGCCATTCACTAAGATCATGGCTGATCTTTGACCACAACTCCACTTTCCTGCCCGATCCCCATATCCCTTGATTCCCAGAATCCAAAAATCTATCTATCTCAGCCTTGAATATACTCAACGACTCAGTATCTACAGCCCTCTAGGGTAGAAAGGAGGGCATAGACAGACTGGTGAAATGGGCAGACGCATGACAGATTAAATTTAACACAGAAGTGTGAAGTGATTAATTTTGTTATGAAGAATGAGAAGATGCAATATAAACTAAATGGTTAGGCCCCAGCTGGAGTATTGTGGCCAATTCTGGGCACCACATTTAGAGAGGGTGCAGAGGCGATTTACTCGAATGGTACCCAAGGATTAAAGACTTCAGATACGTGGAGAGACTAACAAAACTGAGGTTGTTCTCTTTCGAGCAGAGAAGGTTAAGAGGAGATTTGATAGAGGTATTCAAAATTCTGAATGGTTTTGATGGAGTAAACAAGGAGAAACTGTTACCAGTGGCAGAAGGGTCAGTAAGCACAGGACACAGATTTGAGGTAATTAGCAAAAGAACCAGAGGCAACATGAGGAAAAAAAAGAGGCAGCGAGTTGTTATGATCATGAATGCGCTGCCTGAACGGGCGGTGGAAACAGATTCAATAATAATTTTCAAAAGGGAATTGGAGCAATACTTGAAAAGGAGAAATTTGCAGGGCTATGGCAAAAGAGCAGGAGAGTGGGACTAACTGGAGAGCTCTTTCAGAGAGCTGGCACAGGCACGATGGGCCGAATGGCCACCTTCTGTGCTGTATCGTTCTATGAATCTATGATCTAGCGCCTTTAACATAGTAAAACGTCCCCAAGGCACTTCACAGGAGCGTAATCAGACAACATTTGACACCGAGCCACATATAGGGATATTAGGACAGAGGACTTGGTCAAAGAGGTAGGTTTTAAGGAGCGTCTTAAAGGAGGAGAGAGAGGTAGGGAGGTTTAGGGAGGGAATTCCAGAGCCGAGGGCCCAGGCAGCTGAAGGCACAGCCGCCAGTGGTGGAGCGATGAAAATTGGGGATGTGCAAGAGGCCAGAATTGGAGGAGCGCTGAGATCTCGGAGGCTGGAGGAGCTCTGAGATCTCGGAGGCTGGAGGAGCTTACAGAGATAGGGAGGGGCGAGGCGATGGAGGGATATGAAAACAAGGATGAGAATTATTAAAATTGAGGCGTTGCTGGACCGGATGCCAACATAGGTCAGTGAGCACAGCAGTGATGGGTGAATGGGACTTGGTGCGAGTTAGGACATGGGCAGCAGAGTTTTGGGTAAGCTCAGGTTTATGGTGGAAGGCCGGCTAGGAGTGCGTTGGAGACTAGAGGTAACAAAGGCCTGGATGGAGGTTACAGCAGCAGATGAGCTGAGGCAGGGCGGAGAGGGGCGACCTTAGGGCGGTGTCATGTTTATACCATACAGCGACACTCATTAAAAAATAACCAGTTAAGAAGGAGACCTGGGAGTAATAGCTGATTACTCAGTAAATGTAAACAAGAAATTTGAATTGGAAAAGGAAATCGTGTTCTAGGTTATATTGCCGGGATTGTGGAGTATGGTCCAAACTTAGGCTATATAGGGATTTGATGCATCCAGACTTGACATACCATATCTAGTTTTGGTTCACACACATGTTGAAGGATATGGAAACTGGGAAATGTGGAGGATGACCAGAATGATACATAGCCTAAGGTGCTCTTAGTTACAAGGACTAGTTTAAAGAAATGCAGGCTATGGGGGGATATGATTTGAGATTTTCAAAATGATGGCGGCTTGGACTCAATCCAGTTACATAGATTATTTGAGATGAACAAGGATGCTAGGGCTGGAGGGGCATGTGTATAAAATCCTTAGGCAAAGAGTTAGGTTATAGGGCAGGAAATAATTATTTTCGCAGAGTCTTTGGTCTCTGTATCACAAACATGGTGGGTAAGGATTCTCTCCATTCCTTTAAAAAGGGACTGGATAAGTTTCTGAGAAGAGGACATTTGCAGTTATAGGGGCCGAGTGGCTCGTTAACTGTGATTATGAGGAAAAATGGACAACAAATGACCACCATGGTCTCTTGGACCAAATCGATCTGGTGGTCATTTGTTGTCCTTGTTTTTATATCTTCATGGCTGCTTCATAATCTTGAAGTGGGAGATTCACATGTCCAGGTAGGAGAGAATTATATTGCAGAAATATATTGTGCAGATGAATGATATTGCTCAGGAAATCTCCGGGTAGATTTTCTGACTGGAATTGTTGTTATGCAAGCAGCTAACATGCTCATACCACATTCCTCACTGCGCTTACCCTTGGGGCCAACACCTGCGTGTTAAGTGTTCATATAAGAACAACGCCCATTATAAAATCTACGCTTTCATGTGCTTGGAGCAGAGTGAAGCCTCCATCTTGTAAAGCCTGATAGCTAGCAGCTGATTTATTACAGCATTAAGAATTCAACCTTCACAAATGTTAATCTAATTTTATGTAAGCTGCAAAAAATGTTTTTGCAAAAATATAATAAAGGTTTTAATAAACCAAACAGAAAATGAAATGCTAATTGTAGGAAATCCCCTGTGATAGTGAGCAGCACCAGACATGGAATATATAACACATGAAAACAAATTGGTTTCTGTTTTGCTCTTTTATTGAGAACAATAAGTCCATTGCAGTTAAGTTCATCACTTAATTTTCAACACCTCCATTATAATAAAGGGAAAGATACAAGCCACAGATTTACTTGGTGTTTTTGGCATATTTGATTCTTCCAATAAGTACATTTTTTTTTGGCCTGACAACAGAACACATCTGATCAATGAAGTCTTCTCATCTGCTTTATCAGTTTACCTTGGTCACAGCCCCCATGATACCTTCTCTGCACCTTCAAATAAATGACAAATCCTTCAATCCATTACCTAGAACATCCCATCACATCAGAAATAACAACAGAAAATGCTGGAAAAACTCAGCAGGCCAGGCAACATCCGTGGAGAGATCTTACATGATTATGCAAGTCCTAATCATCTGATTGAGTAAGTCAGCACAAATTAAGTGCACCTTTTCCTGTAGATCTATCTCCACGGGAAAGTTGTGATGAAAGGTCTACACCTGAAATGTTAGCTGCTCTGTGCTCTCCACGGATGGCCTGCTGTGCGCTTCCAGCATTTTCTGCTTTTGAAGATTGAGCATTTGAAGTTTTTGCCTTGTTCTACAACCTTCAGCCAATCTGAGCTTTTTAAAGGTTTCACTCTAATTTTGAAGTACTGATTTATGTGAAGTTGGTAAAGAGACCCACGTTGCCTCTTTACTTGAGTAGTAATGAAAATAGTCATTGCTTCAGGTTCAATACCTTTATTTCTTCCTTTAGCATTCAAAGCAATTTACAAGCGGAGTAGATTCACAGAGTACAATAGATGTAAGCACGCATCCTAACATTGTACTAAACTTTAAAACACAAAATGTGTTTTTGTATAATTCCGTGCCTGTAGTGAACTTGAATCTGCCTTTTTCCCCCTTGATTGGATTCCTTCTGTCACCTAAATTAACGTGGCCACTCCCTCCAGTACATTTCCATAACAGCCAGCCTAGCTCAAAGACCAAGCTTCGTGTCATCCAACATGTCCCTTATTGTATCTGCTCCCAACTCCTAATTGGCCTGCTTGAAACTAATAACGATTCTAGCTGTAAGGAAACACTAACTTAAACACCAAGCTCGTTCATTTGCCTCATAACCTAATGCTAAGCTAGCCTTAATTTCCCATCAACCTCTCTGCCTCTTCCTTCTCCATGTTCCAACAAGAACCCTCAGCACAGTACTCTCGTTTTACATGGGATATGGTACCATCAAACAAGGCTTCTTCGGCAGCACCTCCAAAACCCACAACCCCTACTGCCTAGAAGGACAAGGGCAGCAGGCGCATGGGAACACCACCACCTCCAAGTTCCCCTCCAAGTCACACACCATCCTGACTTGGAAGTATATCGCCAATCCTTCGTCACTGGGTCAAAATCCTGGAACTCCCTCCCTAACAGCACTGTAGGAGTACCTTCACCACACGGACTGCAGCGGTTCAAGAAGGCAGCTCACCACCACCTTCTCGAGGGCAATTAGGGATGGGCAATAAATGCTGGCCTTGCCAGCGGCGCCCACATCCCATGAACGAATAAAAAAAAATGTGGCAATGGGTATTTAAATGAGCTGACCCCCACCCCCCCCCCCCCCCCAAAATTAATGCATGGTCAGCATTGCAGAGCATAGACAGGTGCAAGTCCTGGTTACAAATCTGACATAGTTAGCCCCGAGGGATTTCCCTGGGGTTACAGTTTCAGCTAAAATGATTGCCTGGTATTTCTGTGGAGGTTCTCTGGAAGGAGATAGGTGGAGCACCTAAAGATACTGCATAAATACGCAGTTAGTAAAGCATATGGGATTCTGGACTTTATAAACAGAGGCATAGAGTACAAAAGCCAGGAAGTTATGTTAAACCTTTATAAAACACTGTTTAGGCCCCAGCTGGATTATTGTGTCCAATTCTGGGCACCACATTTTCTCTTCTTCTTAGGCAGTCCCTCGAAACCGAGGATGACTTGTTTCCACACTAAAAATGAGTTCTCAGGTGACTGATGAGTCCAATGCGGGACCTACAGTCTCTGTCACAGGTGGGGCAGACGGTGGTTGTTGCCTTTCCAGAAGAAGGTGTAGCCACCACCTTGCTCCTTGAGCTGGCCTTCCCCTGCCCGCCGGGTCTCACTTAGAGCAGCGATGTCAATGTCGAAACGTCTGAGCTCCCGGGCAACGATAGCAGTACGGCGTTCCGGTCTGTCACTGTTGGGGTTGTCCATGAGGGTCCGGAGGTTCCAGGTCCCAAACGTCATTTTAAAGGGTGGAAGATGCCTGTGCGTGAATTCTTTTAACGTGGGGTGGCCGTTGCACACCAGCTACCACACGGGCTTGACAGAGCAAGGTCTTGGTCCAATGGCAAGGGGATCCAAGATGATTGGCGACCAGGCTCTGCTACAACAGCCTAGCACACACACACAAACATAATGCTACTGTCCTCCTCCCTCCTTCCCGCAGGTCCTCTCTGCCTGGGTTTCGCAGGATGCATTGTGGTCCTCCCGACCTCGCTGTTGGTCCGTGCCGCACCTTCCCTGGACACCGACCCCGCTGCTGGTCCACGCTGCGCCACTCCTGGGCCTTGACCTCGCTGCTGGGCTTGTCCTCGCTCCTGGGTCCCGGCCTCGGACATGAATGATGTTGTCTCACAGGATCAAGCGATTCACTAGTCACTAGATCACTAGTCTAGTAGTCTTGACGGCAGAGAGGTCTGGGAATTTGGGAGCTAAGTTTAAGTGAAGAGCCAGTGCTCACTGAGAACAAAGAACAGGCATGATTGGAGGATGGGCAGTGGGCTCAGGTAACTTTAACCTTGCAGCTTGAACTTGCAAGTTCCACTAAAATAAACCCAGCAGGTCCCACCAAACTAGGCCACTAATCCCAGCAGGAAAAGGCACATCTTGGGAGCGGGATATTAACAGTTCAGTTTAACGTTCCACTTGGATATCATAAGCAAAAAGTCCACCATACGTAAACCCTAAGTAAAAGGTTACATTCTCATTGCCATGAGGCATTGATGGGAAATGCAATGGCAAGATTCTGACCTTGTTCTGCTTGCAGTGACCACGTACAAATATGGTTCCCTCTTCTGTCCATCCTTTAACACGCTTCAACTTTTGGGTGATCTTGGGGTTCTTCCACACATCTCCAGTAAGCCACTTCAATCTTCTTTCATTTAGGCGGCTAGCAGTAAGCTTTTCAAGCAAACTTTTATGAACAATTTTGTCAAACCCATCTCCTTTTCCCAAGAAAAAATGAGTATAGATCTGCTTTTTTCTGGAAGGTAAGTTCTTCCTTTTGAAGTCATACAGTCTTTTCATTGTTTCAAGTGCTGTATTTAAGATTCTGCCTTTCATTTCATTGGGTTCCTGGTCATAGGCTTCGTCTGGCCAATACAACAGTGTAAGTAAAAACCAGGCACTTGAATTGTTGTGTTTTCTTTTCCAAATCTGCTGACTCAGTTCCCTCAGTTTCTGATATGCTACTAGCTTTGAAGACCTTGGTGCCACACATGCTAGTGCAATATGACTCAGCGTGAAATTGACAAGATCAACTAAATCTAGTTTTTCTTTTTGAGGGTCTTCAGGATACATGGAGATTATTTTTTCTAGTTTTTCTGCAGCAATCCTTTGGTCAGACAACAGTGAAAAAATTGCTGTAATGTTTCCACCACCACTTCTGTAAATTTGAAGAAGTCTTACCAATGGGGATAAAGAACAATTTGAACTCTCTTTTAAGTTTTGTTCTTCCTGTTCTGAAAGAGTGAAATAACGTGCATATATTTTTGTTTTCTTTATTAGCCATTTCCTAGGATTGTGCGACAGGTCTTCTGTATTACTGGTTTCGTCTTCATCTTCACATTTGTTGGTTTGAAAATAGCTTGAATCTTCAGATATCCATTCAAGTGCCTCATTTATTCCTTTTTGCAGGCCTTTCAATTTACCATGGAAATTTTTCCAAGGTTCTTTAATTTCTTCAGGAATATCTTTACCCAGAAGGTACTGTACCAGTTTTGTGTAGCTGCCATCTTTAACTTTTCCAAAGATGTCCAATAGTGAAAGAAGTTGTAATAGATGGCATCCAACCTCTACTTCGCCAACAAAACCAGAGTTATTCATAGAATCTGCCTCTGATTGTGCTGCCTTTTGTGCAGCCCTGAAGCATTCAATCGCCTTTAGAGCTATTCTTATTGCTTCTGTGAGCTTGTCAGGGGTAACCTCTTCATTTTTCAAATGTGTTAGATCAAACAGTGCATTAAGCTTTTTTCTGTACACTTGTCCTTCTGTGTCCAAAATGTAAGAATTAGATGGCAACTGATATTTTGCATCTTCAGCCCACTTTATAGCTTCAACAAAATTTTTGTACGTGTAATGCAGTCGAGCAAGCTGCTGTGCAAAATATGGATCTTTCCCAAGGCATTCATAAGCTGCTGTCAGAACAGCCACAGCCTTTTCTGCAGTTTTCTCTTCTTTGCATATATCTTCAATAAGAGGAGAAAAAAAGGTATCTGTACTGTCACCTTCACTTCTTCTGTGACGTCGTTTGAACAAGTCTCTAATGAACTTAATAAACTCATCACGAGCAAATCTGTGTTTAAAAAATGCCTTTTCCTGAAGAAGGTCCATAGCAATTTGATTCAGAGGCTGATCTGATAACTGACGCAGTATTTCCTTCGCAACAAGTGGGTGTACAATTCGGATCGACTTAATCTCAGTGGTACAGTCTCTGAAGTGTATGAACAAAAGGCGTGCCGGCTGACTCAAGGAGGTTTCAAAGCTTTGCTGGCGCAAGTGATCTATTTGAACACCAAGACCCAAAAATGCTTCACAATGAGACAGTGAAATATTTGAATTCTTCACATAGTGATTCAGTAAGGCAACATACTTTATCAGTCGAGTGCCAAGAGAAGAGTGGTCAATGCCTTCGAGTAAATGTTTCACAAAATCCTGGATGTACTCTTCCTGAAACTCTTCACTCATAAGAACAAATGTCAATATAAACTCTGGCTTAAAATGTTCCTCGAGTTTTGTACGCTTGTTAGAAAACAATCTCTTTTCTTCCTCTGTTAATTTGTGGGTAACAGCTACCGCTTCCAGCGGGATGTTTTTGCACTGTTTTTCAGGATTATGGGATCTCCTACAGCTCAGAAGTATGAAGAGAGGCCTCACAATACTGACTGTCTTACAGCCAACTGCAGCTATTAATTCGCACTTAATTTCATCAAAGTAATCTTCATCAGAGTCATCAACAAGTAGTAACACTGGCAAGCACTGATTAATATCACTTTCTTCATATTCAAGCAGCTGGATGGCATGTCCACAGACTTTCCCAACAGCACATGATGGCTTGACAGATGCACATCGCAGGGCCTTTCGAAAATTCCATAAAACCTGTCGTGCTAGGGTGCTTCCTCCACTGCCAGGATGATGAAATACATGTACTGTGGCAACTAACTGCTTCACTGGTGGGCCCTTTAGCATTTCATCTACAATGTTAGCAACATCTTTATATGCATCTCGCTGTATAACCTCTCCACAAAATCCTTTTTCTGCTAGCATGAAATTCAGCCAGCTGACTTTACCGCCCCGATAAAAGTCTCTCTCAATTTTGGTGATTTGTGTCTTACAATCAGGATCCTGAAGATTAACGTTATAATCTTCACACTGATCTACACTCAGTATTTCAAGGGTGGTCATTCTTTCTTCATCTGCAGTTTTGAGTAAACACAGACCCCTTGTTGACACTGGTAAATGCCTGGCACTGTCTATTAATGTTGGCAGCATAGTTTGGATTGTGTCATTTACATGGTTCAGTTTCATCCCAACAATGCTAATCTTGTCAATAGTTTCAATACTGCAGGAGGGCTGTGCAAGATTGGCCCATTTCTGATAGTTTTCTTCACACTCTGCAATACAAATGATGTCATTTCTGCCATTCATTTCTGCATAGAATTCATGGAATGTGTCCACCAGAGGCTGTTCTACTGGTGACAAAAGGAGGAAAAGTACAACAAAAGAACCAGTTGGCAGAATTTCATTGCAGATCAGGGAGACTGTTCTCTTCAAGTGTTTTTTTTTGCTCTTCACCCATGTACTCACATCACATGATCTTTCATCACCAGCATAATCATTACATCCATTGCAAAATATCCAGCTAGTTTGATCAAACAAACACAAACGTCTCCTGAAATCACTCGTGCTCTCTCCGTCGTCAGATTTGTAATTTTGTAAGAAGTGAACATTGGCTGTGTGATGTTTCAGATAGTGCTCAAAGAAGCCATCAGTCTTAGAGTCAGGATCAAAGTCAAACACACAAAAAATATTCATGTGTATTAAGAAGTTTAATTTCTGTAAATCTTCTGGTTTGCATTTGTTCATGACAAGTATGTACCACTGGCTGTTATCCATGTACTTCTTGCCACCGGTTAGAAGAACTAATAGTTTTCTTCCAAGATCCTCACAGGTTCTGTTGCTTGGCTCCTCTGAGTTTTCTGCTGCTTCTCGTCTTGTGTCTCTCTCTTGCATACCTGAAATAAAGTCATCCTGGTCTTCTTCACAGATGGGCTCAGTTTTTGCTCCATTTCTTCGGTAGATTGTTGCTTTCTCATATTCTACTTTATTTTTTTTTTCACTAAAATTTGGAAGACGAACTCGATAAATTTTTTTGCCCACAATCTTTAATGATGAGTTTACATCAATCTCAATAACAAATCTTCCCTCACTTCCATCTCTGCTAATCACTTCCACAAATCTGGGTGGCCGAATGCAAAATCTTGCAACCTCTGCATGGAGTTTGAAGCATTTGTCTATATAATCCAATGCATCAACATAGATGTCTTGATCTTCAACAGGTACACCTATTATTTCCCCATGTGTGTACCCAGAACTATCATTGCTATCCTCAACCCCAAAATGTATTGTACCATTAGTTCGAACATTCATGCATCCAGAGGCAAATTTGATAACTTCGCGAGCAAACTTTACTTGTAGCCGCTGTCGGTCTAGTGTTACAGCTTTGGCAAGAGATTTATATTCATGACAGGGGCAAATTAAGTTTATAATCCCAGTTTCTGGTGGAAGAACTTGATTTCTTACATATTTAAAGTTGATATCGTCCTGGTCAAATGGACGAGGTTTGCATCGAACGTGAGGCTTACTTTCTTTAGTTGCGCTCGTGTGCTGTGAATCAGCAGAAGTGTCAGGAGGATCTGCTAATGCAGCAACATGATCCTGGTTTTTCAATTTCTCTTTGCTTGGCAGAGCCTCGGTCTGTGGAGTTTGAGTAGGAGCAGCTTTCTGACTATCCTGTGTTAAAGAAGCCTTTCCACTCTCTCTTACTTCGCTTGTGCTGCACTGGGCCAGTTCCAAACTCTGACTATTCAATAGTTCATTCCTTTTTTTCAAAATCAGTTGTATTTGACCTTTTTTTACGTCCAGATCTTTAAGTTCCTCTTCGTTTATCACCTGCAGCGCTGCACCAGTTACTTCTTGATCATATAACGTTTGTATATGTGCATCTTTGACCCGAATACATTTTAACCAGGTTTGCACGTGGTTTTCATCCCATTCTTCCAATCGTAGCTTTTTTAACTCTTCTGAAAACAATTGAAATCAAAACAGTTTGAGTGAAAATATGAAATCCATGTACTACGTATTACGCAGCCTGCAGCACCCATATTTTACAACTTGTAAGCAATGTTCCCTCTTACTATTTTTGATGCGCGGTCCCTTTAAGTAGCTGCGCAGCCCATTCAAACTTTCGTGCATGCGCATTCTCCCATATAAAAGCCAGTGAGCAGCCTGCGCTGGATCTCCAGATCACTGCGCGACCGTGCAGCTTAGTGGGAACGTTGCTTGTAAGATTGTCATTAACTGTCTGAAAAATGTTTATGAACAGTTAAGCAACAAAATGATTATTCCATTCAATTAGCTAAAATCAATACACCACATGCAAAATTTTCATTTACTTTTTCAATATTCTTTCTCAGTGCTTAGCATGTCTAAAAAGACTATCAGTCAACTTTGACAAGAATCACTGAATCATAATTCAGAAAGACTTTCCACTATGACCACTTGAGGTAGTCTTTATACATAAATCTGATTCACTAAATTATGGGCTGGTAGTCATGTTAACTGGTCAACACAGTAGATGGTATTAAGCCAGGTTAAGACAGTTTTGTGTCAGTAAATTCCTTCACATTCTGCCCAGGCAGCAACACTGTAAACTGAAACACGGCATTTGAATTACTACAGTTATACAGGGCCTTGGTGAGACCACACCTGGAGTACTATGTGCAGTTTTGGTCTCCTTACCCAAGAAAGGATATACTTGCCATAGAGGGAGTGCAGCGAAGGTTCACCAGACTGATTCCTGGGATGGCAGGACTGTTGTATGAGGAGAGATTGGGTCAACTAGGCCTGTATTCACTAGACTTTAGAAGAATGAGAGGGGATCTCATTGTAACGTATAAAATTCTGACAGGGCTAGACAGACTGGATGCAAGGAGGATGTTTCCCCTGGCTGGGGGCTCTGGAACGAGAGATCACAGTCTCAGGATACGGGGTAGGACATTTAGGACTGAGATGAGGAGAAATTTCTTCACTCAGAGGGTGTTGAACCTGTGGAATTCTCTACCACAGAAGGCTGTGGAGGCCAAGTCACTGAATATATTTAAGAAGGAGATAGATAGATTTCTAGACACAAAAGGTGTCAAGGGGTATGGGGAGAGAGCAGGAATAGGGTATTGAGATAGTGGATTAGCCATGATCATATTGAATGGCGGAGCAGGCTCGAAGGGCTGAATGGCCAACTCCTGCTACTATTTTTCTATGATTTTACAGCTAGTGCTAAGGTAGAGCAGCCAATCAGCACAAAGCTGCAATAAACATAGTTAAGCAACTAAAGTAGCAAGAAACTAGGCACTTTCACACCGTAAGTCACTCGATGTGAATATAACGGACCAGAAAATATCCACAATGTCAGAGCAAAGCCTACTTTACCGAGGAAAGGTGGTCTATAATCTTTAAAACTGTCCTAAATCTCCACAACTCACAGTCAGCAAGAAAAGCCGCTGCCTCCTTAAGGCATTTTCTACTTTAAAAACAGATGAGTGGGACTAATTAGATAGCGCTTTCAAAGAACTGGCACGATGGGCCGAATGGCCTCCTTCTGTGCTGTATCATTCAATGAAAAACCAGTAATGATTTTGGTTTCAATTAAGCTCATTGCCGGAGTCTCCACGCACAGATCAGACAATCTGTTTCAGCTCTTGGCTCAGGGGGTAGCACTCTCGCCTCTGAGTCAGAAAGTTGTGGGTTCAAGTCCCACTCCACAAGACTTGAGCATAAAATCCAGGTTGACACTCCAGTGCAGTGCTGAGGGAGTGCTGCATTGTCGGAGGTGCCGTCTTTCGGATGAGACTTTAAACTGAGGCCCCATCTGCCCTCTCAGGTGGGTATAAAAGATCCCATGGCCACTATTCGAAGAAGAGCAGAGGAGTTCTCCCCAGTGTCCTGGGCTAATATTTATCCCTCAATCAACATCACTAAAACAGATGATCTGATCATTATCACATTGCTGTTTCTGGGAGCTTGCTGTGTGCAAATTGGCTTCATTGGCTATAAAGCACTTTTGAGGACATGAAAGATGCTATATAAATGCACATCTTTTCTTCAGGTGTAAGCAGTGGGCTTGATTCAGTGACATGCGTGGACAGGGCCAACTGGGAGAAGGAAGTGTAAGAAATAGTTGATGGGAATTGAACATTGATAGCTCAGGGTTTGGTCCAACGATCTGCGCCTGAATAACCTGCACATCAACATTGTTAATTGTGGGCAGGAGCCATCTGTAACTAAATTGAGTATTGTTGATTTTAGAAAATTACATAGAATTTACAGCACAGAAACCGGATTAACTGGTCTATGCTGGTGTTTTAGCTCCCTATGAGCCTCCTCCCACCCACACTTCAATTTTTCAATTTCAATTTTATTGGTCACATAACTAAATACAAGAAGTGTAATCTAGTCAGTGAAATGCTTTTTTCTTGACGAGCCGAGAGCACCAAGCAGCAAGAACACTTAGCTGCCTGGTACGCATGGAGCTCGCAAGGACGGCAGCCATCTTCATCGGCGCCATCACAAAAAAACACATACCGACATATACACGCATGCATACTTTAATTTAATTTAAATATAAATAAAGCAGACATAAATTAAAAAAGACATAAAAAGACAGCACATAAAATGAACAAGCAATAATGTAAAAAAAGTAATTTCTACAGTAATTACATTGATATTTCTACCCAGGCTTCTAGAATAATCTCTGGTTACAGGGTGGTCGCACTGGGAGAGCATCGTGAGGAACTCACAACTTATAATTAAATAAATTTAATTAATTAATTAATAAATTAATAAAATTAAATAAATAAAGTGCCCCCTCAGTCTTTCTCAATGTTTCCATCTTGGTCTCTCTCGATGTTTCCCCTCTCTCGCGATGTTTCCCCTCAGTTTTTCTCGATGTTTCCCCTCGGTTTCTTCCACACACCCGGCCTGCACATTATCCTGGCTGTCCAACTTGGCATCCTGGTAACCGGGTTCCGTTCCAGCTCTCATCCTTCAAACTGTCACTCCAGCTCTCGACCTTCAAACTGTCTCTCCAGCTCTCAACCTTCAAACTGTCTCTCCAGCTCTCAACCTTCAAACTGTCTCTCCAGCTCTCGGTGGCATAGTGGTTAGCACTGTTGCCTCACAGCGCCAGGGACCCGGGTTCGAATCCGGCCTCGGGTGACTGTCTGTGTGGAGTTTGCACATTCTCCCCGTGTTTGCGTGGGTTTCCTCCGGGTGCTCCGGTTTCCTCCCACAGTCCAAAGATGTGCGGGTTAGGTTGATTGGCTATGATAAATTGACCCTTAGTGTTAGGGGATTAAATACGTGGGGTTACATGTTGGTGTAGGGGTTACGGGGATCGGGTGGGATATGTGTCAGTGCAGGCTCGATGGGCCGAAATGGCCTCTATCTGCACTGTGGGGTTTCTGTGATTCTGTGATTGATTGGTGAGTGTATTTAGGTGATTTCCAGTAGGTGGAGGACCTCAATTGCTTTAGCATGGGCTTCGAATGAGGATTTTGCAAACCTGTGCCGATACTGCCTCATGGTCCACTGGTGAAGACTATTGTAGTCCTTTTTTATTGATTGTTGTTATAGGGCCATTCCTTATGTGGTATGCATCTGAATTGCAAGATTATGCAGCATGTAACACACCTCAAAAATGTGCAGATTTTGGATATCGCAGCCGCTTCATCGCCCCAATAATGAAGTCACCAAAATCACTTTTCATACATGTGACCAGTGGAATCCAGGTTGTTCCAATTGCTTTGGACACTTTCTTAGACCTTTGTTATCCTGGCAAACATTTAGACTTTATAATTGCAGTAAAGTACTTAACTGTTCAGAATTTCTAGAGCAAATTTAAATCACCCTCCCCGTAATTGGAAATTATTTTTGGCAAGCTGTACCTGAACATAAAAACATAAGAATTAGGAGCAAGAGTAGAAGTAGGCCATACAGCCCTTCGAGCCTGCTCCGCCATTCAATAAGATCATGGCTGATCATCGACCTCAACTCCACTTTCCCGCCCGATCTCCATATCCCTTGATTCCCCTAGAGTCCAAAAACCTATCGATCTCAGCCTTGAATATAATCAATGACTCAACATCCACAGCCTTTTGGGGTAGAGAATTCCAAACCTCAGTGAAGAAATTCCTCCTCATCTCACTCTTAAATGGCCGACCCCTTATCCTGAGACTATGCCCCCTAGTTCTAGACTCTCCAGCCAGGGGAAACAACCTCTCATCTTCTAAACTCCAGAGAGTATCGGCTCATTCTACTCAATCTCGAACGAAGAGCAAGGTCTTCAAGACAAGGGGAGTAGGGAGAAAACTGGCAGGAAGGGATAAATTCCCTTACCCACAGGCTATGTTCAGATGCAGTGACGGTAAGAACTTAGGTTCACACCAAACTAGTGGAACCAGCACAAAAATAACTGATGCAGGAAACAGGAGAAAACAACTGAAGAGAGACGCCATTATATGAGGTTGCATAATGGATACATTTTAAGAGGTTCAGAATGGGAGGTCACATGCAAGATGTGTCTTGTATCTCAAAATGTTATTGAAGAGATACACACTCTAGTAATATTCCTCGATGGTTCTTGTGATGGTGGATCTTGAGCTAGAGGGGTGTGGTGAAGATTTTTGTCTTTACTGGGGGCATATCACCTGTCCTTTATAGAACCTGTCTGATTTTCATTCCATTGATTTCAATTCTATTTGCGACAATGTATCCCTCGGTATGGGGAGGATAATGAATGTATAAGACAACGTAACTGTTGACTGTGCAAGAAGTGCCATTTGCCACTTTAGTTGTCCCAAGATACTCTGTAATGTTCAAAAATGGGATGAAACAGTCACTTAAGGCAGATATCTATTAACAGATTCACAGGCTGTATTTCTTAAAGGGATTATTAAAATATTTAATACATTCATTATAAAAAATGATTAGCTATTTTGACACCTACCCATAATGATTCTGGAGACTTCAGTTGTACCAGTGGCAAGCACATGCTTCAGTTCTGTTTCTATGAAAAGAAACCCCACAAATTAATTAACACATTGATGTAACGGGGAGTAGTAACTTTTCTGAATTAAAAAAACCTGTTTAAATGACCAGCCTTCCTGATGGAAACTGGGTCTACTTTTTGTATTATACACCATTACCAACATGGCAGAATTAGATGCCCTCTTTTTAAAAAGGGAAGGGTTCCAATCACATAAGAAAACTTCAAACACCTAGGTACTGCTCAGTGGGTAACTGGAGGTGTATAATAACTGTGGGTGTATAATAAGTGTATACTATAGGCCACCAAATAGTGGGAAGGAGACAGAGGAGCACATTTTCAGGCAAATTACAGAAAGATGCATAAATTACAGAGCAGTGATAATGGGGTCTTCAATTATCCTAATATAGACTGGGATGGTAACAGTGTAAAGGGCAAAGAGGGTGAGGAATTCATGAAATATGTACAAGAGAACTTATTTGATCAGTACGTTTCCAGCCCAACGAGGAAGGAAGCAGTGCTGGATCTAATTCTGGGGAATGAAGTGGGGCAAGTGGAGCATGTTTCAGTGGACGTTGAGGAGAACAGTGATCACAATATCAGGTTTAGAATAATTACGCAAACGGACAAGGAACAATTGGAGGAGGACCAACTTCAGCGAGTTGAAAAGGGTTCTGGCCCAGGTGGATTGGAATCAAAATTCAGTAGGCAAAACAGTAATTGAACAATGGGAGGCTTTCAAAGAGGAGATGGTTCGGGTACAGAATAGACACGTTCCCATGAAGGGGGGGGGGGGGGGGGGGGGAGGGATGAGGGGCATCCAAAACTAGAGCTCCCTGGATGACTAAAGATAGAGAGATTAAATTGAGCCAGAAAAAGGAGGCTTATGACAAACGTAAGGTTCGTAATACAACAGAGAACCAAGCTGAATATAAAAAATACAGAAGAGATCTAATAAAGGGACTAAGAGGGGCAAAGAGAGAGTACAAGAATAGATTAGCGGCTAACATAAAAAGTAACCCAAAAGTCTTTTATAAACATTATCTATATATATAAAGGAATCAATCTGTCTGTCTATCGGTCTGTCTGTCCTTCTGTCTGTCCTCACGTGTGCGTCTGTCCGGCTATGCGCTCGAAAGTTATAGAGCGTACCTACGCGCAAGTTACCTCCAAAGAAAGCTTACGGTTCCAGGACGGTCGTAAGCGTATTTACTTTTCGGTCGGACGAAAATTGTTCGCGCCTTATGCAAAAAACCTTCAAAATTAAACTCATTATCTGCTACTTAGCATTGATTGACTGACGTCAAGGTTCGACCAATCCTGTGCCGTCACGATTGACCAATCCTACAGTACGGTCCCCTGATGGTTGGCCAATCGGTGTGTGTGTGTGGGCGGGACTAATCGTTTCCATCTCAGGGATGTGGCAGCCATTGTTTCACTGCTTCCAGCTCAAAGTACTTTGATCATCCAGCTTTGAAAAAGTTAGTATCTCTTTTAAAAATAACCTAAGATTTACCAAAAACGTTTTATAAGTACTTTCACTTTCATCTTTCAATGTATTAAAAGGTAGAAATGTTGCCCGGCAGCAGATTGAGAGGGGGACACAAACAGGGCCCAAAAGCCTGGGACTCGATTTAAAATGTTGCCCGGCAGCAGATTCACAGAGGGACAGAGAGAGGCCCCAAAGCCTGGGACTCCATTTAAACCACCCGGCCCAAAACAGCCCTGGCAACACCGGGCTCCCCCCCAGCTAGTAAATAGTAAAAGGATAGTCAAAGGAAGGGTAGGGCTGATTCAGGACCAAAAAGGAGATCTTCTTGTGGAGGCAGAGGGCATGGATGAGGCACTAAATGAGAACTTTGCATCTGTCTTCACTAGAGAAGAGGATGTTGCCAATGCAGCAGTAAAGGAGGAAGTAGGAGCGATATTGGATAGGATAAAAACTGATAAAGAGGAGGTACATAAAAGGTTGGTATTCCTCAAAGTAGAAAGGTTGCCCGGTCCGGATGGGATGCATCCGCAGTTACGGAGGGAAGTACGGGTAGAAATTGCAGAGGCTCTGGCCACAATCTTCCAATCCTCCTTAGATATGGAGGTGTGCCTGAGAACTGGACGATTGCAAATGCTACATCCTCATTTAAAAAAGATGAGAGGGATAAACTCGGTAATTACAGGCCAGTCAGCCTGATGTCGGTGGTGGAGAAACTTTTAGACACAATAATCCAGAAAAAAATGAATTGGCATTTGGAAAAGTATGGGCTAAAAAATGAAAGGCAGCACACATTTGTAAAAGGCAAATCATGTTTGACTAACTTGATTGAGTTCTTTGATGAAGTAACAGAGGGTTCATGTTTGTGTATATGGATTTTCAAAAGGTGTTTGACAAAGTACCACATAAAATTAAAGACTATGGGATTAAAGGGATGATGACGTGGATACAAAATTGACTAAAGGACAGAAAGCAGAGTAGTGGTGAACGGTTGTTTTCAGACTGGAGGGAAGCGTGCTGTGGTGTTCCCCAGGGGTCGGTGTTGGGACCACTGCTTTTCTTGATATATATTAATGACCTGGACTTGGGTATACAAGGCATTATTTCAAAGGTTGCTGATGACACGGAACTCAGAAATGCAGTAAATAATTAGGAAGATAGCAACAGACTTCAGGAGGGCACAGAAGGACTGCTGATATTGGCAGACACATAGCAGATGAAATTTAACGCAGAGAAGTGTGAAGTGATATATTTTGGTAGGAAGAATGAGGAGAGGCAACATAAACTAAATGGTACAATTTTAAATGGGGTGCAGGAAGAGAGAGACCTGGGGGTGTTTGTACACAAATCTTTGAAGGTGGCAGGACAAGTTGAGAAGGCTGTTAAAAAAGCAGACGGGATCCTTGGCTTTATTAATAGAGGAATAGAGTACACAAACAAGACTGTTATACTAAACCTTTATAAAACACTGGTTAGGCCCCAGCTGGAGTATTATGTTCAGTTCTGCGTACCACACTTTAGGAGGTTGCAGAAGAGATTTACTAGAATGGTACCAGGGATGAGGAACTTCAGTTATGTGGAGAGAATGGAGAAGCTGAGGTTGTTCTCCTTAGAGCAGAGGAGATTTGATAGAGGTGTTCAAAATCATGAAGGGTTTTGATAGAATAAATATGGAGGAACTGTTTCTAGTGGCAGATGGGTCACAGGTTTAAGGAGATTGGCAAAAGAACCAGAGGCGAGATGAGGAAACATTTTTTTACACAGCGAGTTGTTGGGATCTGGATTGCGCTGCCTGAAAGGGCAGTGGAAGCAGATTCAATAATAACTTTCAAAAGGGAATTGGATAAATACTTCAAGTTCAGCTTCAAGTGGCCAGCTTCAAGTTCCTCGGAGTCCACATCACGGAAGACCTCTCCTGGTCCCTCAACACCTCCTCTCTGGTGAAGGCGGCCCAGCAGCGCCTATATTTCTTGAGGCGGCTGAAGGGATGTAATCTGTCACCCCCGATCCTCTCTAACTTCTACCGCTGCACTATAGAGAGCATCCTGACAAACTGTATCACGGTATGGTACGGCAGCTGTAGCTCCCATGACCGGAAAGCCCTGCAGCGGGTAGTCAAAACTGCCCAACGCATTACCGGCACCCGGCTACCGACCATAGAACATATATATCAGAAACGCTGCCTACGGAGGGCACGGTCCATCATCAAAGACCCTACCCACCCCAGCCACAGTCTGTTCGCCCTCCTACCATCTGGAAGACGCTACAGATGCATTCGCACCCGTACGACCAGATTTAGGAACAGCTTCTTTCCCAGGGCTGTCATCCTACTGAACTCCACAAATAAACACTAAAGCCTGCACATCTGCCGATGCACTTTATTATGGTCATATTTATGCTAATATATATGTACAAATGTATGTTGAAATGTTTAAGTGTCCTAATCCAAATTGTACACTCTCGGGAGCCGCAAGCCTACATTTCGTTGTACTGCACTTGTGCACTAACAATGACAATAAAAGTTGATTTGATTTGATTTGATTTGATACTTGAAGGATAAAAAATACAGGGCTATGGGGAAAAAGCAGGGCCGTGGGACTAATTGGATAGCTCTACCAATGAGCTGGCACCAGCACGATAGGCTAAATAGCCTCCTTTTGTGCTATAGAATCATAGAAATTTACGGCACTGAAGGAAACCATTCGACCCACTGTGTCTGTGCTGGCCGAAAAATAGCTATCCAGCCTAATCCCACATTCAGCCTGCGCCTCACAACCAACCTGACGACTCCCAGTGATGCAGAGACACAGAGTGCCCACAGCGTCTGGTCTGCACTCAAGGCCTCCATAATCAGCACCTGTGAAGAGACGCTCGGTCACTCAGCCAGGAAACACCAAGACTGGTTCGACGAGAATGACCAGGAGATCCAGGAGCTAATAAGCCGCAAGCGTAAGGCATTTCTGATCTGGAAACAGCAACAGAACTCGAGAGCGAGAAAGCAGCTCTACAGAAGCCTGAAGGCCGAGGTCCAACAAAAAACTCGCGACCTAAAGAACAGATGGTGGGTGGAGAAAGCGCAGGAGATCCAGCAGCTAGCCGACAACCACAACGTGCGTGGATTCTTTAGCGCAGTCAAGACCATCTACGGCCCAAGCACCCAAGGCCCTTCCCCACTGCGGGCCAAGAACGGAGAGGTACCCATCAAGGACAGGGAAGCAGTCAGTGCCCGCTGGAAGGAGCACTTCGAAGATCTCCTTAACCACGACTCTGTCTTCGACACGAGTGTCCTCAACTCCATCCCACAGCATGCTACCCGCCACCATCTCCGCACAACCCCAGACCGGCATGAGGTTGAAAAGGCTATCCGACAACTGAAGAACAAGGCCTCAGGAGCAGTTGGAATCCCCGCCGAGGCACTGAAGCATGGCGGAGAAGCACTACTGGCGCAAATTCGTGAACTCATTTCTCTTATCTGGAAGGAGGAGAGCACGCCAGGGGATCTCAGACGCCGTAATTGTGACCATCTTCAAGAAAGGTGACAAGTCCAATTGCGGCAATTACAGAGGAGTTTCCCTGCTATCTGCCACAGGAAAAGTCATCGCAAGAATCCTCCTCAATCGCCTTCTCCCAGTGGCCGAAGAGCTCCTCCCAGAGTCGCAATGCAGATTCTGCCCACTAAGGGGCACAATGGACATGATCTTCACCGCACGTCAATTACAAGAGAAATGCAGGGAACAGCAACAACCGCTGTACATGGCCTTCTTTGATCTCACAAAGGCCTTCGACACTGTCAACCGTGAGGGATTATGGAGTGTCCTCCTCAAATTCGGCTGCCCTCAAAAGTTTGTCACTATCCTCCGCCTGCTTCACGACGACATGCAAGCCGTGATCCTGACCAACGGTTCCACCACAGACCCAATTCACGTACGAACCAGGGTCAAGCAAGGCTGTGTCATCGCACCAACGCTCTTCTCAATCTTCCTTGCTGCAATGCTCCATCTCATCCTCAGTAAGCTCCCCACTGGAGTGGAGCTAATTTACAGAACAAACGGGAAACTGTTCAACCTCCGTCGCCTCCAGTCCAGATCCAAGGTCGTCCCATCCACTGTCGTCGAATTACAGTAGGCAGACGATGCTTGCATCTGCGCTCACTCGGAGGTCGAACTCCAAACCATCGTAAATACCTTCACCGAAGCATACGAGAGCATGGGCCTTACACTAAACATCCGTAAGACAAAGGTCCTCTACCAACCTGCCCCCGCCACAGTGCTGCCCCCCAATTATCAAAATCCACGACAAGGCCTTGGATAACGTGGACCACTTTCCATACCTCGGGAGCCTACTGTCAACAAGGGCAGACGCCGACGACGAAGTCCAACACCGCCTTCAGTGTGTCAGTGCAGCCTTCGGTCGCCTGAGGAAGAGAGTGTTGGAAGACCAGGACCTCAAACCTGGCACTAAGCTCATGGTCTACAGGGCAGCAGTGATACTTGCCCTGCTGTATGCCTCAGAGACATGGACCATGTACAGCAGGCACCTCAAAGCACTGGAGAGGTACCACCAACGCTGCCTCCGCAAGATCCTGCAAATCCATTGGCAGGATAGGCACACCGTCAGTGTTCTTGCTCAGGCCAACATCCCCAGCATCGAAGCTCTGACCACGCTCAATCAGCTCCGATGGACGGGTCACATTGTCCGCATGCCCAATCCGAGACTCCCAAAACAAGCGCTCTATTCGGAGCTCCGGCACGGCAAGAGAGCCCCAGGTGGGCAGAGGAAACGTTTCAAGGACACCCTCAAAGCCTCCATGAAAAAGTGTAACATCCCCACCGACACCTGGGAATCCCTGGCCCAAGACCGCACAAAGTGGAGGAGAAGCATCCGGGAAGGCGCCGAACACCGAGTCTCTTCGCCGGGAGCAAGCGGAAGCCAAGCGCAGGCAGCGCAAGGAGCGCACGTCAACCCAAGCACCCCACCCAACCGCCCCTTCAACCACCGTCTGCCCCACCTGTGACAGAGACTGTAGGTCCCGCATTGGACTCATCAGTCACCTGAGAACTCATTTTTAATGTGGAAGCAAGTCATCCTCGGTTCTGAAGGACTGCCTAAGAAGACGACTTTCCAGCTCTTGATCCGTAGCCCTGTAAGTTACAGCACTTCAAGTGCATAGCTAAGTACTTTTTAAATGTGATGAGGGTTTCTGCCTCTCCCATCCTTTCAGGTAGTGAGTTCCAGACCCCCCACCACCCTCTGGGTGAAAAAAAAATCTCAACTCCCCTCTAAACCTTATACCAATTACTTTAAATCTATGCCCACTGGTTATTGACCTCCCTGAAAAGGGAAATAGGTCCTTCCTATCCACTCTACCTAGGCCCCTCATAACTTTATATACCTTAATTAGGTCTCCCCTCAGGCTCTTCAGTCCCAAAGAAAACAAACCCAGCATATCCAATCTTTCCTCATAGCTAAAATTCTCCAGTCCTGGCAACATCCTCGTAAATCTCTCTAGTGCAATCACATCTTTCCTGTACTGTGGTGACCAGAACTGTACGCAGTACTCTAGCTGTGGCCTAACTGTGCAACCTAGTATGATACTGTATAAAACACTAATCACAATCCAATACTTGGTGGATATGGTCCAGAGAGCATAAATTGGGCTTTTCACTTAGAGGTCACAGTGATGATTACCAGAGGAACTGGAAACATTTATATTGGTGCAATAAGGAGTTATCTTGAAAGAGAGATAAAGGCACATTGATGGGGTGCTAGCTAAGTCTTCCTTTCCTCATGCAATCCAGTCTTGATGTCATCTGCTCACTATATTTTGGTTTATCTTTTCTCCTACTAAGTTCATCCTTGGTAGTATCCCACTCATCACCCAGTCCCCTTCCCCATCTCCCCCCTCCTCACTTTTCATATCTATTCTCCTTCCTCCCCCTCACTTTTCATATCCATTTCCCTCTCTCCCCTCATCCCCCTTCCACACCCCATATCCTCCTCCCCTTCATCTCCCAAAGCCTCTCCACATCTATCCATCCTTGTCTCTATCCTACTCCAGACTTTCTCATTCCCCTCCCTTCTCTCAAAAGGTTAGTATGCAGGTGCAGCAAGTGATTAAGAAGGCCAATGGAATGTTGGCTTTCATTGCTAGGGGGATAGAATATAAAAATAGGGAGGTATTGCTTCAGTTGTACAAGGTATTGGTGAGACCGCACCTGGAATACTGCATACAGTTTTGGTGTCCATACTTAAGAAAAGACATACTTGCTCTCGAGTCAGTACAAAGAAGATTCACTCGGTTAATCCCGGGGATGAGGGGATGGGCATATGAGGAGAGGTTGAGTAGATTGGGACTCTACTCATTGGAGTTCAGAAGAATGAGAGGCGATCTTATTGAAACATATAAGATTGTGAAGGGGTTGGATCGGGTGGATGCGGGGAGGATGTTCCAGATGATGGGTGAAACTAGAACTAGGGGGCATAGTCTTAGAATAAGGGGCTGTTCTTTCAAAACTGAGATGAGGAGGAACTACTTCACTCAGAGGGCGGTAGGTCCATGGAATATGCTGCCCCAAAAAGCTGTCGAAGCTACATCATTACATAAATTTAAAACAGAAATAGACAGTTTCCTAAAAGGGAATTAAGGGTTATGGGGAGCGGGCAGGAATTTGGACATGAGTCTAGGTTCGGATCGGTCATGGCCCTGTGGGTAGCGGAGCGGGCCCAGGGGCTGTGTAGCCTGATCCTGCTCCTGTTTCGTGTGTCTAATTCTGTTAGATTCAGGAGATAGTCCTGTGATAGTGGATTGGCGGTTAGGATCAGATCAGCCATGATCTTATTGAATGGCGGAGCAGGCTCGAGGAGCCGATTGGCCTACTCCTGCTCCTATTTCTTATGTTCTTATGTTCCCTCCTCCCCATGAATCTCGTCCTTTTTGGGGAGTGGACAGGGAGGTTGAGCAAAGGTCTCCCCAACCTAACCCCACCATCTTTCCCCTCGTCTCCTATTTCCCTTCCATTACTCCCCAGCCCTCCCTTACAACCCCTTCCCCAACCCCCTCCATCACTCCCCTCCTTCCAATCGCTACTATCTCTCCCTCTCTACCCCTCCATGCTCACCTCTGCCTCCATCTCCCTCCCTACTCAAGTCTTCAGCCACCTCAATGTCTCACCTTCCATCTCGCTCTTCCCCTTCACATCCTCCATATACCTCTCCCCAATTAATTCCCTGATTAATTCCACTCAATCTCCCTTGCACCTCCCCATTTCATCTCTAATTCCCCTCCCCCTTACATTTCACTCCCTATCCCTCCCACTTTCAACTCCCCCAGCCTCACTATATCCATCCCACTCCCTCCCCATCTTCCTGCCTCTCCATCTCCCTATTAATCTCCCCCTTGTCCATTGCTGCCTCTTCAACATACGCACTCCATATCCATCCCCCTCCATCTTCCAGAGTCATCTTTGCACTACCCTCCTCCTTCCCTCTCCATTAATCCCCCTAGCTCCCTCTATCTCTCCCCTCTCCATTAACCTCCAGACTCCATCCATAACCCTCCCTCCCCAATAACCCCCAAACCCCCCATCTTTGTCCTCCCTCCCTAGCTCTCCCTCTTCTCCCCGACTCCATCTATCCCTCTGTAGTGTATGTACCGTTAAGGGGAGAACTACTTTTACAGCTCCTGTATACTGTAGTACCGGCAGTGACCACAGCTGTATATAAACCCTGAGTACGGATTTGTACTGTTAGTTTTTAGAGTACCCTCATCCAGTAAACACCTGTTGATTGTTCATCTGCAGTCTCTGTCTATTTATTGAAGGACACCACACATCAAGATTCACGGATTTAATAGTGGCGACGAGTGGATTCAAACCTACCTGCAACTCTGCATCACCTCCCAGGGATTCGCTCCTGGAGAACAGTGAAAGAAGAAGGCCGAGTCCAGAAATACGGGCGTCGACCATCCAGAGAAGACTTGAGCATCGCAGAGGAGGCTGTGGAGAGCTGGGCTTGGTTCTCCAGTCACGACGATCCAGCGCAACGGGCTGGCAACAGGTACGGCGCAGACCCTTCCCGGACAGCGGCGGCTGGAGCCGACCGACGGCACAGAAAAGGCCGAGCAGCGTCGACACTGCTAAGAGAGAGGGTAAAGCGCACAGGGCGCAGCCGGGGGTTGAAGACCGAGTGGCGTCAACAGAAAAAAACAAAAAGAGAGAGGGTAAAGCGCAGCCGGGGTTCAGGACCAAGCGGCGTCAACGAGAGAGGCGCGCAGGAAAACGCGCAGAGCGCAGCCTGTGTTCAAGGGCTGAGAAGCGTCCGCGGGGAAGAAAGGAAGCGCGGGAGATGCCATTTGAGCCGCAGCGGAGAAGAAGGGAGAGCGCGGGAAGAAAGGAAAGCGCAGGAGACGCCATTTTGAGCCAGTGGAGAAGGGAGAGCGCGGGAGACGCCATTTTTAGCCAGTCTAACAACACCCAGGGATGCTGAAGAGTGGCAGTGTCACAGCGTTCGACAATGAAGTCGAAGATTGGGCGACATATATAGAACGCATAGAAGTGTACGGCAAGGCGAATGAAGTGCCAGATGCCAGGAAAAACACTGGTATTGTTGAATTCCATGGGTGCAAAAATGTATGGCTTACTGTGAAACCTAGTAACCCCAGAGAAGCCAGTGGATAAGGATTTTGAAAGCATAGTGACAATCCTACAGGACCACTTAAACCCCACACCGCTGCTGATAGCAGAAAGATTTAAGTTTCACAAAAGGAACCAGCATAAAGACGAAAGTTGTAGTGTTCGTGTGTAGATAAAGACACTGAAGACAGGAGTTGGTTCATAGGTATTTACTAAGCAAGTCTGGGGGTGGGGGGGTTCTAAAGGATATACACAATACACAGGCTTATATAGCCCAAGTGGCAATTACCGGCATTACTCACACCTGGGGCTCTTAAAAGGCACATACACCACAATTCCTCCCCTTTTAGTGAACCAGTACATCATATTTTTAAGTAATTATTAATTACATGTTATATGCAAAATAATATACATTGCTGTATTAATTAATTATAAGTTAGTCTCTCAGGAGGCTTCCTGACTCGGTCCGGATAACGCCTCGGGGGGTGTAGTAGTTTCTGGTGGTGTAGTAGGTTCTTCTGGCAAGGCTGATTCGGCTTGAATGCCAGTGTCGGGTTCATCGGGTTCCAGTATCACCGGATCGGAGGTAGATATGGGTATCTCTACTTCATCGTTAGATGTATAGAGTGGTGGTGTAGGTTGTCCCTTTTCGGATTACTTGATGATTTGGTCAGCATGGCGCCTTATTATGCTTTCTCCGATGTCCACGGTATACATCAGTGGTCCTAGTCGTGTGCAGATAGTTCCAGGCTGCCATTTCTCGGTACGGTAGTCCCGGGCCAAAACCGGTTGGCCTATCTGGAAGGCCCTAGCTGACCTTTCATTCATGCCCTGAAACTGCCGGTTCTCCACGTCCCTTCGGATGTTGGGCTTGACCAAATCCAGCCGGCATCTTAGGTTTCTATTGTAGAACATCATGGCGGGAGTTTGGTTGGTAACCATGTGTGTTGCATTCCTATATGCAAATAAGAAGTTATCCACCTTGTGCTGAAGTTTTATGTCTTCATTACCCATGGCCTTTATGGCCTTCTTGAAGGTCTGGACAAACCTTTCAGCCAATCCATTGGTGGCAGGATGGTATGGGGCGGACGTGTAGTGCTTTACCCCATTGTTCTTTAAGAACTTTCTGAATTCTTCGGACACAAATTGCGGTCCATTATCAGAACAGATCTGTTCCGGCAGCCCATTCCTGGCAAATATGGTCCTTAATACTGTGATGGTTTGTTCTGTGGTGATGGAGGACATCTTTATTACCTCCAGCCACTTGGAGTGTGCATCAACTGCGATTAAGAACATTGAGTCCATAAATGGACCAGCAAAGTCGATGTGCACCCTTTGCCAGGGAGATGAGGGCCACTCCCATGGATGTGGAGGGGCCTGTGGCGGAGCATTTTGGACCTTCTGGCATCCTAGGCAGCTCTTGGTCATGTCTTCGATGTCTCCATCGATACCTGGCCACCATACAAACGCTCTAGCTAGGTTCTTCATTTTCACTCCACCCAGATGCCCCTCGTGAAGCTCCTTTAGTACTTTATCCTGGAGTTTGGGTGGAATCACCACTCTGGATCCACACATCAAGGTTCCTCGGCACACTGAGTTGTTCTCTTCTTTGCGAGAATGCTGGCAATAGTGGCTCGCCATGTGCTGGCCATCCCTTCACTGTTAAATCGTAGACCCGAGAGAGAGTAGGGTCATTTCTTGTCTCCCTTTCAATGGCAGAATTTGTCACCGGTAGACATTCCACTATGGTAGAGTGGAATATCTCCACTGGGTCTACTGTAGGTGCCTCTTCTATCGTTGGCAACGGTAGGCGCGATAAACCGTCAGCATTCCCATGCTGTTTTGACCCTTTGTATTCAATGTTGTATTGGTGTGCCCCTAGAAAAAGGGACCACCTCTGTAATCTTTGTGCTGTCATAACGGGAACACCTTTTTTAGGGTTGAATATGGAGATGAGGGGTTGATGGTCAGTCAGCAAGGTAAATTTTTGTCCGTGTAGGTAATGGTTGAATTTCTTCACTCCCCATACCAGGCTGAGTGCTTCTCTGTCTATTTGGGCATAGTTACGCTCAGCTGAGTTTAATGAGCGTGACGCAAAAGCTATCAGCCGTTCTGAGCCATCAGGGAATCTATGGGACAATACCGCTCCTATGCCGTAAGGGGATGCATCGCACGCCAGTCTGATTGGTAGTGATGGGTTGTAATGAGCCAAAATTTTCTCGGATGTGATTAAGTCTTTACATTTATGGAAGGCACGTTTACAGTCTTCGTTCCATTTCCAAATCACTCCTGTGTGTAGAAGATCATTAAGAGGGTGTAGAATAGTTGATAAGTTCGGTAAAAATTTATGATAGTAATTTATTAATCCCAGGAATGACCTCAATTGTGAAACATTTTCAGGTGCTGGGGCTTTTATAACTGCTTCAATTTTTTCAGGTGACTTATGCAATCCTTCCTTATTAATTATGTGGCCACAATATGATATCTGATTTTGGAAAAATTCGCACTTGGGGCGATTTGCTCGTAGGCCCCGTTCTTTCAGCCTAGTGAGCACCTGCTCCAAATTGGCAAGGTGCTCATTGTCGTTTTCTCCTGTTATAAGGATGTCGTCTAGGTAGCATTGAGTCCCCGGAATCCCTTGCAGGACTTGCTCCATAGCTCTTTGCCAGATAGCTGGAGCTGATGCTACTCCAAAAACCAGTCGATTGTACTGGTACAGGCCTTTGTGTGTGTTTATTGTGAGATACTTTTTAGAGGTCTCCTCAACCTCCATCTGTAGATATGCCTGTGCCAAGTCAATTTTTGTGAAATGTTTCCCTCCGGATAGTGAGGCGAAAATATCTTCTATCCTCGGAAGAGGATACTGTACCGTGTGAAGGACCGGGTTTACAGTCACCTTGAAGTCCCCACAGATGCGAATTTTTCTCTGTTCCTCAGAGTTATTTTTCAATGCTTTTTTCATGACTGGAACGATGGGTGTTGCCCATTCGCTCCAATCTATTTTGGATAATACGCCTGACTTTTCCAAATTCTCCAGCTCTGCCTTGACTGCCGGACGTATTGCGTATGGCACCGGTCTTGCCTTAAAAAATTTGGGAATTGCTGTATCGTCCACTTTTATTGAGGCGGTGATGCCTTTCAAGGTTCCTAGTTTCTCTTGAAACACTTCTTTGGCGTTGGCCAAGATGTCTTTTAATCGTTCAGGTATGATGTCATCATTGTTTTTTTCCTTCTTGGTCACCGTCAGTGCCTGAATGGAGTGTCAGTCTAAACGTATCTTCCTTATCCATTCACGTCCCAACAACAGTGGACCACCATCTTGTAGAATGTATAAATACAACTTTTGTATTTCTTTGCCGTTGTATACCACAGGCACCTTTATTTTTCCTTTGGGGTATACTTTCTGCCCCGTATATGTTTTTAAGATAATGGATGTGTCTTTTAGAGGTATATGCGAAAATAGCCTCTCGTAATCTCGTCGATTTATTACGGTTAGAGCTGATCCTGTATCTAGCTCCATTTTAACTGGGGACCCTGCAATTATGAGGGTAACCCAAATGGTCTGGTAATCTTCATTGGCAATTACATTATGTAATTTGAGAGAGCTTAGTCTCTTGTTCCCGGAGTCGCTATCGCTCTTCTGGTCTTTGGAGCTACTGTCCGTCATCATTTGTACCTTTCTGTGCTTTTCCTTATTGACTCTTTTCCCGTTAGTGGATTTTTTATTTTCAGATCGGCATACACGTGGAATGTGTCCCATCTTTCCGCATCGCCTGCATGCTTTTTCTTTGAACCAGCAATCCCTCTGGTCATGGTTGGATCTGCCGCAGCGATAACATCTCTCGAAACCCCGTGTCATTTCATGGGTGCCGAAGTCCTGTGGCCTTTGCTGTATCTTTGCCGCTCCTATTGCACTGAAAGCCTTGTCCAGTGTTAAATCTTTTCCAGAAGATACCTTTTTTTGTGTTTCTACACTTAGGGGATCGCAGATGAATTTGTCTTGCACAGAATCTGCCAGTCCTGCCTCGAATTGGCAGTGTAGGGTATCAACAATCTCTTCAAAATTCTTGTCAATCGGTTCGGCTGGAGTGATTAAGTTGCGTAACAGCTTGTATGTTTCTGCGCCCATTAGATCCAGAAGCACTGAAGCTTTTTTTTCATCATCTATTCCATTTGCGGTGCAAAACACCTCCACTCTTTCTACATATGTGGTCCAATCCTCTATGTTATCAAAAACATCAATATTGCCAAAGTTAGGCTCTGTTGCGTTATCAAAAGCATCAATATTGCCAGACTTAGGCATTTCAAAAAAAAAGATATGGCGCTTCCCGCGTGTTTTTTCTCTCTCTGTAGCAACGATATGGCGCTTCCCGCGCTTTCCCGCCGGTGCTACCGATAACAACGCTGTTTTACTGTGGTTTCCGTTTATTCACTGTTGGAGACTCATTCCCGACGGAGGTCTAAACGCTGACCTGCTTGCCGCGCCGGCCGTCTCCCGAGTGCACCCTCCCAGTCCGTTATTGCTTGCCTCCGATTTCGCTGCCTGTCTCAGCTGCAGAGCTCGCCGCTGGAGCCCCAGCCTGACGCCCAGGAAGGATTAGCGCAGTACCTGCCACCAGCTTGGCCAGCTGGTGAAACCAGTTTCTATTACTTCCTTGAGTCTTCTGGACGCTGGAGGAATCGATGTCCTTGAGGTGCTACCGAATTGCAGGTAAGTCCGTTTCCACTTCGTCGCCACTGTAGTGTCCGTGTGTAGATAAAGACACTGAAGACAGGAGTTGGTTCATAGGTATTTACTAAGCAAGTCTGGGGGGGGTTCTAAAGGATATACTCAATACACAGGCTTATATAGCCCAAGTGGCAATTACCGGCATTACTCACACCTGGGGCTCTTAAAGGCACATACACCACAAAATTAATGCTGAGTATTTAACGGAACAGCGCAAGCTATCAAAACACTGCCAGTTTGCAACGGGACTAGCAGATACTTTAAGGGACAAGTTTGTGTGTGGGCTTCAAAGTGAAGGAACCCAGAAACGGCTTCTATCAGAAAAGGATCTTACGCTGGACAAGGCTTTCAGCATGGCAGTATCACACGAAGCAGCCGCACGGGGCGCGGCAGAGATACAACGGAGACCGCAAGAATATGGCACAAATGAAATGTCAAATGGAGCAGTGAAGTGTTATCGCTGCAGCAGAACAACACATGACCAGAAGGATTGTTGGTTCAAGGACCAAGTGTGCAGAGAGTGTGGAAAAGTAGGACACATAGCAAGAGTCTGCAGGTCGGGAAAGAAAACCAGCAGCAAGAAATCTCCACAAGAGAAGTACAAAAAGGTACATAAGGTGACGGAGAGTAGTTCAGACGGACAGAAAAGTGATAGACTCCGGAAGCAAGGAGCTGGGTTGTCTGAAACTACATAATGTAATCAAAATGGAGGATCACCAAACTATCTGGGTCACACTCAAGATAGACGGAGTCCAAGTGAAAATGGAATTGGACACAGGATCAGCCCTAACAGTCATAAACCGAAGGGACTACAAGCGGCTATTCTCACATATACCCTTGATAGAGAGATTGTCTTGAAGACGTACACAGGGCAAAAAAGTCTACCCCAAAGGAAAAATAAGGGTGAACGTGATATACAACGGCAAGGAAACACCAAAAATGGACCTATATGTATTGCCAGATGGAGGACCACCACTACTAGGACGTGAATGGATCCGGAAGATAGTTAGATTGGCATTCCATACAAGCACTGACGGTAGATGCCAAAAAGGATGACGACATCACACCTGGACGACTGTCAAAAATGCTAACTGACGCACAAGAAGTGTTCCAGGAGGGACTCGGAACACTAAAAGGCATAACAGCAACGATCAAAATAGAGGAAAATGCAAGCCCAAAGTTGTTTTTTTTTTATTTTTTATTTTTTAAGGCCAGACTGGTGCCTTATGCGATCCACCCAGCCGTCGAAGCAGAGCTGGAAGGTTTGGAACGTTCTGGAGTACTGTCCAAAGTGGACTGGAGCGAGTGGGCTACACCCATCGTTCCTGTAATGAAGAGGTCGTTGAGTAATACGCCTGGGGAACCAAAGAAGGTTCGCATCTGTGGGGACTTTAAGGTGACAGTGAACCCAGTCCTTCACACTGTACAATATCCGCTTCCGCGGATTGAAGATATTTTCGCCTCGCTATCTGGAGGAAAACGCTTGACTAAGATTGATCTGGCCCAGGCGTACCTGCAAATGGAGGTAGAAGAAGCCTCGAAACAGTACCTCACGATCAACACTCACAAAGGTCTCTACCAATACAACCGGCTGGTGTTCGGTGTAGCATCAGCTCCGGCTATTTGGCAAAGGGCAATGGATCAAGTCCTACAAGGGATTCCAGGGACCCAGTGTTAATTGGACGACATCCTGGTCACGGGCGAAAATGACAGTGATCACCTCGCCAACCTGGAGCAGGTGCTCACTAGATTGAAGGAATATGGGCTCTGAGCTAATCGCCACAAATGTGAGTTTTTCCAGAAGCAGATCTCGTATTGTGGCCACATTATTGATGAAGAGGGGTTACATAAGTCCCCTGAAAAGATTGAGGCAGTAGTCAAGGCTCCAGTACCGGAAAATGTGTCACAACTGAGGTCGTTCCTCGGGCTGGTGAACTACTACCATAAGTTCTTGCCGAATTTGTCTACAGTACTACACCCTACTGCAAACGGGGGTACCATGGAAGTGGAATGACGAATGTAAACGAGCTTTCCAGAAGTGCAAAGAATTGATCACATCAAGAGGTGTTGGCTCATTTCAACCCAGCACTACCAATTCGGTTGGCGTGTGATGCATCACCCTATGGTATTGGAGCGGTGCTGTCGCACAAATTCCCGGACGGCTTGGAGAGGCCAGTAGCCTTTGCGTCTCGGTCACTAACCTCAGCCCAGATTGACAGGGAGGCCCTCAGCCTAGTGTGGGGAGTGAAAAAGTTCAACCACTATCTGCACGGGCAGAAGTTCACCTTGCTGACTGACCACCAACCACTTGTCTCCATCTTTAATCCAAAGAAGGGCGTTCCGGTGGTGACTGCGCAACGGCTACAAAGATGGTCCCTTTTTCTAGGGGCGAACCAATATGAAATAGAGTATAAGGGCACGAAACAGCATGGAAACGCTGATGGGCTATCACGCCTGCCACTGCCTACTGCGGAGGAAGCACCAGCAGTGGACCCTGTCGAAATATTTTATTCGACTATAATTGAACGCTTGCCAGTAACTAATGCGGATATAGAGGAGATCCAAAATGACCCAACACTGTCTCGGGTATATGATTTGACGGTGAAGGGATGGCCAACACATGGCGACTCACTGTTGCCAGCATTCTCATCCAGAAGAGAACAGCTGTCAGTATGCCAGGGGACCTTGATGGGTGGAATTATCACTCGGGATCCACACAAGTTAAGGGAGAGAGTGCTCAATGAGCTTCACGAAGGCCATCTGGGAGGGGTGAAAATGAAAAGCCTTGCTAGAGCTTATGTGTGGTGGCCGGGGATCGATCAGCAAATCGAGGACCTAACAAAGAGCTGCTCAGGATGCCAGAAGGTCCAAAATGCACCACCACATGCCCCTCTACACCCATGAGAGTGGCCCCCCTCTCCATGGCAACGGGTGCATATTGATTTTGCTGGTCCATTCATGGATGTTCTTAATAGCCGTGGATGCGCACTCAAAATGTCCTACCACCACCACGGAGAAAACGATTGCAGTCCTACGGACCATATTTGCCAGGAACGGCTTGCCAGAGCATATTTGCTCTGATAACGGACCACAGTTTGTGTCCGAAGAGTTTCGGAAATTTATGAGAAGGAATGGGGTAAGGCATTACACATCCACCCTGTATCATCCAGCCACAAATGGATTGGCTGAGAGGTTCGTGCAAACCTTTAACAGGGCAGTAAGGGCCATGTGCGATGACGACATTCCACTGCAGCATAAGGTGGACAATTTCCTGTTAGCCTACAGAAATGCGACATATGCAGTTACCAACCAGGCCCCGGCCATGATGCTCTTTAACTGAAGGTTGAGATCTCGTCTGGATTTGCTCAGACCAAATGTACGAAGAAATGTTGAGAATAAGCAATTCCAGCACATCAATGAGAAGCCGACAAGGAGCTGCAATGTAGGGCAACCAGTCTTGGCCCGCGACTACCGAACAGAGAAATGGCAACCAGGAACGCTATGCACATGGCAGGGGCCACTAATGTACACAGTGGATGTTGGGGAGAACATTGTGAGACGCCATGTCGACCAGATCCTAGCGTCACAGGAACGAGTCAACCCCATGTCTCGCGTACCTGGTGATGAACCCGACATACAGGTAGCATCTACCCCAGAAACTGTAGCATCGGAAGCTGATGAACCAACCGACGAAAGGGGGCCAGAATCGCCTTCGCACCAAGAGCAAGACACTCAGGAAAGGCGCTATCCAGAAAGGATCAGGAAGCCGCCCCAAAGACTGAATTTATAAATGGACTATTTTCAGTTAATGTTGCATGTTAAAAGTGTTAACTGTTAAATGAATGTTATGGTACTGTTAATCTAAAAGGGGAGGAATTGTAGTGTATGTACCTTTAAGGGGAGAACTACTTTTACAGCTCCTGTATACTGTAGTACCGGCAGTGACCACAGCTGTATATAAACCCTGAGTAGGGATCTGTACTGTTAGTTTTTAGAGTACCCTCATCCAGTAAACACCTGTTGATTGTTCATCTGCAGTCTCTGTCTATTTCTTGAAGGACACATTGATGTGCCTCAATAAATCCGAGACTCGATGTTAACGAAACAAAACAAGGCTTTTATTGACTTAGAAGGTAACACACAGAGGAGAATGTATCTTCCATCCAGAGGTCTGCCGTACTGGATGTGCTGCAGGCTGGGCCAGCTTACATAGGAGCCAGGTATGGGCGGAGCCCTACACACAGTACAATACAATGGAAATGAAACTGAAACCAACCACAGTCACAGGCAGAGAAATACTGATGAGTGATGAATGGAATATTTCATCACGCACCATACATCAAGATTCACGGATTTAACACACTCCTCCTCCATTACTCCCCATCTCTCCTTCCAACCTTCGCTCAACTTCCCTCCTAACGAAACCACCTGGGTCTAAGATCTTTAGCACTCTACTTCTTTCAATTTAGTACACTGTATTCGCTGCTCACGATGCAGTCTCCTTTACATTGGGGAGACCAAACACAGATTGGGTGACCGCTTTGCAGAACACAGACCTTCCCTTTTGCTCTTTCCTCCCTTTCCCTGCCACTGCACTTGCTTAAAAAACTGTTATTTCTCTAACCTTTTCCAGTTCTGACGAAGGGTCCTCGACCCAAAACGTTAACTGTTTCTCTCTGCTGCCTGGCTTGGAGTGTTTCCAGCATCCACAGTATTTTGCTATTTTAGCACTGGTGTTCAGCTCAGACCTTTCAATGGTGCTTTTCACTACACGGCTCAGTTCATTTTATTTAATTACGTTTTTTATTCCGTTTATTTTGGGAAAAGTACGAACACTTTAAATTTTAAAAAACCTGCTAATTTCCTCACACTTCAAAATGGAGGAAATAATTTAAGAGTCTGGGACTAAAGATCCCGGAACAGACGCAGACCCACCCAGGCGAGTCCTAGAAAACATCTGGAGACCTTCGTCAACTTTTAGGAAAAAAAACTTCGTTCATTGAACGAATGGTCAACATTATTGTACATAAAGTTCAAGTAACAATACTCTGTTTAACACTATTTAAGTACCTTTAGAGATGGGAATTCAGCGCCATTTCCCTCTCCTCTGGTGTAGATTCCGATCAAAAAGACTTGAAACTGAAACTAATTCGGAGCCGTGGAAACGCCTATTGATATGACAGACCGCGAAATGGTTGCCTTTCACCAACAATCCCCATTGATTAAACATGTCGGATTCAAGACGATCAAATTCAGGGCCATGGCAGGAGAGAAGTTTAGGATCAGCAAGATTAAACGAAAAACAGATTCGCAAACATCAGGAACACTGCAGATTTTAAGTGATGTACAGCAACATGGGCCACCTTTTCAAACCGATAGTGTCAATCGCAATGAGTGACCTTCCCCAACTGAGAGACAACTGTGAACGGGGTCAAGCTTGACTGCCATTTAAGAGATCGGATTTGAGAGACTCCCCTACAACTTGCCTTTTTAATAACAAAAAATGAAAAAAACTGCAATGCTGCAAATCTGTATTAAAAATTGCAATTTAACACATTTAGAAGCTGCAAATTGGAGGCAAAATCATGTCGTAAAACCATGTAATTTTTCACAAATGCCACATCCTGCCAAGCATTAGACCAAATGTACATTAGGTACAAGTCAGCTGTCTGTAACCCTGAAAAACAGCAACGCTTAATGTAGCTGAAAAAAACATACCAGAAAAGTCCCGATCTGTGTGGAGGCAAAAGTCAGCAGATCTCTGACATGTAGTCTATCCTCTACTTGCAGAGTGACAGCTACTGCACTCAAATGAAAGTAATCCACTTTTCTTATTTACTGTGGGTTAACTCTCCCACTGCGACAGCTCACACACAAGGAGGAAATGTTGAATTTGAGGGCATAGGTCTTGAGAATAGGAGTAGGCCATTCAGCCCCACTAGCCTGTTCCATCATTCAATTAAATCATGACTGGTCCGTACCTCAACTCCATTTACGCACCTTTGCTCCACATCCCTTGCTCCCCTACCCAACAAAAATCTGTCAATCCCAATCTTGAAAGCTTCAATTGACCCCTAGCCTTCACGGACTTTTGGGGGAAAGAGAGTTCCAGATTTCTACCACCCTGTGTGTGGAAAAATAGCTTCCTGATTTTACTGCTGAATGGCCTGGCTCTAATTTTAAGATTATGCCCCAATTACATTAAAACCATCAAGACCAGATAAACGTTAACTCTGTTTCTCACTCCACAGGTGCTGCCTGACCTGCTGAGTATTGCCAGCATTTTCTCTTTTTATTTCAGATAAACTATTGTCTGCCTCACTAGTTGAGGCTATAGAGCTTGCTGGAAGTATATGGGATGGTTATTTTTTTTCTTGTCTAAGGTTAGCCCAAGCATTAGCTAATACACAAGTAATGTGCGCAGATTCCTTCTGTACATAACAGTCAGTAATCAACCAATGAAAAGTTGGAGAATAAAGTGTGATGGTGATTGGGCAGGGTGAGGGGCAGAGAATGAGAACACCTAAAGTGGAAAGATTTGTTACTTTAACAGCAGCTTAATGCGCATGTGTTAACGCCAACACCACTTCAAAATCAAAGTTATAATCAGCTTTAAACATCTTTATTTTATTGTGTGGTTTTTGTGTTTGGTTAGTATTTTTTCAGCAGTGGGTGATGAAAACATAATCCAGAGGCTAAAAGTTTTACTGAGCGGGATACTGCAAAGATGCTTTGATTAAACGGAAATATCCTTGGATTAATGATTAGCTGTACTAATATTAATTCAGCTCCCCTCACACTGTTGGGCTCAGTAACTCAGTCAAGCCTACACTCTCCAATGTTAAGATAAGAAATAATGAGCAAAAAAGGCCATCGAGTTCATCCCTTTTTTTTTTAAGGAGATCAGTCCCACCTACCTGCCTTATCTATACATTCTCTCACCAAAAACATGTCTAATGCCTCTTGAACCTTATTTATAGTCACTTCAACGGCCTTTCCTGGTAACTTACTTCACAAATCCATTACTGCTATTTGGGTGAAATAGTTCTACCTGACTTCTTACTTCTATATATTTTTTAATTAAACGCATTTCCCCAGGTGTTTTTATCCTTCACCATGGTGAACAATTTGTCTCAATTTACTTGGACTACTCCCTTCATAATCTTGAAAGCTTCAGTTAGACCAGCTGAAGTCTCCTTTCTCAGAGACAACAAACCCAACATCAAAAGTTTAATGTTAGTGACAATTCTTTGTGTAGTGTATGTGCCTTTAAGAGCCCCATGTGTACTGTAATGCCGGTAATGGCCACTCGGGCTATATAAGCCTGTATATTGTGTTGTATCCGTTAGTTCCTCTCCAGACTTTGTTTAGTAAACACCTATGAACCAAACTCCTGTCTTCAGTGTCTCTATCAACACACAGACACAACAGTGGCAACGAAGTGGAAACGGACTTACCTGCAATTCGGCAGCACCTCAAGGACATCGATTCCTCTGGTGTCCAGAAGAATCAAGAAAGTGAAAGAAGCTTTGGTTTCACCAGCTGGCCAAGCTGGTGGCAGGTACTGCGCTAATCCTTCCTGGGCGTCAGGCTGGGGCTCCAGCGGCTGGCTCTACAGCTGGGACAAGCAGCGAAATCGGAGGCAAGCAGTAACAGACGGGGAGGGAGCACTCGGGAGACAGCCGGCGCTGCAAGCAGGTCGGCGTTCAGGCCTAGAGAGAAAGTCCGGCGGGAACGAGTCTCCAACTGTAAATAAAAAAAAAAAAGAACGGAAACAGCGTTGTCATCGGCAGCAGCGGCGGGAAAGCGCGGGAAGCGCCATATCTTTGCAGAAAAGAAAGAAAAGCGCGGGAAGCGCCATATCTTTTCTAAGATGCCTAAGTCTGGCAATATTGATGCTTTTGATAACGAGATAGAGGATTGGACCACATATGTGGAAAGAGTGGAGGTATATTGCACTGCAAATGGAATAGATGAAAAAAAAGCTTCAGTACTGCTAAATCTAATGGGCGCAAAGACATACGGGCTGTTACGAAATTTAATCACTCCAGCCAAACCAAAGGACAAGAATTTTAAAGAAATTGTTGATGCCCTACAGGAGCACTTAAACCCAACACCGCTGCTGATAGCGGAACGATTCAAATTCTTCAAGAGAAATCAACACAAGAATGAAAGTAACGCTGATTACCTCACCGAATTAAGAAAGCTATCAAAACACTGCCAATTCGGGGCAGGACTAGCAGATTATCTTGAGACAAATTCGTCCGCGGTCTCTTAAGTGAAGGAACACAGAAAAGGCTGCTTTCTGAAAAAGTTATAACACTGGACAAGGCTTTCAGTATGGCTGTATCATACGAAGCAGCCGCAAGAGGAGCTGCAGAGATACAACAAAAGGCACAGGACTTCGGCACCCATGAAATGACACAGGGTTTCGAGAGATGTTATCGCTGCGGCAGATCCACCCATAACCAGAGGGACTGCTGGTTCAAGGACAAAGCATGCAGGCAATGCGGAAAGATTGGACACATTGCACGGGTATGCCGATCTGGACAAAATAAATCCACAGACAGGGAAAAAAAAAATCAATAACGAAAAGTACAGAAAGGTACAAATGATGACGGACAGTAGCTCCGAAGACCAGAAGAGCGATAGCGACTCCGAAAACAAGAGACTAAGCTCTCTCAAATTACATGATGTACTTGCCAAAGATGATTACCAGACCATTTGGGTTACCCTCACGATAGCAGGGTCCCCAGTTAAAATGGAGCTAGATACAGGATCAGCTCTGACCGTCATAAATCGATGGGATTACGAGCGGCTATTTCCGCATATACCTTTAAAAGACACATCCATTATCTTGAAAACATATACGGGGCAGAAAGTATACCCCAAAAGAAAAATAAGGGTGCCTGTTGTATACAACGGCAAGGAAATACAAAAGTTGTATTTATACATTCTACAAGATGGTGGCCCACCGCTGTTGGGACGTGAATGGATCAGGAAAATACGTTTAGACTGGCACTCCATTCAGGCACTGACGGTGACCAGTAAGAAAAAAAACGATGATGATGTCATACCTGAACGATTAAAAGACACCTTGGCCAACGCCAAAGTGTTTCAAGAGAAACTAGGAACCTTGAAAGGCATCACCGCCTCAATAAAAGTGGAAGATGCAGCAATTCCCAAGTTTTTTAAAGCAAGACCGGTGCCTTACGTAATTCGTCCAGCAGTCGAGGCAGAGCTGGAGAATTTGGAAAATGCAGGCGTATTATCCAAAATAGATTGGAGTGAGTGGGCAACACCCATCGTTCCAGTCATGAAGAAAGCATTGAATAATGATAAATCTGAAGAAGAGAGAAAAATTCGCATCTGTGGAGACTTCAAGGTGACGGTAAACCCGGTCCTTCACACGGTACAGTATCCTCTTCCGAGGATAGAAGATATTTTCGCCTCACTATCCGGAGGGAAACGTTTCACCAAAATTGACTTGGCACAGGCATATCTACAGATGGAGGTTGAAGAGGCCTCTAAAAAATCTCACGATAAATACACAAAGGTCTGTACCAGTACAATCGACTGGTTTTCGGAGTAGCATCCGCTCCAGCTATCTGACAAAGAGCTATGGAGCAAGTCCTCCAAGGGATTCCGGGGACTCTGCTACCTAGACGACATCCTTGTAACAGGAGAAAACGACAACGAGCACCTTGCCAATTTGGAGCAGGTGCTCACTAGGCTGAGAGAACGGGGCCTACGAGCAAATCGCCCCAAGTGCGAATTTTTCCAAAATCAAATATCATATTGTGGCCACATAATTAATAAGGGTTGCATAAGTCACCTGAAAAAATTGAAGCGGTCATAAAAGCCCCAGCACCTGAAAATGTTTCACAATTAAGGTCGTTCCTGGGATTAATAAATTACTATCATAAATTTTTACCGAACTTATCAACTCTTCTGCACCCTCTTAATGAACTGCTACAAACAGGAGTAATTTGGAAATGGAGCGAAGACTGTAAACGTGCCTTCCATAAATGCAAAGACTTCATCACGTCCAAAGAAGTTTTGGCTCATTACAACCAATCACTGCCAATCAGACTGGCGTGCGATGCATCCCCTTACGGCATCGGAGCAGTATTATCGCATAACTTCCCTGATGGCTCGGAATGGCCAATAGCTTTTGCGTCACGCTCATTGAACTCAGCTGAGCGTAACTATGCCCAAATCGACAAGGAAGCACTCAGCCTGGTATGGGGAGTGAAGAAATTCAACCATTACCTACACGGACAAAAATTTACCTTGTTGACTGACCATCAACCCCTCATCTCCATATTCAACCCTAAAAAGGGTGTTCCCATTATGACAGCGCAAAGGCTACAGAGGTGGTCCCTTTTTCTAGGGGCACACCAATACAACATAGAATACAAAGGATCAAAACAGCATGGGAATGCTGACGGGTTATCACGCCTACCGTTGCCAGTGGTAGAAGAGGCACCTACAGTAGACCCAGTGGAGATGTTCCACTCAACCATAGTGGAATGTCTACCAGTAACAAATTCTGCCATTGAAAAGGAGACGAGAAATGACCCGACTCTCTCACGAGTCTACGACTTAACGGCAAAGGGATGGCCAGCACATGGCGAACCACTGTTGCCAGCATTCTCGCAAAGAGGAGAACAGCTGTCAGTATGCTGGGGAACCTTGATGTGTGGATCCAGAGTGGTGATTCCACCCAAACTCCAGGATAAAGTGCTAAAGGAGCTTCACGAGGGGCATCTGGGTGGAGTGAAAATGAAGAACCTAGCCAGAGCGTTTGTATGGTGGCCAGGTATCGATGGAGACATCGAAGAAATGACCAAGAGCTGCCTAGGATGCCAGAAGGTCCAAAACGCTCCACCACAAGCCCCTCTACATCCATGGGAGTGGCCCTCATCTCCATGGCAAAGGGTACACATTGACTTTGCTGGTCCATTTATGGACTCAATGTTCTTAATCGCGGTTGATGCACACTCCAAGTGGCCGGAGGTAATAAAGATGTCCTCCACCACCACGGAAAAAACCACAGTATTAAGGACCATATTTGCCAGGAATGGGCTGCCTGAACAGATCTGTTCTGATAATGGACCGCAATTTGTGTCCGAAGAATTCAGGAAGTTCTTAAAAAACAATGGGGTTAAGCACTACACGTCCGCCCCATACCATCCCGCCACCAATGGATTGGCTGAAAGGTTTGTCCAGACCTTCAAGAAGGCCATAAAGGCCATGGGTAATGAAGACATAAAACTTCAGCACAAGGTGGATAACTTCTTGTTCGCATACAGGAATGCAACACATATGGTTACAAACCAAACTCCCGCCATGATGTTCTTCAATAGAAGCCCAAGATGCCGGCTGGATTTGATGAAGCCCAACATCAGAAGGGACGTGGAGAACCGGCAATTTCAAGGCATGAATGAAAGGCCAACTAGAACCTTCCAGATAGGTCAACAAGTTTTGGCCCGGGACTACCGTACCGAGAAATGGCAGCCTGGAACTATCTGCACACGACTAGGACCGCTGATGTATACCGTGGACATCAGAGAAAGCATAATAAGGCGCCATGCTGACCATAGAGTCATCCGAAAAGGAACAACCTACACCACAACTCTATACGCCTAACGATGAAGTAGAGATACCCATATCTACCTCCGATCCGGTGATACTGGAACCCGATGAACCCGACACTGGCATTCAAGCCGAATCAGCCTTGCCAAAAGAACCTACTACACCACCAGAAACTACTACACCACCGAGGCGTTATCCGGATCGAGTCAGGAAGCCTCCAGAGAGACTGACTTATAATTAATTAACTGCAGCAATGTGTATATTATTTTTCTTATAACATGTAATTAATAATTACTTAAAATATTATGTACTGGTTAGCTAAAAGGGGAGGAATTGTAGTGTATGTGCCTTTAAGAGCCCCATGTGTACTGTAATGCCGGTAATGGCCACTCGGGCTATATAAGCCTGTATATTGTGTTGTATCCGTTAGTTCCCCTCCAGACTTTGTTTAGTAAACACCTATGAACCAAACTCCTGTCTTCAGTGTCTCTATCAACACACAGACACAGCACTTTGTAGCACCTGGATTCTTACAGTGGGCCTGGTTGGTGAGTCAGTGTCTTTAAGCAATGTCAACTTGCCATCCGCACTTCAGTTAAACAATAGGTGCCAAAACCCACAGACCACAAATAGACATGATATTTTAATATTTTATTGCATTAACCCAGAGGGACAGTAAAAAAACAATTACATTCCCAATATTTTAAAGCATGATTTACCATTGCAACCGTCCAGGCTCAAGACATGTATTTCATAAATAATAGACCCCAGTAAAAAGCACTGTCTACAGTTCTTGCTTATTCCTTGCACACATCCTGAATCATCATTAATGCTTTTCAAAATGTATTTAAAGCCATGTTATACATGTACAGGCTATGTACTCACTGTAGGCACATGATATCACAAATTTGTCATATCTCCTCCTTCACAGCAACCGATGCAATCTTTATAAAACATTTTTTACATATTATTGGCAGACTTCACATAGTGTATCCATAAGAACAGTACACCACAGAACAGTTGGTCTGGAGTGAATAACAAGTTGTTACCGTATCTCTGCTCTGGCAGTTAACGAACTTGCACTTTAGGGTGTCACCAGCACCCCATAGTTCTCTTACTGCGCATAACTCCATCAGCGTAGCTGTTTTTCGGTACAGATCCATCACCTTATTCACAGCATCTAAACACACTTTTTGAACAATGTCCAATGATTATTTTTGGGGACAAGCCAAGCCTAGATTAAGCATTGTTTACTGTAAACAGCAGCAGGTTACATCAGTAGGACACTCCCAGTTTTATTACCTTTTAGTTGCAAGCACCGCTAACTTAGACATTCCAATAAAAGCACTTTGGCGGGTCAAAATCGGAGATTGTCATTTGTGAAAAAAATTAAATGTAGCATATCAGTGTATCTTTAATTTAGGTAAATTAGATGCCAATTGTTTTAAATAATCAGTACATGCTGCTGTAATTTTATAGTAAATACAATACACACTGGATAAAAGTGACAATTCCCCCCACCCAATCTGATACCATACAGCTCAGTTATATTGCAGTGGCTCATCTCCTGTATGGACAGTTTTCAGGATATGCCCAATGCAGCAGAAATGCAGATAACAGGCAGAATAAGCTATGCCAGAATTAAATTTAGTCTCCCAATTGTTGAATGACATCTCATACAAGTTATGCAACACACACTACTAATGGCATGTTACTCCAGTTAGGATACTTGCGAGTAATGGAATTCACCACATGGGGAAGAGTGTGAGCCCATGTACAATTTGTTGGTACAGTGCATTAGAGACCTAATTGTAAAAAAAAATCAGTTTCAATTATGCTTGCATTTAAAAATGGAATTAATTAACTAGACTCATGAACAAATCGCTTTCCAAATAGAAAATGGTGTCCCTGTGCACAGAAGTGAATTCAGCCGATGTGTTGGGCTGATGCTGTGACGAGGTGGGTGAGAACTGGGCTGCAGGTTATTTCTGGATAGATAGGTTAGGATGGGTGAACTGGCCTTCCTCATCCAGCACCGGAACAGGAGAAGGCCATTCCGCCCCTCAGGCACGTTCCACCATTCAATTAGATCAGGGCTGATCTCTACCTCAACTCCTTTTACCATATTGTTTGATGCCCTTGGCTAACAAAAATCTATCAACCTCAGTCTTGAAATGTTAGGTATCCTTAAAAGAACTCACCGGATAAAGACTGGAAGTGACGATGTTGGTGAGAGTACTGTAATTGATCAATCAGGAGTGGGTTTTACACTTGGAATAACAACTGGAAAACTGCAGCGGTGCTTTTGGGACTTGTTTGCGATGAGTGAAATGGATTTTGAAAAGTGCACTTTGAATGTTTAAATCACAATTCCTAATGACTTCAAAATGGAAATCATGAGTCACCGGCAATTCAGATTCATGGCGTACATCACAAAATTAAACATCATATTTATGGAACTGCATCATCTGTTTAAACCAACTTCTGCAAGAGACATTAAACTTGATGGCAGATCAAACCTTTTAGTGCAAATGCCAAAATAAAAAGGAACAAAACTTATCACATTTCAAACATTTTTTTGTAAAAAGTGAAGAAAATGAAGTTAATTTTGTCACTTTTCTTTCACAACCAACAGAAAGTTAACACTCAGCGGAAACATCCATCTAATCCTACCCTGTAGACACAAACAAGCTCAAACCAAAGATGGATACACGTGTCCTAAAATCAGCTTTGAACACACATTAAACGTTGAAAAGACAAAACTATCACTCACCGGATATAAATGTAAACCCCCCCAATAAATAAATAAGTTACTGCTTTTAATCACCAGCACATTAAAAAAATTATTTTGACAATTAAAACATAGGCTGCACTGTCCTGAGAGAAATGATTTTTCCTGTAAGCACCAAATACTGAGCTTTTACCATAAGTGCACATTTCCAAATAGGCTTAAATTAAATGCATCATTTCATGCCACATCAGAGCTGTTGTAGGAGTTCCAGCCTGCATGTTCCCTACATGAGTAGGACCATGGCCCTGCTGTCAGGGAAGCATTAATCAGAGCCCGGGTACTTACGCCACAGGATGGGAATTGTACACCGAGGGTAGGACACATGCCTGCTTCTCACACCCCAGATCGATAGTAGTGGGGGACCTGCAATAAGGTCACATGCCTGCCATTTCCGATCGGAATCAATACATAGTGAGTGTGGCGGAGGGGGATAAAATAGGAAAATACAAAGAAGGATAAATGATTTAATGCCACACAAGTTTCATCTGTAAAGATAATGGTCTAGATCTCTCACTCAAGTTGGGCAGGAAGTGCAACAGGAGACAATGCACTCGCCACACCATTTCCATAATATACCAGCACAAAATACATCTGCCCTATATTGTAATGGGTAAAGGACAGAAATACAGACAATCGAGGCTTCTGTATATTTTGCGCCAACCTACCAGACACATGGACTGTTCAAACTGCTTTCGGTTCAAGCGAGTGGGTAAAACACTGGAAATAAAAGGGATTTATCTGCAACATGTAAACCTGGTAACTGACGCTCAGTTTTTGGACTTAAGATGAAAAAAAACATTTATATCGCAAACATAGAACAGTGACATAAAGCTACAAATACCAGTGCCCCAGTATAAAATCCTGCTCATGCAGGTCTGAAAGCACAGCTTTCAACAGGCTTTTTGTTTGGTGTGGACAACCACTGATTAATCGTCATTCATTCTCCAGCTTCCTTTGTTATGGGGATTGAATCCACTGTATTTCGTCCTACTATTGTTTGAGTACCCACAGACCAGGGAACGCTGTGGGTCACCATACTGTGCTGATTCGATTGAATATTTTGCCCTATTGATGGGTGAACTAATCCACAGATTGGTGTAGCAGCTGCTCTAATCTTAACAAGAATCAAATTGACTTGGCATAATTTAGCCAACTGTAACCAAGAAAACTTTGCACCACTCAAACCTGGCCGGCATCTGTGAACAGACGCAATGCTCTGTATTTCAGGGCTACATGGTCGAGATCCTCTTCTGAAGATTACTTTAACTTTTTCCCCCGAAACACGAAACAGTGAAACATGCAACAGCCCATGACAGTGCAGCAGTAGTGTCACCATTACTTTCCTTAATTTTCTAAAAAAAAACTATTTTCTTCCTGTGAGGAAAATATCTTCTTGTATTAAAATATAGTGGCAGTCAGACTGCATTCCATAAATTGGAGAACCACATTCACATCTTGTCTCGGATTTTCCTGCATATCATTTGCAGCTTTCATAAGGCACTTAGCAGTAGTTTGGCGACTTCCTCGTTCTGCCAAACATAGTCTCTTTGTACTCGTTGTGCAAGTTCTTAAAGGGCCCTGCGGAATGCATTTGGAAATAAACAATTTGCCTTTCGACCTTCTGTCCCTTGGTTTATATAAAGCTGTCAGTGGCCGACAGGGCTAGCTGCCTTGGTTCTGCTGCCTCCTGGTAGTAGTAAGGATGGAACAGTCTCTCCTGGCTGCAGATTTGTATTGCAAAGTATGTGTGGAGTAATAGATGGGGGAAACGGAATGTGAAATAGCAAACAAACTCATCTGGGACTGAGCCCAAAGTTTCTTGCACTTCCTCAGGCAATTCCCGGTAGTGGTGTTTCTGAAAATAGAACATGCAAAATATGTAAAAGACTTGGGAGATGTACAGTCAAATATTTTCCTAATTTGCCTAACATTGTAATGCCTGCTTTCTCAGCAGAGCATTCCAAATCAGCAACTAGAACCAACTCTCCCCCTAATGCACTCAGATATCTCAGAGCAAAAAAATGCCTGGCTGCAAAAGTTTGCTGTTTAATTCCTGCACGTTCATAAGGGTGCCTGCACCTTCATAAGGGTGCCTGCACCTTCTAAAACCATTCAGCAAATTAGCTCATCATGGCAAAATATTTTGTCTAATCACCAGCTGCTTTACAAATCATTCAGATCGTCAGATTTAAAACCTTCAGTCGCCAAAAGGAGGCAATTTCAACAAACAAGCTTCGGGACATTGAAAAACCAGACCAAAAAAAGCATCTTAAACTGCGGCTATCAAATGATTTGACAGATGGGTGCTGGGATACAGGTTTAATTTCTCCGTTAATCTGTCAGTCACAGTCAGATTGCTGTTTGGAGACCAGGCACCTCTCAGTGACAGAAGGACATCAAGTCCCAGACACAGTCACTTCCTAGGAGCCAGTTGACAAAAATGAAGAGTCACCCACTCTTGCGCATCCCCAATTTCTGTTGCCCCACCATTGGTGGCCGTGCTTTCAGCTGCCTGGGCCCGGAGCTCTGGCATTCTCTCCCTAAACCTCGCCACCTCTCCTCCTTTAAGATGCTCCTTAAAACCTACTTCACCTGTCCTAATATCGCCTTAAGTGGCTCAGTGTCATATTTTGGTGTTGACACTCCTGTGAAGCACCTTGGGACGTTTTTACTGTATTAAAGGTGCTATATAAACACAAGTTGTTGACGTGTTAGATACTGCAGCTGTGTCACGGCTTGCAGTTTGTGGAGGACGTTGGCTAGTTTGAGAATTAGCTCATCTGTTTTTTGTTGGTTTTTCCTCTATCGAGGGTCCCAATCCCCTCCTCCAACTACCCAAAGCTGTTGGTGCTTTGTGGCGATGGAGAGTTACTTAACCACCACACGGCCCTCAGCATTGACCAGTCAGAAGGAGTACTGTCTGCTGTCATTACAGTAACCAGTTTTAACACCTCACCTGACAGATATAATTACAATTCAGATGTGCAGCATTTCACATTGATATTAGCCATTTTATTATAGATTAAAGTAGTGATGCTTGAAGAACTGGTGCAGTTACCTTATTCCTCATTGCACGTAGCAGATCTCGTACTGAGCTCCCTTTGTACGATCGGAATTTTCTGAGATCTATAAAGAAAAAGTTATTTTGAGATGAAACACTGGCCACATGCAATTGTACTCAGCATCCAGGCCAAAGGCTAGTGAACCTCATCCACTGAAGGGAATAGAGATCAAATGGCAAATGGAGACTGGGAGTTGAGCTCATGTCGTCAGATCTTCAATAACAGATGCAGAGACCAGAGCAGGGTGGTCAGATGTAGCTTCACATACGCAACAGCCACATTCCAAGACATTAGGGACAAGACTCGTTCCCCAGAGAAATTGTGTTGCCTTTGTAAATCACTGGTTAGGCCTCAGCTGGAGTACTGAGCCCAGTTCTGGGCACCACACTTTAGGAAGGATGTCAAAGCCCAGGAGAGGGTGCAGAGATTTACTAGAATGGTACCAGGGATGAGGGACTTTAGTTATGTGGAGAGACTGGAGAAGCTGGGATTATTCTCCTTAGAGCAGAAAAGGCTATGGGGAGATTTGATAGAGGTGTTCAAAATTATGAGGGGTTTTGATCGAGTAAATAAGGAGAAACTGTTTTCACTGGAAGGAGGGTCAGTAACCAGAGGACACAGATTGAAGATAATTGGCAAAAGAACCAGAGGGGAGAGGAGGGTTCTTTTTACACAGTGAGTTATGATGATCTGGGAAGGCACTGCCTGAAAGGGTGGCGGAAGTAGATTCAATAGCAACTTTGAAAAGGGATTTTGACATATACTTGAAAAGGAAAGATTTGCAGGGCTATAGGGAAACAGCAGGGGAGTGGGTCTAACTGGATAATTCTTTCAAAGAGCCGGCACAGGCACAATGGGCCGAATGGCCTCCTCCTATGCTGTAAGATTCGATGATTTCTTTATAAAAGCCAATATGAAAATCACGAGGCAGACAAATAGTCAACATTTTCCTGCATCAGTGGATAAACTGCAACCCCCGCCCCACCCCCCAGGCTCTTGCAGGTTATAAAAACCTACAGCAAAGGTCTGATCAGAGGGGACAGACAGCCTGACTGAACGAGGAGACAGCAGGTAGAGTCCTTCAAGCAAAGCCACTCACCTCACTAAAAACTATACAAGCTTCAAGAGTTGCACTGTGAAGCAGCAACCACACAAATGGAGAGGCTGCGGCCTATTTTTCCACCCACCACCCCCCCATCCCCATTTCCATTTGGAGATGCACAAGGCAAAGGTCGTGACATCTCCCAACTGAAGAGGGGGAAGCAGAGGATCAGAGGGAGCCGTTTGTGGATGGCCATAGGGACACGGGCAAGAGTCCAAGACGCTGCTCACTTGCTCAGCAGCAGATACAAGTCAGATGAAGTCCGATTTTAAGAGATGGATGATAAATTACCAAAGATTTACACAAATGTTTTTTTTTAAAAATCTTTCCCCCTTGCCTGAGCCCGGTCATGTAAAACAGTAACTTTTCATTACCCATTTTACCCTAGAACCTTAGTTTAAAATAAAAACTTACAGGATAGTAAAAATTAACAGTTACTGGTAGCAACAACAAATGATTTTACACGGCTACCCGTGATCCCATTAACACGGGGTCAGCAATGAGGAAAGGAACATGAGTAGCATTATCTGTAAAACACTCGAGGATGAATCAGCACAACTTCAATCAACCAGTTACAGCAGAATCCACATGATCAGCCCACCTGTCTGCAGAGGTACAGTGATGTGCTCTTTCCAGTCACCTTGAACGACACTTCGCCCTCCTCTCTCCAGCTCTCTTACTATTGGCCCATCCAGAGGCTCCTTCTCTATTCGATCACTGACATCCTGTAACAATTAACCCAAAATTACTTGACCCAAGTCATGTTGTGTATCTGCTGTAACAGCCATGGAATCTTTCAGGTTTATAGATTTCAAAGATGTACATTTTCTGCAGAATAAGAGACTTGCCGTTGGCCTTTACACTCACCATTTAAATAATTAAACAGCCCCCTCTCCCTGATGGCTTGGTATATGCACCATATGGTACTGAGCCATACAGAAAGGGTTCTCTGTCTGTGCAGAGTTAATTGATCTCAGTTGGAGATAGTGGAGGTTTGACAATTGGGCTCAACATTACCAAGTCAGGAAGGGAGAGGGAAATAAAAACAGGCCGATGTTCCTACTCACTGTCTGTTGACCACCCCCCCCGTGTGGACTCTGGGTAAGGACAGGATTAGGCCCAGTTCTGATGGCCCCTGTGGTCAAATAGCACATCAATATGCAATGTCCAACCTTACACTAGTTGAATTGCCATTTGAGCGAAGTATTGGAGGACAACACAAGTCACTGCCTTCAGGAGAGGAGCGATGGGCAAGAAAACTAATGGGGTGAGGAGAGAAATAAAACAGGTCAGTCTGCAAAATAATATGGTGCATGAACAGCCTTTGGATTCACACTCGTAACAGTTTGACTGAGCGAGTTATTTCTCCTGTTTTAGTATCTACTGTTAAAACCTAAAAAGGAAAACACCAATGATCTGCTCAAAAAAAAGTGTGATTTGAAGATCGACAGAGTGAGAACACCAGCCCAGTAAAGAAGTGATGAATTGGCGAAGAATTTGCAACTCTGCCCCTCTCTCAACAAAGAGGCTGTCACGGGACAGAGTTTTGAAAATGCAGGGAAGGAAAAAACACTCCATTAGGAACGTGCTGATCCCATGAATTTAACTTTCCTGCGAACACCCCCGAATCCACAGTACTGAGCATGTAAATGCAAAGCAAATTATTAGCAGCAGCCCTTGAAGAAAACAGCAGCGAGGGAAGGAATTGTGTGTTTGTTAAATGAAAAATAAGCAAACCTGGAAAAACTGAAGCTGTTTTTCAAGACTCCAAAAGAAAGGATTTTTCAGCACGCATTTTGCAGAGGGACGTTTCTGAGGGTCCATGCTCATCATCTCCTGAATTAAGTCATGGGCAATAATATCCTCTAGAAAGACAAACAGTGAATTACTGAGAAATCCATCAAGAAACAAAAACGTCTGCAGCTGCGTGCTGGCTCGGAGATGGAAATTGCAATGATACAATCTCCCTTACGAGCATTAGACTCCTGATCAGAAGATAAAAAGGGAAGGGTTCGCGTCCCAGAGCTGCTCATCCCTCCAACCTGTCAACATTAAACATTAAAAGAGTTTAGACCATGTTCTAGATGGAGCTGGTAAATGGCAGCAACATTTCATGTCTGTATGGTGGACAGGGGTGAATGGGAGAATCACACAGCAGTGCTGAGGGTGGCCCACTCTGTCCCAGACCACCTCGACTGCGGCCCACTCTGTCCCAGACCACCTCGACTGCGGCCCACGCTGTCCCAGACCACCTCGACTGCGGCCCACTCTGTCCCAGACCACCTCGACTGCGGCCCACTCTGTCCCAGACCACCTCGACTGCGGCCCACTCTGTCCCAGACCACCTCGCCTGCGGCCCACTCTGTCCCAGACCACCTCGACTGCGGCCCACTCTGTCCCAGACCACCTCGACTGCGGCCCACTCTGTCCCAGACCACCTCGACTGCGGCCCACTCTGTCCCAGGCCACCTCGACTGCGGCCCACTCTGTCCCAGGCCACCTCGACTGCGGCCCACTCTGTCCCAGGCCACCTCGACTGCGGCCCACTCTGTCCCAGGCCACCTCGACTGCGGCCCACTCTGTCCCAGGCCACCTCGACTGCGGCCCACTCTGTCCCAGGCCACCTCGACTGTGCAATGTCAACTGACCCACAAAAATGACAATGGTACCGATTTGGAGTAAAGCATTACAAGGTCCATTTTACATACAGCACAGTAACAGGCCAGTTGGGCCGAACAGGCACCGGCAATTTAAAAACTCTGTGCAATGCAGTCGCTGCAAAAGTTATCAGAATAAAAATGCTTTTTTTTTTTTTTTTTTAAGACTGTGCAGCAGCAGCAACAGTTTCAGAAGCACCTGGAGGACTGGCTGGAGCTCATGCAGAAACGGCAACTCCTGGTGTTTATGATCCACACGAGCCACCCCTCTTCATCTCACCCTATCAGCATATCGTTCTATTCCTTTCTCCCTCATGTGCTTATCTAGCTTCCCCTTAAAAGTATCTCTACTATTCGCTTCAACTACTCCCTGTGGTAGCGAGTTCCACATTCTCACCACTCTCTGGGTAAAGAAGTTTCTCCTGAATTCCCTGTTGGATTTATTAGTGACTATCTTATATTGATGGCCCCTAGTTACAATGCTGGCTCCATTCCTCCTCTCTCCCTTCTACTTCACTTCCCGGGTCTGTTCCCTCTATCAATATTACTGATTTAAACAAATTTGGAAATTAGAAACCTCACTGTTACAGACAAAAATCAGTACCAATGATTTACTGTATTGAAACAGAAGTTAAGTGACAATCATGTATTAACTTTAATGGTTGGGGACAGAGATGAGCCAGGCATTGTGTGCATCGCTGTGTCACAAACTGTCAAAACAGTTACGGGTCAAACCCGAAACGTCAACTCAAATTTCTCTCCACGGATGTTGCCTGACCTGCTGAGTTTTTCCAGCATTTTCTGTTGTTATTTCGGATTTCCAACATCTGCAGTATTTTGCTATCGTGTCAAAACAGTTAAATGTTTTGATACAATTTTTAGAATCATAGAATAGGCCTGCAAAGGAGAAAGGTTTACCAAATAATTTTTCGGTATGAGGGCAGCCCTTCAAAGAAAGGGTGTGATAGACAATGACAAGCAGGAAGCACGGAGGGGAGTCTATCAAAATCTAACTACAGATAAAACTAATTAGTGAGAGCGGGCCTGGTCGGGGACAGAGAGGAGAGAGAGGCCCAAACTCACCGAGTGCAGCGGAGAGCGCGGACCTGGTCAGAGACGGAGCGGAGCACCGGGGAATAAAGAGCGGAGAGAGAGAGGCCCAAACTCACCGAGAGCAGCGGCGAGGGCGGGCCTGGTCAGAGACAGAGCGGAGCCAGGGATAAAGAGCGGAGAGAGGCCCAAACTCACCGAGAGCAGTGGCGAGGGCGGGCCTGGTCGGGGACGGAGCAGAGGAAAAAAATAATCGAGGAGTGACATCACAGGACAGCAGGTACGTGATTGGTTGGTGAATATTACAGGTTTTTTTTCAGTCTCTAAGGTAGCTAAGAAACTGTAAATTGCTATAACTTTACTTTGTTAAATTAGTAACTACATAGAATATACGGCACAGAAACAGGCCATTTGGCCCAACCAGTCCATGCCGGCATTTATGCTCCACTCGAGCCTCCTCCCGTCTTTCCTCATCTAAATCTATCAGCATAACCCTCTATTTCCTTCTCCCTCATATGCTTGTCTAGCCTCCCCTTAAATGCATCTATACTATTTGCTTCAACCACTCCCTGTGGTAGCGAGTTCCACATTCTCACCACTCTCTGGGTAAAGAAGTTTCTTCTGAATTCCCTATTGGATTTACATAGAAACATAGAAGATAGGAGCAGGAGTAGGCCATTAGGCCCTTCGAGCTTGCTCCGCCATTCAATAAGATCATGGCTGATCTGATCCTAACCGCCAATCTACTATCACAGAACCATCTCCTGAATCTAACAGAATTAGACACACGAAATAGGAGCAGGATCAGGCTACACGGCCCCTGGGCCCGCTCCGCTACCCACAGGGCCATGACCGATCCGAACCTAGACTCATGTCCAAATTCCTGCCCACTCCCCGTAACCCTTTACTTCTAGGAAACTGTCTATTTCTGTTTTAAATTTATGTAATGATGTAGCTTCTACAGCTTTTTGGGGCAGCATATTCCATGGACCTACCGCCCTCTGAGTGAAGTAGTTCCTCCTCATCTCAGTTTTGAAAGAGCAGCCCCTTATTCTAAGACTATGCCCCCTAGTTCTAGTTTCACCCATCATCGGGAACATCCTACCCGCATCCACCCGATCCAACCCCTTCACAATCTTATATGTTTCAATAAGATCGCCTCTCATTCTTCTGAACTCCAATGAGTAGAGTCCCAATCTACTCAACCTCTCCTCATATGTCCATCCCCTCATCCCCGGGATTAACCGAGTGAACCTTCTTTGTACTGACTCGAGAGCAAGTATGTCCTTTCTTAAGTATGGACACCAAAACTGTACGCAGTATTCCAGGTGCGGTCTCACCAATACCTTGTACAACTGAAGCAATACCTCCCTATTTTTATATTCTATTCCCCTAGCAATGAAAGCCAACATTCCATTGGCCTTCTTAATCACTTGCTGCACCTGCATACTAACCTTTTGAGTTTCGTGCACCAGGACCCCCAGATCCCTTTGTACTTCAGTACTTTCCAGTTTCTTGCCATTAAGATAATAACTTGCTCTATGATTTTTCCTGCCAAAGTGCATAACCTCACACTTTCCAGTATTGTATTCCATCTGCCAAATCTCTGCCCAGTTACTTAGCCTGTCTATGTCCCCTTGCAGGTTTTTTATGTCCTCCTCACTCACTACTTTCCCTCCCATCTTAGTATCATCTGCAAACTTTGATATGTTATACTCGGTCCCCTCCTCCAAATCGTTAATATAGATTGTAAAGAGTTGGGGACCCAGCACTGACCCCTGCGGAACACCACTAGTTACTGATTGCCAGTCTGAGAATGAACCATTTATCCCAACTCTCTGCCTTCTGTTAAGATAGCCAATTCTCTATCCATGCCAGAATATTACCCCCAATCCTGTGATTTTTTATCTTAAGCAATAATCTTTTGTGTGGCACCTTGTCAAATGCCTTCTGGAAGTCTAAATACACTACGTCCACTGGTTCCCCTTTATCCACCCTATATGTTACTTCCTCAAAGAACTCCAGCAAATTTGTCAAACATGACTTCCCCTTCATAAAACCATGCTGACTTTGTCCTATTAAATTATGATTATCCAAATGATACAACCTGTTCATCCTTTCCTGATATGTATACCCTTGCATTTCTGGTATCATCCTTGTAAATCTTCTCTGCTCCCTCTCCAATGCCTCTATATCCTTTCTTTAATATGGCGACCAGAACTGTACACAGTACTCCAAGTGTGGTCTAATCAAGGTTTGATACAGGTTTAGCATAACTTCCCTACTTTTCCATTCTATCCCTCTAGAAATAAACCCTAGTGCTTGGTTTGCTTTTTTTATGGCCTTGCTAACCTGTGTCGCTACTTTTAGTGATTTGTGTATTTATACTCCTAGGTCCCTTTGTTCCTCGACCCCACCTAGGCTCGCACCCTCCAAGTGATGTGACCTCCCGATTCTTCTTATCAAAATGTAACACCTCACATTTATGTGTTGACCTTCATCTGCCAATTATATGCCCATTCTGCAAGTTTATTAATGTCCTCCTGTAATTTGTTGCAGTCCTCCTCGGTATTGACTATCCCTCCAATTTGGTGTCATCCGCAAATTTAGAAATTGTGTTTTTGATTCCAAAGTCTAAATTGTTAATGTAAATTGTGAACAGCAGTGGTCCCAGCGCTGATCTTTGTGGAACACCACTACCCACCTTCTGCCACTGTGAATAGTTACCCTTTACCCCATCTCACTGCTTTCTGTCTTGAAGCCAGCCAGCAATCCATTCTGCTACTTGTCCCCTAACTCTGCATTCTCTGACCTTGTTCATCAGTCTATTATGGGGTACCTTATCGAAGACCTTTTGAAAATTCAGATAAATTACATCTACTGCATTCTCCTTCTTCTTAGGCAGTCCCTCGGAACTGAGGATGACTTGCTTCCACATTAAAAATGTGTTCTCAGGTGACTGATGAGTCCAATGCGGGACCTACAGTCTCTGTCACAGGTGGGGCAGACAGTGGTTGAAGGGCGGGTGGGTGGGTGAGGTGCTTGGGTTGACGTGCTGCCTGCGCTTGGCTTCCACTTGCTCCCAGCGAAGAGACTCGAGGTGTTCGGCGCCTTCCCAGATGCTTCTCCTCCACTTTGTGCGGTCTTGGGCCAGGGATTCCCAGGTGTCGGTGGGGATGTTACACTTTTTCAAGGAGGCTTTGAGGGTGTCCTTGAAGCGTTTCCTCTGCCCACCTGGGGCTCTCTTGCCGTGCCGGTGCTCCGAGTAGCGCGCTTGTTTTGGGAGTCTCGTATCGGGCATGCGGACAATGTGACCCATCCATCGGAGCTGATTGAGTGTGGTCAAAGCTTTGATGCTGGGGATGTTGGCCTGAGCAAGAACACGGACATTGGTGCGCCTATCCTGCCAATGGATTTGCAGGATCTTGTGGAGGCAGCGTTGGTGGTACCTCTCTCCAGTGCTTTGAGGTACCTGCTGTACATGGTCCATGTCTCTGAGGCATACAGCAGGGCAGGTATCACTGCTGCTCTGTAGACCATGAGCTTAGCGCCGGGTTTGAGGTCCTGGTCTTCAAACACTCTCTTCCTCTGGCGACCGAAGGCTGCACTGGCACACTGAAGGCGGTGTTGGACTTTGTTGTTGACGTCTGCCCTTGTTGACAGTAGGCTCCCGAGGTATGGAAAGTGGTCCACATTGTCCAAGGCCTTGTCGTGGATTTTGATAATCGGGGGGCAGTACTGTGTGGCGGGGGCAGGTTGGCAGAGGACCTTTGTCTTACGGATGTTTAGTGTAAGGCCCATGCTCTCATACGCTTTGCTTTGGTGAAGGTGTTGACAATGGTTTGGAGTTCGACCTCCGAGTGAGCGCAGACACAAGCATCGTCTGCATACTGTAATTCGATGACAGAGGATGGGACGACCTTGGATCTGGACTGGAGGCGACGGAGGTTGAACAGTTTCCCGTTTGTTCTGTAAATTAGCTCCACTCCAGTGGGGAGCTTACTGAGGGTGAGATGGAGCATTGCAGCAAGGAAGATCAAGAAGAGCATTGGTGCGATGACACAGCCTTGCTTGACCCCGGTTCGTACGTGAATTGGGTCTGTGGTGGAACCGTTGGTCAGGATCACGGCTTGCATGTCGTCGTGAAGCAGGCGGAGGATGGTGACAAACTTTTGAGGGCAGCTGAATTTGAGGAGGACACTCCATAATCCCTCACGGTTGAGTGTGTCGAAGGCCTTTGTGAAATCAAAGGCGGTCATGTACAGCGGTTGGTGCTGTTCCCTGCATTTCTCTTGTAATTGACGTGCGGTGACGACCATGTCTATTATGCCCCTTAGTGGGCGGAATCCGCATTGCGACTCTGGGAGGAGCTCTTCGGCCACTGGGAGAAGGCGATTGAGGAGGATTCTTGTGATGACTTTCCCTGTGGCAGACAGCAGGGAACCTCCTTTGTAATTACCGCAATCGGACTTGTCACCTTTCTTGAAGGTAGTCACAATTACGGCGTCTCGGAGATCCCCTGGCATGCTCTCCTCCTTCCAGATAAGAGAAATGAGTTCATGAATTCGCGCCAGTAATACTTCTCCACCATGCTTTAGTGCCTCGGCAGGGATTCCATCTGCTCCTGAGGCCTTGTTGTTCTTCAGTTGTCGGATGGCCTTTTCAACCTCATGCTGGGCTGGGGTTCTGCTGAGATGGTGGCGGATATCATGCTGTGGGATGGAGTTGAGGACACTCGTGTCGTAGCTGGTGTGCAACGGCCACCCCACGTTAAAACAATTCACGCACAGGCATCTTCCACCCTTTAAAATGACGTTCGGGACCTGGAACATCGGGACCCTCATGGACAACCCCAACAGTGACAGACCGGAACGCCGTACTGCTATCGTTGCCTGGGAGCTCAGATGTTCTGACATTGACATCGCTGCCCTAAGTGAGACCCGCCGGGTAGGGGAAGGCCAGCTCAAGGAGCAAGGCGGTGGTTACACCTTCTTCTGGAAAGGCAAACCTGAAGAAGAACACCGCCTCCATGGGGTAGGCTTCGCCATAAAAATTGAACTGTTGGGCGTCTCAGAGACTCCCCTTGCAGAATAAACGAACGCCTCATGACTCTACAGCTCACCCTAGCCCGGAACCAGTGCGCTACGGTCATCAGTGCGTATGCCCCAACACTGGAAGCTACAGACGAGACCAAAGAAGAATTCTACTCCAGCCTCGAACAATCCCTGTCCCGAGTCCCAATGGGCGACAAGCTGATCCTCCTTGGCGACTTTAACGCCAGAGTTGGAAAGGACACAGACCTCTGGGGAGGTGTGATTGGCAGAGAGCGGGTAGGGAAAGTCAACTCCAACGGTACCCTCCTCCTGACGAAATGCTTAGAACATGGCCTTGTCATAACCAACACCTTGTTCCATCAGAGAGACAAGTACAAGGCTTCATGGCAGCACCCTCACTCCAAGCACTGGCATCTGCTGGACTACGTCATCGTCCGAGCGAGGGACCACAAGGACGTCCGCATCACCCGCGCCATGACAGGAGCTGATGACTGCTGGACAGACCAACGCCTAATCCGCTCCGTCATCTCCATCAATGTAGCCCCAAAACAGCGGCGGCAACAGAAACAATGCCGCAGGAAAATTAACGCTGGAGCACTCAAAGACCCCGCTAAGAAAGCCTTATTCAGCCTGTGCCTCACAAACAACCTGACGACTCCCAGTGATGCAGAGACACAGAGTGTTCACAGCCCCTGGTCTGCACTCAAGGCCTCCATAATCTACTGCATTACCCTTGACTACTCTCTCTAATACCTCTTCAAAAAATTCAATGAGGTTGGTCAAGCAAGACTTTCCCTTTTGAAATCCATACTGACTATTCTTATTATATTTTTGGTTTCTAGATGTTCTTCTATTTTCTCCTTTAGTAGGGATTCTATTATTTTTCCTACCACCGATGTTAAGCTGACTGGTCTATAATTCCCTGGACATGTTATCTATCCCCCTTCTTGAATATCGGTATTACGTTAGCTATCCGCCAGTCCTCTGGCACTACACCTTTTTCTAAAGAATTATTAAATACGTGTAGTAATGCCTCTGCTATCTCTTCCCTAGATTCTTTTAAAATACGTAGATGCAATTCATCCGGACCAGGGCTTTTATCCTCTGAGTTTGATTCGTTTATTTTATATATCCCCTCTTATTTTAAATGCACTTATCGCATTACGAATCTCATCATCCAATGTCATGTCCACCTGTTCTATCTCCCTGGTAAATACTGAAGCAAAATAATTATTTAATATTTCTGCCATCTCTATCGTTACCTGTGGTATTATCCTGTCTATCCCTTAATGGCCCTATTCCCATCCCAACCTTCCTTTTTTTATTGACGCGCCTGTAAAATATTTTACTATTTTAGAGTCAGTCATAACGACACAGAAGGAGGCCATTCGGCCCATCGAGTCCGTGCCGGCTCTCTGTAGAGCAATCCAGTCAGTCCCATTCCCCCGCTCTATCCCCGTAGCCCTGCAAGTTTATTTCCCTCAAGTGCCTATCCAGTCTCCTCTTGAAAACATTGAGTGCGTCCACTTCCACCACTTCCGTCGGCAGCGAATTCCAGGTCATCCCCACTCGCTGCGTAAAATAGTTTTTCCTCACGTCCCCCCTGTATCTCTTGCCCAAAACCTTAAATCTGTGTCCCCTAGTCCTTCTACCATCAACTAGTGGGAACAGCCTTTCCCCATCTAGCCTATCCAAACCGTCATAATCTTGTACACCTCTATCAAATCACCCCTCAACCTCCTTTGCATTAATGAAAACAAATCCAGCTTCTCCAACCTGTCCTTGTAGCTAAGATCTCCCATCCCTGGAACCATTCTGGTAAATCTCCTCTGCACCCTCTCAAGGGCCTTCACATCCTTCCTAAAGTGTGGTGACCAGAACTGGACGCAATACTCCAGTTGTGGCCTAACCAGCGCTTTATAAAGGTTCAGCATAACTTCTCTACTTTTGTACTCAATACCTCTATTTATGAAACCCAAGATTCCATATGCTTTGCTATGCTTTTGGTAGGAAAAATAGAAAAGCAGAGTATTTTTTAAATGGAGAGAGAGATTGGGAAACGTTGGTGTTCAGAGGGACCTGGGTGTCCTTGTACACGAATCACTGAAAGTTAACATGTAGGTACAGCAAGCAATTAGGAAAGCAAATGGTGTGTTGGCCTTTATTACAACAGGATTTGAGTATAAGAGTAAAGGCATCTTACTGCAATTAAAAAGGGCCCTGGTGAGATCACACCTGGTGAGTGTGTACAGATTTGGTCTCCTTACCTAAGGAAGGATATACTTGCCATAGAGGGAGTGCAACGAAGGTTCACCAGACTGGTTCCTGGGATGGCGGGACTGTCCTATGAGAAGAGATTGAGTAGACTAGGCCTATATTCTCTGGAGTTTAGAAGAATGAGAGGTGATCTCATTGAAATATACAAAATTCTTACAGGGCTTGACAGGGTAGATGTAGGGAGGATGTTTCCCCTGGCTGGGGAGTCTAGAACCAGGGGTCACAGTCTCAGAATAAGGGGTCGGCCATTTAGGACTGAGATGAGGAGAAATTTCTTCACTCAGAGGGGGGTGAATCTTTGGAATTCTCTACCCCAGAGGGTTGTGGAGACTCAGTCGTTGAGTATATTCAAGACAGAGATCTATAGATTTTTGGATATTAAGGGAATCAAGGAGTATGGGGATAGTGCAGGAAAGTGGAGAGGAGGTTGAAGATCAGCCATGATCTCATTGAATGGCAGAACAGGTTCGAGGGGCCGAATGGCCGACTCCTGCTCCTAATTCTTAAGTTCTTAGCGCAATATCCAGCGTGTATCAAGTTAAAAGTCTGAGACGGGACAGGCAGCAAGACTGGGTGTGAGGGAGCATTAGAAATCCAGTCTAGATGATCAGCTGTTTCCTTCAGCAATGGCTAATCTCTTGGCTTGTGATGGCTGTTGTCTGATTTTCCCTCGCACCCCATGAGGGAAGTGCCTGACCTCTGCTTCGAGATCTGGGGAATCACGTGCACAAAGCAGCGTTCGATGGCCCCGTGGAGTGGCGCAATGAAGCTGCAATGCATTGCATCACCGATTACTGATTAATTTTTAAAACAACACCGATAAGACAGTATCACTTACCGTGCAAGTCAGGTTTTAAACGTTGAAGGTTGCAGACGCCCAGTAAAATATTGGCTTGTCGCTGCAGGGCCTTTCCAAATGGGTGACTCCCTTCCGAGATCACATAATAGAACACACAGCCAGCAGAGAAAATATCCACCGCACACGTCTGGGGAAAATCAAACATTTATTTGTATAATGGATCACCGAGCAGACTCAATTCCTCTTTGGAGGAAAACATGGCTGCGATATCATGTTCGGAGAACTTAGAATCCTTTTCTGTTCAATTTCAATGACAAGGGAATTTTCTTCAAAGCTGAAAACAGTGTCCTAGTTAATGCTGTAGTTTGCAGCAGGATTTCACACAGACTCTAATGAATGGGCTGTATGTAATCTTGGTGGGAAATAGTTGGTCATTGAGTTGAAATACTTTTTTTTTATATATAAATGAGATTTTAAAACTGCAGATGCTGAAAATCTGAAATAAAAGCAGAAACTGCTAGAAATACACAGCAAGACAGCTTTTGAGTAATGACCCTTTTAAGACAGTATTTTTTTTTCAGATGCTGACAGACCTGCTGTGTATTTTACATAAGCAGGAGTAGGCCATGTGGCCCCTCGGGCCTGCTCCGCCATTCAATAGGATCATGGCTGATCCGAACCTAGACTCACGTCCACTTCCCTGCCCTCTCCCCGTAACCCCTAATTCCCTTATCAGCTAGGAAACTGTCTATCGCTGTTTTAAATTTATTTAATGTTGCAGCTTCCACAGCTCTCTAGGGTAGCAAATTCCATAGATTTACTACCCTCTGAGTGAAGAAGTTTCTCCTCATCTCAGTTTTGAAACGGCAGCCCCTTATTCTAAGATTATGCCCCCTAGTTCTAGTCTCACCCATCAGTAGAAGCATCCTCCCTGCATCCACCCGATCAAGCCCCCTCACAATCTTATATGATCGCCTCTCATTCTTCTGAATTCCAATGAGTAGAGGCCCAACCTACTCAACCTTTCCTCATAAGTCAACCCCCTCATCGCCAGAATCAACCGAGTGAACCTTCTCTGAACTGCCTCGAGAGCAAGTATATCTTTTCTTAAATATGGAAACCAAAACTGTACGCAATATTCCAGGTGTGGCCTCACCAGTACCCTGTATAACTGAAGCAAGACTTCCCTGCTTTTATACTCCATCCCCCTTGCAATAAAAGCCAAGATTCCATTGGCCTTCCTGATCACCTGCTGTACCTGCATACTAACCTTCTGTGTTTCATGCACCAGGACCCCCAGATCCCTTTGTACTGTAGCACTTTGCAGTTTCTCTCCATTTAGATAATAACTTGCTCTTTGATTTTTTCTGCCAAAGTGCATAACCTCACACTTTCCAACATTATATTGCATCTGCCAAATTTCTGCCCACTCACTTAGCCTGTCTATGTCCTTTTGCAGGTTTTTTATGTCCTCCTCACACTGCTTTCCCTCCCATCTTTGTATCGTTGGCAAACTTGGATATGTTGCACTTGGTCCCCTCCTCCAAATCGTTAATATAGATTGTAAAGAGTTGGGGTCCCAGCACCAACCCCTGCGGAACACCACTAGTTACTAATTGCCAACCTGAGAATGAACCATTTATCCCAACTCTCTGTTTTCTGTTAGATAGCCAATCTTCCACCCATGCCAGTATATTACCCCCAATCCCGTGATTTTTATCTTGTGCAGTAATCTTGTGTGGCACCTTGTCAAATGCCTTTTGGAAGTCCAAATACACCACATCCACTGGTTCCCCTTTACCCACCCTGTTTGTTACATCCTCAAAGAATTCAAGCAAATTTGTCAAACATGACTTCCCCTTCATAAAACCATGCTGTCTGTTTTCAGCGTTTTCAATCTAATTTTGTTTGGTGACTTTATTTGCTCGGAAAATGGGCGATATCACTGGAGTGAATGGAATACACGCCCGCTCTGTGTCCAATGCAAGCACTGAGCACTCAGGTCAGGTACAGCACAGACCAGCAGCAGAGTAACGCTCCCTCTGCACTGCCTCAACACCACCACCCTCAGAAAGGCACCCGCCACTGCACCCGTGCTACACTTCCAATTCCCTCGTCACCTCTCTGAATCGAACTGCTATGCAGTGTGAATACGGGCTGAATCAGGGGCAGTGTTGCGCTGTGACCAGCTTCCATTGGGAACTGGGTTGAGACTGTCCCAACTCATATCACACAGGAGCATTACAGCCGAAAAAACTTAGAATTAAAAAAAAAACTTACATCCAGTCAGGACTGGATTTGATCCCAGATTTCCCCCAGGTAAAGGAGAGTGTAGAAAGTGAAATATCAACTGTAAATTCCTGTTAATTTCTCAGCTCAGGGTTCAGCTGAGTTAAAGCACTCCCATGATTGGGCACATTAACCTTCAATTGCCTTGTAATCACTTCCGATTATCCAGCCTCATCTGAGCTGTGTAGAAAGCAGCCAAACAGCACTGCGTGATCAAGACCACTGTTCAATGAGTGCTGATCCTAGACACTGCAAATCACTCCAGCCCGCAGTACAGCTGCTGAGTGAGGGCTGGGGACCGGGGTGCGTCTCGAGTTGTAAATGTGTACATAATGTAGAAGCTGAGATGAAAGCTGCAGTGTAAGTAACCCACCCTGATTTACCTCTGACACACCGGGCTTTCATCGCAATGCCTTATGTCTCCATTGTCTGTACTAACTCATCAGCGTCTCACTAGATATTCACGGCCCAGGTGTCAAATTCTGTTTCCAGTGAGGGACAGCGACGGACGGTCTGACTAACGGGCTCTGAACATCAAAATCAATTAGCCATGGATTTGTATTCATGATCAATATCCTGCCAGCACTGGTACACTAAAACCAGAACAAGTTGGCAGAAAGGATGGTTGAGGCCAAGACTGGGCTCCCTTAAAAAACAGCTCATTTCTTCGAGGAAAACGGTAGAGCTGGAATCCTGGCAGAACGAGGTCAAATGGGTTGAATGTCTTTTTTCCATCTGAACCGACCTGGTGATCTCCACTTGTAAAGTTGACCAGTGACAATCTCGCAAGTCCTTTGATCAGCCGCACAAGTGGAGATAGATCCATCACACCTCCCTGGTGACCAGGAGTATAAAAGGCATGGTGCAACACAGGAATTGAGATGGCTCTGGGTTGATGGCATTTTGTTTTTCGAGCTGTAGTTTTTCCACGAGACACCAACTTGGCCGACTCCTGTTCCCTATGTGAATTTGGTGAAATTCTTTCCCAGCATCTCCAGACTGTGGAAACTGGGAGTTATCAGACACCCATCTTAATGAGTACCCACCTGCTGGCAGTGTTGACCCCGATCAGTACGATGCTCTGGTTAACTCACCGGATTTGCCTTGCAGTCCTCATTCAGCACCTCTGGCGCAATCCAACCCTCAGTGCCGGGCACACCAGACCTGCGACTGAAGCTGTGCCTGCCCACTGCCAGCTTCTTGCAGAGGCCAAAGTCAGAGATCATGGCTTTCACTCTCCCATGGGCATTGGGCATAGAGATTAATATGTTGTGCGGTTTCAAGTCTCTGTGAACTAATAAGTGTTTTGGCATTTTACACACTTTGAAATGACAATGAAAAGTTAAATAACGAGCATTAGAAAGCGCAGTGAAGCACTGGAGCTGCACTATCCCTTCAGAAGAGCATTGTAGAGTCAAGTCAAGTTGTAGAAGGGTACGGTAGTGTAGTGGTTCTGTTACTGGACTAACAATCCAGAGAAGATTACAAATCTCACTGTGGGCAGTTTGAGAATTTAATTCAGTTTTACAAAAATCTAGAAATAAAAAACTGGCATCAGTAAAAGTGACCATGAAGCTGTCGGATTGTTATAAAAACCCAACAGGTTCACTAATGTCCTTTAGGGAAGGAAACCTGCTGTCTTTGCCCAGTCTGGCCTGTGTGTGACTACCGGATACAGTAGCATCATGGTTATGTTACTGGACTAGTAATCCAGTAGACCTGGACTACTGAGACTTGTTCAAATTGGCAGCTGGGGAATTTAAATTCAGTTAATTAAATAAATCTGGAATAAAAAAAGCTAGTATCAGTAATGGTGACCATGAAACTACCAGATTGTTGTAAAAACCCATCTGGTTCACTAATGTCCTTTAGGGAAGGAAATCTGCCGTCCTTACCCGGTCTGGCCTATATGTGACTCCAGACCCACAGCAATGTGGTTGACTCTTAGCTGCCCCTCTGAAATGGCCCAGCGAGTCACTCCGTTGTCTTGCAGCAGTTCAACAAGCAGCCCAGCGACGTCCACATCCCGTGAATGAATAAAACAAAAAGTCCCACACCAACGTGGTTGACTCTTAGCTGCCCTCTGAAATAGCCTAACGAGCCAGTTCTATCAAACATGGGCAAATAAATGCCGGCCTTGCCCACGTCCTGAGAATGAATTTTTAAAATGGCACTTAGTGAAAAATGCAGTTATACAAATGTGAGAGTTGTTCTTGGGATATGGTGATGCTGGCAAAGCCGCATTTATACTGAGAGTGACTTGCTTCAGACGAAATCAAGAATCAACCACACAGACCGGGTAGGGATGGCAGGTTCCCGTCCCTGAAGGACATCAGTGAACCAGGGCACCAGTTACTTTCATGGTCTTTTTATCCCTGTGCCAGCCCACAGATTGGCAGCTGTTGAATACACTTCCATTATTTGCCACGGTGGGATTTGAACTCTCGATCTTTGCTCGAGTTGCTAGTCCAGTCATAACACCTAGACTACTGTACCCACTTGGAATCAACATTTTTAATACTGGACACTGGATGGTAAACTATTAATTTGTGGGAAGGTTAGGCAAACGTGTTTTAATCTACACTTCGACATTCCCATTACTGAAAGACCAAGTGTTGCTCCTGCAATGGACGAGTCAATGCGCTGTATGGTCTGAACCTCTCATTAGCAGGACCCACCGCTTGATCCCTGGACTCTGCTGAATTAGCTCATTTCAGCTCGGGTGGGGCGGAGGGGTGGGAGGAAGAGTAAACACAGACAGGGTTCCTGCTCCTGACCATGGGCAGATATCAAACGCCTACTCAGTCTCCTAGAACTGCAATCCAGTAAGAGTCACCACCTTCAGGTAAGGGAGCAAATATCTTGGTACAAACATACAGTGGGAGGAGGAAAATAATCATTGGTTAGACCACACTTGGAGCACTGTGCACAGTTCTGGTCTCCATATTACACAAAGGATATAGAGGCACTGGAAACAGTGCAAAAAGATTTACAAGGATGCTACCAATACTGAGGGGTTCTAACTATCAGTAAAGACTAAACAGGCTGAGGCTCTTTTCTGCCAATAAAGAGAAGACTGATGGGTGCCCGATAGAGGTCTTATAAATTATGAAGGGGTTTGATAGGGTAGATGTAGAGAAAATGTTTTGCTTGTGGGGGAATCCAAAACTAGGAGCCATAAATATAAAATAAAAACAGAAAATGCTGGAAATACTCAGGTCAAGCAGCATCTGTGGAGAGAGAAATGTTTCAGGTCGATGGCCCTTTGTCAGAACTGGAAAAAGCTGGAGATGGAGCAAGTTTTTAAGCAAGTGTGGGGGCAGGGAAAGGGGGGAGGGGAGGAAAGAACAAAAGGGAAGGTCTGTGATAGGATGGAAGGCAGGAGAGATTAAGAGACATTGAGAGATTAAGAGATGGTGCAAGGCAAAAGGAGATGGTAATGGGAGAAGTTAAGAAACAAAAGATGGCTCTAGATGAAAGTGTAAATGGCAGCTGCCATGTGAGAGAGAGAAAAAATAAATGGGGGGGAAATGGATAGGGGCAGAGGTTATGGTCTGAAATTGTTGAACTATGTTGAGTCCAGAAGGCTGTAAGGTGCCTAATCGAAAGATGAGGTGCTGTTCCTCGAGCTTACGTTGAGCTTCATTGGAACAGTGTAAGAGGCCGAGGATGGAGAGGTCAGTCACTAATAAATCCTATAAGGAATTCAGGAAAAACATCTTTAACCCAGTGAGTGGTTAGAATGACAAATCTTTGAAGGTGGCAGGACAAGTTGAGAAGGCTGTTAAAAAAGCAGACGGGATCCTTGGCTTTATTAATCGAAAAAGAGAGTACAAAGGCAAGGAAGTCATGCCAAACCTTTATAAAACACTGGTTAGACCTCAGCTGGAGTATTGTGTCCCATTCTGGGCACCACACTTTAGCAAGACTATGGGTGCTCCATATAACGGTGAGAGTGTGGGTGATTTATCGAACGGCGAGAGCGTGGGTGATTTATCGAACGCTGAGTGTTGGGTGATTTATCGAACGGTGAGTGTGGGTGATTTATCGAACGCGGAGTGTTGGGTGATTTATCGAACGCGGAGTGTTGGGTGATTTATCGAACGGGGAGAGTGTGGGTGATTTATCAAATGGTGAGAGTGTGGGTGATTTATCGAATGGTGAGTGTGTGGGTGATTTATCGAACGGTGAGTGTGTGGGTGATTTATCGAATGGTAAGTGTGTGGGTACATGCTGCTGTGTGCCCCTTGGGGGGTTTTAAATTGCTGATTGCAGTGTTGCTTACCAATATTCAGTGAGTGTAAATAAGCCAGGCCCGATGTGGTTTGTTGAAGTAGAGGAATCGGCTCCAAACCATGGCGATCAAAGTCCTTTTGTTCAACATACTGAGAAAGAGCAAAGAAAGTTGTTATTTCTGACAAAAGAATTACCTACAAACGAGACACACAAAACAAAGCATTTTAAGAAAACCTCGGGTTCTGCAGAATTTCTTTTTACAACAAAACTGGGTGGGACTGAAACAAGCTGGTAATGACATGCCTCCCAAACTCTTTTGCATCTCTCTCCTTTCTCGCTTATCTCTTCTACTCTGCAACCTGAGGCAGCTTTTGCCAGCACTGCTCGCTAGCTTCTCCTTTATCTTCTCAAAGGGAATGAACCGCACCTTTTGGACACATGGGCAGTGGGCCCGGGAGCTCTGTGGGAAGTGATAAATCTTTCACTTGGTGCCTCCCCAGTAATGACAGAACATTAAGTGTTGAACTGCCAGCACAGACCCGCAGCTCCTGCCACTCTTTGACACTGTACATTGGACGTCCCAAAATGTCATCTTTGGATCTCATTCTCAATAAAATTTGCCTCCGTTGTTTTTTTTTGTCCACATCCTGTAGCAATCTTGCCCAAGGCATCCCAGAGAACTCACCTCCTGCAGAGTGGCTGCGCAGAGCTCTGTGGCTATGTACTGGAACTGGCGGTCCTTCTCCGTGCAGAAATAGCGGATTACATTCGGGTGCTCGTCTGATTCGCGGAGCAGCTGTACCTCCCGGTCTGCAAAGCTGAAGCATTCTGGCAAAATCCTTTTCACTGCAACATATCGATCATCAAACTTGCCCCTTGAGAGGGCAAGTTACCAACGTTACAAAAAGTTAGATCTTTAAAAAGTAATCTGGATCAAAGTCACTTAAAGGAAGATAGCTGGCTTTAGAAATAATAGGAGCAGGAGTAGGCCATTCGGCCCTTTGAGCCTGCTCCGCCATTCAGTATGATCATGGCTGATCCTCTATCCCAATACCATATTCCCGCTCTCTCCCCATACCCCTTGATGTGTCTAGAAATCTATCTATCTCCTTCTTAAATAGATTCAGTGACTTGGCCTCCACAGCCTTCTGGGGTAGAGAATTCCACAGGTTCACCACCCTCCAAGTGAAGAAATTTCTCCTCATCTCAGTCCTAAATGTACTACCCCGTATCCTGAGACTGTGACCCCTCGTTCTAAACCCCCCAAGCCAGGGGAAACATCCTCCCTGCATCCAGTCTGTCAAGCCCTGTCAGAATTTTATACGTTTCAATGAGATCCCCTCTCATTCTTCAAAACTCCAGTGAATACAGGCCCAGTCGACCCAATCTCTCCTCATACGACAGTCCTGCCATCCCAGGAATCAGTCTGGTGAACCTTCGCTGCACTCCCTCTATGGCAAGTATATCCTTTCTTAGGTAAAGAGATTAAAACTGCACACAGTACTCCAGGTGTGGTCTCACCAAGGCCCTGTATAACTGTAGTAAGACATCCTTGCTCCTGTACTCAAATCCTCTTGCAATGAAGGCCAACATACCATTTGCCTTCCTAACTGCTTGCTGCACCTGCATGTTTGCTTTCAGTGACTGGTGTACAAGGACACCCAGGTCCCTTTGTACATCAACATTTCCCAATCTATCACCATTTAAATAATACTCTGCCTTTCTGTTTTTTCTACCAAAGTGGATAACTTCATATTTATCCATGTTATACTGCATCTGCCATGTGTTTGCCCACTCACTCAACTTGTCTAAATCGCCTTGAAGCCTCTTTGCATCCTCCTCACAACTCACAATCCCACCTAGTTTCATGTCGTCAGCAAACTTGGAAATATTACATTTGGTTCCCTCATCCAAATCATTGATATATATTGTGAATAGCTGGGGCCCAAGCACTGATCCCTGTGGTACCCCACTAGTAACCACCTGCCACCCCGAAAAAGACCCATTTATTCCTACTCTGTTTCTTGTCTGTTAACCAATTTTTAATCCATGCCAGTATATTACCCCCAATCCCATGTGCTTTAATTTTGCACACTAACCTCTTATGTGGGACTTTATCAAAGGCCTTCTGAAAATCCAAATACACCACATCCACTAGTTCTCCCTTATCTATTCTACCAGTTACATCCTCAAAAAACTCCAGTAGGTTTGTCAAACGCGATTTCCCTTTCATAAATCCATGTTGACTTTGTCTAATCCCGTTGATATTTTCTAAGTGTCCTGTTATCACATCCTTTATAATAATAGACTCTAGCATTTCCCGACTACTGATGTTAGACTAACCGGTCTGTAGTTCCCGGTTTTCTCTCTCCCTCCTTTTTTAAATAGTGGGGTTACATTTGCCACCCTCTAATCTGCAGGAACTGTTCCAAAATTCTATAGATTATGGAAGGTGACAACCAATGCATCCACTATTTCCATGGCTACCTCTTTCAGTACTCTGGGTTGCAGATTATCAGGCCCTGGGGATTTATCGGCTTTCAGTCCCATTAATTTCTCCAGCACTATTTTTTTTTTACTAATACTAATTTCCTTTCATTCCTCCTGCTCACTAGACCCTTGGTTCCCTAGCATTTTTGGGAAGTTATTTGTGTCCTCTTCCGAAGACAGAACCAAAGTATTTGTTTAATTGCTCTGCCATTTCTTTGTTCCCCATTATAAATTCTCCCGTTTCTGACTGTAAGGGACCTACATTTGTCTTCACTAATCTTTTTCTTTTTACATACTTGTAGAAGCTTTTACAATCCGCTTTTATGTTCCTTGCAAGTTTACTCTCAATCTATATTTCCCCTCAATCAATCTGTTGGTCCATTTTTGCTGAATTCTAAACTGCTCCCAATCCTCAGGCTTGCTACTTTTTCTGGCAACTTTATATGACTCCTCTTTGGATCTAATACTATCCTTCATTTCTTTTGTTAGCCCTGGTTGGGACGCTTTTCCTTTTGTGTTTTTGCACCAGAAAGGAATGTATAACTGTTGCAATTCATGCATTTGTTCCTTAAATGTTAGCCATTGCCTCTCCACTGTCATGCCTTTTAATGAAGCTCCCCAATCTATCATAGCCAACTCACTCCTCACACCTTCGTAGTTTCCTTTGTTTAGATTTAGGACCCTAGTTTCAGATTGGACTACTTCACTTTCCATCTTAATGAAGAATTCTATCATGCTATGGTCACTCTTCCCTAAAGGACCCCGCACAACAAGATTATTAATTAACCCCTTCTCATTGCACAATACCCAATCTAGGATAGTCTGTTCCCTAGTTGGCTCCTCAACATACTGGTCTAAAAAACCATCTCGTACACACTCCAGGAATTCATCCTCCACAGTATTATTGTTAATTTGGTTTGGCCAGTCTATATGCAGATTAAAGTCTCCCATGATTACTGTAGTACCCTTGTTACATGCATCTCCAATTTCCTGTTTGATGCCGTCCCCTACATTACCACTACTGTTTGGAGGCCTATAGACAATTCCCACCAATGTTTTCTGCTCCTTGGCACTTCTTAGCTCCACCCAGACTGATTCTACATCTCTATTTTCTGAGCCAATATCCTTGCTCACTATTGCTCTGATTTCATCTTTTACTAACAACGCCACCCCACCGCCTTTTCCTTTTTGCCTGTCCTTCCTAAATATCGAATATCCTTGGATATTCAGCTCCCAGCCTTGGTCACCCTGCAGCCATGTCTCCGTAATCGCAATTATATCGTATCCGTTTACATCTATTTGCGCTGTTAATTCGTCTACCTTATTACGAATGCTTTGTGCATTCAGATACAGTGCCTTTAGATGTGTCTTTTTAACATTTTTAGACATCAACATTTGTTTTTACTATGGCCCTATTTGTCTTATTACCATTGTTTCTTACCCAGACCCTATGTTAGTGCCCTCCTTTGTTTGTACGCTCTGTCCCTTCCTGACACAATCGGATTATCCTTACCCCAATCACGTTCCTGCACTGCTTCCTTGTCTTTTCTCTTTAGCATTCTAGATTTCTCTCCACCGGGACCCTCCCCCCAACCCCCTCTTATTTAGTTTAAAGCCCTATCTACCTCCCTAGTTATTCGATTCGCTAGAACTCTGGTCCCAGCATGGTTCAGGTGTAGTCCATCTCTTTCCCCAGTACTGGTGCCAGTGCCCCACGAATTGAAACCCACTTCTCCCACACTGAGCCACGCATTCATCTCCCTGATCCTATTGACCCTATGCCAATTTGCTTGGTAGTGTATCGATCAGGAGGAAAAATATTTTTCCCACTAAACTATCTTCCTCCAAGGATTATGAATATATATATATATTCCAAATTCTGAAAATGAATCAAACATACTTGAACACGATAGTTCCTTCAGCACCATGTCCCAGCACGTCTTTCGGATGAAACAAAATCTTTCCAACTCTGACAATATCAGAATCGTCATCTGAGGAACAAAGGCAATAAGATAAAGCTATTGTTTCCACTCCGGGACATGATGCAATCATAAGGCAGTGACTGAACTTCTCTGAATAAGGCCAGGTCTTCATCAATGTCACTGTAGAACTGATCTCTAGGAGGCACACAGGTGTGACATGTTCACCTGCACTGGTTCAGTTTAATTCTCCTGACCACGAGCGAGACACTAATGGGCTGACTGCTCAGCTAGGATGTTGTTGGTGTCGGGTGTGATGAGCATATGTCCCACATATGTTCCCCAGGCCCTGTCACCCCACTGTCCTAATGAAATCTGAATTGCATGTTTGAATCTTTAAGTGAAGCACCCACGGGCTATTTGTTTCTCTTTTTGCAAACCACTGGTTGCTGGGCATTCTCCACTCGAGGAGGAAAGAGGGTCTGAACTATTCTCTTCTGTACACTAAATAATGCAAGATATGCAATTGAAGTGGGGCGAGCTGGGTGATGCTATTTTAATTACTGCCACAGCAGAAACAGGACAGCACCTGGAGTGAAAACACTGCTTTGTGATAGAACCTTCACTGGGAGGAGTTTCAATCCTGCTGCCATCACAGACTTGCAGCACATTTTCCTTAAAGGTGTCTTGCCTTCTTTCGCGAGCCTGAACATCCTCCAACTACATTATTCTCCTAGATGGTAAACTCCAGCCAGTGGACATCTTGACCATTAACGTGGCCAGTGCTCAGCTCAACAGGCAAGACTGGGATTGCCTCACTTCCCCAGACAACCTGACGGACACAGCGACACTCCCTGCAACAGGGTAGAATCTAGTGAATATGAAGATTCAAACTCCAGTCTCCTAGTTAAGGCTTCAGTGCGGCAGCCCAGTTACTAGAATGGTTACTATGTAAACTAGTTAATCTAACAAAGAACAGTCTGTTGAAAATAATGATTTTGGGAAGGAGCCAAAGACCCACACTGTGCAGAATGTAATCAAATTATAATGTTTGCTTCAAATAAAACGCCACTGAACAGTAACCTTGTATGGAATTACTCATTTGCATGGCAGTAGGGTTCTCCAACTCCAAAGGATCCAAAAAAATCTGATAATCACAAAATTTGCTATGTAGTCTGTCCTGTCAAAGGCCTAAAGTCTCAAAACATTGAGACTTGGCTAGCAGACCATTATAAACTGAATATAACCATTTGATTTATTTTTCTCCTAGCAAATAAAATTAAATAGGATTTTCAAAACCAAATCACAATGGACTGGCTGCACTTGACAATTCTCTTGAAAGAATGACTCCCAGGTACAACACTTGATTGAGCAAGTGATAGCAGAATGTGCAAAACGTCGGTTAAAAATAGTTGATGTGAAACAAGCTGGGAGAGTTTGAGTCCCGTGCTTTAGTAGGCTTAGGCCCATAGCGCAAAATGCAGTAATTCAGAGCCAGACAGAGAAATGATGCACTTAAGCATCAGGGGGTGCAATTTGGAAGGGAGGGCAGAGTAGAGAGCGTTCTAATCTGCATTTAACCGTGCTATACCTGACCGAGTGCAGAGTGTTGACACTGGGTACCTGATCTCACTGAATACAAATGCATATTTGAACAAAGTTTATAAAGATTTGTTAAACAATTTCTCCCACAATGAATGCTATATCATTTTTAACCTAATTGTTCTTTAATTTTGATTCCTTTATAGAATAGTACAGCACAGAAGGAGGCCATTCAGCCCATTGAGTCTGCGCCGGTTCTTTCGACGAGCAATCCAGTTAGTCTGGCTCCCCGCTCTTTCCCCATATCTCTGCAATTTTATCTAATTCCCTTTTGAAGGCTACTATTGAATCTGTATCCACTATCCTATCAGGCAGTGCGTTCCAAATCCTAGCTACTCGTGTAAAACAGTCTTTCCTCGTGTCGCCTCTGGTTCTTGCTTCTCTCGTCCTGACATTGTTACCCCCCCACCTCGCTGGGTTAAAATTCTACAGGGTCCAATCTTCCAGCCAACCTTTACCTCCATCCTCTTGTTCCGTGGCCGAGCTGCCAAACTCTGAGATGGAATGATTGGAGTACAGTGAATGGTTCGATGCTCGCGGAGATGCATTTGGCGTGTTGGTGCTTGAGCTTTCTGTTCGCAATCTGGATGTCTCCATGAAGTCCGATTCCGGGCCCAAGATAGGAGGGTGGAAAATGAGCTGCCGTTTCTGCATGAGCTCCAGCCTTTCCTCCAGGTGTTTCTGAAACTGCTGGTGTTGCAACTGTTGCTGCTGCACAGTCTAAAAAACAAAAGCATTTTTATTCTGATAACTTTTGTAGCAACTGCATTGCACAGATAGAGTTTTTAAACTGGCGGTGGCATTAGCATTGCAGTTCGACAGTTTAAAAAAAAAATCAAACGCACCTGCAGGCTCTAACCCTGGCACAGACTTACTTACACAACCTACACTGTGACAGCATCTCCTTTTCACAGCCAGACACTTAACTTTACATCACATTGAATTTACAGCACAGAAACCGACCATTCGGCCCAACAGATTCCTGCTGGTGTTTATGCTCCACACGAGCCTCCTCCCACCCTACTTCATCTCACCCCATCAACATATCCTTCTATCCCTTTCTCCTGCATATGCTTATTTATGAAGTGCCTCAGCCACTTCATGTGGTAGCGAGTTCCACATTCTCACCACTTTTCCCTTTGAAGAATGGATATCAGATTCTGGATTTCCATCGTAAGATTTATAACTAGAACTGCTTCAAAGGAAACTTTACAGCTGAATTTCATATTCAATGCAATATTTAAGCTATTTTTTGTTTTTAAAATAATGACAGAATCTGATCTTGTGAGTGAGCCAAGGAATGGCTTCTTGCAATTAAACTTTTGTAATAAAAAAAATTGAACAAAGTCGGGAGTGAGAAAAGGCAATTCTGCCCATCCAGTCCATTCCCTCCCACACCACCCACTGATCCCTAATTTAACACTAACCTCCTTCCTTAGCTCCACTAAAAAAGTGGCATTAATCGCTATATTTTAAAATACTGTAGGCAAATCCACATTTAAGCTTTCATTGTCCACGACAGCCTTTAGCAGCTTAAATATTCTCAATAATGTGGTCTTTGCTTACTTATTTATGAAAATTGTTTCCAATTAAAATTTCAGAGCCAACACAGGAATGAAGATATATTCTAAAGCTTAACAAAGGAAACTGTCTCAATGTTCCTCATTTCCTTCCTTATCCACAACCGGCCAGTAGAGGTCACCCTAGCTTATGATTTCTAATACATGAAGTACCTACAGAGTATAAATCACAAGGAAGCCAGGCTGTTCACCCTAGTCTCAGCACATCTACAGCCACCAAGCTCCTTTACTGTGGAGGTTTCTTCCCAGTGATGCCAACATTGACTGGCACACAGAGGGGTTATATTAAAACTGCCAGGTGGGCACAGTGCAATTTACCGAAGTGCTAAAGAGCGTCTGTATACATGCCCTGACCCAGGATTCTTCAACATACCCAATCTCATCCATGTTATCCCAGAAAACGTCAAACATGAGCAAGATTCCCTCTCAGGAGTAGGTGGTGAAATCAGGGCACGGTACCACGAACAGCCCATTACGGAACAGCAGGGCAGTGGCACTGGGAGTATGTCCTTGTCTGGCCTGTTGGCAGAGGATGTGTACATTGATGGGCCGGGGGGGGGGGCAGAGGTTCGGAGTAAGAGAAGTCACTTCTGCCAAAAATAACCCTCATTAGCGAGACGGTGTCCATGTAGGTCACCCGCCGCACACGGGGATCAAACGGGCACCTGTGTGGAAGCAGAAGGATTCTGACTGCTCTGAGGATGTTTGTGTTTACATTGGTTCCATGAAAATACAGAACCCACACTAGCAGATCTCTGCTCATATACTTCACAACAAAAGCAAATTTGAATCATTAAAAGAATGAGCAAGACCAGAGGAAGCGACTTTCGTAACAAATCCAGCCACGGATCCCATCGACTGCAGGAGGACAAGGAAAAGCGATGCTTTGTGCCACGGTTGTTTGGGATATCGCACTGGGCCCACCTGGCTGTTTTATTACAGTCGTGCAAGATGCCAGAGTCAATTCGGCATTACTGCGGATGCATCGCACTCTGGCAGGGTGGGTCTCAGGAGCACATTCACTGTTACAATGGAAAACTTACTGGCATGAGGTACCTCAGTGACGAGGTAACTTGAAGCAGCACCCAATGGTTCAGCAAATAAATGCACTGCCTGGTGTAGTATTGACTCAGCACAGAGCGGGAAGATGCCAGCTTCGATTCCTGCTCTGTGCTGAGTTAGCTGAGGCAGCAGCAAGTGCGTTACATTAGGGTTCTGGGGCCAAGGAGGGCAATAGAAATCTGTCAGGGTACCCAATCCTGATTGCTATACGGAAAGTGCGCACATGTGGGTATCGGACACGGCTAGGATCAAGCTCAGCAGTGCTGCTGATGGTCAACTAGCTCGAGGATACTCACTGTCCAAACTCTCACACTGAACAACCACTAGACCGAGTTCCCGAAAGGGCAACCAGCGCCAGTGAAACTATACGCCAGCAAAGGTCAGTCTTCAGCTGCCTGGGCCCTAAGCTCTGGAATTCCCTCCCTAAACCTCTCCGCCTCTCTCTCCTCCTTCAAGATGCACCTTAAAACCTACCTCTTTGACCAAGCTTTTGGTCACCTGTCCCAATAGCTCCTTATGTGTCACACTGAGGGGGGAAAGAGAGATTTGGGAGAAAGAATATGATAAGACAAATAAAATAAGAGATTGAGTTACATTCCACTGGGGGCAGATCACTGAAGGGCATTACCACACTTGGTTCTACACCCTACACCCTCCATCCCAAAACCAATCATCCATTACTTTGATTCACTTGAGACTTGTGTGCACAACACTACCTTAGGATAGGTGATGACAAAGGCCACCCATCCTGCCAACAGAAAGGTACTAAAGACGATGGTGGCCATGTCCTTCAATACAGAATCCACAGGAGCTTCCTGCTTGGGCTGCGATTTGCTATATTTTTCTTTGAGGTCATTCAAAATGTCGAAGTCCTCTGCAACTTCATCAATGTTTGGGAAATGCTGAAACAAATTTTAAAAAAAAATCACATCTGAAAACAGACTGCTACAGTGATACAGAAATAGGCATTTACAGAAACACACACATCCAAGAAGACTTTAGTTGTCAGTATTAACATTGTGGACATTTAATGATAAAGTATTATAAAAATGGTATCACACCCAAAGGCTTCCCCCTTCACCCGAAGGCCGATAAGTTGGTACCGAGTCATACAGACCTAGGTCCCAGGTTTGACCGGCTGTTCCAAGCTGGGGCAGCATGGTGGGCATGATCAGGGTCCCTTGACTAGGGAAGGGGGGGTGGGGTAATCCCCCCAGAAAATCAGCTAGGTTTCCTGCTCCTGATTGTTATCCCTGGAAAGTGGGCGTGTGTTGATCTCCAGTCAGTATGGGGTATTCCCATGGACGGTTAGTCTGCTGATGTGGACAGAGCCTTAGTCAGGCCCCATCTGCAGCACTGCGTTCAGTTCTGGGCACTGCATCTTAGGAAGGATATATTGGTCTTGGAGAGGGAGCAGCGCAGATACGGCAGAATGATACCGGGGCTTAGAGGTTTACATTGTGAGGACAGGTTGCAAAGACTTGGCTTGTATTCCCTCGAGTTTAAACGGTTGAGGGCTGATCTAATTGAGGTCTTTAAAATGATAAAGGCATTCGATCGTGCGGATACAAATAAACGACTTCCTCTGGTGGGGGAGTCTAGGACAAGGGGGCATAACCTTCAAATTACAGCTAGGTCATTTAGGAGGGAAATCAGGAAGCACTTCTCCACACAAAGGGTAGCGGAAATTTGGAACACTCTTCCCCCAAATAGCTGTGGATCAACTGAAATTTTCAAGATTGAGACGGATAGATTTTTGTTAGGTAAGGGTATCAAGGGATATGGAACAAAAGCGGGTACGAGGCGAGCGTTGAGGTACCGATCAGCCATGATCTAATTGAATGGTGGAGCAGGCTCGAGGGGCTGAATAGCCGACTCAGGTTTCTATGTTGCACATTTTTAAAACATCTTATTCTGGATCATATAAACACACGACAGGTCACAGTGTGTAGGTGTGCGAGAAACAATTGAGACATACATACATCTTCAAATATCTCATTCTGTGGGCTGGTAGTGATTACGTCATCTGGAATTTTCTGCACATTCTCGGGAAAGTCGTTAAGGATCTTGGTGTGGGCTGCTAGGGGAATTTCATGGTGACCTAAAATAAAACAAATCTGCGATTAATGCAGAGCTCAACACTGAATGAAGCAGCATATGACAGTAGTGAATTCTACTCGGGTCCCAACATCAGTAAAATGCTCACTGTGGTGAAAGTCCTGAAGGGAACAGGGTACTCGGCTAAATATGAATGTGGCTAAACACACATTACAACAGTTGTATCCTAATAATGACCAACATGTGATGTTTGGTTGAGTGGGATGAGAGCAGATCCAACAACACTAGAGAAGCTCAACACCATCCAGGACAAAGCCGCCCGCTTGATTGGCACCCCATCCACCACCTTAAACATTCACTCCCTCCACCACCAGCGCACCGTGGCTGCAGTGTGTACCATCTACAAGATGCACTGCACCAACTCGCCAAGGCTTCTTCGACAGCACCTCCCAAACCCACGACCTCTACCACCTAGAAGGACAAGGGCAGCAGGCGCATGGGAACACCACCACCATCCTGATTTAGAAGTATATCGGCCATTCCTTCATTGTTGCTGGGTCAAAATCCTGGAACTCCCTCCCCAACAGCACTGTGGGAGCACCTTCACCACACGGACTGCAGCGGTTCAAGGCGGCTCACCACCACCTTCTCTAGGGGAATTAGGGAGGGGTGATAAATGCTGGCCTTGCCAGCGATGCCCACATCCCATGAATGAATAAAAAAAACAGAAAACCCTTAGCAACTTTTGTCATATATTGGAATATATTATTGGTCAAGCACTTCTCAAACCAAAACCACAATAACCATTTACTCAACAGGATCTCAGGAGCAGTGGGATGTCTCTATTGTGCAGTAATCCAGCTACACTAAAATCGTGGCCCAATCTGATAAGTTTGCCAGCTTCTATTAAATCTGCGCAACAGAAGCTTTCTGAATTCACCCCCAAGCACAATAAAAAAAAATCTAATAAACTGCCCTTGAAGAAGAAATTCAGTTTCAAATATTAGCAATTTAATTCCTATTCATTTCAGCTTTTCCTCTGGGCTGTTGTGTCTGAGTCAGAAAGGGAACGCTGAGAGTGGAGGAGGGAAGCGTGTCTGAACTGTAGAATGCTTCACTGTAACCAAAGGGTGTTTTTGTTTTGTGATCGCAGATCAATTAATTCACACATCGATGTGAGGGAGGCGAGAATTTTTTCCCCCAACATGTTACCTCTATTACGATAGCCAAATACTGCGGATGCTGGAAATCCGAAATAACGACAGAAAACGCTGGAAAAACTCAGCAGGCCAGGCAACATCCGTGGAGAGAGAAATAGAGTCAACGTTTCAGGTCAAAACCCTTCCTCAGAACTACAGAAGTTCTGTAGAAGGGTTTCGACTTGAAACGTTGACTCTATTTCTCTCTCCACGGATATTGCCTGGCCTGCTGAGTTTTTCCAGCGTTTTCTGATGTTACCTCTATTGTTTTCCCGAGCTCCCCAATCATCAGGCTCTGCACAAATTACAGTTGGGGTACACCTCCTTCCGACGTAGATCTTTGCCACCACCACTATTGTACTCTCTAAATAAATAGGTTTTCTTTTTAAGCACCACTGACAATCAGTGCCACATTAAGGATAATACAGGTATGTGCTGCACCGACTCAGCTTAGTTTATATGAGCTCCTTGCAGCTTAGAGAAAGGAGTCTTTCACCTTTTCAGCATGAATATAGACCCAGGTCCCAGAGATGAAACAACACCGTGCTAAGGATCTGTATCACAGAGTCCCCAAGGTGACCAACCACGCATTATCCTACTGAAAGTCATTAAAGTGAGTGACAAATGTTCAATTCAGCAGAGAGAAATATATATTTCTAAAATCTCCTGGCCCTGGTATCTAATAAACTTTGTATGGGATGTGGGCATCGCTGGCGAGGCCAGCATTTATTGCCCATCCCTAATTGCCCTCGAGAAGGTGGCGGTGAGCCGCCTTCTTGAACCTCTGCAGTCTGTGTGGTGAAGGTACTCCCACAGTGCTGTTAGGGAGGGAGTTCCAGGATTTTGACCCAGCGACGATGAAGGATCGGCCGATATACTTCTAAGTCAGGATGGTGTGTGACTTGGAGGGGAACTTGGAGGTGGTGGTGTTCCCATGCGCCTGCTGCCCTTGTCCTTCTAGGTGGAAGAGGTCGTGGGTTTGGGAGGTGCTGCCGAAGAAGCCTTGGCGAGTTGCTGCAGTGCATCTTGTAGATGGTACACGGTATGCCGGTGGTGGAGGGAGTGAATGTTTAAGGTGGTGGATGGGGTGCCAATCAAGCAGGCTGCTTTGTCTTGGATGGTGTCGAGCTTCGAGTGTTGCAGCTGCACTCATCTAGGCAAGTGGAGATTTTCCATCATACTCCTTACTTGTGCCTTGTAGATGGTAGAAAGGCTTTGGGGAGTCAGGAGGTGAGACACTCACCGCAGAATACCTAGCCTCTGACCTGCTCTTGTTGCCACAGTATATATATGGCTGGTCCAGTTAAGTTTCTGGTCAATGGTGACCCCTCAGGATGTTGTTGATGGGTGATTTGGCGATGGTAATGGTGTTGAATGTCAAGGGGAGATGGTTAGACTCTCACTTGTTGGAGATAGTCATTGCCTGGCACTTCTATGGCACAAATGTTACCTGCCACTTACCAGCCCAAGACGTCGTCCAGGTCTTGTTGCATGTGGGCATAGACTGCTTCATTATCTGAGGAGTTGTGAATGACACTGAACACTGTGCAGTCATCAGCGAACGTCCCCATTTCTGACCTTATGTTGGAGGGAAGGTCATTGATGAAGCAGCTGAAGATGGTTGGGCCGAGGACACTGCCCTGAGCAGGTATTTTTCTCCTGTGCTTATTACTTAGGTGACTGCATGATTCCATATTCCTGCCTGCATGATTCCATATTCCTGCCCCAGTTTACTTTCACTTCAACTCACTGTGATTTTGGCCACAAATTAGCCACAGTAAAGCTCTGACACTCTGAGCAGATGAACTGCTCCTCGCTCCATCCACCCAATGGGAGACAGTTTTGTTCCAGGTCACCACCCACAGACATGGACTGGTGCGATTCTTTCCATAGAATTACAGACATTACAGCATGGTAACTGGCCGTTTAGTCCATCCAGTCCGTGTTGGAGAGATTCCCGGGGAGCCCCCCCGGACACCGAGATTCCCGGGGAGCCCCCCCGGACACCGAGATTCCCGGGGAGCCCCCCGGACACCGAGATTCCCGGGGAGCCCCCGACTTTGAGCTTTTGTAAATGATTGGATATTCCTGCCTCGTGCTGTCCACCAGGGGCACTTCACCACCACTGAATTCCTCTTACCTATCAGAAACCACTGGTTCCTCAGGTAATCTATTGTGTTTTTGACTCCCTGTGCGAACTTAACATCAATACTGGGGGTCGTGTCACATTCCCTGCGATCTGCAATTGTAACACGTTCTGTTTTGGGACCCTCGAGCAACGGGAATGAACTGCCTCGAGGCTGTGAATACAAAAACGGTATTAAAGACAGTAGGAAAATGTTGTAATTATCTACAAGAATCACTGTTCTCTCTTGAATCCCTACACAATAGAAAATAACGTTCATTTCCTCAACCACTACCTGTTGGAAGCTCCTTGGAGGAGAGTGTTGTCCTATGAGGAGAGATTGCGCCTATACTCTCTGGAGTTTAGAAGAATGACAGGTGATCTCATTGAAACATATAAGATTACGAGGAGGATTAACAGGGTAGCTGCTGAGAGGTTGTTTCCCCTGGCTGGAGTGTCTAGAACTAGGGGGCATAGTCTCAGGATAAGGTGTCGGCCATTTAAGACTGAGATGAGGAGGAATTTCTTCACTCAGAGGGTGGTGAATCTTTGGAATTCTCTGCCCCAAAGGGCTGTGGATACTGAGTCGTTGAGTATATTTTATAGACTTCAAGAGGACATAGACAGGCTGATGGAAGGGGCAGACACATGGCAGATGAAATTTAAAGCAGAAAAGTACGAAGTGATACATTTTGGTAGGAAGAACGAGGAGAGGCAATATAAACTAAACTAAAGGGTACAATCCTAAATGGGGTGCACGAACAGAAAGATATGTGCACAAATCGTTGAAGGCGGCAGGGCAGGTTGAGAAAGCAGTTAAAAAAGCACATGGGATCCTGGGCTTCATTAGTAGAGGTATAGAGTACAAAAGCAAGGAAGTTATGATGAACCTTTATAAAACACTGGTTCGACCTCAACTGGAGTATTGTGTCCAATTCTGGGCACCGCACTTTAGAAAGAATGTGAAGGCTTTAGAGAGGGTGCAGAAAGGATTTACAAGAATGCTTCCAGGGATGAGGGACTTCAGTTACGTGGATAGACTGGAGAAGCTGGGGTTGTTCTCCTTAGAACAGAGAAGGTTGAGAGGAGATTTGATAGAGGTTCAAAATCATGAGGGGTCTAGACAGAGTAGAGAGAAACTGTTCCCATTGGCAGAAGGATCGAGAACCAGAGGACAGAGATTTAAGATGATTGGCAAAAGAACCAGAGACGACATGAGTCATAGTCATAGAGTAATACAGCACGGATAGAGGCCCTTCGGCCCATCGTGTCCGCGTCGGCCATCAAGCCCTGTCTAATCTAATCCCATATTCCAGCATTTGGCCCGTAGCCTTGTATGCTATGGCATTTCAAGTGCTCATCCAAATGCTTCTTAAATGTTGTGAGGGTTTCTGCCTCCACAACCCTTTCAGGCAGTGAGTTCCAGACTCCAACCACCCTCTGGGTGAAAAAGTTCTCTCTCAAATCCCCTCTAAACCTCCCGCCCTTTACCTTGAATCTATGCCCCCTAGTTATTGACCCCTCTACTAAGGGAAAAAGCTCCTCAGCATCCATCCTATCTATGCCCCTCATAATTTTGTACACCTCAATCATGTCCCCCCTCAGCCTCCTCTGCTCCAAGGAAAACAAACCCAATCTGCCCAGTCTCTCTTCATAGCTGAAGCGCTCCAGCCCTGGTAACATCCTGGTGAACCTCCTCTGCACCCTCTCTAACGCGATCACATCCTTCCTGTAGTGTGGCGACCAGAACTGCACACAGTATTCCAGCTGTGGCCTAACCAGTGTTTTATACAGCTCCATCATAACCTCCTTGCTCTTATATTCAATGCCTCGGCTAATGAAGGCAAGTATCCCATATGCCTTTTTTACCACCTTATCCACCTGTTCCACCGCCTTCAGGGATCTGTGTACTTGTACACCCAGATCCCTCTGACCCTCCGTCTTGCCTAGGGTCTTTCCATTCATTGTGTATTCCCTTGCCTTGTTAGTCCCCCCCAAAGTGCATCACCTCGCACTTTTCCGGGTTAAATTCCATTTGCCACTGTTCCGCCCATCTGACCAACCCATCTATATCGTCCTGCAGACTGAGGCTACCCTCCTCGCTATTTACCACCCTACCAATTTTTGTATCATCCGCGAACTTACTGATCATACCTTTTACATTCATATCCAAGTCATTAATGTAGACCACAAACAGCAAGGGACCCAGCACCGATCCCTGTGGTACCCCACTGGCCACAGGCTTCCAGTCACAAAAACAACCTTCGACCATCACCCTCTGCCTTCTGCCACTAAGCCAGTTTTGTATCCAATGTGCCAAGGCACCCTGGATTCCATGGGCTCGTACCTTCTTGACCAGTCTCCTGTGCGGGACTTTATCAAAGGCCTTACTGAAATCCATGTATACCACATCCACTGCGTTACCCTCATCCACACACCTAGTCACCCCCTCAAAAAATTCAATCAAATTAGTCAGACATGATCTTCCCTTGACAAAGCCATGTTGACTATCCCTGATTAATCCTTGCCTCTCCAAGTGGAGACAAATTTTGTCCCTCAGAATTTTTTCCAATAATTTTCCTACCACTGATGTTAGGCTCACTGGCCTGTAGTTCCCCGGTTTTTCCCTACTACCCTTCTTGAATAATGGTACTACATTAGCGGTTCTCCAGTCCTCTGGCACATCCCCTGTGGCCAGAGAGGTCCTGAATATATGTGTTAGAGCCCCCGCAATCTCTTCCTTTGCCTCACACAGCAGCCTGGGATACATTTCATCCGGGCCTGGGGATTTATCCATTTTTAGGCCAGCTAAAACCGCCAATACCTCCTCCCTCTCGATGTTAATATGTTCGAGCATATCACAGTCCCCCCGCTCTATTTCTATGTCTACATCGTCCTTCTCCATAGTGAAAACAGATGCAAAAAATTCATTTAGAACCCCTTCTACATCTTCCGGCTCCACACACAGATTGCCACTTTTGTCCCTAATGGGCCCTATTTTTTCCCTAGTTATCCTCTTACCCTTAATATACTTATAAAACATCTTCGGATTTTCCTTTATTTTGCTCGCCAGTGTTATTTCATGGCCCCTCCTTGATCTCCTAATTTCTTTTTTAAGTATCCCCCTGCACTTTTTGTACTCCTCTAGGGCTTCCTCCGTCTTTAGCCTTTTGTATCTACCAAAAGCCCTCCTTTTTTTCCTAATCCATTCTCGTATATCCCCCGACATCCAAGGTTCCCTGTGGCTTTTGGAACCACTCTTGACCTTTACGGGAACATGTTGCCATTGTATGATCTCAATCTCCCTTCTGAAAGCCTCCCATTGCTCCGATGCGGATTTTCCTACAAGTAGCTGATCCCAGTCCATTTTGGCCAGATCCTGCCTTATCCTATTAAAATCGGCCTTCCCCCAATTTAGAACCCTTATTTCCGGCCCATCCCTGTCCTTTTCCATGACCACCTTAAATCTTACCATATTATGGTCACTGTCACCAAAGTGCTCACCTACTAGCACTTTTTCCACTTGGCCGGCCACATTCCCTAGAATTAGGTCCAGTACCGCCCCCTCTCTTGTAGGACTTTCTACATGCTGGCTCAAAAAGCTCTCCTGGATGCACTTTAAGAATTCTACACCCTCTGAGCCTTTCACACTCTGACTATCCCAGTTAATATTGGGGAAGTTGAAATCCCCCATTATTATTACCCTATTATTTGCACATTTCTCTGAGATTTGCCTACATATCTGTTCCTCTATCTCCCCCTGACTGTTTGGAGGCCTATAGTACACTCCCAGCAAAGTGCTTGCCCCCTTTTTGTTTTTAAGCTCCACCCATATGGCCTCATTAGAGGAACCTGCTAATATATCATCCCTCCTTACTGCTGTAATTGACTCCTTAATTAATATTGCGACACCCCCTCCTCTTATACCTCCCCCTCTGTCTCGCCTGAAGATTTTTTACGCAGCGAGTGGTGAGGATCTGGAACGCACTGCCTGAGGGGATGGTGGAGGCAGACTCAATCACAGCTTTCAAAAGGGAGTTGGATAAGTACCTGAAGGAAAAACATTTGCAGGGCTACAGGGAAAGGGCGGGGGAGTGGGACTAGCTGAAGTGCTCTTGCAGCGAGCTGGCACAGGCTGGACGGGCCGAGTGGCCTCCTTCTGTGCTGTAACCGTTCAATGATTCTATTCTATGATAATCAAGGCTGAGATCGATAGATTTTTGGACTCTCGGGGAATCAAGGGATATGGGGATCGGGTAGGGAAGTGGAGTTGAGGTCAAAGGTCAGCCGTGATCTCATTGACTGGCGGAGCAGGCTCGAGGGCCCGAACGCCCGACTCCTGCTCCTAATTCTTATGTTCTTATTCCCTCATTGAGGAATCCAGCAAATTTTAATTTTTTCATAAAATATACAGATTTCATGTTGAAAGCTGAAGTTGCGAGTTCTTAAGCAGCAGCAGGGTGAGGAGAGGGTAGAGATAAATTGAACAAAACAGTGTTAAATCCTAGATGAATGTGAGAATTGTGCAACGGGATGTTCTGTGTTTGCACAAACACCCACTGCTCCTTTCAACGGAGCTGTGCAACAGGCATCGACAAGCAGGCCGCTTTCATAGAATCGCACAACACCCGAGCTGAGCAGGTGTTTTAAAATAGGCAACCTGGAATTAAAACTTATATGACCTTCCCAAAAAGTGTTGCTTTTTTAAAAACAAAAATAGGTAAATAAATGCTGCCCCAGTGGCTCAGCTGGTTAAAGCAGGAAGTAGACCGGGATGGTTCCAGGGATCAAGGATCACAGCTACGTGGATAGACTGGAGAAGCTGAGATTGTTCTCTTTAGAGCAGAGAAGGCCGAGGGGAGATTTGACAGAGGTGTTTAGAATCATGAAGGGTTAAGATCGAGTAAATAAAGAGAAACTGTTTCCAATGGCTGAAGGGTCAATAACCAGAGGGCAGAGATTTAAGGTGATTGGCAACAGGAGCAGAGGTGACATGAGGCAAAACCTTTTAACGCAATGAGTGGTTAGGATTTGGAATGCACTGCCTGATAGGGTGGTGGATACAGATTCAATAGTAGCCTTAAAAAGGGAACTGGATCAATACATGAATGAGAAAAAAATTGCAGGTATCTGGGGAAAGAGCAGGGGAGTGGGACTGACTGGATTGCTCTTCGAAAGAGCCGGCACAGACTCATTGGGCCGAATGGCCTCCTGTGCTGTACTATTCCATGATTCTTGTTTAAATTCCCAATCTCTGCCGAGTTAGCTGACCCCAGGTGGGGCACCAGTAGGTGCAATGTGATTTTTTTCCCCCAACATCTCCGGATTGGTAAAGGGGGAAAACAATCAGCCAGGATTCTCCCCTCCCCCCCGCCGACCCCCGGAATTTCTAGGCAGCACTCTCGGCCGTGGGGTGGACACAGGATCGGGCTCAGTTGCAGCGCCTCCTGCTGGTCTAATATCCTGCTGCCACTCACGATTCAGACACGGTGAAGAGCGGCCATTTGACCAAGAGAAGAGTCCAGTCCCAACCAGTGCTTAGGGAAGAGGGGAGAAATCAGAGAAAAAAAGAATACAACAGCTGATGTCTGCAATACACTAACAAACGCTGGCCCTTCATTTTAATTAAAGTTACAAATGAATATTGAAAACTTTTTTTTTTAAAAAGGGACACTGCTTGATGCACAATTTTACAATTGGATAAATTAAATTCCAATTACCTACCACAACAGCCACTCCTTCATGTACCAGTGATGATGAAGCATACAAACTGGTCGAGTATTTCCCCACATACAGAGTCGGCCTAAGAATGAAGAACAAGATGTGCAGTTAAAGACTAACAGAAATTCAGCAAGTCATCAGCAGCCTCTGTCTCGTGGTGTTTACAAAGAGTGCACGCAGTCTGCTAAAGGAACACTTTGCGGACTTTTTTTCCTTTTAATTGTTAAAATATCCATAAGCCATACCTTAGCTGTAAGGGAAAGCAAACAACCCATTCACACAACTCTGCTAATGGTCTAATCAGCTACAAGGAGGAGCTCAAAACCACAGCCGACTGGTCATTCAATTTTTCTACCTTGGCAACTATGGCATGAAGCTCGCGGGGAATCGTGGGGTACCCATCCCTGACCCCTCTGATAGGGCACTGGAGCTCGCGGGGAATCGTGGGGTACCCATCCCTGGCCCCTCTGATAGGGCACTGGATCAGCAGACTGGATCAGCAGACTGTTCAAGTATTTACAGCCCAGAAACAGGCCATTCGGCCCAACTGCTCTGTACCAGTGTTTATGCTCCACACGAGCCTCCTCATTTAACCCTATCTGCATATCCTTCTATTCCTTCCTCCCGCAGGCACTTACCTAGCTTCCCTTTGAATACCTAACATAGAACTTTTAATTGTTAAATCATTTAAATAAAAATAATTGTGTTTGTATGAATGACTTAATTACTTTTTGGAATGTAGGGACTGTTATTGTAGACAAAATGACAGCCATTGTTTCCCAGCAATGTCCCGTGAACAGCAATGACTGGTTAATCTCTATTTTTGGTGCTGCTTTTTGAGGGAGGCATATTGGCCAGGACACCGGGAGCGATCTCTGCTCTTCTGAGAAATGTCACAGGATCTTTAACATAGAATCACACAGCACAGAAGGTGGCCATTCGGCCCATCGTGCCTGTGCCGGCTTTGAAAGAGCTCTCCAATTAGCCTCACTCACCCCTGCTCTTTCCCCATAGCCCTGCACATTTTTCCTTTTCAGATATATGAGCCAAATTAACATTTAAAGCAGCTTCTCAAGTGACATTACTTATTGGTCAATGGAAACCTGATGAATCTTGACCTCCGTGCAACAGATTGTGCTGAATTATCACTTACATTATTTTGTTCAAACATGTCACAACATGCGCTAGGGTAAAGTGGATTAACAGTTAATACAACGTCAAACGTGTAATCAGCCAACATGGGGCTTCCAAACACATGGTTAATACTGCTCATCATCCAAACCTGCCTGCCACTGTTTGGTTAATTGTGTCAGTTCTCAGCAGGCCTCTAGGTGGAGTGGGTCACAGAAGCACATCGTTATCTTAAAGCAAAGGTGAAGGATTTCCTCTTGCCCCACTAGAAGCATTCTATCACCTCCCCATTCCCAGGCAGCTGATCACAAGGCAGTGCTAGCAGTGGGTATTGCACCGTGCTCAGTACAGGCACGCTGTCTCGGCAGGAAGCAGTGACACAGAAAGGGAGGTGCTTGGATGCAAAGGGTTGGGGGGGGGGGGGGGGGGGGGGAAGGTGGAAGAGAGAGCGGGAAGGAGATGGGATTGGATGCAAGTTTAAAGCGATATTTAAATTTACACCCAAGATATTGTTTACCTCTATCGCAATTTTAATACATTATTGACATAGCCAATACACCCCAGTTTAAAGTTTACATTGCTACAATACAGGATTACTGACCATTTTTATAGTGCTCTGCAGTGCTCACTAGTTTAACAAACTCGGCACTGTACTTACATCAGCTTTTGTTTGGTCTCTGCCTCTTTCGGAAAAGGGTATTTCCACTTTGTGATGCGGCCGACCTCTCCCGACATGAATGTGAGGTAGCGGAGGGTTTCAATGCCAACATTCGTGTGCATCACTTTCCTCAGTCCTTCCCGCTGCCAGATGTACATAGCCACCACTGGCGACGCGTAGTTCTGAATCCAGAGAATGTCTCCCGATTCACTGTCCACCGTCACCACCAGGCCATCTCCATTCGACACAAAGTGCAGCATTTCTGCAAATGGAAGGTTAGATTTTATACATACAAATCGTTTCATTGCACCAAAAACGCGGTGGACAGCTTCTGCTGCCAACACTATCAGGACACAATGGAGCTACACAAAAATGGTGCTTTACATCAGGAACATACAGTCTGAGTTGGGGGCTGGATACGTGCCTCAAAACCAGCGACTGGACTGTCTATGATCACTCAGAATTGTGACTCTCCCCCCTCCCCCATAGCACATAAACAGGTCAAGCTCCCCCTCCCTGCTCTGCCCCCTTCCCCTCCTCCCCCACACACTGCAGGATTAGTAATGCAAAAAAAAAGTCTCCATATTTTGGTCAAAATCCACCGTTTAGGGCATGACCTTTTCTAGTATCCCAGGCTCAGGAGGTTTAAAGAGCTGAAGTCGAAATTGGCACACAAGCATGAAGAGAACAAAAAAACGGTCAGGGGCCTCAGAGGGTAAAAGGGGCTCGTCAGGCAGTGGTAGCGAGAGAACAATGTCCGTAGCAATGCACATAGGGTACGGCCGCCTAGTGGTTATGGTTCTGGACAAGCAACCCAGAGATTGAGTATGCAATCGCGCCACGGAAAGCTGGGAAACTGAACTCAATAAATCTGGTCATTTGTGGGCCAGCACCAGAAAAATAACCGCGAAAACTGGTGGTTTGTCATAAAAAACCAAATTGGTTCACCAATGTCCTTCAGGGAAGGGAACCTTAGGATATCTTGATATGTTCTTTTTAAATTTAAAAAAATTATACGTTGCATGCAAAAAGTTTGTGAATTCAGTTGTCTGAAAAATGAATTACGCCTGCCTGGTCTGGCCTACACCTGACTCCAGTCCCACACTATGTGGTCGACTCTTAATGCCCCCAAGGCAATTAGGGATGGCAATAAATGTGTCCTTGCCAGTGTGGCTCACAACCAAAGAACAAAGTTTTAAAAATTAAAAGGCCAAAATGACAAGTAACCTTTCCAAACTATAGAGTGATACTTGAATAGTAGTGCCCATCAGTAAAATGGTCAATTTAGGCACAATTTCAGCACAGAAGTGGTGTGACTGCATAGTTTTATTTGTATCCGCTGTTGCCAGGCAAAATTTTCAAAACGCACCAGCAGTTGCCTCTGCAGAGATAGTAGAACAAGCAGCTGTTCAACTCAAACCATTCTTACTGTATTCAGTGTCCTCATCGGGTAGGGTGGCAGAGTAATCGAAGTAGGTGGCATTCCATCGCAGCTCCCGGTTCTTAGTGTCGTACATGGTGATCGTGTACTCTGAAAACAGAAGAGTGCGTCAGCACACGGGGGCCACTTACCACCCAGGCACAAAGGAACAAGTTTGACCTGGTACCAAAGGATAGGTGGGTGCTATTTATACAGTTACTGGCATTCCACGGAACTGCATTCTGCCTAGGTCTGTGGCTGAATTCCATTGACAGACTTAATCCAACTGGACATGGGCTAGTGCCAGAACGAGATGTGTTCCAATGCATCTCTGGGTTTTTCTGCTATGCCACAAGATGACATTCCCAATTTCAAAATTACACACTTTCTCTCCACCCTGCCCCACAAACATTTTCTTCTTCTCATCAATTTCCTTCCCTCCTGACAAATATTGACCTCAGTGTTCCACATTACTGTTCCAGGTCCCAGCTACTTTCCAGTACCTGCCCCAAGTGACTAACATTCATAAGTGAGCCTTGACTGAGAGTTTTGGTCCCCTATTCCATTGCAGTTGTGGGGCTGTTCAGTCAAATCACAGCTGGGAATCACCCTGTCCATGTATGCTTTCCATCAGTGGATGGAGATCAGGAGCGGGATTCCTGGCTGATTTCCCCCTCCCTCACCCAGGGGTGCTGAGGCCAATTAGTACTTCTACCCTGCTTTGAGATCTGCTAACTCAGGACTCGCCAGGCAACTTCCTGTTCAATGTGGCTCAGCAGTTGCAGAAACTTGCTGAGCCACTGGGGGGAGCCAGTCACCCATTTCAAATGCAATTAGACCAAAACAAACTAAAACAAGCCCACACCTCACTCAAGTTATTGCAATCCAGGGGAGTGAGTCCTCACCTGCCGCTTCTCCAACATACATCAGTGCTCACTTATGAAGAAGTATCTTTATGAACATATATTATTTTAAATGGATTGACAGGTGATGTCTAAACCCTTCCCTGGACCTTCCCCACCTCAGCTGCACTACTCTGATGGTGGACACAAGCCTGAAAAGGGGGTAATGAATTAAAACCAATGGTGGAGTATCTAACATACTGCTGTTATACAGAAAAGGCAGGTGCTTTGCTGGGGTGAGCACAACAAAACTGAGGGGAGAGAGAGTAATGCTCAGAGCCAGAGAGAATGAAGGGAGCTTCAATCGCTTTGCTTAGCTCCCAAACCGAGCCATTAGCAGAGTCTGCGCTGTCTCCTTGAATGGAGGGGATAGTCACACCTCCGCAGGCACACTGTGGCCATTAGTGGACGTTTGGGAACAGGCTTGGCAATAGGGAGGTGACTAGGCCTGACAGACCGAAGCAGAGATGTAAATATAAAAGAGAGAGAAACTCGGGACTTATTTCTCAATGGTTCTCGAGGTAAACTTGAGCATGTAGCTTTCTAGGTGTGAGCCCGAGTGTGTGCTACATCAGTTGGGATAGCAGGGAAGTTTCTTGAATGGACCGGTGACTCCCAGCTTGAGACAAGGGGGAAAAGTAACCAGAGTTCCTGCTCATTGTGCAGCAGCCCAACGTGGAAGTGCACGTGAATGGACGTTAGTTGGAGCCAGAGTTTTCAATAATCCCCATTATCAAATTTTCCTCAGGAGTCACTGTCCAGACTGGCTCAGGACATGTGGCTACTTGGCTGAGGTACTTTAGAGCAGCTGTCTGTCCATGAAAGTGCGCTCTGTTGGCAGTCACGAGCTACAGGATTAAAGGAACAGGAGGAGGGAATAAGGAAGCAAAGACCTTCCCCATTTCCTCGCTCTTTCCCCTTCTTCCCTACAAACTTGTTTCTTCAGGGGAACAGTTGACAAGACATTTCTATTGACATTGGTGCTTCCTGGCTTGATATTGCTTTTAAATGTTACTCCAGGCTCCTTTTGAACTAAAAATGACCAAAAACTTTCTATCTCAAATTGACGCCCAAGTCAACAAGAGCCACCCGAGAGAGACGGAGCTCATCCTGGGATCCATCAATTCAGCATCCTTTTGATGTAAACTGTTGGGCGGTCTCCCCCACTTGAACCCCTGCTCTGAGTCACTTGTCATAGAGTCATAGAGTTTTACAGCACAGAAAGAGGCCCTTCGGCCCATCGTGTCTGCACCGTCCATCATGCCCTGTCCAATCTAATCCCATTTTCCAGCATTTGGTCCATAGCCTTGTATGCAATGGCATTTCAAGTGCTCATCCAAATGCTTCTTGAATGTTGTGAGGGTTCCTGCCTCTACCACCCTTTCAGGCAGTGAGTTCCAGACTCCAACCACCCTCTGGGTGAAAAAGTTCCTCCTCAAATCTGAGTGCGTTTTCAACAGAGTGCTGAGAGTTGGGTGAGTCAGGGAGTTCGGTGAGGCAAGGCCTCAGAGCTTCGGTGGGTGCTTCAGCGGTAGAGCGGGCCTACAAAGGGCTCCAGAGACCAGGTAAGGCTTACTTTACTGGTGGTATTGAATTAATTTAATTTAAATTGATTAAAGGGGTAGGTCATGCCAGGAGAGCCCAGCCCCGTGATATGCTCCTCTTGCTCTACGTGGGAATTCAGGGACGCTGCCAGTGTCCCTGACCAACACGTGTGGCAAAAATGCATCCAGCTGCAGCTACTAACGGGCCGTCTTGGGGCGCTGGAGCTGCGGGTGGATGGGTTGTGGAGCATTCACGATGCCAAGAGGGTCGCGAATTACTCGTACAGTGAGTTGGTCACACCGCAGGGTAGGGCTGCACAGGCAGAAGGGAAATGGGTGACCACCAGGCGGAACAATAGAAGCAGGCAGGTAGTGCAGGGGACCCCTGTGGCCAGCCCCCTTTCAACCAGGTATACCGCTTTGGATACTGTTGGGGGAGATGACTTACCAGGGGAAGGCGGCAGCAGCCAACTTCCTGGCACTGGGGGTGCTCCTGCTGCCCAGGAAGGGAGGAAAAAGAGTGGGAGAGCAGCAATAGTGGTAGGGGATTCTATAGTAAGGGGAACAGATAGGCGTTTCTGTGGCCGTAGACGTGAATCCAGGATGGTTTGTTGCCTCCCTGGTGCCAGGGTCAAGGATGTCACTGAGCGGCTGCAGGGCATTCTGGAGGGGGAGGGCGAACAGCCAGAGGTCGTGGTCCACATTGGTACCAACGACATAGTTAAAAAGAGGGATGAGGTCCTGCAGCAAGAATTTAGGGAGCTAGGTAGAAGATTAAAGAGCAGGACCTCAAAGGTTGTAATCTCTGGATTACTCCCGGTGCCACGTGCTAGTGAGTATAGGAATAGGAAGATAGAACAGATGAATGCGTGGCTAAAGGGATGGTGCAGGAGGGAGGGCTTTAGTTTCCTGGATCACTGGGTCTGCTTCTGGGAAAGGTGGGACTTGTACAAGTCGGACGGTTTACACCTGAACCAGAGGGGGACCACTAGCCTTGCGGGGAGGTTTGCTAGCACTGTTGGGGGGGGGGGGGGGGGGGGGTTTAAACTAACTTGGCAGGGGGATGGGATACAGAGTGGAGCTATAATAGGGGGTGATTTACAGCCAAATACGGAGGAAAAAACAAGTCAGCTGGGAAGGCAAAGCAAATATGTGAGGGCAAAAGGGAATATGGCAAGGCTGGAAGGCATTTATTTTAATGCAAGGAGTCTTGCAAATAAGGTGGATGAACTGAAGTTGTTGTTGAATACATGGGAGTACGATATTGTTGCTATCACGGAGACATGGTTGAGGGAGGGTCAGGACTGGCAGCTCAATATTCCGGGGTATAGAATCTTCAGGCGAGACAGAGGGGGGTGTAAAAGGGGAGGGGGTGTTGCAATATTAATTAAGGAGTCAATTACTGCTGTAAGGAGGGATGATATATTAGCGGGTTCCTCTAATGAGGCCATATGGGTAGAACTTAAAAACAAAAAGGGGGCAAGCACTTTGCTGGGAGTGTACTATAGGCCCCCAAACAGTCAGGGGGAGATAGAGGAACAGATATGTAGGCAAATCTCAGAGAAGTGTGAAAATAATAGGGTAATGATAGTGGGGGATTTCAACTTCCCCAATATTAATTGGGATAGTCAGAGTGTGAAAGGCTTAGAGGGTGCAGAATTCTTAAAGTGCATCCAGGAGAGCTTTTTGAGCCAACATGTAGAAAGTCCTACAAGAGAGGGGGCGGTACTGGACCTAATTCTAGGGAATGTAGCCGGGCAAGTGGTGGAAGTGTCAGTAGGAGAGCATTTTGGCGACAGTGACCATAATTCGGTGAGATTTAAGGTGGTCATGGAAAAAGACAAAGACGGCCCGGAAATAAGGGTTCTAAATTGGGGGAAGGCCGATTTTAATATGATAAGGCAGGATCTGGCCAAAGTGGACTGGGAGCAGCTACTTATAGGAAAATCCACATCAAAGCAGTGGGAGACTTTCAGAAGGGAAATAGAGAGAGTACAACGCCAACATGTTCCCGTAAAGGTCAAGGGTGGGACCAACAAGCAAAGGGAACCTTGGATGACAAGGGATATACAAAAATGCATTAGGAAAAAAAGGGGGGCTTTTGGCAGTTACAAAAGACTAAAGACGGAGGAAGCCCTAGAGGAGTATAAAAAGTGCAGGGGCATACTTAGCAAAATAAAGGAAAATCCTAAGATGTTTTATAAGTATATTAAGGGCAAGAGGATAACCAGGGAAAGGGTAGGGCCCATTAGGGACCAAAGTGGCAATCTGTGTGTAGAGCCAGATGATGTAGGCGGGGTTTTAAATGAATTTTTTGCATCTGTGTCCACTATGGAGAAAGACGATGTAGACATAGAAATCGGGCAAGGGGACTGTGATATACTTGAACATATTAGCATCGAGAGGGAGGAGGTACTAGCGGTTTTAGCAGGCCAAAAAGTGGATAAATCCCCAGGCCCGGACGAGATGTATCCCAGGCTGCCGAGTGAGGCAAAGGAGGAGATTGCAGGGGCTCTGACACAAATTTTCAGAACCTCTCTGGCTATGGGATGTACCAGAGGACTGGAGAACAGCTAACGTAGTACCATTATTCAAGAAGGGTAGCAGGGATAAACCAGGGAATTACAGGCCAGTGAGCCTAACATCTGTGGTAGGGAAATTCTGAGGGACAAAATTAGTCTCCACTTGGAGAGGCAAGGATTAATCGGGGATAGTCAGCATGGCTTTGTCAAGGGTAAATCATGTCTGACCAATCTGATTGAATTTTTCGAGGGGGTGACTAGGTGTGGGGATGAGGGAAATGCTGTGGATGTGGTATACATGGACTTCAGTAAGGCTTTTGACAAAGTCCCGCATAGGAGACTGGTCAAGAAGGTAAGAGCCCATCGGATCCAGGGTGCCTTGGCACGTTGGATCCTAAACTGGCTGAGTGGCAGGAGGCAGAGGGTGATGGTCGAAGGTTGCTTTTGTGACTGGAAGCCTGTGTCTAGTGGGGTACCTCAGGGATCGGTGCTGGGTCCCTTGCTGTTTGTGATCTACATAAATGATTTGGATGGGAATGTAAAAGGTATGATCAGTAAGTTCGCAGATGACACGAAAATTGGTGGGGTGGTAAATTGCGAGGAGGAAAGCCTCAGGCTACAGGACGATATAAACGGGTTGGTCAGATGGGCGGAAAAGTGGCAAATGGAATTTAACCCTGAAAAGTGCGAGGTGATGCATTTTGGACGGACAAATAAGGCAAGGGAATACACAATGAGTGGTAGGACCCTAGGAAGTACAGAGGATCAGAGGGACCTTGGTGTACATGTACATAGATCCCTGAAGGCAGCGGAACAGGTAGATAAGGTGGTTAAAAAGGCATATGGGATACTTGCCTTCATTAGCCGAGGCATGGAATATATAAGAGCAGGGAGGTTATGATGGAGCTGTACAAAACGCTGGTAAGGCCACAGCTGGAGTACTGTGTGCAGTTCTGGTCGCCTCACTATAGGAAGGATGTGATTGCTTTGGAGAGGGTGCAGAGAAGATTCACCAGGATGTTACCTGGGATGGAGCGCCTCAGCTATGAAGAAAGACTAAACAGGCTGGGGTTGTTTTCCTTGGAGCAAAGAAGGCTGAGGGGGGACCTGATTGAGGTGTACAAAATGATGAGGGGCATAGATAGGGTAAAGAGGAACTTTTCCCCTTAGTAGGGGGGTCAATAACAAGGGGGCATAGATTCAAGGTAAGGGGCAGGAGGTTTAGAGGGGATTTGTCCTCCACCTTCATTGGATTTATCCCAAATGGCACTGACCTTCTGCTACCACTACACTAAAATTAAAAGAAAATCAACTTAAAATGGTCGATACGATACCTCCCGTTTCATAGATATGACTAGTAACTTAAACAGGGCAGTCCACGGGACAGGAACCATCACTGCCCAAACTGGAGTTTGTACTATGCTCTCCTAGGCTCAACCATAAACAAAGCAGGAGACAAATCAGAATGGCAAGTGATTAACTCCACCCAAAACCATTTCCTCAGATACTCCCATCAGGGGGCACATCAGCGCAAATGACATTCGAGAGTGGAACTGACTCTAAAGTGGCCGAGCTGGTTGCAGTGATCAGGCTGTGTTGGGTTTAATGTTTTAGTGAAGCCTTGTGATTAGTCCAGAGAAAATTAATTTTTGCAGATACTCACAATCAGAAATCGCCAGAGATGTAACTACTGCTTGGGTGAAACGGTTGGAACTTTGCATATATTTAAATTCAATTCTACCAAATCATAATTTTATTCAGAATACTGATAAACCCAAAGAGTAAAACAAACTTATTCAGACATAGGAAAATTATTCCGGGGCCATTTATGACATTCTAGTTTTTAGTATAGGCACACAGGACATAGACAATGTGGACCACGTGTGGCATTTTACCTGTACGCCCAAGGTATAGGAGAGGGGTTGATGGACACATGCTCTCCGCAAAGGAAGCTGTTAACGTCTGCTGCTTAACACCAGTCATTGGGTCCACCACGTACCAGATATCCTGCTTCTTCCCTGAGGACACAAAATTAAATTGCCTTCAATAAATCGTTACCATGTCACTTGAGAAATGACCAACGTGAGGCACACTGGGGGCCTTCAGATATGACCAACCTACTCTTGGTGAGGCACACTGGGGGCCTTCAGATATGACCAACCTACTCTTGGTGAGGCACACTGGGGGCCTTCAGATATGCCAACTTCTCAGGGAGGACTTCAACCTCAGAACCTGCTTCAAAGCCTTCCATTTCTTGCACTTCAAGGTAAAAGCAGGTTAAAAGTCACATAATTGCAGAGACCTCTGAACTAGTCCTATTGAAACAGTACCGTTCTATAAATAATCCCCCTTAAGGTACACTTAGTAAAATAATAGTTATTTCTCATCAGCTTCTCGTTCAAATTTACTCGTCAAAAGCACTTCCTGCAACCCCTATTTGCAAGAACTAGTTCAAGTTGCAGGTGGTGAATATGAAAATACCAGAGAGTCTGGTTTTTGAACTCAACCTCTTAATCTCAAGATCTGCAATCCACTTTAATGAGTCCACAAATAAAGAACTTATTGTACCTGTTCTAATCAGATGTTTAACTATTTAAAGAATAGCAATTACCTAAACCTTTGCCCACGCCAAGGGCTTTCTATAAACAGTGTGGCTAGAATAAAAAGGTTTGAAAGACAGGTCTCTGATTAACCTCATGACGACTTGACTGGCAGTGACTCGGTCAAATCAAACTCCAATTATATTCCGGAAATAGTTTCAAAATGTGTTCCCAGGCATATTATGATTTAGCGATCGCTCCTTTGATAAAATAAGTATCTTGCCCCCCACGATTACCAAACAACATTATCTGATGGAAAGGATTTCCTCCCATTTTATGTATCTCGTTATATTACCACCCTCACAGCCCGCTAGTTACTTGCACAGACAGAACAGACATGGATCTAATTGTTACTCGGTAGCACCACTCGCCGCATTAATTTATAACCAAGCGACACGGTGCATCAACAGTGATGGCAAGAAGTGTGGCTGTTCGACTACAACAGCACCGTTATACTGTCAGCCTCGTCCATTTCTAAAATCTCTCCAATCGGAAATCAGACGTGCTGGCCCTTAAGTTTCTCGTTTATTACCCAACCTTCCATCCTCTCTTCTCCCCTCCCCCGAAGCATAAGGGGGTCATGTGATCTGATCCCAAGTCACTAGGAAGCACGAGTGGGTTCCCGATTTCTATTCCTTCCTGCTGTGGAAGTATATTGCCAAGACAACCCAGTTGAGAATGGAATCTCACCATATGGGAAACCATCAGGACAGGTACACCAACGTGCTGCGTATTCAACTACAACACCCAGCCAAACGCTTTACTGAAACCTTAGCCTTAACCATCAGATCGGCGTGTATTTGAACTTTACTCATCTGCAAACATGAAGGAACATTGTGCAAGCATGTTCTCCTTCCAGCAAAAACAAGATGTGGTGGAGCATTTCATGTTGAAGTCTCGCGTTCCCCGCCCAACACAGCTGCACAGTTTATAACTGATTCATTCTTGGATAAGAATAGTTGGAATCTAAAAATAATTATAGGCAGTACTGTACTGTGAAACTGGTAGTTCACTCACCCATGTACAGTGTACCATCGGAACTTCGGCAAGGCGAGGCCTGAACCAGTTCAGGGATTGTGAATGGAAGTTTCTGGGAAAGAGAACTGATGGTTTCAGTACAAATACAGAAACTAAAAACATATTTTAGGGTGGGCAATTCTGGAACTAAAAGGAGGTGCACCACACAAAAAAAACATGCACTAAAACCTAGCAGTGTAAGATCACATTCTTCCTGTAATCAGACCTCTACAAAATCTCCAGTTCAAAGCAGAAACCGGAATCAATGAGGATTGATTTGGAAAGGTAAGACCCCCATCAGTATGAAGTGGCACCTGAACCTGCCACCATAATTCACAACGCCACAGCTTTAAAATACAGGAAAATCTCTTTTAACCGACACCCAAATATCCAGAAATCTCTCTTAACTGGCAAAATTCAGGAGTAGGTTCAGGTAAGTTTTACTATATATTAGTGGCCGTGTAACCAGGGTTCCTGCACCTGTGGCCGTGTACATCTCGTACCTTGGTAAGTATACCTCTCTGTAATCCGGACTTTTTGATTAACCAGAGAGTTATAGTTATAGATATATATCTCAAGAGCAGCCCCACACAATCGGAGTGGGCCACCGAGCACGGATTACAGCACTGTATCTCAGCACACACACAGTACCCTAGGACCGTGTCCTTCACTTGTTTGGGAGGGAACGTTCTTCCTGATGAGATCAGTTTTCCTGGTTCATCTCACCGAGAGTAGAGATCTCAGACTCGGTGCATACGTAACTATCAAGGAGAGTAAGAAAGCAGCTTTCAATATGGACAGTAACATCTCAACAGGCCAGGCTGATGAGATAGCCAGACAAATACTGCACACTCTCTCATTATTCCCATTCAACAGACACATGTGAAACCCTGGGCTGAGGTGGTGCATTTTCAAACTTATTTGATCCCAGAATCTTTATTCTAGTCGTCTTTATACTGAAACTTTTATAGAAGTGCTCTCTCTGCAGCTTACCAATAAGAGCTTTTTTCTAAATATATGTCTGGCAGTAATATTTCAGAGTTGGACACATAAATTGGCAATTTCAGAGAGGCCAAAGGACAGCTGGTTTGGGAAATTAAAATGCCACAATGAAGCAGTAGGTGCTCTTCTGATGTTGGGGCAAAGACACATTGTTGAAGAATTACACAGAATTCACAGCATGGAAAGAGGCCATTCAGCCTACCCAGAGCAGACTCGAACACTATACCTGACCTCAGAGTGCTCGATGCGGATATTGGATGCGTGAAATAGAAAATGTCCCATTTTCCAGCATTAACATCACTCACCTTGATATGCACAAAGTTTACAAAAATGTCATTAAAAAACAAGAATTAGTAGATTGCTAAATACTTTAAAACCCAATAAGCTAGCACACCAGATAAAAAACATGTTTTTGAACAGACACACTCCAAGTCAAACAGGTGGGACTACATGAGCATTAACTTACAGTCAGTCCTTCATTGTTTTTGCCTCCCAGCGTATACAAGCTGCCATCATTAGGATCAGGAAGAAATGCTGGTCTGCAAAGAAGATATAAACAACTTATTGGCAACAGCGCTTCTAATTATAGAGGATGATGAACTACCAGCCTCAGCGGAGTCATTTACCTGCACAGTACAGAGACTGACAGTTAGCAAAATCCAGGTGTTGTAACTGTAAAGCCAACTGGATTACACATTGCTGAAGCTGCCCTTTTGTGGAGGGGGGTTCATTGCAGTTAAGAGGTGTCAATACTTCCCCACGGAAAATGCTATGACTAAACAACATGGGAGTAACAACACACTACACCCTGCAATGTGCTATAATGCATCATGGGAGTAACACTGTACATCCTGCAAGGTGCTCTGATGGAGCAACATGGGAGTAACAATACTGCACACTATTATTATTCATATGGAAGTTTGGAATTAAGTTAGACCTCTTTGGCAGACTCTAATCCAGTATCTGAGTCAAATCAGTCTACAGAACTCCAAACTTTGCACTGGTAATTTGAGCAGCCATTTAAAAAAAAGACTTGCATTTATATAGCGCCTTTCACGATCACCAGACATCCCAAAGCACTTTACAGCCAATGAAGTACTTTTTGAAGTGTAGTCACTGTTGTAATATAGGAAACGCAGCAGCCAATTTGTGCACAGCAAGCTCCCACAAACAGCAATGTGATAATGACCAGATAATCTGTTTTAGTGATGTTGATTGAGGGATAAATATTGGCCAGGACACCGGGGATAACTCCCCTGCTCTTCTTCGAAATAGTGCCATGGGATCTTTTGTGTCCACCTGAGAGCAGATGGGGCCTCGGTTTAACGTCTCATCCAAAAGACAGCATCTCTGACAGAGTGGCACTCCCTCAGCACTGCACTGGATTTTTCTGCTCGAGTCTCTGGTGTGGGACTTGAACCCACGACCTTCTGAGTTTTAGGTGGTTGAACTCCAGCAGTACCCCTACAGACACTTAAGGGGCCCTAAAGTCTTGGCTCTTCCGAGCTGTGCCCAAGTTCTCTGGCATTGGGTTAATGAGGTACCCTGTGGGGAAAGAGTATATGCACTCTACTGGGAAAACAGAAATTCTACAAGCAAATTTCTCAGTAGATTGGTTCGGAGACTCAAACATGTTGTTAGGTTCCCAACTGTACTTGTTGACTAAAAAAAATTTAATATATACAAACTTAACATTGATTGTAGAAGGGATTGTGCCCAGCAGAAATCTAACAACAGTGACACTGGGATTTACTGCACTGAATATTACAGATAAATGGCAGCTTGCATATACTACATCAATGGAACAATGTAGTTCAAGTATTCACACAGCAGAGAACACAGGAGACGAGAAGGATTAAATAGGGTCAAAAGCAGGTCAGAGGGATAGGATTTTAGAAAACTTTTGTAGAAAGGGATATGGCCCACAGTGCTTATGTTACTGGAGAATTTGAATTCAGTTTTTACAAATCTGAAAATAAAAAAAAAGGCTGGTTATCAGTAAAAGTGACCATGAAGCAGTTAGATTGTTGTAAAAACCCAATGGGTTCACTAATGTCCTTTAAGGGGGGAAGCTTGATGTCCTATATGTGACTCCAGTCCCACAGCAACGTGGTCGACTCTTAACTGCCCTCTGAAGCGGCCGAGCGAGACACTCAGTTGTATCAAACACAGACTGCAGTGGTCAAGGAGGAGGCCCAACATCAGCATCACCTTCTCAGGAAACTCACGCTGACCCTGCGCCAGTGACACCCACATCCCTGGAATAAATAAAGTGGCTGTGGGACAGAACTTCAGAGCAGAACATAGTAGCTAAAAGAAAGACTTGCATTTAAAAGAATGACTTTGGATGTTAGAGTGGGAGATGGTGGTAATCCAGAGTCAGAGGAGCAGAGTGCCTGGGCTGGGAGGTACAACTGGAGAAGATATAGCTGCTTAAGAACATGGAGGGATCGCAAAGTGAGGGCAGGAACCCTTAATTCCATATCCAGGGATGGGGAGCTGTGCAAGGACATGGGTGATGGGCACGTAGGACTTTGTGTGAGTGGAGAAATCGAGCCATAGATTTCTGGATTCATTTAAGTTAGTGATGAGCAGAACAGTAGAAGATGATGAGGACAGCATTCTAGGAAAATGTGTACAGAGGAGGATCCAAAACTTTACAGGTATTTGGTAAGCAACAGTAGTCTCCAACAGACTGCACCAAGAAATGGCAGAACAATTATTCACAATTCCAGCTCTCAATCCGTAACACATAGGCTGCTCTGTGCCTTTTACATTAGATGTGAACAGATGTATAGCTACACTAGAAACTTACTCGGTGAGATGCATGGGCACTTGAAGCACAGGATCTGTACAAGACAAAAAGAAAGGTTAACAAGTTTATAATCACACGCTGTAACAAAACAGAAATGGGACAATGCAAATTATGAATCCATCTAGAAATTGCATCATTCCTGATCCTGAAACAGATAGTTTAATTTTACGAGTTACGAAGCCACAGATCTCTTACCCAAACTGTACGAGTACATGCTAGTAAACATGCAGACACTTTACATTTGGTAAAAGAAAATATATATTAAGTACTAATGGAAAAACATTCTACAGTGCTCTATGGGCCAAATGGCAACGGTTGTTGTGTGTCCATTTGGCTGAGCTGGCAGCACTCGCGCCTCCAGGGCAGCAGTTGTGGGTTCAAATCCCCTATCTGTGAAGTACGGAAGGATCGCTGCATGGTCAGACAAGATATAGGACATAGGCCCAGGTTTCCTGTTTTTCTAGCTCAGATGGATGCTAATGATCCCATGGGACCACTCTAATATCCTAGCCAACATTTGTCGCCCAACCAAAGACAGATTAACTAATGATTCATCTCATTGCCATTTGTCGTATTAATGTGCATAACCTTTTCATTATTCTTCTCGCATCCAATACCATCTAAGAACAAACTAACTGACCATTCATCTCTTGATTGCTGGTAGGATATTACTGGTGAAGAATGGTCACCACATCTGCCTACATAACAGACATGTTGGCATAATATAGGTATCGTGAAGTCAAGGAGCTGGGGTTGGGGGGAAAATAGGTGAACACAAAACAGAAAATACCATGGTTTTCTCAAAGTGGAGTGCATCACAGTATAGCTTAAAAGGGCAAAGAAACAAAATTATTTTTAATTGTACTTCAATAATTGACGCACTTCAATTCAGAGATATAATCAAAACACCGAGGACAAGTTTATAGAATCCGAGAAATTTACAGCACAGGAGGCCATTCGGCCCATTGTTTGTGTGCTGGCAATAATCTCTCCCCATCGAGGAATTGAACCCCGGTCTCCCGCGTGACAGGCAGGAACACTAAACTAACGAGGAATTTATGCAAACATAACCCAGAGATAATTATATCCATTTGTGGGATAGATGGAACATTTCATCAGGAATATGCTATCAAGAGCCAACTAAATATAAAGTGCAGTTGGTCTGAAGACCACAGTGAGCTCAACATATTGTGGTCTCAATAGAAGGGCTCTGTTAGGGTGCAGCCTAGGCACTCAATGGTTGGATCCCAGGGTAGCAAGTCCTCAGGCAGGTTTGGTTTCTGAATCTGGACGGGGGAATAGGTTTGGAGTGTATTGGGTGGTTGTGGAGCTATGGATACAGTACAACTATCAAATACTGTACTTAAATGTTCCCTAAGTTCACACACAAGGATTGTTAAGAGTTTTGAATTATTCACTGAAACACTACCAATTCTGACTTAAATTTGTCTGACACCAATTAAAACGCAAAACCCAAACCGGTTTTACACCTTTGTCATGCCTGACAGGCATGGGACAAAATGCTGTTTTGTTTATTAAATGTGTCACTTTAGGGCTTTTTTGTGACACATTTTTAACTCTTCTGTAAATGAAAAACTGCTTTTGTATTACAGCCTGGTTATTGGCGCTAACTGCACAGCACAGCCACAGATACCAGCAGACAACGTACCCGGACATCCTGGAAACCGGTTATACTGTGACCACCGTTATTTTGCACACACACAAACTGGATGTGACAACTTGGCCAGCACACGTCACAACACGACTACAAAAACAACACTGCTGTTCCATCACTCGCTGTAAACTCAGCGCTGCCATCAGGACAGCAGGTTGACTGACCCAGCAGCAGTCAGGAAAAATCAGTACAAAGATGAGCCCCCAGTGCCAGTCATGGAAAAAAAATCAGACACGTTTATCTTCATGGTGCCACCAGCTGTGTATGATCCACACAATGGAGCCAGTGGCTGGACAATATAAAAGCAGCTTAGAAGATTCTTCCCGTAAATTTGCAACACAAGCTAACTCTACAGCCGACCCTACCTGCTTGACTGAATCAATGCCACACTGCACCGAACATTAATCCAAACGATGGCACACTCAGCACGATTACACTTAGATCAGTTTTTCGGGAAGTTCCAGAGTAAGAACAACCTCAAGAAATCTTTGTACCATTGACTAGGGATAGCCCATCTTTTATATCTGTGGGCCATACAGATGTGTACCATGGGCTCCGGGGCCCACATACAGTATGTAGCTTAAATCGACGCTCCTATTAATTTGTATTCATTTCATTTTGCTGATACTAAAAGAATTTGGTACTGGATTTAACCATCAATTAGGCAACAGCACTTTCCAAAATCTCCAGACCCTCAATTCAAACAGGACAAACCAGCTAAGAAACAAACAAAATATGAGTGAGTTGCCTGGGCGTTGAGGGCTGGATTGCCCGGGACCAGGGCTAAATGTGGCCCAAGGGCTGCAGTTTGAACACTCCTGCCATAGACCAATTAAATATCCAAACAACAAATGATAAACACAATTACTTCTGGCTTTAAGACTTCTAAAATGTACTGCTACCTCTTAGTGACCAACTGTATTTAATAAAAACATTTAAAAAAAAACAAATTAGAAAGATGATTTCATACTTGGATCAGGAATTGTACACAGAATGAATGGGACGTGTCCGAGTACATTGGAGGCTTGATCACCTCATATTCAGAGATTTGTGGGCAGACACTGTTGAGAAATGGTAGTCCCATTTATTTATTTTATTTAAAAAAGGAAGACAGAGCTAATTCACATAATTACAGGGCAGTTAGCTTAACGTCTGTGGTAGAGAAAAGTTTAGCGTCATTAATTAAGGATGAAATTACCACAGAGAGAAAATAGTTAGAAGTTGCCAGCAGGAATTTCAAAAGGAACGATCGCTCTTGACAGATCTCACGGAATATTTGTGGTGGTAACATAGGGGAAACACAGTGAATGTAGTGTAGATGGACTTTAAGAAAGCCTTTAACAAGGTACCACACAGGAGATGATTACTAGTGAAGATTAAGGGGTATGGAATCAGGGGGTTTTGGGGGGGGGGGGGGGGTAGCAGCAAACTGGATTTAAAGATTGGTTAGAAGGAGAGAGAAGAGCAGAAGTTAAGGACAGCTTTTAAGAGTGGTTGGAAGTGGGTAGTGGTGTCCCACAGGGTTCCGTTCTGGGTTGACTCCTGTCACTGTCTAGATCAATGATTTGGACACAGGACAACCCAGATTCACTCGGACGCTGACTGATTATGAGGAAATACAAATACAAAGACTTGAAAAATTAGTTCTTTTTTCATTCGAGCGCAGATTATGGGGGAATATGACAGAAGTGTTTAAAATGATGAAAAGATGGGACAGGGTAGGTAGAGGCAGACCGTTTCAAGTAAGTGAGGGGTCAAGAATGAAGAGCCATAGATACAAGTTTAAATGTAAAAGATTTGGAACAGAGAGCAAAAGAAACCTTTAGAGAGAGTTGAAGGGGCTGGAGGAAGAGAGAGACCTGGGGTTCACATACACAAATCTTGGTAGGTGGCAGGTCAAGTTGTTAATAAAGCACACAGGATCTTTGGCTTTATAAAGAGAGACAGAGTACAAAAGCAAAGTAGTTATACTAAACCTTTAGAAATTAGGTTAGGCCTCAGCTGGAGTAGTGTGTCCAATTCTGAGCGCCACACTTTAGAAAGGGTGTCAAGTCCTTCGAGAGAGTGCAGAGGAGATTTACTAGAATGGTTCCAGGGACGAGGGACTTCAGTTATGTGGAGAGACTAGAGAAGCTGGGTTTGTTTTCCTTCGAGCAGAGAAGGTTAAGAGGAGATTTGATAGAGGTGTTCAAAGTTATGAAGAGTTTCGATAGATAGGGAGAAACTGTTTCCACTGGCAGGAGGGGCGTTAACCAGAGGACACTGATTTAAGATAATTGCCAAAAAACCGGGGTGCGGGGGGTGGGGAGAGAAAAAGATTAGGGGAATGTTTTAACGCAGCAAATGGCCTCCTTCGGTGCTGTATAATTCTCTCAGTTGTGACGCTGTGGAATTCACTTACTGGGAATCGGTAAATGTAATTACAACCAATGTTGCCATTGAAGCTCCCGCGCAAGCTGGTTTCTCAATGGTAAAACTGCGCAAGCGAGGAAGTTTAAAGGGGCCGCGCACCCAAAAATAAATTAGAGGAACATTGATTATTATAACTATATGCTTGCATGGAGGGTAAATGCCGACACGGATTGTTTCCGATAATTCAAATTAAACAGCAGAAACAGCTCAGAAATGTGGTAAATTAGTGCTGAAAAACTCCAAAGAGGAGTGCCCTGTAAACTTAAAAAAATTATTTGAACTGCATCCACTTCCCATACTACATTCAAAATAGCACCACGTTTAAAGAGAAGCTTGAACACTCTTAAAGCAGCACATTGAGAAGGAAGTGTGTTTTTGTGTGCAATCTTCTACAAAACTTGGCAAGGAAATAACATACCTTAACAAGAGACACGAGACTGAAAATGAAGTTCACAGACTATTTCAATCTGTGACTTATGAAACTGCAAGCAGGCAATACACAGTAAACATCGACATGGGTTCCTCCCTTCATTACAAGAATCTGTCCATTAGTTCTGTTCAAAAAGGATCATTTTGATCAAAATTCCTGAAAGACCTATTAGCTGATCCCCAAATCAATCACACTCTTGTAAACATTTCTCAGTCGTAGTGCAAGATTCGTATACTATTGTCGTATACTAGTGTATCTTTAAGAACCAACCTCAATTCAAAAACCTATAACATCCTTTTCTTAAAACTGCATCTTCCCCAATGGCTTACTGTGTGAAAGATGGCCTGGTGTATAGATAAAAAGACTGTCGGTCCGATTCCTGGTTTGTCCGAAGTTAGCCAATCTCAGGTTTAGCAGCAGTGGAGGTGCTACAATTGGCCTCAGGAACTCTGGGCTGGGAAACAAGAGGAGTTACAACTCCTGATCACTGGTGACTCTGGTGGAAGATTGTACACAAGGAAATCCAGTGAGAAAGAAAAACACTTACATTTATGTAGCGCCTTTCACGACCTCAGGACATCCCAAAGCACTTTACAGCCAATGAAATACTTTTGAAGTGTAGTCACTGTTACAATGTAGGAAACGCGGCAGCCAATTTGCACACAGCAAGCTCCCACAAACAGCACTGTGATAATGTCCAGATCATCTGATTTAGTGATGTTGATTGAGGGATAAATATTGGCCCAGGACACCTGGGAGAACTCCCCTGCTCTTCTTCGAAATAGTGCCATAGGATCTTTAACACCCACCCGAAAGGGCAGATGGGGCCTCGGTTTAACGTCTCATCCAAAAGACAGCACCTCCGACAGTGCAGCACTCCCTCAGCACTGCACTGGAGTGTCAGCCTAGATTTTTGTGCTCTAGTCTCTGGAGTGGGACTTGAACCCACAAACTTCTGACTCAGAGGAGAGAGTGCTGCCCACTGAGCCATGACGGACACAAACAGGACAGTGCTTAGCTATGATACCTTCCACTGCCAAATGGCCTACCGACACACATACATGGAGAATGGCCACATGGGCAAGGGAGCAGCAGGCACCCATGGAATTGTTAGCCAGCGAGAATCAGCGTCTTCAGAAATGGAGGGGAGAAAACTGTCAAAGTTTCCACAAACAGTGGAAGGCATGTTTAATTGCATTGTTGTACAAAAGGTCACGACGTTTAAATTGAAATGTTAGTGTGACTTTAAATAGATGTTGGCTTTGTGCAGAAAGCCAGTTGAAGGTTAGGGTATTTTTTTGATAAACTCGTGATATTTTGTGATATGAACTCGTGACTGCCAATTTCCAGAATACCCAATTCCATAAAGTTCACACATACCGGCTAATAAAAAAAAACTTGCTCAACACAAACTGCACACTGGCATAGCTCCAACATTTGAGATTGGGGAGTAAACAAGCGTCATTAGTGACGGGTCTCCTGGTTACACAGTGTTAGCTTACACTGGATTCCAGCACAGGGCACCTATCTATACCTGCTGTCCTGCAAACTCGCACTTTACTTTGGGTATCATTTCCATATTCTCAATTAAACTAGAGTGTGGTGAAGTCTCAAAGTAGCATCCTCTGTTTCTAACCAGTCCTATATAAATCAGACAGAAAGTACATATTTTTAATCAAAGTACTTCCCCTCAGTCCAAAAGCACAAGAAAGGTAAACGGCTGCAGTACAAAAAAAACCTAAGCCTGAACAAGCAAGGTTTCACTACTGTGGCAGACAGAGCAGTTTAACTGTCAGTTCAGAATATTAAACCTGAAACCATCTGCTATTACAACCTGTGCATAACCACATTCACTTCTACTTCTGGCCTTTGAGTTCATTTCCACCCCCCCCCCCACCACCAGTCACAGCACTGACTAGCTGAAAGACCTTTGCTAGATAGCCACCCATATAAAACAAAATTTAGCATTTTCCAACACTGTCAAATTGCACACTTTTTGAAATGTGCAAATATATGACGCACTCCCAAGTAAGGCCGTTATCCATTGCACATTTTCATTGCTTTAACTTTCATGTCACAAGTGTGGCAGGATAGTGAATAGATTATTAAATGCATGCAGGATAGGAGATGGGAGCAGATTACGAGACAATAATCAAATCATGGCTTTTGCAAAATGGGGCCAATTTTGTGCTTAAGGACATTAAGTTCTACAAACTGAAATGCCAACTTCTTTTTTAATTCTCAGGATGTGGGCTAAGGCTACATTTACTGCCCACCTCTAGTTGTCCGAATGTGCTTTGTCGCAATTGTTTGTGCAACTGAGCAGCCTGCGAGGGCACTACGACCCCGTGTGCATGAGACACGTGTACACCAGACCAGCTCGGGGTGAGCCACTTCCAACAATCCAGCGGCTGTTTCTGGTGCTCGCCCAAAAAATCAATCTCACAACTTTCCCTGGTGGGATCCGAACTCTCAATCTCTGGATTACTGCTCCAGCATCATAACCGCTACACTATCATACCCAGTGGGATTCTTCTTCTTAGGCAGTCCCTCGGAACCGAGGATGACTTGCTTCCACATTAAAAATGAGTTCTCAGGTGACTGATGAGTCCAATGCGAGACCTACAGTCTCTGTCACAGGTGGGGCAGACGGTGGTTGAAGGGGTGGGTGGGTGGGGTGCTTGGGTTGACGTGCGCTCCTTGCGCTGCCTGCGCTTTGCTTCCGCTTGCTCCCGGCGAAGAGACTCGAGGTGTTCAGCGCCTTCCCAGGTGATTCTCCTCCACTTTGTGCGGTCTTAGGCCAGGGATTCCCAGGTGTCAGTGGGGATGTTACACTTTTTCAAGGAGGCTTTGAGGGTGTCCTTGAAGTATTTCCTCTGCCCACCTGGGGCTCTCTTGCCGTGCCGGAGCTCCGAGTAGAGCGCTTGTTTTGGGAGTCTCGTATTGGGCATGCGGACGATGTGACCCGTCCATCGGAGCTGATCGAGCGTGGTCAAAGCTTCGATGCTGGGGATGTTGGCCTGAGCGAGAACACTGACGTTGGTGTGCCTAACCTGCCAGTGAATTTGCAGGATCTTGCGGAGGCAGCATTGGTGGTACCTCTCCAGTGCTTTGAGGTGCCTGCTGTACATGGTCCATGTCTCTGAGGTATACCTCAAATTCGACAGCCCTCAAAGGTTTGTCACCATCCTCCGCTTGCTTCATGACGACATGCAAGCCGTGATCCTGACCAACGGTTCCACCACAGACCCAATTCACATACGAACTGGGGTTAAGCAAGGCTGTGTCATCGCACCAACGCTCTTCTCGATCTTTCTTGCTGCAATGCCCCATCTCACCCTCAGTAAGCTCCTCGTTGGAGTGGAGCTAATTTACAGAACAAACGGGAAACTGTTCAACCTCCGTCGCCTCCAGTCCAGATCCAAGATCGAATTTGAGCCGATTATCAAAATCCACGACAAGGCCTTGGACAACGTGGACCACTTTCCATACCTTGGGAGCCTACTGTCAACAAGGGCAGATGTCGATGACGAAGTCCAACACCGTCTTCAGTGTGCCAGTGCAGCCTTCGGTCGCCTGAGGAAGAGTGTTTGAAGACCAGGACCTCAAACCCGGCACTAAGTACATGGTCTACAGAGCAGCAGTGATACTGGCCCAGTGGGATTGTGTGTCAATTAAGAGCAGTTTTCTGATGTGGACCAATGCCCACTAGGAAGTGATTAAAACTGCCCAAACTCATTTCACACAGGAAGCAGAGGACTATACAGCATTGCAGAGAGGAGGGCACTGGGACTATTTTGGACTCCTCCAGCAATGGGGTGGCATAGACAAAATGGGCCGTATGGCCTCCTTCGGTGCTGTAACTCCTTTGGCTCCATGACTCTTACAGCCAACACAGAGAAGAAACTTCCTGGGCTGGATTTGAAAGTCTCAGACATGAAAATGCCAATGTCTAACCCACGGCAACATCCAGCACGGTGGCATAGTGGTTAGCACTGTTGCCTCACAGCGCCAGGGACCCGGGTTTGAATCTGGCCTCGGGTGACTGTCTGTGTGGAGTTTGCACATTCTCCCCGTGTTTGCGTGGGTTTCCTCCGGGTGCTCCAGTTTCCTCCCACAGTCCAAAGATGTGCGGGTTAGGTTGATTGGCTATGATAAATTGACCCTTAGTGTTAGGGGGATTAAGTACGTGGGGTTACGGGGATAGAGTGGGATATGTGTTGGTGTAGGGGTTACGGGGATCGGGTGGGATATGTGTCGGTGCAGGCTCGATGGGCCGAATGGCCTCTATCTGCACTGTGGGGTTTCTGTGAATTGAGGATTCTGATGATGCCACGAACCGTGAGGACAAAGCTTAGTGATCCACACCGTATACTGCAGTTAGGAGATAACTGCATTTAACCAGAAGCTGCCATGTTAAACCTGCCGAGGGGAGGAACTAATTGAAGGCCAGGGACTTCGCTATAAGGAAGTTGACCAAGCTCATTCCCACCCACCTTCGAACAGCCAGTTACAGAGTAACATTGGCAGAGATCTGGGACTCGGTTGCATTTTGCCCAGCTTTCCAGCCAAAAATGGTGCAGTTGAGGCAGGGATTGGGGGGGGGGGGGGGGGGGGGGGGGAATAAAAAAATGCATCTAAATTGCGCCATAAATATTAGACCTTCAAAACTGAAATGCAGAATATAAAACGTGAAAGCACCAAACGTTAGTTCAAAATGGAATTTTTCTTGATCAACTCCAATTCCTGAAGAAATCACTTCTAAATTCATGTTACCCACATAATGAATGAGGACAAAGTCAAAAAGTGGATTGTTCGCTGGGATTTGAAATTCCCTCAGAATGCTTCCCAACACACATTCTTTAGTCAATTGATGAGTCCTCTTAAAAGTAATGAAAGCTCTTTTGTAATCATTTGAAACCAAGTTATTTCTAAATCATTTCAAAATGTTAATTATTCACTGAAGCATCTTACAATAGCCAGGTTCTGCACTAAATGACAAGAGGAAAAATGTCATTTGGCAAAATTCAGCACTCAAAATATTAATACCTGTAGTATGAAGAGGGGCATATCACTGCAGAATCAAAGATTGGCACCAGGGTGTGGGGCCATAATTCCCCAAAAATTTCTCAATCCCAATCTCAATTTTACATAGGATTCCATCGGATATACGGCACAGAAACAGGCCATTCGGCCCAACCAGTCCATGCCGGCGTTTATGCTCCACTCGAGCCTCCTCCCGTCTTTCCTCATCTAAATCTATCAGCATAACCCTCTATTCCCTTCTCCCTCATGGGCTTGTCCAGCCTCCCCTTAAATGTATCTATACTATTCGCTTCAACCACTCCCTGTGGTAGCGAGTTCCACATTCTCACCACTCTCTGGGTAAAGAAGTTTCTTCTGAATTCCTTATTTGATTTCTTGGTGACTATCTTATATTGATGCCCTCTAGTTATGCTCTTCCCCACAAGTGGAAACATTCTCTCTGTATCTATTCTATCAAAACCTTTCATAATTGTAAAGACCTCTATTAGGTCACCCCCCCCCCCCCCCCCCCCGAAGAGAACAAAAGAGACTCAGTCTGTTCATCCTTTCCCGATATGTATACCCTCGCATTTCTGGTATCATCCTTGTAAATCAGTTTGTGAGGAAGTGCTGAGCAGAGGCCAAGTGCTTCTTTATAATGAGGAAGAGTAAAAAACAATCAGCAGTCACAACAGGAGCGCTGCTGTGCGCATTCTAGCAACCGGTTTAGCACTGCACCAAAGAGAGTGTGCACGTGAACATTCCCCACTCCCACCATTCAAGGAGAGCCGTCTTGTCAAAAAATATAAATTAAAGCCACACTATAACTACAGGTTCCAAGACACAAGAGAGATGCTACTTGCCTTCTTTCAAGGTCCATTTAATTGAGCCTGTTTGTTTGCTGACAGCGTGTAAGCTTCCATCCAGAGTTGATATAAATAGTAGTGTCTCGGGCAGCACCGTACTCGAACTTCCAAAGCACTGCAAGAGACAAACATCAGAATATAAACCGCATCCAAAGAGACAGGTCTCCATTACTATCAATCCCACTCTTTGGAAAACCAATCAGGAGCAATGTCCCAAGGGATCGCCCCACATTAGTTTTCTTTTCCTAAATGGTCATATATGAACCAAGACAGGGCAAAATACTCCCTCACGGGAAAGCATGAATATCAACTGTGACTAGAACACAGGTCTCCCATCTGGAAGTGATATGCTCCAACACAATAGCTACCAGCTACTACTTGAATATTTTAATAACTGGCAGGGAGAGGGTAGCTGTACCAGAGGCATGTGCTCCCATGAATGGAGGGGAAACCCCATACTGTATAATTTGCATACCAGCCACTCCATTTATAAAAGCTAAAATCTAGTTCGAGTTGAGGATGTAGCCTATGTGCATTTGGGGTGGGGTCCATAGCCTCGGGAAATCTTTATAACCCTCAGTACAATTCCTCCAAGCAACTGTTGAATAGCAGCACTGCCGGTGATTTGGGAGGAAGTCACAAATGTAGCCAGTCTTGATCGACTAAATGTGATGAGGAGGAGGAGGAACCCGAGGCAGTGCAGGGAAATATTCTTAAACAGAGTTTATTTATGTTCAATTTGGTTTCCATTCACAAACTGGGTTACCCAAATAGAGGTTAAGATTAACAGATCACTTAACACTGTAATTTAGCTCAACAGATTTTCTCTTGGGAGTAACGTGCTATAAAGAAGCAGTTAAATGTATAGCAATGACTCGCTGAGCTCAACACAGGGCTTTGTTCAATGAAACCGATCTTGGAACCACACCCACTTAAGCATGGGTCACCTGCTTTCACAGTGAGTTACATTTCAGACATAATACAAGCGCCTTCATTACTCTCACTTTGCCCAACACTGTCAGTATTGTATATGTAATCAAAGCAAACTTTGCAAAGCCCTTTCTGGTCTATTATAGCACAAGACAAATCCTTAAGATTTTGGAAAACACTGCTAAAGCTGTACCACAGCTCTTCTACCATCACTTTAGTGCTTTTACATCAGGACCAGAGCTTCATTGGCTGTAAAGCACTTTGAGACGTCCGGTGGTCGTGAAAGGTGCCATATAAATGCAAGTCTGTCTTTCTTTCTTCAGCAGCAGCTGTGTGTCCCTTGGTACGGACTGCATTTCCCCAGCCAACATTCACACCCCCTGAAGTTCTCAATGCAGACGCCTAGAGCTTCTACAAAGGTTTGTTACCGCTTGACAAAGTACACACGTCGGAAAATCTATCTGCTCAATTTATGTCTTGCACAAGGGCGATATGGTTGAGGAAGCTTCAACCTCCTTCTCCAGCACCCACCCCACCTCCCCAACAACCTGAATGCGACTGACATTGGAAAGATTTCCTGCGTGCCCATGTTTGGCACAGACATAAACACATTACCAGATATTTACATTTTTGCTATACACCATGCTGCCCAGCACGTTTTTATTTCCTAGTTAACGAGTAAACAAGATCAATCCCACCTACTTGTCACTGCTTTTCTTTATGGGCCCCCTGTGTGGTATTGGACAGGACTAGCCAGGAAATGTAAAAATTGTAAACAGAACACGAAAACTAAAGCAAATACTACAGATGCTGGAAATCTGAAATAAAAACAATGCTGGAAATACTCAACAGGTCATGCAAGTTTATCCTGGCCAATAGTCATCCCTCAACCAACATCACTAAAACAGATTATCTGGTCATTATCACAGTGCTGTTTGTGGGAGCTTGCTGTGTGCAAATTGGCTGCTGCGTTCCCTACATTACAACTACAACAGGACCAGAGCTTCATTGGCTGTAAAGCACTTTGAGGCGTCTGGTGGTCGTGAAATGCAAGTCTGTCTTTCTTTCTTCAGCAGCAGCTCTGTGTCCCTTGGTATGGACTGCATTTCCCCAGCCAACACTTCAAAAAGTACTTAATTGGCCGGAGAGAGCTTTGGGATGTCCTGAGGTCGTGAAAGGCGCTATAGAAATGCAAGTCTTTCTTCCTTCATTAAAAATTGAAGTTAATTCATTCTACTAATGTCTGTAGAATTAGCCAATAAGGTTTCCAGTGAAGTTGGGAGTACCTGCAAAGCAAACTCAAGTCGACACGAAACTAGGTGGGTTTGTGAGTTGTGAGGAGGATGCAAAGAGGCTTCAAGGCGATTTAGACAAGTTGAGTGAGTGGGCAAATACATGGCAGATGCAGTATAACGTTGATAAATGTGAAGTTATCCACTTCGGTAGGAAAAACAGAAAGGTAGAGTATTATTTAAATGGTGATAGATTGGGAAATATTGATGTACAGAGGGACCTGGGTGTCCTTGTACACCAGTCACTGAAAGCAAACATGCAGGTGCAGCAAGCAGTTAGGAAGGCAAATGGTATGTTGGCCTTCATTGCAAGAGGATTTGAGAACAGGAGCAAGGATGTCTTACTACAGTTATACAGGGCCTTGGTGAGACCACACCTGGAGTAGTGTGTGCAGTTTTGGTCTCCTTACCTAAGAAAGGATATACTTGCCATAGAGGGAGTGCAGCGAAGGTTCACCAGACTGATTCCTGGAATGGCAGGACTGTCGTATGAGGAGAGATTGGGTCGGCTAGGCCTGTATTCACGAGAGTTTAGAAGAATGAGAAGGGATCTCATTGAAACATATAAAATTCTGACAGGGCTAGACAGATTGGATGCAGGGAGGATGTTTCCCCTGGCTGGGGGATCTAGAACGAGTGGTCACAGTCTCGTTAGGACATTTAGGACTGAGATGAGGAGAAATTTCTTCACTCAGTGTTGAACCTGTAGAATTCTCTACCACAGAAGGCTGTGGAGGCCAAGTCACTGAATATATTTGAGGAGATAGATAGATTTCTAGACACAAAAGGCATCAAGGGGTATGGGGAGAGAGCAGGAATATAGTATTGAGATAGAGGATCAGCCATGATCATATTGAATGGCGGAGCAGGCTCGAAGGGCCGAATGGCCTACTCCTGCTCCTATTTTTCTATGTCACGCTCCCGCCGCATGTCCAGCCTAGACTGTGGGAAACAGCAGTAACGTTAGCCCCTCTCCACCAGTGCGCGCACACATAAACCAAGTGACCTTGCAGGAAAATATATGCAGACTAATCCATTGAGCAGGGTAGTCAGCTTGACCAAAGAAAATCCTCTGCACGTGTTCACAGCACTGCTTCAGCAATTTAACCTAAAAGGCCAAATCAAATGAAGCATCTTTTAAATACAGATACCACACATCCAATGGGATACTTTATCCTAGCAACCGAGGATTCTGAGAGTGCGGATATACATTAAAAACATTAATGACCACAGTTACTGTGGATATATGCCAGATGGTACAGTGGAGTGAAACTAGCAGGGACAGCTCAAGATAAGCAGCATTCTGCAGCTGTTCCCTTCCTCATTCACTTCAAAGAGGAATTCTGCACCTCTTTCGGAGCTCGTGTTTGGTGTATTAGGACTTACCATTCATTGTACAAGGCCATTCACCACCTGTTCTCAATACTCATTACACCTTACTATATAAAACTACACCAGACACTAGCTGATCAAAGTGAAATGTCCCAGCCTCCCACAGTAAAACAGCGTAGGCTATCTTCCTGCATAGCCCACGTGTCTCACCTGATGGGTGGAGCCGACAGCACTGCTAGAGACACCAACATCCCAGACAGCTCTGTCCGAGTGACAAAAGCATTTTCATCACATGGTAAAGAAAGGAAAAGAAATCATTCAGAATGCATGGAAGAACCTACAATGAAAACCTTTTACTGAATGTTATAAACTGAAGGGTACCATTCTACACCAGGCAGCTGAGATGGATATTTTTTAAAACCTTAGTTTTCTACAGAGGGGACAATTATTGACAAAGCTGCATCGACAGGAAATCTTGCTTTGTTTGCATTGTCCAATTGTGTTATCAACAATTGAACTGGACTTTATACTAAGGGTAGTATATGAACCAGAATTGCAAATGAACAGGTAGTTTAAACAGCTAAAAATGGTCTAGGTGTAAAAATGGGTCAATCCATTGATAACATTTATGGTCCTTACAAAGGTACATCACAACATCCCGGAGATACAGAAATCCTCAAGATGGCTACCAGCGGAAATGAAGGAGACATAACGATTAACAAAGAATAATGAAATATGTCAAAGTGAATTAGTAAACCAGAGTGTTCACAGAAATTGAAACATTTTGCCAAGACAAATCAATAATGCCTGTTCAAATATGGCACGGTTGTAAAAACAACAAACAGGAAACTCTCGATTTACCGGCACCTAAATAACCGGAAACCTGTGTTAACCGGCAAAATGCAGGAGTAGGTTCAGGTAAGTTTTACTTCATATTAGTGGCAATTCCTGGATCTGTGGCTGTGTAACTGGGGTTCCTGCACTTGTTGCTAAGCAACAGGGACGCGTGGTCTGTGGCCAGAGTTGCTGCACATGTTGCTAAGCAACAGGGAAGCCTGGATTTGTTGCTGTGTCCGGAGCTCTCGTACCTTTTAAACTCTACCTCTCTGTAATCCGGACTTTTTGATAAACCGGCACCACGCCGGTCCCGGATAATAAAGAGTTTCCTGTATTTGCAGCTGACTTTTCCCCCCCCCCCCAATCACAATAAGCAAATTTTCCCCACAGGACCAACCCACACTAAAGGCTGGCCCCTTTGTACCAACAGACTTCACCTCTAAAGGTGCTGAAACTCGGAGCACAGCAACAATGACGAGCACAGAAGACAACACACTGTTTACACCAGTGAGTCCATATCACACACTCTGGAGTGATAGTGCCAGTGCAAATACTATTCCAAATTTAGGCACTACTCACCAAATACTTCCGGGAGGAAAGCAAAAATAATTGGCTGCAGGGTAGAATAGTCCGCGTGCCCAAAATTTGTACGATTCCCACCCTCATGGAAACACAGCAGCATGAAAATGGGAAAGCCACAGAAACAGGGATTATACTGTAAGAAGAATCTATTCTGCCACTGGGTACGAGTTGGATCAATGTACATTTTTCATTCCCTCACACACTAACCCATCAGTTGAGGTCACAAACACAGTCAGCCTTGGCTCAGTGGGCAGCACTCTCGCCCGAGTCAGAAGGTCAGGGGTTCAAGCCCCACTCCAGAGACTTGAGCACATAATCTAGGCTGACACTCCAGTGCAGTGCTGAGGGAGTGCCGCACTGTCGGAGGTGCCGTCTTTCGGATGAGACGTTAAACCGAGGCCCCGTCTGCTCTCAGGTGGATGCAAAATATCCCATGGCAAAATTTTGAAGAGCAGGAGTTCTCCCCGGTGTCCTGCCCAATATTTATCCCTAAAATCAACGTCACTAAAACAGATTATCTGGCCATTCTCACATTGCTGTTTGTGGGAGCTTGCTGTGCGCAAATTGGCTGCGGTGTTTCCTACAGTACAACAGTGAGGACACTTCAAAAGTACTTCATTGGCTGTAAAGCGCTTTGGGGGGTCCTGAGGTTGTCAAAGGCACAGTAGAAATGCAAGTCTTTCTTTTTCACAAAGTAGAGTCACAATGAGGGAAGAACTTGCATCCTAATTATCAGTTTGTGTGGTTTTTTTAAATCTCATCTCTGGTTGTTTGAGGAAGCTTCAGAGAGAGTGCAGTAATTGTCAGCAGACTGGTTTTCATCTCTGCCCCTGCCTCGGCCCATCAGCTGCTGAAACCCCCATCCAGGCTTGTGTCACCTCCAGACTCAACTATTCCAGTGCTCTCGTGGCCAGCCTCCATCCTCCACCCTCCATACACTAGAGCTCATCCAAAACTCTGCTGTCCATATCCTAACTCGCACCAAGTCCTGCTCATCCATCATCCCTGTGCTCGATGACCTGCACTGACTCCCAGTCCACCAACACCTCCATTTTAAAATTCTCATCCTAATGTTCAAATTCCTGCACGGCCTCACCCCTCCCATCTCTGTAACCTCCTCCATCCCTACCACAACTCTTGTGTTCTCCTAACTCTGGCCTCTTACGCATTCCCCACTCTCTTTCGCTCCACCATTGGTAGATATACCTTCTGCTGTCTGAGCGCTGGAATTCCCTCCCTAAACCTCTCCACCTATCTCTCCTCCTTAAAACCTCTGTCTCTGACCAAGCTTTTAGCAACATGTGCAGAACGGTGGTCCAGTACTGGGGAGGGGATGGAGATACAAAGTAACACGATACTCGGGCGCCAGAACACAGGTTGTATCAAAGCACAAGATTGACAATTTTTTAGAAATCATTTAACACTAAGGTTGTGCTTCTACCATTGTTAACCCCGTCCTAACCATCACTGCTTTACAAATAGATTGAGAGACTGCTTTTATTTACATGGTTAATTCAATCAAGGAATTGAAACCATGTTATAAATCATCCAACAGCAAAACTGAACACCTTCTGAACACAATGGTTGGATTACAGCCTTTCATTTGCATATAGATGATGTTACAGAAAGTATACATTTTAATTTAACATTGTACAGGAAACTTTCTGGTATCCGGCACTGACGGGACCGAGTTGGTGCCGTCCCATCAAGTTCGAGCAAGACTTCTTCGCTGCACAGGATCTCCAACCAACGCTATACACCAGATACATAGACGACATTTTCTTCCTATGGACCCACGGCGAAGAATCACTGAAAAGACTACACGATAACATCAACAAGTTCCATCCCACCATCAAACTCACCATGGACTACTCCTCAGAATCAGTCTCATTCCTGGACACACGAATCTCCATCAAAGACGGACACCTCAGCACTTCACTCTACCGCAAGCCCACGGACAACCTCACGATGCTTCACTTCTCCAGCTTCCACCCTAACCACGTTAAAGAAGCCATCCCCTATGGACAAGCCCTGCGAATACACAGGATCTGCTCAGACAAGGAGGAACGCGATGGACACCTACAGACACTGAAAGACGCCCTTGTAAGAACGGGATATGACGCTCGACTCGTCGATCGACAGTTCCGACGGGCCACAGCGAAAAATCGCATCGACCTCCTCAGAAGACAAACACGGGACACAACCAACAGAGTACCCTTCGTCGTCCAGTACTTCCCCGGAGCGGAGAAACTACGCCATGTTCTTCACAGCCTTCAACATGTCATCGATGACGACGAACACCTCGCTAAGGCCATCCCCACGCCTCCACTACTCGCTTTCAAACAGCCGCCTAACCTCAAACAGACCATCGTTCGCAGCAAATTACCCAGCTTTCAGGAGAACAGCGACCACAACACCACACAACCCTGCCACAGCAACCTCTGCAAGATATGCCAGATCATCAACACAGATACAGCACGGTGGCATAGTGGTTAGCACTGTTGCCTCACAGCGCCAGGCACCCGGGTTCAAATCCGGCCTCGGGTGACTGTGTGGAGTTTGCACATTCTCCCCGTGTTTGCGTGGGTTTCCTCCGGGTGCTCCGGTTTCCTCCCACAGTCCAAAGATGTGCGGGTTAGGTTGATTGGCCATGATAAAAAATTGACCCTTAGTGTTAGGGGGGGATTAAATACGTGGGGTTACGGGGATAGGGCTTGGGTGGGATGGTTGTCGGTGTAGGGACCGGGTGCTAGGGTTTGGATGATCAGCCATGATCTCGTTGAATGGCGGAGCAGGCTCGAATAGCCTACTCCTGCTCCTATCTTCTATGTTTCTATGTTTCTATCACGCGTGAGGACACCAGGTACATGGTACATACTCATGTGACTCGGCCAACGTTGTCTACCTCATACGTTGCAGGAAAGGATGCCCCGGAGCATGGTACATCGGCGAGACCATGCAGACACTGCGACAACGGATGAACGGACACCGCGCAACAATCACCAGGCAGGAGTGTTCCCTCCCAGTCGGGGAACACTTCAGCAGTCAATGACATTCAGCCTCCGATCTTCGGGTAAGCATTCGCCAAGGCGGCCTTCGAGACACACGACAACGCAAAATCGTCGAGCAGAAACTGATAGCCAAGTTCCGCACCCATGAGGACGGCCTCAACCGAGATCTTGGGTTCATGTCACGCTACATGTAACCCCACCTGACACAGGGTCATCCAGACTCGAGTCGACATTGGCTTGTTCTCTCTACACAGATGCGGCCGGAACTGCTGTGATTTCCAGCCAAAAAAAAGTTTTTTGTCTGTTTTTTTGTTTTTCACAGACCCCAGCATCTGCAATATTTGACCCCTTGTGACCCCACCTCATTGTTCTTTGATGTAATGTTTTCCTGACTGACCTGTTTGGACACCATTCACACCTTTGATTGCTGTGATTATCTCTCTGCCGAGGTGTGATAAATGGCAGTTGGAAAGATTACCTGTAAACATCTGGCATTATTCTCTGACTATATAAGCTGTGTCTTTATGCATTTCTCCACTTCACCTGAAGAAGGAGCAGCGCTCCGAAAGCTTGTGGTTTCAAATAAAGCTGTTGGACTATAACCTGGTGTTGTGTGACTTTTACATTTGTCCACCCCAGTCCAACTCCGGCATCTCCACACTATATCAATTGACACAAGGAACAAACTTCAGTTTTATATAGCTCCTTTCAGATCCATCGGATGACCCAAAGTGCTTTACAGCCAATTCATTCCTTTTGAAATGCAGTCAGTCTTGTTTTATAGGCAAACACAGCAGGCAATTGAATACAAGGTCCCACCAAACAACATCCCTAATTTTACTAATGCATCTCAGCATCCTCAACTGCAAAGCGATCATTAATCTGGGTCCAGTTGTCAATCCTGGCACTCTCCAGACCAAGCCCTACTCACTACCTTCTCACTGGTCTGCCTCTGTATCTGGTAAAGAAACGCATCTGATCACTTGAATTCACTTGAAATCAATTTTTTAATTCTATTTAATAAAGGTCACTTTGTTGAACATATCGGCCTCCTATTCAACAAAAATAAAAGATTTATCTGGTATTAGTAGCCTTTCCATAGAATTATAGGAACAGCAGAGGAGGAGGTAGTGTGGCAGATCAGATCGTGCCTCTTCCAGCACGAGCTACTAGTTGAAGCACATATTGTGCCCGTGCTGGCTCCACACTGAAGCTCCCTACATCATGCCGATGTTAGCTCCATATCGAAGCTTTGTATCTGTGCGACTGCTGACTCCACATTAGATGCTTTCTACTCGATTTCCATTTCCCTGCTCTTCTCTGCTGCCACGGTGTTAAATCCAACAGTTCAGCATTTTCGATTTTTGTCTGCAAGAGTTGGAGATATACAGATCAGTCAGAATGAGAGCTTCAATGAAGGATCTCATCCCATCTTCCCGGCTGGCCTGTTGGCCATTTCCTGATTTTACTTCAAATTTCCAACAATTGTAGATTCTCTTCATTACTCGTATGAACCACAATCATGAATGGAGTGAAGGATATTTGTTGTGGCAAACATTTGTGATGTAAGGAAATGCACAATGGCATATATAGGATACCATGGTATTGCAAAATTACTTCTGCAACAGAATCCTTTGTCATATAGCACCCTGTCTATAGTGCTGTGTACACAGTGCATAATATGCTATTACTTATTTTTAAATGTTTCTTTCAACCATTTCTCACCACGCACCCTTTAACTGAAGTTATCTGTGTAACACACTGAGCAGCGTGGGCACACTGCAAACAAAAGTATACAATAATTACAACAGTAAAAGGGGCATTGTAATGATATGACAATTAGACCATTGTGGCTGGTATCAATCAGTAGGTTTCCAGATGCAAAGTCAATCTATGCAAATATTAAATGTGAATTAAAAAAACAGCAGCCTTCAAAGGACTCAAGCTGATGGGGCAAATGCCAGGTATTCAAAGCGGTTCCATGAAAAGGCAGAAAATTATAATAGCCGAAAGATCAAGATAGTGACATAGGAGCAAGCTTAGGCATTGTGTCTGCACTTCTCTCAGTACATGAATCAATGAAGGGCGATTCATCAAGAACAAATTCAAAATCAGACCACTTGCCACTATAAATCAGAGAGATGGGTCTCAAGCTTATTTGTCACTAGACTTGCAACCCAAACCTCCTTCAGCGTCCACCTCGGGCCTCCCTCTTCCATACACATAGCCTATTTCATTAACAGTTTTCTAAAAAATTGAATATATTCTAATGGGCCAGCCATATAAACAAAGCAGCTCCATTCTATCCAGCTTTGTCCATGTTGACGACTGAATACAACTCATTTACTTACCAATAATTTGCTATTAGATTGAGGGCTCACAATGCCATAAGCTGTGTCAACAATCATAATCCAGATATGGCATTTGAATTTTCTGCCTTTTCATGGAACCACTTTGAATATTTAGCATTTGGATTATCAGTCATTTCAAGTGGTAAAGTTTATTTGATTTCTATTTACCTTTAAAAAAGAGGAATAAGAAAGAGGAATAAGACTGTAATTTAACTTTTGAAAACCCACTACAGCCTTGTTGTGCCGTTTTACAGCATTAAAAAACCTCCTTCAATTGAATTACAGCCTTGTAATCAGAGCCAGCTTTCTAACCCGGGCGCTGGAGAATATCACACTGGTTTTGTCCAAGTCACTTTCTTTCAAAAAGACAAACACAAGATGAAAGATAACAATGAAACGAGGGCCAGTTATCAATATCCAACACCAAAGCCATAAACAGTTTCTTCCAAATTCAGATTGCATCAGGAGCACTTTTCAGGTGACACACAGGTAACGCTGGCTCCACACCAACCAGCGCTGGACAGGTTTCTTTAGCCAATGCTTTTCTGACCTCTTTTTTTTGTTCACGGGATGTGGGCATTGCTGGCAAGGCCAGCATTTATTGCCCATCCCGAATTGCTCTTGAACCACTGCAGTACTTCTTTGTAGCAGTTTGGTACAACGGAGTGGCTCAGCCATTTCAGAGGGCAGTTAAGAGCCAACCATGTTGCTGTGGGTCTGGAGTCACATATAGGCCAGACTGGATAAGGACAGCAGATTTCCTTCTCTATTATTAAGATATTAGTGAACCAGATGGGTTTTTAATGACAATCTGATGATAGTTTCATGGTCACCATTACTGATGCTCGCTTTTTATTCCAGATTTATTTAATTAACTGAATTTCAAATTTCCCCAGCTGCTGTGGTGGGATTACTAGTCCAGTAACAGAACCACTAGGCTACCGTGCCCTAATACAGCTAGCAGTAAGTGAAGCAAAGCAATCAAAGAGAAGCATCTTTATTGGAAAATAAAAAGGAAGACGTGTTTGATATGACATCTTTCATATCCTCAGGACGCCCCAAACTGCTTCACAACAATGAATTACTTTGTTTTGAAGTGTAGTCACTTATGTCGGCAAATGTGGCAGCCAATTTGCGCACAGCAAGGTCCCAAAATTCGCAATGAAATAAATGGCCAGTGAATTGTTTGGGTGGTATTAGTTGAGGAAGAAATGTTGGCCAGAATTGGAATATCCCAGCTCTTTGGAAAAAGTACAAAGTGATCTTATACACTAACCTGAACAACCACAACAGGAGCTCAGTTTAACATCTTACCTGACAGACACACACCAGTAAAATTCACTATTTAAATATCCATTTATGTTACTACAATCATCCAAACAGACATGGTCATCTCTCAGTGTGCACTCTGAATAATCAGCAAACACTTCCTTTACTCATAAAATTCTCTATTATTTGAAAATTATTGGGGATAAATACGCTAACAGATGGAACACTGACATCTCCAAATTTTTAACCGCACCTTTTCTTTTAAATATTCATTTTAAGTCTGGCGTGACATGTGGATCAACTAATGAGTTGCGCCTCAGAACAGCAGTGGGTAAGGTTGGTTCTGCTGAATTGGGGCGTGTCAGTTGTGGCTCAGTGGGTAGCTCTCTCTTGGCTCTGAGTCACAAGGTCGTGGGTTCAAATCCCAGTCCAGAGACTCGAGCACAAAAATCTAGGCTGACACTCCAGTGCTGTACTGAGGGAGCGCTGCACTGTCGGAGGTGCCGTCTTTCGATGAGACATTAAACCGAGGCCCCGTCTGCTTTCTCAGTTGGATGTAAAAGATCCCATGACACTATTTCAAAGAAGTGCAGGAGAGTTCTCCCCGGTGTCTTGACCAATATTTATCCCACAATCAACATCACTAAAACAAGATTATCTGGTCATTATCACACTGCGGTTTGTGGGAGCTTGCTGTGCGCAAATTGGCTGCCACGTTTCCGACATTACAACAGTGACCACACTTCAAAAGTACTTCACTGGTAGTAAAGCACTTCGGGATGTCTGGTGGTCATGAAAAGCGCAAGTCTCTTTTTTTCTTCAATTCCCCAATGTCATATTTTAGAACCTAGCCAAATTATTAGAAAGGCAAAAAGCATTAGCGTGGAGGGAGGCTGAAGGAAAATTGCACACTAACATACATTTCCTACAGCCCATTACAGAACAATGCAAGGTGCCAGCACAGCCTCTTAATTCTCAAATGATACTTGGTCAGAAAATGGAAGTGACTAAAGACAGACAACTTACTTCCTTAGATTTCCAAGTCTGATTTATCAAATTAGTTAACAATTCAACACTAAAAGCAGAGCCACCTGCATTTAATTATAAATATCCAGAGGCTTAATTAAGTTGCATTAGAGCTGAAATAAAAACTCTGAAGGACGTGGCAGGTCCATTATTAAAGTTGCTGTTTTATTTTTTAGTTTATTTGTGAAACTGGAATATTTCAATATTTCAGCACTTAATGAGCTGGTCATCTTTCAAACTACACACATAGTTTCTGTTGCACAGCTGCCACCTTAAGGATATTCTGCATTTTCCTACATTACAAAGAAACTGTACAGAATATTAATTTGTACTCGAGAATTTGGTTACATTTTTTAGCATAGAAACACGACAACAATCAATGGTTTAAGGGACATGTGCACAATTTTTATGAAAGTGTAACTCCCCATCCCAGCACCCAAAAAGAGACAGTGGATCTACACAGGAGGTGGGGGGAGGTGAGGCAACAGCAACCTCAACTAACATGGCCACTAGTTACTGCGCACTTTGGGGTCCCAGTCCTATCAAACTCCTGGGATGAAGACTAATCAAATTGCTTCAACCTTTAAATACAAATTACTTCCACTCCATGCACTTGATATATTTTCCACAAGCATTGTGCAAAGTGTACATTAACTACAGTCCTGCACCCTTCTGAGCCTGGTCTACTGCGTGCCCCTTCCCTCTCCCTGCTCCATCAGTGGCACAGCTTTCACCCATCACTGCCTTGGTCTCTGCAATTCTCTACCCAAACTCTTCATCTTGCTCATCTCTCTCAACCTTCAAAAACCTCTTCTTTGACCTCATCTTAGGTCACCCCCACTAATTCCTCAACTACACTCTTGGTATCTGAATTCCCCCTCCCTGTAAAGCAAACTTGAGATTTTTAAACAAAGTTAAATGCATTACACAAGCTGTAGTAGAAGTAAAATAAAACTTCCTTTTGTCAGCCATCCTTTACTAATATTTACCTGCCCTGATTTGGTTTCCAAATATAGTGTTGCCAATCTTTTAGGTCAAGTTCTGCATGCCTGAACAGACTGGTAGCTTTGTTCATCCATGATCTAATCCTCTGACCTTGCTGTGCACAAATTGGCTGCCACGTTTCCTACATTACAACAGTGACTACATTTTAAAAAGTACTACTTTGGTTGTAAACAACAACAACTTGCATTTATATAGAGCCCTTAACGTACCAAAACGTCCCCAGGCCCTTTAAGACATTGAGGTTGTGAAAGGCGCTACATAAATGCAAGTTCTTCCTTTAGGTTTCAGCCGTGGCTCAGGGGGTCGCTCTCGCGCCTGAATCAGAAGGCTGTGGGTTCATGTTCCACTCCAGAGACTTGGGCACATAATCTAGGCCGGCACTCCAGTGCAGTGCTGAGGGAGTGCCGCACTGTCAGAGGTGCAGTCTTTCGGATGAGACGTTAAACAGAGGCTCCGTCTTCCCTCTCAGGTGGATGCAATAGATGCCATGGCACTATTCGAAAAAGAGCAGGACTACATTACAACAGTGACTACACTTTAAAAAGTACTTCATTGGCTGTAAAGTGCTTTGGGACGTCCTGAGGTTGTGAAAGGCGCTAAATAAATGGAAGTTCTTTCGTTAATTAACTGGGACAGGTGGGTACGGACCAATTTTCTAAACTTCAAGCACAGACCAACTATTGTGCAGTTTTAATAATGCAAATTCAATGTAGTTGGGACAAAAACTCCTACTTTACATGATGACCCGAAGAGAATCTCACAAAAGAGCTGAAGTAATGATTTCATTCAACATGTTTCTTAGTTAACAGAATTGGGCATTTAATTGGACACCAAGTTCAGAGCATTCATGCAATCTCTTCCTCCTTGAGGTTTATGTAAAGATATTTTTGGCACCACATTTAATTAAACTTTCACAATGCGATGTGATTTCCCCCACCCCACCCTATTGTAGAAATAAACTATAAAACCATTGTTACACAAGAACCTCAGGCCAAGTGACAAATACTCTAGCTATGAGAAATAAGAAATGCAACAAACAATGAGATAAAGATTAAAAAATTATGGCTTCAGAGTGACAAAGTGTTGGACTTCTGATACATCCCACTGAAAGAATAAAACCCAATCCATTCCTTCAATGGTTTGTTTTAAAGCGCGAGGACACAGTAAAATACAGGGTGCACGCGAGGTCTGTGATCATAATCATAATCAACTTTATTGTCATTGTTAGTGCACAAGTGCAGTACAACGAAATGTAGGCTTGCGGCTCCCGAGAGTGTACATTTAGATTAAGACATTTAAACATTCATCGCTGGCACCTTTCACATTCTCAGGAAGTCGCAGTGTTTCACCTGCAATGGCTTCTCTTCCCGCTCCCGCATCATTACTTCTGGTGCCCCTCAAGAATCTTTCCTGGGCCCCCTCCTATATCTCATCTACGTGCTGCCCCTTAGCGACATCATCCAAAAACACAGCGTCAGTTTCCACATGTATGCTGACGACACTCAGCTGTATCTCACCACTTCTCTCGACCCCTCCACTCTCTCTAAATTGTCAGGCTGCTTGTCTGACATCCAGTTCTGGAGGAGCAGAAACTTTCTCCAATTAAATATTGGGAAGACCGAAGCCATTGTTTTCGGTCCCCGCGCCACTAACTCCATCCCTCTCGCTAACATCTGTCTGAGGCAGAACCACATTGTTTGCAACCTTGGTGTCATATTTGACCCTGAAATGAGCTTCCGACCACATATCCCCAGCATAACTAAGACCGCCTATTTCCACCTCCGTAACATTGCCCGTCTCCGCCCCCGCTTCAGCAACCCTCATCCATGCCTTTGTTACCTCTAGACTTGACTATTCCAACGCACTCCTGGTCGGCCTCCCACATTCTACCCTACGTAAACTTGAGGTCATCCAAAACTCCGCTGCCCGTGTCCTAACTCACACCAAGTCCCATTCACCTATCACCACTGTGTTCGCTGACCTACACTGGCGTCCGGTTAAGCAATGCCTCGATTTCAAAATTCTCATCCGTTTTCAAATCCCTCCATGGCCTCGCCCATCCCGATCTCTAATCTCCTCCCCCACCCCCTCCACTCGCCCAAGATCTCTGCACTCCTCTAATTCTGCCTTCTTGAGCATCCCTAATTATAAATCGCTCCACCATTGGTGGCCGTGCCTTCTGTTGCCTAGGCCCTAAGCTCTGGAATTCCCTCCCTAAATCTCTCTGCCTCCTTTAAGACACTGCTTAAAACCTCCCTCTTTGACCAAGCCTTTGGTCACCTGCCCTAATTTCTCCTTATGTGGCTCAGTGTCAAGTTTTTGTCTTGCAATACTCCTGTGAAGCAACTTGAGACATTTTACTATGTTAAAGGCGCTATAGAAATACAAGTTGTTGTTGTAATAACGTGCTTCTGAAGTGCAGTCACTTTGCAATGTAGGAAACGCAATGTGCACAGCAAGATCCCACAAACAGCAATGAGATAAACGACCAGATAATTTGCACAGTGCAAGGGCTTGTTTCCACAACCTGTATATAGTGAATTCCCTCCCACCATCTGGGGCGGCGAGGAGAGCATGGAAGAGGCGAGAGGAGAAGTAACACAACTCGGCCCAGTTGCCTCAGGCACCCGTGGGAGCAGCGCCGAGACCGCTATCGGCAGAGGCCTCGGTGCAAGTTGCCTGTCAATTTGTATATCGCAGGTGAAGGAGGATCACAAAGATGGAAAAAAAAACTTAGGTTACCTCAAACATTCCTTTTCTCATATTATAAATAGTTTGCTCTTTTCAAAAGGATGGACTTTAATTTGTCCTACAATGCTTTTTAAAAAATTCATTCCTGGGATGTGAGCGTTGCTGGCAAGGCCAGCATTTATTGCCCATCCCTAATTGCCCTTGAGAAGGTGGCCATTTGGTGCCCATTGAGATAGGTGCCCTTCAACAGAAGAGCGCTGTATTATAAACAGGTCTAGTCTCTGGACATGGATTCTTCGTGTGTCAAAGCATTAGGCGGGCAATCAAACTGTTTCTCAAATTAAGCTCAGCGTTCAGAGTGAAGTGTGCTGGACTGACCAACAAACTAAAATTAACATTTGGGATATTCAGATTTACAATAAAATCTGCCACCATCATTAGAGATTCAGCCTAAATGGGACAATCATATTGAAACTGCTACCAGCAAGCACGGCTTTATATAAGGGTATTTCGGTAGAACGAATGGGTACCCGAAAGAGAGACAATATTCAATCAGATTTGACTTTAGCCCATCAGCATGAAGCACGGCAGCGATCTACACAGATACATACATAGAAGTTATAACAAAGAAGCAGGCCATTCTGCCCAACCAGCATTTACATAGATACATAGAAGATAGGAGCAGGAGTAGGCCATTCGGCCCTTCGTGCCTGCTCCGCCATTTAATGAGATCATGGCTGATCCTTTAATTCAGTATCCCGTCCCCGCCTTCTCTCCGTAACCCTTAACCCCTTTTGCCCGTAGAAATATATCTAATTCCCTCTTAAATATATTTAATGAGCTGGCGTACACTGCCCTCTGTGGCAATGAGTTCCACAGGTTCACCACTCTCTGAGTGAAGAAATTCCCCCTCATCTCTGTCCTAAATGGTTTAGCCCTTATCCTTAAATTATGTCCTCTAGTTCTGTTTTCACCCGCCAAGGGAAACATTCCTTCTGCATCCAGTCTGTCTAGACCTGTCAGAATTTTATACACTTCTATGAGGTCCCCTCTCAATCTTCTAAACTCCAGTGTGTACATCCCTAAACTACATAGTCTCTCCTCATAGGTCATTCCCGCCATTCCTGGTATCAGCCTGGTGAATCGCCGCTGCACCCCCTCCATGGCAAGAACATCCTTCCTCAGATGAGGCGACCAAAACTGTACACAGTACTCGAGGTGTGGTCTCACCAGTGCCCTGTACAGCTGCAGCAAGGTATCCCTGTTCCTGTATTCTAACCCTTTTGCTATGAAGGCCAGCATACCGTTTGCCTTCTTGACCGCCTGTTGCACCTGCATGCTCGCCTTCAGTGACTGGTGTACAAGAACACCCAGGTCTCTCTGTACTTCCCCCTCTCCCAATCTATTGCCATTTAAATAATAATTTGCCCTCCCGTTCCTGCACCCAAGGTGGATAACTTCGCACTTGTCCACATTATAGTGCATCTGCCATTTATCCGCCCAATCGCCCAGTCTGTCCAAATCGCTCTGGAGCTTCCTGGTCTCTTCCTCTGAGCCCACCCCACCTCCTAGTTTAGTGTCGTCTGCAAATTTGGAAATGCTGCATCCGACTCCCTGATCCAGGTCATTAATGTAAATTGTGAACAGCTGGGGGCCCAGGACAGATCCCTGTGGTACCCCACTTGTTACTGCCTGCCATTCAGAAAATGAGCCGTTTATTCCAACTCTCTGTTTTCTATCTGACAGCCAGTTCCCTATCCACGCCAAAACTTTCCCCTTTATCCCATGAGCCTCAATTTTCCATGCTAATCTTTTATGTGGGACCTTATCGAAGGCCTTTTGGAAGTCCAGGTACACCACATCTACTGGCTCTCCCCCATCTATTCTACCAGTTACTCCCTCAAAAAATTCCAATAGATTAGTCAAGCACGATTTACCCTTTGTAAATCCATGTTGACTCTGTCCTATCCTGTCCCCATTTGCTAAGTGCTCCGCTATTTCATCCTTAATGATGGACTCCAGCATTTTGCCCACAACTGATGTAAGGCTTACAGGTCTGTAATTACCTGCTTTTTCCCTACCCCCCTTTTTGAATAGTGGGGTAACGTTAGCTACCCTCCAATCCATCGGCACTGTTCCCGAGTCTAATGAAGGCAAATGATCCCAATACAAAGAAAGAACTTGCATTTCTATAGCACCTTTCACAACCTCAGGATGTCCCAAAGTGCTTTACAGCCAATGAAGTACTTTTGAAGTGTAGTCACTGTTGTAATGTAGGAAACACGGCAGCCAATTTACGCACAGCAAGCTCCCACAGACAGCAATGCGATAATGACCAGGTGGATAAATATTGGACAAGACACCGGAAACTAAGGTCCAAAAAGTTACATCACAAGGCGATCTGCAGAATAAACCCAACCAATTCCTTCAATGGTTTGTTTTAAAGCGCGAGGACAGAGGGCTCACTGGTACACGTGAGGTCTGTGATCACATCACTGGCACCTGCTACATGTGATCACCTGAGGTCTGTCTGAAACCAGAATGGAATAAACTAAAAATGAGCCAACATCTCCCACTTAAAAGCCACCTGCACCTCCTCAAGCTGTGCGAGAGGATAAACTCAATTGATTCAAAGACAAACCATATCCTTGGAGATTATTTCAAATTACTTCAAAACAGGCTCCCTGGTATTTCAGAAATACAGTAATTACGGTAAGGGCAGTATGAACAGTTAACGGCACAGAAACTGATTGACATACTGATTAGTACATCATCGTGTAGCCTACTTTTAAATGATCTCCTCAGACCTCCATAAACAAACACCTCACTAAGTCTTCATTAACTTCAGTTAGTCTTGCCGGCTTAGTTCAGTTGGTAGCACCGCGTTTCTGAGTCAGTTAGTTAGGAGTGCAAGTCCCACTCCAGCACAAAACTGAGGCTGACAATTTTGTACAATACTGAGGAACTGTTGCATTTCAGAGAAGCCCTCCAAGTGAGGACCCTTCAGCCTGGCTCAGGAGGACATTAAAGATCTCATGGCACCAGTCAAAGAGCAGCGAGTTCTTCAGGTGTCAGCCAATAATCCATTTTCAGCCAAATGCAGATTAAACCATCAGTAATCTCATTCTACTTTGTGGAATTTTGCAGTGCGGCTTGCCTACTTAGAGGAACAGTCACTGCACTTTAAAGTACTGTAACTAATTGTATACAAAGCACTCAGACATTTTTGAGAAATGTAATAATAAGGCATTATATAAACATATAAGTCTAATTTTCTTGTCACAAAGGTCTTGGTTTTGAAAAGCTAACAATTAGGTAATTTTCCAAGTCATGGTCCAAATTAAATCCGATTGTCATTTTGTGTAATAACAGTAGAAGGCAACCACTCCAGGTGTGACTCCAGGCGATCTTAACACAGGCTCAACTTTGTTTTAGTACTGTATTAACTGGGTAAATGTGTTTCCAGGTGTGCGACTGAGCTACAGAGATTACTGACCTGCTCCTGATCTGTAAGAATTAGTTATGCCAGCTGGGCTGGCTGTACAACTAGCTTCAGCATCCCATAATATTTGGAGGGAGGCAAAGAAGATAAAATAAAAACGTCAGCAAGGGTTCAAAGATCAGGTGAGTGCAAGTTCAGGCGTAATTGTGATGCCCGGCACATGTTTGACAGCCGACAGTGTCTGAAGTCATACAATGAATGGCCAGTTTGGTGAGGTTCCCAAGGGCAGGCTGATTGCTCATACAAGCACGAGGTGAACACCATCAGGAAAAGCCCGGGGGGAGGGGGGGGGCCAAATTGAAGAAAAAGTAAGTTGCTTTTGGGTTCACAAGCACAGCACCATTCAAGGGACAAGATATGTTTGGCCTTGTGCTGACAAAGAGTGTGTGAAAATCCCTGCTGCATTAAAACGTGCTGCTTTAGCAAGTGCATGCTGGCCAGGTAACAGTGCACGCCGAGCAATGGAAAACGGGTTGGGCAGCACGGGTGGCACACTGGAACACCTTCATGCTGCCTTGCCCGAGTGACAGGATGAAGGTTTGATCCCATAATAATCTGGTTCCCAATCTCAACCATGAGTCTTTGGGGAAAGAGTGCCAAGTGAAGACTGGCTAGCTCTTCAGAGGCACTGGAAATTAAGTGGGACAGTCACTACCAGGCCACTTTAAGAGCAACACGGAGAGCGTTAAGACGCAGAGATCAGGAGGTGCATGGCTCAGGGAAACCACATCAGAAAGAGGGAGAACTTAGATGGGAATATATCCTCACTAAAAACACACACAAAACAGATTAAGTCCAAAACATAAAGCTGATATTTTGTTCTGGGTTGCAATGCTCCCCCACCTTTCTGGAGACCTTGCCTGTGTAAACACCACACTTTACATTCTGCATCTCAAGTGTACACAAAACTCAATCCTGATAAAATGTACACATTTGCCAAGTAATGTCACATTTGCACCAAGTACTTACTGAGAACAATAAGACTTCTTGCAGGCTCTTGGTGACACTTGGCAATGGATTAACTGTACTAAGCGCAACAAAACAAGACAACAGAGGGAATGCTTTATGTTTAGGCAAAGGTTTTGTCTTAGATTGCTATGCTTGGCTCAGGAATTCTATACAATGGGAGGTAGCAAGCACTCACTACTGGGGAATGTTATGCTTGGTCAGGTGTGCGTTTCTTTGACATCAACTTTATCGCTTACATATAATCAAGGTACTGTACCTTCTCTGTCTCTAGAAGAACGGAGTGTGCCCAATATACTAACTCAAGTGGTACCAGAGGCGTCCTTTGAAGTATGAATCTGACGCAACAGAACTACTGCCAACGGGTGAATGTAAGAGCTACTTCATTGCTTTGTGTTACTGTTAGGTCTGACACTAGGAATCAACGTGAAGGAAAAGGCAGTTTCTGTCTAAACCTCAAAGAGCTTTAACTTAAAGAAGTTATTGAAGCCGTTTAAGCTCGCGTGTAGTATATGGGGCTGGATACTAAAATAATCGGATTCAACCACACAGAACAGACAAGGAGACTACAGAACTACCCCTCAACAGCACTCAGTATGGAAGAGTTACGACCACTACTCGACTAGCACTGAACACTTAAAATCACATCAAGGACTAATCATGTGATAGAGATTCTTTCCATTTCCAAAAAAACTATTTGATGCTGCCAAACCTTCAAAGGGCTAACTAATAGACCAGAGGCACAATCAGCAAATTAAAAATTAAGCAATGATGGTTCCGTGAGCGTCTAGATGACGCAGGTCACTGGTGCTTCAGTGAACTGCGACACGGATGTAAGGACATCGGCTCTAACCCTCAACTCCAATCGAGGCAAGTGCTGAGTTTTGGTTGTGCAGTCAGGGGGTGGGTCAAAGCAGTGGACAAGCACTTCCAAAGAGGGAGGAAAGCCAAGGGCTGGGTTATCAAAGACCATTCTTGCACATCTCCTGTCAACCAGTTAAACAACAGAAGCACAAAGCTGTTCACTTGCCTGCTTTCTCAGAAGGGGATTTGGGAAACAAAAAGATAATATTCTCACCCTGTGAGAATGAAATGTAACGCTCACAGAACATTATGTATGTCAGCAGACAGATTGAAGGATGAAACCATAAATTGTTCTTAAAATGATTTCCCCCTCTTTGTCAACTTTCTCTGTTAACTATCTCCTCCCCTGAAGATGTTGATTTTTTTTGTTGGTACAGTTCCAAGAATGCCATTATTTCAACCAAGTGATCGTTCTTCAAGTGCAGCTTAGTAAATGGTGATGCGTTATCAACTATGGGGGGCATCACTGCTAATATTCCCACAAACATACTTCCCAGCAGGATTCACTGGACAGTATCTTTCCACTTCTCTAACCTAAACTCACCCAGAATATCCTACCATTGTTTTAGGTGAAAACAGCTAACGAGCTCCGATTGGAATTGAACCTGGGTCTTCCAGCTCTGTAGGGCTCAGCTACTTATTCTGTTCCGCCATCAGACAGCACCTGCTTAATGAAGATTGAACCCCACACTTTTATTTTTTCTAACAGTAAAATTCTAATTAGACAATTGATTCTCTGGATCAGCAAGTGACAGATGTGCCACTGTTCAACCCACTGTCTGGGAAACATAGCCAGGCGACAAATGATACGACTACACTACACTGAGTCCCAACAAGTGTACAAAGTGAAAGAACTGATTTAAAAGATGCTAGCAGAGTCACTAGTCAATCACCAACTACAACAAGCGGAGGCATATAGTTCTTTTAAACCTATCACAACTTTAGTTTTTTGGGAAAATTCCATACTTACAACATTCAAAATCGAAACCCTGCTGTCACTTACATGCACAGTTCCGTTCTCCTAGTGCAAAGATATTTTCTGCACCACACACACCCAATGTGGGAATTAAACAGTGGCCCAGTTCAATACATCAACGTAAGACTTTTGCATCAAGCCATAAGCAGGCTGACACACTGAACTGGCTCAACAGTATATGAGGGGAGATGTGCCGCTGTAACACACTGAAATTCAATAATATCCAGGATACAGCAGTTCATTTGTCCAGCATTGTGGCTGCAACATGTACATACCATCTACAAGATGCACTGCAGTAACTAACCAAGGTTATTTCGACAGCACCTGCCTCCCCTGCAACCAGTGCCATCGAGAAGGACAAGAGCAGCACTGTCGTGGGAACACCGTCACCCTCCAAGTTCTGCTGCCAAGACACGCACCGTCCTAGAAATTTACGGCACAGGAGGCGGCCATTCGGCCCATCTTGTCCGTGCAGGCCGACAAAGAGCTTTCTACCCTAATCCCACTTTCCAGCTGTATAGACATTTAGAAACACAGAAGATAGGACAGGAGCAGGAGTAGGCCATTCCTGACTTGGACGTGTATTGCCATTCGCAGTGTCTTTAGGTCAATATCCTGGAATTCCCGATCATTGGGCCAGCACCATAAAGACGGCAGCGGTTCAAGGAGATGGTCCACCTGCATCTACCAGGGCTGGGCAATAAATGGTGTGCTGCCGGTGTTACTCAAAAAAATAAATGTAAAAGCAGAATTAGTGCCACAATGTCAGATTTAATGTCAGAGGGATGAGCTTCAGTGGGTTAAAGAGCTCTCAGCTCGGACATGTGTTGCACTTTTCCTGAGTGTAGACACATAAACCTGTCGAATAAAAGCCAGTGAATTCCCTGAGCAGGCGGACTGTCGCCTTTTACAGACACATTAATCCCCATTCCAGCTGGCGTCTGGGGGAGTGAGACAGCGGCCGGCGGTGGGCGCCCCGGGAAAGGGTTGCTCAGTCTGGCTGGAGCTCGGCTACCCAGACCCGGGGATAGGAGGAGGAGCGCGGGCCCGGCGGGTGCCGGCCGCCGCCTGATTAAAACCCCGGTGACAATCACAACATAAGCCGGGGCTCCGACCTCGGCCTCAGCTGCTGCCCGGGGCCGCTTGTTATTCCTGGGCCCGGCGGAGGTCTGTCAGCCCTCGGCGGCGGTTACTCGGCGCTTCTGACCCACAAGCCTCGCCTCGCCGCTCCTCTCCCCCCCCGGGCCTTGTTGTTGCGGCTGTCGAGCCTCAGCCCGCGGATTTGCCTCAGGACACCCCCTCCCAGACCTCGCACTCACCTTCCCCGGCAAACTGCAAAGTGCCGCCAGCGACCACAGCAAAAGGCCGGCGACCGGCATCGAGTCCCTACGAGGCCGGTGCCCGGCCATAGCCATGCTGCGGCTCGGTAAAGGCCCTGTGTGTGAGGCTCCGCCTGCCGCTCCCTCACTCGTCGCTCGGGCGGCCGGCCCGGCGGGAGGAGCGCTGGGAGCCCGCCAATCACCGGCCAGGAGGGGGGCCACCGAACGTCAATCACTGACCGAGGCGGGGCCCATCGAGCGTCAATCACCGGTTGGGGGCGGGGCCCCTCGCGCGTCAATCACCGGCAGGGGACGGGGAGTGGCGCGTGCCATCGAAGGGGGCGGGGCACCGCGTGCGTCAATCACCGTTGGGGCGTGGCCGACCGAGCGTCATCTGAGAGGCGGGGCATATGGCATGTCAATCACTGGCCGGGGCGGAGCCTATCCCCGTGGAGATGTAAAAGGCGGAAGCCAAGAGGCTGCAGTAGCCTGGTCTTCAGTCTTGACAGGGTTTGATCCTATTTTCTTTCCACGGATGTTGCCTGGCCTGCTGAGTTTTTCCAGCATTTTCTGTTGTTATTTTGTATTTCCAACATCTGCAGTATTTTGTTATCGTACCAGTGGAGATGTACCTCATCCTTCTTGTTAGGCAGTCCCTCGGAACCGAGGATGACTTGCTTCCACAGTAAAAATGAGTTCTCAGGTGACTGATGAGTCTAATGCGGGACCTACAGTCTCTGTCACGGGTAGGGCAGATGGTGGTTGAAGGGGCGGGAAGGTGGGGTGCTTGGGTTGACGTGCGCTGCCTGCGCTTGGCTTCTGCTTGCTCCCGGCGAAGAGACTTGAGGTGTTCAGTGCCTTCCTGAATGCTTCTCCACTTTGTGCAGTCTTGGGCCAGGGATTCTCCGGTGTCGGTAGGGATGTTACACTTTTTCAAGGAGGCTTTGAGGGTGTCCTTGATCATCCTTTAATAGCAAGCAATTAGGAAGGCAAATTCCATGTTGGTCTTTATTGCAAGTACAACAGTAAGGAAGTCTTGCTACAATTGTACTGGGCCTTGGTGAGACCACACCTGGAGTACTGTGCACATTATTGGTCTCCTTATCTGAGGAAGGATATACTTAGTCATAGAGTCATGACGGCACAGAAGGAGGCCATTCAGCCCATCAAGTCCATGCCGGCTCTCTGTAGAGCAATCCAGTCAGTCCCATTCCCCCGCTCTACCCCTGTAGCCCTGCAAGTTTATTTCCCTCAAGTGCCTATCCAGTCTCCCCTTGAAAACATTGAGTGTCTCCGCTTCCACCACTTCCGTCGGCAGCAAGTTCCAGGTCCTCACCACTTGCTGCGTAAAAAAGTTTTTCCTCACATCCCCCCTGCATCTCTTGCTCAAAACCTTAAATCTGTGTCCCCTAGTCCTTCTACCATCAACGAGTGGGAACAGCCTTTCCCTGTCTAGCCTATCCAAACCCGTCATAATCTTGTACACCTCTATCAAATCACCCCTCAACTTCCTGTGCTCTAATGAAAACAAATCCAGCTTCTCCAACCTGTCCTTGTAGCTAAGATCCCCCATCCCCAGAACTATTGTGGTAAATCTCCTCTGCACCCTCTAGTGCCTTCACATCCTTCCTAAAGTGTGGTGACCAGAACTGGACACAATACTCCAGTTGTGGCCTAACCAGCGCTTTATAAAGGTTCAGCATAACTTCTCTACTTTTGTACTCAATACCTCTATTTATGAACCCAAGATCCCATATGCTTTGCTAATCACTCTCTCAATATGCCCTGCCACCTTCAGAGACCTATGCACATTAACTCTCAGGTCCCTCTGTCCCTGCACACTCTTTAAAACTGTGCCATTAAGTGTATATTGTCTCTCCCTGTTCTTCTGCCAAAATGCATCACCTCACACTTCTCTATTAAATTCCATCTGCCACTTGTCTGCCCATTCTGCTAGCCTTTCTATGTCCTACTGCAGTCGATTGGTATCATCCTCACTGTTTGCCACACCCCCAAGTTTGGTGTCGGCAGCAAATTTAGAAATTCATCTCTGTATTCCAATATCCAGGTCATTTATATATATCAAAAAAAGCAGTGGCCCCAACACTGACCCTTGGAGAACACCACTGTCTACCATCCTCCAGTCTGAAAAACAGCCATTTATAACAACTCGCTGTTTTCTGTCCTTAAGCAGTTCCTTATCAAAGCTGCCACTGACCCACCTATTCCGTGAGCCTCAATTTTGTTAACCAGCCTTCTATGTGCTACCTTGTCAAACGCCTTCTGAAAATCCATGTAGACAACATCCATTGCATTCCCTTCATCAATCCTCTCTGTTACTTCATCAAAAAATTCAATTAGATTAGTCAAACACGATCTGCCTTTTACAAATCCGTGTTGGCTCTCCTTAATTAGCTTAAACCTCTCCAAGTGCCCATTAATTCTTTCCTTGATTATTATTTCTAAAACTTTACCCACCATTAATGTTAAACTGACCGGCCTGTAGTTACTAAGATTGTCCTTACACCCTTTCTTGAACAATGGTGTCACATTTGCCATTTTCCAATCCTCAGGCACCTCCCCCACATCTAGGGAAGATTGGAAAATTATGGCAAGCCCTTCCGCTATCTCCTCCCCCAATTCCCTTAGCAACCTGGGATGCAAGCCATCTGGACCAGGCGACTTATCCACTCTAAGCATACCCAGCCTTTCTAGTACAGCCTGTCTATCAATTTTCACCCCTTCCATTGCTTCTACCTTTTCCACTTCTACTGATATTTTCTACCACAGAAGGCAGTAGAGGCCAATTCATTAAATATATTCAAGAAGGAGTTGGATATATTTCTTGAGGCTAAAGGGATCAAGGGGTATGGGGAGAAAGCAGGTACTGAATTTGGATGATCAGCCATGATCGCATTGAATGGCGGAGCAGGCTCGAGGGGCCGAATGGCCTACTCCTGCTCCTGTCTTCTATGTTTCTATTTTGTCAGCATCCACCTCCTTAGTAAACACCGATACAAAGTACTCATTGAGTATTCTAGCCTTGCCCTGCGCCTCTAAGCATATATCACCTTCTTTGTCCCTAATAGGCCCCACCCCGCCTCTTACTACCCGCTTACTGTTTACATGCCAGTAGAAGATTTTGGGGTTCCCTTTTCTGTTAACCGCCATTCTACTCTCTCATTCTCTCTTTGCCAATCTTATTTTCATCTTCACTTCCCCTCTCAACTTATTGTATTTGGTCTGGTTCTCCCTTGAAGAATTCACCTGACATGCATCATACACCCTCTTTTTTTGTTTCATCATCTTCTCTATCTCCCTTGTCATCCAAGGAGCTCTTGTTTTGGTTCCCTTACCCTTCCCTCTTGTTGGAATGTACCTAGCCTGTACTTGGAACATCTCCTCCTTAAAGATCTCTCATTGTTCCTGATATACCTATCAATTCATTCCATGAAAAGCGACGAGTTAAGATAGTGACTATAGGTTTTTATTGGCTAAATAACAGAGCCCACCCTCGTGGGTGATCGGTTCCAACAAGGAAGAATACTAGCCAATCAGTCACCTTTATACCTGGGCAAGCAGGCGGAGCCATGGGCGGAGTCAGCTGAGGTATGCCTAGGTATAACAGCGTGCGTGGCAAGAGGTAACCTTGTGTAGTGATAACAACAGTGTAAACAGTGATAACAACAGTGTAACAATAGTGAACGGTTGTGAACGATAACAGTGGTTTACCACAGTTCCGTTACAGTTTTTCCTGTCAGTCTTTCGTTCCATTTTACCCTGGCTAGATCCTTTCGCATCCCATTGGAGTTAGCCCTATTCCAGTTTAGAAGTTCCACTCTAGATTGTTCCTTGCTCCTCTCCATTGCTAATCTAAATCTTATGATACGATGATCACTCGTACCCAAGTGTTCTCCCACAGTCACTTGGTCGACATGGCCCACCTCATTCCCCAGCACCAGATCCAGCAATGCCTCCTTCCTAGTTGGGCCGAGAACATATTGGTCAAGGAAATTCTCCTGAAGACATTTCAGAAATTCCTCCCCCTCCTTTCCCTTTACCCTAGCATTATCCCAATCGATATTTGGGTAATTAAAGTCCCCCAATATCACCACTCTATATAGCTCTTGCATATCTCTGTGATTTCCCTGCAGATTTGCTCCTCTACCTCCCTCTCACTATTTGGAGGCACGTAGAATACCCCCAATAGTGTGATCATACCCTTTTTGCTCCTCAACTCTAACCAAATGGATTCTGTTCTTGTCCCCTCAAGAACATCCTCCCTTTCCAACACTTCCTTAATCAGCACTGCCACCCCACCTCCCTTTTTTCCTTTCCTATCTTTTCTGAACACCTTGTACCCTTGAATATTAAGTGCCCAGTCCTCACCGTTTTAAAACCACGATTCCGTTATTGCCACACTGCTAATTGTGCTTGTAACTCACCAACCTTATTCACCACAACTTGTGTGTTTACGTACATGCATTCTAAACCCATTTTTGAATTTTTCGTAGTCTTTCTTAGTCTGTTCCTATCTAATATGGTACTATTTCCGCCTCTAGTACTATCCAACACACTCACTCTTTTATGCACCTTATTCATCTTTTCTACTCCTATATGCTGGTGCCCATCCCCCTGCCAAGCTAGTTTAAACCCTCCCCAACAGCACTAGCAAACCTCCCCGTGAGAATATTGGTCCCGGCTCTGTTGAGGTGCAACCCATCTGGCTTGTACAGGTCCCCACCTTCCCCAATGCCTCAGGAATCTAAAGCCCTCCCTCCTGCACCATCTCTCCAGCCACGCATTCATCTGTTCTATCCTCCTATTCCTGTACTCACTAGCACGTGGCACCGGGAGTAATCTGGAGATTACTACCTTTGAGGTCCTGCCATTTAATTTCCCTCCTAGCTCCCTATAGTCTGCCTGCAGGACCTCATCTCTCTGTCTGCCTATGTCATTGGTACCGATATGGACAACGGCCTCTGGCTGTTCACTCTCCCCCCTCAGAGTGTTCTGCAGCCGCTCAGTGACATCTTTGACCCTGGCACCAGGGAGGCAACATACCATCCTGGAGTCACGTCTGCATCCACAGAAACACCTATCTGTTCCCCTAACTATCGAATCCCCTATCACTATTGCTCTTCCACTCTTCTTCCTCCCCCCCCCCTGTGCAGCTGAGCCACCCGTGGTGCCGTGGGCTTGGCTCTGGCTGCTCTCCCCAGAGGAACCATCACCCCCACCAGTTTCCAGAACTGTGAACCGGTTAGCGAGCGAGATGCACGCTGGGGATTCCTGCCCTACCTGCCTGGTCCTCCTTCTCTGTCGGGCGGTCACCCATTCCCTCTCTGCCTGCACATTCTGAGGCTGCGGGGTGACCACTTCTCGAAACATACTTTCCAAGTATTTCTCAGCCTCGCGGATGCACTGTAGTGACTCCAGCTGTCCCTCAAGCTCCGAAACCTGGAGCTCGAGTTGCTGCAGTTGGCGACACTTCCTGCACACGTGGTCGTCCTGGCCGCAAGAAGCGTCCAGGATATCCCACATGGCACAGGTTGGGAAAATCACGGGACTGATCTGCCCTGCCATGCCTCTATTTACCAGACTATGGAGGTAATTTAGCAGAAATAAACTTAAAACTTAACAAGAAACACTCAACAGCTACCCACCAATCAGCACCTCCCTTAGCAGAAATATACTCAAAACAGAACAAAAAAAACTTACCACAAATACTCACCCAATACTCACCTCTCAGCTCCCTTGTGCCAGCTACACCTTTGAATTCTGACGTCACTCCTTCGTTGTGTCGCTTGCCGACTGTCTCCCTCGGACGCAGTCCACTCGCTCAGACTCCCAAGCCTCTGCTCTGCGCTACCTTTATCCCCGGTCTCCAACCCCATTCCTGCTGCAGGTCCACTCACTTGCCTTGGAGGCGGTGCAACGAAGGTTCACTAGATTGATCCCTGGGATGAGAGGGTTGTCCTAGGATGAGAGATTGTGTAGAATGGGCCTATACTCTGGAGTTTAAGAAGAATGAGAGGTGATCTCATTGAAACATACAAGATTCTGAGGGTGGATTGACAGGGTAGATGCTGAGAGGCTGTTTCCCCCGGCTGGAGAGTCTAGAACTAGGCATAGTCTCAGGATAAGGGGTCGGCCATTTAGGACTGCGATGAGGAGGAATTTCTTCACTCCAAGGTTGTGCATCTTTGGCATTCTCTACCCCGAAGGGCTGCGGATGCTGAATCGTTGAGTATAGTCAAGGCAGAGATCGATAGATTTTTGGACTCTTGGGGAATCAAGGGATATGGGGATCGGGCGGGAAAGTGGAGTTGAGGTCGAAGATCAGCCATGATCTTATTGAATGGCGGAGCAGGCTCGAGGGGCCGTATGGCCTACTCCTGCTCCTAACTGTTATGTTCAAAGGGACACCTGTCTGGTGGCTAACTGCCAGTGCTTACAGCTTAGTGGCCTAACTATTCAGTTGTTAAATTACACCATAAACCAGTTTGGTAGCTTTACTTTAGGTAAGTGAAATAACAGTGCCCTATCTGTTCAGCCTTCTATCTGTTTCCTGCATTACAAGAGAAAATAGAAAGACTTGCATCTTTCATGACCTCAGGACATCCCAATGCGCTTTACAGCCAATGAAGTACTTTTTGAAGATGTAGGAAACGCAGCAGCCAATCTGCACACAGCAAGTTCCCACAAACAGCAATGTGATAAAGTGATGAAGGAAAAGGATTTGAAGGGATGTTGAAACAGGGTGAGTAAATGTAATTAGAACTATTTGCTTGCATGGAGGGTAAATGTTGACACAGACTGGTTGAGACAAATGGTCTGTTTCTGTGCTGTAACTTCTATGTATTTCTATATAGAAACAGCTGTAGTTGAGAATAAATCATGGATTCAATTTTTGGGGGCTGGGGTATCTCCATTCAATTAAATTAAAATACCAATTTTAACATATAAAATAACTTTGTTCTGGTCTCCATGCAGCTAACAGTCTTGTTCTTAAACTATAAGATTTTTTGACTTAAGATCATTTGAAGAAACTTTAGCATTTTAAAAACTTTAAAATATTATCTGTATGACTTATGGTTACAATACTATAATCGCTCTCCAGTTAACAGCCAACATACCATAGACTTCAACAACAACTTGCATTTATGTAGAAAAGCAAGATACTGCGGATGCTGGATATCTGAAGTTATCTGTATTTATATAGCTCCTTTAACGTAGCAAAATGTCCCAAGGCACTTCACAGGAGCGATTATCAAACAAAATTTGACACCGTGCCACATAAGGAGATATTAGGACAGGGCTTGGTCAAAGAGGTCGGTTTTAAGGAGCGTCTTAAAGGAGAAGAGAGAAGCGGAGAGGTTTAGGCAGGAAACAAGAAAGTAAACCGTATCCATCTGTTACAGTTTTGAGATTTTTCATACTATTTTGTCTCAAACAGTAACTTGTGTAAGAGGGTCTGTGTCCCCCTGATTCAGATGATCTATTTTTTTCTATACTTCACCCTTGCCATGTGTACCAAAGGGGCTAACAATGACCCTACTTGCAGAGATCAGTTCACTGGATTTACTTTTCTTGAAATGCTGCATATTATATACCACAATATAGGCTAAAGCAAATAGTAGTTTTATTTATAAGCCAATCACAACATAAAACATAATAATCAGCAAACATTTCAAGTGTAAAATGACAAAACACAAAAGAATGTTCAGTTTGGCTTTTCATAACTCTGAATGAACATGATTTCTGGTTTAGACCAAATGTCTGAAATTGATAAACACAAGTTCTAGTTACTCCTTTGTCAATTCAGCCTCCTTTTGACCTCCAGCACATGCTTTTTTTTGGGTCCCTAGATTTCAAACAAATCTTTTTGACTTCATGCTCCAGCTTTTTAACCACATATGTCACAAACAGCAACTCTTGGGGATGCTAAGTGTAGTGTATGTAACTGTTCTACCTTTAAGAGAACTATTGTATGTAACCGTCCACCTTTAAGAGAACTATTTTAGGTGTGGCACTACTTTATCTTGGCTGCTGTCTTCTGTAATACCGACGGTGACCACACCGGTATATAAGTGCTGTGTCAGGATTTATTGGGCAGATTCGCCCTGACCTTCGAATAGTAAAGTCCTGTTAAAGTTACTCTTGTAGTCTGTGTATTAATTCGCCATAATACCTACAGACTTTACAGTGGCGACAAGTTCGATCTTACCCTGCGGCAACAATACTTCCGAAGCAGTTAACGAGCGTCGAGAAGAGGCACCCGCCCTCGTCGTTCTGCTGAGAGAAAACTTGAGTCTGCAGAGCAAGGAAGAAGGAAGAATTCAGACACGAAGCCTTCCATCAGCAACAGGCACTGATTGTCCCTTCTGCCACGGTGGTGAGTGAGCCGATCAGCACGAGAAGCAAGTCGGCCACGGTGACTGTGAGTAAAGGGGAAATAAAAAAAATAAACGGAGGATAAGGGCGGTGAACTCGACCACGGTCGGGGGAAAGGAGCCGGACAGAAGTCGGGCCCAGAGGCGCTGAGACTGGGGCAGCGTGGAGCACGGAAGCCGCGGTACAAGCGGGCTGGGAGACGCAACGGCATCGTGAGACAGCTAGACCGCGACCGGCGAAAAAGGCCGGGCAGCTACCGAGGCCACGAGGCGCTGCGACCGGGATCGTAAGGCGCGGGAAGATATAAAAATAAATAAACCACGGTGAACTCAGCCGCAGCCGGGGAGGAAAGCACCGGACTGCGAGAGGGCTGGGAGGCGCGATTGGAGTGAAAAAGGCCGGGCAGCGACCGAGGCCACGAAGCGCTGCGACCGGGATCGTAAGGCGCGGGAAGATATAAAAATAAATAAATCGCGGAGAACTCAGCCGCAGCCGGGGAGGAAAGCACCGGACTGCGAGAGGGCTGGGAGGCGCGATTGGAAGCCGCTGAGGGAGAGACAGAGCCCGAGCGAGCGGGAGAGACAGAGCCCGAGCGAGGGAGACTGAGCGAGATCCAGCCCAGCGGCTGAAACTGTTCGCCGTCAACGGGTTGTACCCAGCGCCGGTTGCCCTGCCGAGAAAAGGGAACAAGGAACGCACTGAAGCCGACGCGCAGGCTGCGAACCCCGAAAGCCAGCGGTCGTCGCCCGAGGGAAAAGCTTACCCCTCCCGCCAGGGGAAGAAACGCGGGAAGCCACCAGTAGGCGGGGAAGAAGACAGAAGCGGGAAACCGCCATTTTGAAAGTGGGCGGGGAAAGAAGACAAGCGCGGGAAACCGCCATTTTGAAAAAAAAAGTTAAAGAAATATTTCGTTGTTGTTTCTCAGGAAGAGTGTGAAGATGCCTAAGTGTAGTAACATCAACGGTTTCGATTCCGATGTGGAAGATTGGGCCACGTATGTAGAACGCATCGAGATATATTGTAAGGTCAATAAGATAGCAAATTATGACAAAGCTCTAACCTTACTAAACTCAATGGGTGCGAAGACATACGGGTTATTGAAGCATCTTCTATCACCAGCTAAACCGGCGGATCAGTCTTTCGCTAATATTGTTGCTGTCCTGAAGGATCATTTTAACCCCGCACCGCTGAAGTTAGCGGAACGATCAAAATTTTACGTGAGAACGCAACGAAAAGAGGAAAGCAATGCGGAGTACCTGGTTGAACTGCGTAGGCTAGCAAAATACTGTCAGTTTGGGGTAAATCTGACAGAGGCACTGAGAGACAAGTTCGTGTGCGGGATGTCGAAGGAAGGAACACAAAAACGACTGCTCGAAGAGAACGATCTTACACTTGATAAGGCTGTCCTTATTGCAGCATCGCACGAAGCCGCAGCGAGAGGCACGGCGGAAATGCTGCGGAAGACAGCGGTACTCAGTGTGGATCAAATGACTTCGGGTACAACGAAATGTTATCGTTGTGGGAAGACAACACACGACCAGAACCAATGCTGGTTTAAAAACCAGGAATGTAGAAAATGTGGCAAGCTTGGTCACATAGCTAAGGTATGCCGGTCAGGAAAGAAGACCAGCAATAATAAGTCACCGCAGAAGAAGTACAGAAAGGTACATAAGGTGACTGGGAAGAGTCCAGATGAACAGAATTCGGACTCAGACTCCAACAGCAAGGAACTGGATAGTCTGAGGATTCACAATGTGAGTAAAGAAGCTGACCGACAAACTATCTGGGTCACACTACAGATTGCAAAAGTCCAAGTGAAGATGGAAGTGGACACCGGATCGGCGTTGACGGTCATGAATAAGCAAGATTACAAAAAGTTATTCAAACATATTCCCCTACGGGATACAGAGATAGTATTGCAGACATACACGGGACACAAAGTATACCCCATCGGAAAGATAAAAGTCAAGGTGAGATACAAGGACAAAGATCACCAAGGGATGGACATGTATGTGCTGCCCAAGGGAGGTCCACCACTTCTGGGACGGGAGTGGATCAGGAAAATAAAGATAGACTGGCATTCACTAAACACAATGACGGTAGATTCCGGAAAGGAAGATGTCAAACCTGAACGGTTGTCCAGAATATTGGACGAAGCTAAAGAGGTATTCCAGCAAGGACTGGGAACACTGAGAGGAATTAAAGCAAAAATCAAGATTGCAGAACATGCAAGCCCAAAATTTTTCAAAGCCAGATCGGTACCTTACGCGATACGACCTGCTGTGGAGGCAGAACTGGAAGAGCTTGAACGTTCAGGGGTACTGTCTAAGGTGGACTGGAGTGAGTGGGCCACGCCCATTGTTCCCATCATGAAGTCTTCATCAAGTAACAAGCCAGGGGGACCGGGAAAGGTCCGCATCTGCGGAGACTTCAAGATCACAGTTAATCCGGTGCTTCACACGGTACAATACCCGCTTCCGCGGATTGAGGATATCTTTGCTTCATTGTCTGGCGGGAAACACTTCACCAAGATAGACCTGGCACAAGCATACTTACAAATGGAAGTCGAGGAAGAGTCACGCCAGTATCTCACAATCAACACGCACAGAGGCTTGTATCGTTATAATAGACTGGTTTTTGGAGTAGCTTCGGCTCCAGCAATTTGGCAGAGGGCCATGGAGCAGGTCTTACAGGGTATTCCAAGCACGCAGTGTTACTTGGACGATATCCTGATTACGGGAGAAGATGAGGAGGAACACCTCACAAATTTGAAACTGGTGCTCACCAGGTTGAAGGAATATGGCCTTCGAGTTAATCGCCAGAAATGTGAGTTCTTCCAGAAACGGATCTCGTACTGCGGTCATGTCATTGACCAAGAGGGGCTGCACAAGTCACCTGACAAGATAGAAGCTGTCGTGAAGGCCCCCGCTCCGGAAAATGTATCACAGTTGAGATCGTTTCTGGGGTTGATTAATTATTACCACAAGTTTCTGCCAAATCTATCCACGGTGCTGCATCCGCTGAATGCTCTGTTGCGGAAAGAAGTACCATGGAAGTGGAGCGAGGACTGTAAGAAGGCCTTTCGCAGAAGCAAGGCGTTGATTACCTCTGAGGAAGTGTTGGCTCATTTCAACCCAACGTTACCTCTTCGTCTAGCTTGTGATGCTTCCCCTTATGGAATTGGAGCAGTACTTTCACACAAGTTACCAAATGGCTCGGAAAGGCCAGTCGCATTTGCGTCCCGATCATTGACCTCCGCTGAGCGAAATTATGCTCAGATAGATAGGGAGGCCCTCAGCCTTGTGTGGGGAGTAAAGAAATTCAATCAGTACCTGCAGGGCAAGAAGTTCACATTACTGACAGACCACCAGCCGTTGGTGTCCATATTCAACCCTAACAAGGCCGTTTCCACTATGACAGCGCAAAGGCTACAGAGGTGGTCTGTGTTACTTGGGGCACACCAATATGACATCGAATACAAAAGGTCCAAACAGCATGGAAATGCTGATGGGTTGTCCCGCCTACCGTTGCCAGTAGTAGAAGAGGCGGCTACAGTGGACCCGGTAGAGATGTTCCACTCATCCATAGTGGAATGTCTACCAGTAACAAATTCGATGATCGAAAATGAAACAAGAAATGACCCGACTCTCTCACGAGTCTACGATTTAACAGTGGAGGGATGGCCAGCACATGGCGAACCAACGCTGCCCGCATTTTCGCAAAGAAAAGAACAGCTGTCAGTGTGCCGAGGAACCTTGATGTGTGGATCTAGAGTGGTGATTCCACCCAAACTTCAGCATAAGGTGCTAAAGGAGCTTCACGAGGGGCATCTGGGTGGAGTGAAAATGAAGAACCTAGCAAGAGCGTTTGTGTGGTGGCCAGGTATTGATGGAGACATCGAAGAAATAACCAAGAGCTGTCTAGGATGCCAGAAGGTCCAAAACGCGCCACCACAAGCTCCTCTGCATCCATGGGAGTGGCCCTCATCTCCTTGGCAAAGGGTACACGTCGACTTTGCTGGTCCATTTATGGACTCAATGTTTCTAATCGCGGTGGATGCACACTCCAAGTGGCCGGAGGTAATAAAGATGTCCTCCACCACCACGGAAAAAACCATCACAGTATTAAGGACCATATTTGCCAGGAATGGGCTGCCGGAACAGATCTGTTCTGATAATGGACCGCAATTTGTGTCCGAAGAATTCAGGAAGTTCTTAAAAAGGAATGGGGTCAAGCACTACACGTCAGCCCCATACCATCCCGCCACCAATGGATTAGCTGAAAGGTTTGTCCAGACCTTCAAGAAGGCCATAAAGGCCATGGGTAATGAAGACATCAACCTACAACATAAGGTAGATAACTTCTTGTTGGCGTACAGGAATGCAACACATGCGGTCACAAACCAAACTCCCGCCATGATGTTTTTCAATAGAAGACTAAGATGCCGGCTGGATTTGATTAAGCCAAACGTCAGAAGGGACGTAGAGAACCGGCAATTTCAGGGCATGAATGAAAGGCCAACTAGATCCTTTCAGATAGGTCAACAAGTTTTGGCCCGGGACTACCGTACCGAGAAATGGCAGCCTGGAACTATTGGGAAAAGGCTAGGGCCGCTGATGTATACCATGGACATTGGTGACAGCATAATAAGGCGCCATGTTGACCAGATCATAGGGTCATCCACAAAGGACCAACCTACTCCACAACCTTACACGGCTAATGTTGAAGCAGAGATACCCAGAGCACCTACCTCCGATCTGGTAATACTGGAATCAGATGAACCTGACACTGTCCTTCAAGCCGAATCGACCTTGCCAGAAGAACCTACTACCCCGCCGAAAACTACTACACCACCGAGGCGTTATCCGGACAGAGTCAGGAAGCCTCCAGAGAGACTGAATCTGTGAACTGTTTTGCATAAGTTGTATATATGTTATGATGTTATGTTAATGGGGAATAGGTATGTTGTAAGCTAAAAAGGGAGGATTGTAGTGTATGTAACTGTTCTACCTTTAAGAGAACTATTGTATGTAACCGTCCACCTTTAAGAGAACTATTTTAGGTGTGGCACTACTTTATCTTGGCTGCTGTATACTGTAATACCGACGGTGACCACACCGGTATATAAGTGCTGTGTCAGGATTTATTGGGCAGATTCGCCCTGACCTTCGAATAGTAAAGTCCTATTAAAGTTACTCTTGTAGTCTGTGTATTAATTCGCCATAATACCTACAGACTTTACACTAAGCTGTGACATTTCTCAAACAAAACGTAATTATAGATACATTTAAAACAGGAAGAAGGTGCAGAAATTTCCATCAATATAGAAGACAGATCTCTCCAAGATAAAATATACAAGTTTGTCTTGTGAGTAGAAAAGCATTTTGAATGTGCAAGTTAAACAGGTTTGTTCATTCTGTTCTAACGAAGGGCAGGATTTTCATTGGACCGTGGAGGCGGGATTGGAGGCGTGCGGGGGGTTAAAATCCCAAAATCGGGGGTCCCAAACCTATCCCACCCCCAACCCACCTCCATGCCAGTTTCAAAGGAGGCGGGTACCCGCCCCGCACTGGAACCCGCCTCCCCGAGGCAGGAAGTGGATTAGTGCCAATTAACTGCCTGTTAAGTGCCAATTAACTGCCTAATCCCTATTTTTAATGTTGAAGTGTGGGATTCCCGACGGCTCCAAACCACACCAAGCTAGAGGAAGCAGACCGGGATGAAGGGCTTGGAGGGGTCGAGATGTCCGGTGTTCAGGTGAGTGATGGGTGCATGAGTGCAAAGGTAAGTGTGTTTGGTGTGTTTGGTGGCATAGTGGTTAGCACTGTTGCCTCATAGCGCCAGGGACCCGGGTTCGAATCCGGCCTCGGGTGACTGTCTGTGTGGAGTTTGCACATTCTCCCCGTGTTTGCGTGGGTTTCCTCCGGGTGCTCCGGTTTCCTCCCACAGTCCAAAGATGTGCGGGTTAGGTTGATTGGCTATGATAAATTGACCCTTAGTGTTAGGGGAATTAAATACGTGGGGTTACGGGGATAGGGTGGGATATGTGTTGGTGTAGGGGTTACGGGGATCGGGTGGGATATGTGTCGGTGCAGGCTCGATGGGCCGAAATGGCCTCTATCTGCACTGTGGGGTTTCTGTGATTCTGTGATTCTGTGAAAGTGTTTAAATAAGTTTTACTTACCTTTACTTACCTTTACAGCCTTCCTTCCTTCAGGTCTCGGGAGTCCCTCATCTCACCGGCACAGAAAGCAGAATGGCTGTGAGCTGTCAAAAGTTGCAGCATTCAGCTTTCTGTTCCGGGGAGAACTCTAAATCATCCTGAGAGGAAGGAATTAACTTAGAATACAGATTGTCAGTGTTTGACAGCTTCAAACAGCCGTGAAACGCTGATATTTCATCTGTCAAAAGGTCTTGACAGATGAAATATCAATCTGTGACGTCACCTGTTGCCGGGTGGCTCCTAATTGGCCTGCTGAGCCCGCTGGGCGGGCTCAACAAGGTCAATCAAGTCAAAATCGCGTGAGTTGGCCACAACTCGATGGAGGCGGGACTACAACCCCGAAAGTTGTAGTCCCGCCTCCTACCCGACTTCTCAATGAAATCCAGCCCAAAGAGTCCACACCACTTCTGAAATATGAACTTATCTGTTCTCTCCACGAATGCTGCCTGACCTGCTGAGCATTTACAGCATTTTCTGTTTTTCTTTCCGATTTCCAGCATCTGCAGTTTTTTACTTTTTATTTTTACTTCTTATTATGTTTGTAGTTCATTAGTTCAATGTTTTCACAAAGGAATAAACCAGTTCTTTATGCAACAGGGAACATTTATTATTTAAATCAATGAGCCAATCTGACCCAGGATCAAAGATACAATTTGAACGTTAAAGTCAAGGAGGTAATAATTCAGGCTTTGTCACATCACTTAAAAACTGTGGCAGGTGACTTAGAATACAGTAAGAGTATTTATTTTATGTTGATTTTATCTTGAAACACCTTGATTTTGCAAGATGATGTCTCCCCTAAGAGAAAGCAATTCAATTTTTGTTGCTGAAAGAAAATTGTGGGTAAAGTCACCAGTAAGTGAGCTGTAGATCATAACTTTCTTGATTGGGGTTTGTATCTAGTCAGAATGTTTGTGAGTTGCATAAAATCCAATTGAGGGATTTCCAATTTATGGTAATATAAGGAAATCAAAATAAGGTTTTCTGTCTGACCCCCCAGAACAGTTTTGAAGTAGTTTCAAATGAAACATCTGTAAACAGATTTAGTAATTTTCACAGCTTCTTTCACTTCCAGTTTCTAAAATAGTTCTTCTTTTCAGACTGAAACTGGGCACTTCCACACATACGAACGCTTTTGAGAACTGATCTGAATTGTCTTTTTCTGTGTACGTAACAGAATAATGGATATCTGGCAGTGATTATAAGGCCAGTAGTCTAACTATTGAGGTGTTAAATTACACCATAAACCAGTTTGGGTAGCTTTACCCTATCTGTCCAATCTTGTATCTTTTCAAAAGCTATGAGGCTTTGGGCAGGAATTTAACTCGGGAGTCGGGTTGGAGGCGGGACTACAACTTTCGGGGTTACATAGAAGCATAGAAGATAGGAGCAGGAGTAGGCCATTCGGCCCTTCGAGCCTGCTCCGCCATTCAATGAGACCATGGCTGATCATCCAAATTCAGTACCCGGTCCCTGCCTTCTCCCCATATCCCTTGATCCCTTTAGCCTTAAGAAATATATCCAACTCTTTCTTGAAAATACTTAATGAACTGGCCTCCACCACCCTCTGTGGCAAAGAATTCCACAGGTTCACCACTCTCTGGGTGAAGAAATTCCTCCTCATTTCAGTCCTAAATGGCTTACCCCTTATCCTTAGACTATGACCCCTGGTTCTGGACTCCCCGGCCATCAGAAACATCCTTCCTGCATCTAGTCTGTCCAGGCCTGACAGAATTTTATAGGTTTCGATGAGATCCCCTCTCAATCTTCTAAACTCCAGTGAGTATAAGCCCAATCGACACAATCTCTCCTCATACATCATTCCTGCCATCCCAGGTATCAGCCTGGCGAATCTTCGCTGCACTCCTTCCATGGCAAGAACGTCCTTCCTCAGGTAAGGTGACCAAAACTGCACACAATACTCAAGGTGCGGTCTCACCAAGGCCCTGTACAACTGCAGCAAGACATCCTTGTTCTTGTACTCGAACCCTCTTGCTACGAAGGCCAACATACCATTTGCCTTCTTAACCGCCTGCTGCACCTGCATGCTTACCTTCAGCGACTGGTGTACAAGAACACCCAGGTCTCTTTGCACTTCCCCTTCTCCCAATCTATTGCCATTCAAATAATAATCTGCCTTCCTGTTTTTGCCACCAAAGTGGATAACCTCACATTTATCCATATTATAGTGCATTTGCCATGTTTCTGCCCAATCACCCAACCTGTCCAAATCGTGCTGGAGTTTCACGACATCCTCCTCACAGCATACCCTCCCACCCAGCTTTGTGTCGTCTGCAAATTTGGAGATATTACATCCAATTCCCTCGTCCAGATCATTAATATATATTGTGAACAGCTGGGGTCCTAGGACCGATCCTTGCGGTACCCCACTAGTCACTGCCTGCCACTCGGAAAACGACCCGTTTATTCCAACTCTTTGCTTTCTGTCCGCCAACCAGTTCTCTATCCAAGTCAATACCTTGCCCCCAATCCCATGTGCCTTAATTTTGCACGCTAATCTCTTATGCGGGACCTTATCGAAAGCCTTCTGAAAGTCCAAATACACCACATCCACTGGTTCTCCCTTATCTATTTTACCAGTTACATCCTCAAAAAATTCCAGTAGATTAGTCAAGCATGATTTACCTTTTGTAAATCCATGTTGACTTTGTCCGATCCAGTCACTGCTTTCCAAGTGCTCTGCTATTACATCTTTTATAATGGACTCTAGCATTTTCCCCACTACCGATGTCAAGCTTACCGGTCTATAATTCCCCGCCTTTTCTCTACCACCTTTTTTGAATAGTGGGGTAACATTAGCTACCCGCCAATCCATGGGTACCATTCCAGAGTCTATCGAGTTCTGGAAGATGACCAGCAATGCATCTACTATTTCTAGGGCCACTTCCTTAAGTACCCTGGGATGTAGATTATCAGGCCCTGGGGATTTATCGGCCTTCAGTCCCATCAATTTTCCTAACACCATTTCCCTACAAATACTGATTTCTTTCAGTTCCACCCTTTCATCAGACCCTATGTTCCCCGGCATCTCTGGGAAGTTATTTGTGTCCTCCTTTGTGACGACAGAACCAAAATATGTATTTAGTTGGTCTGCCATTTCTTTGTTCCCCATTATAAATTCCCCCGATTCTGACTGCAAGGGACCTACGCTTGACTTCACCAATCTTTTTCTCTTCACATATCTATAAAAGCTTTTAGTGTCAGTTTTTATGTTCTCTGCAAGCTTACTCTCATATTCTATTTTCCCTTTCTTAATTAAGCCCTTTGTCCTCCTTTGTTGAATCCTAAACTGCCCCCAATCCTCAGGATTATTGCTTTTTCTGGCCAATTTATATGCCCTCTCCTTGGACCTTATGCTATCTCTAATTTCCCTTGTTAGCCATGGTTGGGTCACCTTTTTTGTTTTATTTTTATGCCAAACTGGGATGAACAAATTCTGTAGTTCATCCATTCGGTCTTTGAATGTTTGCCATTGCCTATCCACCGTCAACCCTTTGAGTGCCATTCCCCAATCAATCCTGCCTCCAGTCACGCCTCCATCGAGATGCGGCCAATCCGTGCGATTTTAACTTGGGCGAGCTCAGCATGCCAATTAAGGGCCACCTGGCAACAGGTGATGTCACAGACTGAAATTTCATCTGTCAAGAGCTTTTGACAGATGAAATATCAGTGTTTCACAGCTGTTTGAAGCTGTCAAACACTGACAGTCTTACTTCTAATCTGAGTCCTTCGCCACAGACTCAGTTAGAAATCTCTCCTGCACAGAAAGCTGCAGGCTGTCACGTTTGACAGTTCGCAGCCATTCTGCTTTCTGTGCCGGTGAGATGAGGGACTCCCGGAACCTAAAGGAAGGAAGGCTGAAAAGGTATGTAAAATTTATTTAATCACTTTAGACACACTTACCTTTGCACTCATGCACACATCACTCACCTGAACACCGACATCTCGACCCCTCCAAGTCCTTCAACCCGACGGCCCGCCTCCTCTAACTTGGCGTGGTTTGGAGCCGTCGGGAATCCCACACTTCAACATCAAAAATAGGGATTAAGCTAAAAACTGCCTGTTAACTATCTGTTAACAGGCAGTTAATTGGCACTAATCCCTTCCTGCCTCGGGTAGGCGGGTCCCAGTGCGGGGTGGGTACCCGCCTCCTTTGAAACTGGCATGGAGGCGGGTTTGGTTGCAGGAAGGGGTCGGGACCCCTGATTTCGGGATTTTAACCCACCCCCCCACGTCTCCAATCCTGACTCCATGCCCAATGAAAATCCTGCCCTTTATGTCTCCTTAGTGACAACTGCATATTAAATAAGCTTGAAATGAAGACTGGCAAGAATAATTTGTCAAGTAATTTCAAAGAGATAGATGAGATCTAAGAAACTGTCTAACTATTGTTTAGATATTTTGTTTCTATGGGGAAATAAACATCTGCAATTAGATTTTTGCTATTTCTTCAGTTGTGGAGAATTGAAGACTCTTTTCACTTCTTCATTCCTGAATTTAACTTTTAATATGAGGATGGAGTGTGGAGAAAGAGTATTCAAAGGAACAATAAAGGAAAGCTCAGGATCATGGATAGTAGAAGGAGGGGGAGAGAGAGATTAGAAACTCGGTGAGAAAGGAATTGCTCATCAGATGATGTCTTCTATATTGTCCAGCAGTGCAAAAGAGGTGTTTGAAGAGCATCCCCAGATAGGGGAGCAATATTCAGTCTTGGCAGACTTGGGCTTTATAGAGAGTAAAGAGGAAAATAAGTGTTTGGCACAAAAAAAGGAAACTGAGCTTCCTGGAAGCAGCTTTAGCAACAGAGGAAGGTAGCAATAAACAGGGGTGGAAACTGCAAATGCTGGAAATCTGAAATAAAAACAGAAACTGCTGTAAACACATGGAAGGTCTGTCAGCATCTGTAAAGTGAAAACATAGTTTAAGGTTTTGGGTGTAGACCCTTGGTTAGAACTGGTGGAGGGAATCCACACCTGAAACTTCAACAGATTTCTCTTTACAGATATCTTGCTGATGTTGAGTTGCTCTTTGACAACTTAATGGACAAGAGGATAGACAACAGTGGTGATCATTGAGTCATGGTTGGTGGCAGAAAGGTAGAGATGGGAGTTGTCAGAATACATATGGAGCTGCTGCAATACCTATGGATAATGTCACTGAGGGGCAGCATCTAGACATAGAAAAAGACAGGGACATGATGGAACTTTGGGACACTCTGGAGGTGACTGTGAAGGGGCAGGAGGAGAAACCGTTACAAGAGATGTGCTGGCTACATTGGGGTAGATAGTAGTGGAACCAAGCAATACTAGCGCTATGGAGATAAACCACAAAGGCTAGATGATGGAGATGGATGGAGTGGTCAACTGTGTTGAATGCCACAGAGATATCGAGGAGGACAAAGCGCATAGTGTGGTTCCAATTATAAAGGATATCATTGGTGACATTGACCAGAGCAGCCTCGGTGTCGTGGACTAGGTAGAAATTGGACTGAAAGGATTCTGAACAAGGAGCAATTGGAGAGGTGAGCAGGGAGTTAGGAGATACTGACATGTGGACGATGCTTGCAGAGGAAAGGGATGTTCGATAGGGTGATAGTTGGACAGAACACAGGATCAAGGGTAGGCTTTCAGAGGGAGGGGGTGATAAGTGCAACATTGGAATTGTTATAATGTTTGTCAGATGTACCTCCTTTACCTGTTAGTACTAACTGAAGAGGGTGGATAATTGATGCTTGCCATGGAATTCATGGACGTGAGTAAAAAGCAACTTATCAGCCCTCTCCTTTCCAACCTCCAATGTTTCCCTGTCCCTCAAGTCTTTAAAATTCTACACATCCCTACACACTCTCACACCACTCTAGAATCTCCTTTAGCTCATGTCCTTGCTCACACCCTCCACTCTTCTAACTTTGGTCCAATGTACAATGCCTTTCCCCTCTCCCTCTGCTCTACTATCAGTAGCAGAAGCTTCAGCCATCTTGCCCTCCACACACTGGAACTCTCTCCCCAAACCCCTTCACCTCACTACATCCTGCCCCACCATTTAAAACCTCTTTAAAACTTGTGACTTTGCCTTAAGCCACCTGCTTGGGTCTGCTCCACAACTTAGAAGTGCTTTGGGATACTTTGTTCCAATAAAAGAGTTATATAAATGAAAGTTATTGTAAACTGAGAAACCTAGGTGAGCAAAATCCTAGAGTACAGGAGCTACCAAAGTTGAAAGCAGCAGTTCAGATCAGGTAATTGTGTCCATGTTTGAATCTCTTCAATCAAGTTTCCGCTGTGACCACAGCACCAAAATGGCCTTAATCAGAGTCATAAATTGCATCTTCTTTGACCATGACCATGGTGCATTATCCCTCCTCAGTGTCTCTGCAGGCTTTGACATGGTCCTCCTCCTCCAATGCCTCTCCTCCACTGTCCAGCTCAATGCGACTGCCCTCTCTTGGTTCCACTCTTAGCTATCTGATCATTGTCACAGCATCTCTAGAAATGGCTTCTCTGCCAACCCTACACCATTACCTCTGGAGTCACCAATGATCCATCCTCGGCTCCCTCCTCTTCCTTATCTATGTGCTGCCTCTTGGCAACATCGTCCGCAGATACGGGGTCAGGTTCCACCTACGATGGCGATATCCATTAAAAGAGATATATAAATGAAAGTTATTGTAAATTTAGGATAATTTGTTTCTTGAGAAACCAAGGTGAGCTAAATCATAGAATGGTTACAGCACAGAAGGAGGCCATTCGGCCTGTCGAGCCCATGCTGGCTCTCTAAGAGCACTTCAGCTAGTCCCACTCCCTCGCCCTTTCCCCGTAGCCCTGCAATTTTTTTTCCTTCAGGTACTTATCCAATTCCCTTTTGAAAGCCATGATGTCGGGCAGTGCATTCCAGATCCTAACCACTCGCTGCATAAAAAAGTTTTTCCTCATGTTGCCTTTGGTTCTTCTGACAATCACCTTAAATCTGTGTCCTCTGGTTCTTGACCCTTCTGCCAATGGAACAGTTTCTCTCTATCTACTCTGTCCAGACCTCTCATGATTTTGAACACCTCTATCAAATCTCCTCTCAATCTTCTCTGCTCTAAGGAGAACAACCCCAGCTTCTCCAGTCTATCCACGTAACTGAAATCCCTCATCCCTGGAACCATTCTTGTAAATCTTTTCTGCACCCTCTCTAAAGCCTTCACATCCTTCCTAAAGTGCGGTGCCCAGAATTGGACACAATACTCCAGTTGAGGCTGAACCGGTGTTTTATAAACGTTCATAATTTCCTTGCTTTTGTACTCTATGCCTCTGTTTATGAAGTCCAGGATCCCATATGTTTTTTAACCGCTTTCTCAACCTGCCCTGCCACCTTCAACGATTTGTGCACATATACCCCCAGGTCACTCTGTTCGTGCACCTCCTTTAGGATTGTACCCTTTAGTTTATATTTCCTCTCCTCATTCTTTCAACCAAAATGTATCACTTTGCACTTTCTGCATTAAATTTCATCTGTCACATGTCCGCCCAGCCTGTCTATGTCCTCTTGAAGTCTATCACTATCCTCCTCACTGTTCAATATACTTCCAAGTTTTGTGTGATCCTAGAGTACAGGACACCACCAAAGTCACCACCCCCTCTCCAGCACCTCTCTTGATCCCTCCACTGCCTCAGTGATCTCAGTTGCTTGTTGACATCCAGTCTTGGATAAGTCACAATTTCCTCCAGTTAAACATTGGAAAGACTGAAGCTATCATCCTCAGCCCCCGCCACAAACTCCCTACTCTTATTACTGGTTCCATCTCCCTCTCCAGCCGTTGTCTGAGATGGAACCAGACTTTTCAGTACTTCTGCATCCTATTTGAGCCTAAGCTGAGCTTCCAACCCCATATCTTCTCCATCACAAATACTGCTTACTTCTATCTCTGCCCGTCTCTGCCCCTGCCTCAGCTCATCTGCTGCTGAAACACTCATCCATGCCTTTGTCACCTCCAGACTCAACTATTCCAATGCACTCCTCACTGGCTTACCATCCACCACCCGCCATGCTGCCCGTATCCTATCTTGCACCAGGTCCTGTTCACCCATCTATCCCTGTCTTCGCTGACCTACATTTGCTCCTGGTCCCCCAACTTAAATTCTCATATTGTTTAAATCTCTTCATTGCCTCACCCCTTTCTATCCCTGTAACCCCTAACTCTTTGTTCCTCTTCCTCCAGCCTCTTGTAAATTAGCTCCTCTTTTGCCCCATCATTGGCAACCATGCCTTCAGCCATCCAGGCCACACACTGGAATTCCCTCCTAGACCCCTCTGCCTCGCTATCTCCCTTTCTTCCTTTAAGACCCTCCTTAAAACCCAACTCTTTCCCTTCCTAATATTGCCTTCTTTGCCTCAGTGTCCATTCTTTTCTGATTCTGATTATGTCTCTGTGAAGTGCCTTGGAACACTTTTCTACTTTAAAGGTGCCAGCTGTGGCTCAGTGGGTAGCACTCTCGCCTCTGAGTCACAAGGTTGTGAGTTCAAGTCCCACTCCAGAGCCTTGAGCACAAAAATCTAGGCTGACACTCCAGTGCGGTGCTGAGGGAGTGCTGCACTGTCAGAGGTGCCGTCTTTCGGATGAGACGTTAAACAAAGGCCCTGTCTGCCCTCTCGGGTGGACTGAAAAGATCCTATAGCACTATTTTGAAGAAGAGCAGGGGAATTCTCCCTGGTGTCCTGGGCTAATATTTATCCCTCAATCAACATCACTAAAAACAGATTATCTGGTCATTATCACTTTGCTGTTTGTGGGAGCTTGCTGTGCGCAAATTGGCTGCCATGCTCAATATTCAGGAAAGATAGGCAAAAAGGAAAAGGAGGTGGGGTAGCATTGCTGGTTAAAGAGGGGATTAACACAATTGTAAGGAAAGATATTAGCTCCGATGATGTGGAATCTGTATGGGTAGAACTGAGAAATACCAAAGGGCAGAAAACGTTAGTGGGAGTGGTGTATAGACCCCCAAACAGTAATGCAGAGGTTGGGGATGGCATTAAAAGGGAAATTAGAGAAGCGGCAATAAGGGCACAGCAGTCATCATGGGTGACTTTAATCTACATATAGATTGGGCTAACCAAATTAGTAACAATACTGTGGAGGAGGAATTCCTGGAGTGTATACGGGATGGTTTCCAGGACCAATATGTCGAGGAACCAACTAGGGATCAGGCCATCTTAGACTGGGTATTATGTAATGAGAAAGGATTAATTAGCAATCTTGTTGTGCGAGGCCCCTTGGGTCAGAGCGATCATATGATTGAATTCTTCATTAAGATGGAGAGGGAAGTAGTTGACTCGGAGACTAAGGTCCTGAATTTAAATAAAGGGAACTATGATGGTATGAGACACGAGTTGGGTAGGATTGATTGGGTAATGTCACTCAAAGGGTTGATGGTGGATAGGCAATGGCAAACATTCAAAGATCACATGCATGAACTACAGAATTTGTTTATCCCAGTTTGGCATAAAAATAAATCAAAAAAGGTGATTCAACCGTGGCTAACAAGGGAAATTAGGGATAACATAAGATCCAAAGAGAGGGCATATAAATTGGCCAAAAAAAGCAGCAAACCTGAGGATTGGGAGCAGTTTAGGATTCAGCAAAGGAGGACAAAGGGATTAATTAAGAGGGGGAAAATAGATTATGAAAGTAAGCTTGCAGGGAACATAAAAACTGACTGTAAAAGCTTTTATAGATATGTGAAGAGAAAAAGATTGGTGAAGTCAAGCGTAGGTCCCTTGCAGTCAGAATCAGGGGAATTTATAATGGGGAACAAAGAAATGGCAGACCAATTAAATACATATTTTGGTTTTGTCTTCACAAAGGAGGATACAAATAACCTCCCAGAAATGTCGGGGAACATAGGGACTAATGAGGGGGAGGAACTGAATGAAATCAGTATTTGTAGGGAAATGGTGTTGGGGAAGTTGACTGGATTGAAGGCCGATAAATCCCCAGGGCCTGATAATCTACATCCTAGGGTACTTAAGGAAGTGGCCCTGGAGATAGTAGATGCATTGCTGGTCATCTTCCAGAACTTGATAGTCTCTGGAACAGTATCCATGGTGTAATGTCCGTGTGTAATTGAGACACGGACTGCAGAAGTTGGTTATAACAGGTGTTTACTGAATGGAGACAAAACTGGAACTACTATACAAAGTTACTACACAGGCTTATATACAGGGGTGGTCACTACTGGTACTGCAGTATACAGGGGCTGCAGAATATAGTTCCTTCTTCAAGGTACATACACTACAATTCCTCCCCTTTTAGCTAAACAGTACATAACATTCGATTAATAATTAAATAACATATTTACAATTACAGTTGCTATATACATTAGCTGAAGTTAATCAATTATAAATTCAGTCTTTGAGGAGGCTTCCTGATTCTGTCCAGATAACGCCTCTTTGGGGTATCAGGTTCTTCTGGCAAAGTTGATTCGGGATCAACGTCGTTGTTTGGTTCGTCTGCTTCCAATATCACCGATTCTGAGGTAGATGCAATTGGTACTTCGGTTTCATCACCAGGTGTATAGGATCGTGGTGTAGATTTGACGTTTTCCAGTGACTCTAGAATCTGGTCAGCATGGCGTCTTACAATGCTCTCTCCAACGTCCACGGTATACATTAGAGGTCCTTGCCGTGTGCAGATCGTTCCTGGCTGCCATTTCTCTGTGCGGTAGTCCCGGGCCAAAACTGGTTGACCTATCTTGAAACTCCTGGTTGGCCTTTCATTCATATTCTGAAACTGCCTGTTCTCCACATCTCTTCTGATGTTTGGCTTAACCAAATCCAAGCGGCATCTTAGTCTTCGATTGAAGAACATCATGGCTGGAGTTTGGTTGGTAACCGCATGTGTCGCATTCTGGTAGGCAAACAAGAAGTTATCCACCTTGTGTTGTAGGGGTATGTCTTCATTACACATTGCCTTGATAGCCTTCTTGAATGTTTGAACGAACCTCTCAGCCAATCCATTGGTGGCTGGATGATATGGGGCGGATGTGTAATGCTTAACACCATTGTTCTTTAAGAACCTCCGGAACTCTTCAGACACAAACTGTGGTCCATTGTCGGAGCAAATCTGTTCAGGCAGCCCATTTCTGGTGAATATGGTTCGTAAGACTGTGATAGTTTTTTCTGTGGTGGTTGAGGACATTTTTATTACCTCTGGCCACTTTGAATGTGCATCCACCGCAATTAAAAACATCGAGTCCATAAATGGACCAGCAAAATCAATGTGTACCCTTTGCCATGGAGATGAGGGCCACTCCCATGGATGTAGAGGGGCTTGTGGTGGGGCGTTTTGGACCTTCTGGCATCCTGTACAGCTCTTGGTCATCTCTTCGATTTCTCTATCGATTCCCGGCCACCACACAAATGCTCTGGCTAAGTTCTTCATTTTTACCCCTCCCAGATGACCCTCATGAAGCTCATTGAGCACTCTATCCTTCAATTTGGGTGGAATTACTACTCTGGATCCACACATCAAGGTTCCTCGGCACACTGACAGCTGTTCTCTTCTCGGCGAGAATGCTGGCAACAGTGGTTCGCCATGTGCTGGCCATCCCTTCACTGTTAAATCATAGACCCTGGAGAGTGTCGGGTCATTTCGTGTTTCCTTTTCTATGTTTGCATTCGTCACAGGTAGACATTCGACTATGGTCGAGTGGAATATCTCCACAGGATCCACTGCAGGTGCTTCTTCCACCGTCGGCAATGGTAGGCGCGACAATCCATCAGCATTCCCATGCTGTTTAGTTCCTTTGTACTCAATGTCATATTGGTGTGCCCCTAGGAAAAGGGACCACCTCTGTAGCCGTTGTGCTGTCATTATCGGGACGCCCTTCTTAGGGTTGAAAATGGAGACAAGAGGTTGATGATCAGTTAGTAGAGTAAATTTCTGTCCGTGCAGGTAGTGATTGAACTTCTTCACCCCCCACACCAGGCTGAGGGCCTCTCTGTCAATCTGGGCGTAGTTACGCTCGGCTGCAGTTAACGAGCGTGACGCAAAAGCTATCGGCCTCTCTGAACCATCAAGGGATTTATGTGACAGTACCGCCCCAATGCCGTAGGGAGACGCATCACACGCCAGTCTTATCGGTAGTGATGGGTTATAGTGAGCCAATACTTCTCTTGAAGTGATCAGGCCTTTACACTTCTGAAAGGCCCGCTTACATTCATCGCTCCATTTCCATGCTACTCCAGTTTGTAGCAGGGCGTTCAGTGGGTGCAGAATTGTGGATAAATTCGGCAAAAACTTATGGTAGTAATTCACCAATCCGAGGAATGACCTCAGTTGCGACACATTTTCAGGCGCAGGAGCCTTAACTACCGCTTCAATTTTGTCAGGGAACTTATGTAACCCCTCTTCATCAATCACGTGGCCACAATACGATATTTGTTTCTTAAAAAACTCGCACTTGGGGCGATTGGCTCGTAGCCCATGTTCTCTTAGTCTAGTGAGCACCTGCTCTAGGTTGGCAAGGTGTTCACTGTCATTTTCACCTGTCACTAGGATGTCGTCCAAGTAACTGAGTCCCCGGAATCCCTTGCAGGACTTGTTCCATCGCTCTTTGCCATATAGCTGGAGCTGATGCTACTCCGAATACCAGTCGATTATACTGGTAAAGACCTTTATGAGTGTTTATCGTGAGATATTTCCTAGAGGATTCTTCAACCTCCATCTGCAAATATGCTTGCGCTAGGTCAATTTTTGTAAAACGTTTCCCTCCAGATAGTGAGGCGAAAATATCTTCTATCCTCGGAAGAGGATACTGTACTGTGTGAAGGACTGGGTTTACAGTCACCTTAAAGTCCCCACAGATGCGAACCTTCCTTGGCTCCTCAGACTTATTGTTTAATGTTTTCTTCATGACAGGAACGATGGGTGTCGCCCACTCGCTCCAGTCTACCTTAGATAACACGCCTGCATTCTCCAGCTCTGCCTCGACGGCTGGGCGAATTGCATACGGTACCGGTCTTGCTTTGAAAAACTTGGGAATTGCATTCTCTTCTATTTTTATCGAGGCGGTTACGCCTTTAAGAGTTCCCAGTCTTTGTTGAAATACCTCTTTAGCGTTAGCTAAGATTTTTGGCAATTGTCCAGGTGTGACGTCGTCATCCTTTTTACCAGCCACAGTCAGTGCCTGAATGGAGTGCCAGTCTAAACTTATCTTTCTGATCCATTCACGTCCCAATAACGGTGGTCCACCATCTTGCAGTATGTACAGATACAATTTCTGTATTTCCTTGCCGTTGTATTCGACAGACACCCTTATTTTCCCTCTGGCGTATACTTTCTGCCCCGTATATGTCTTCAAGACAATGGATGTGTCTTTCAAGGGTATGTGTGAGAATAGCCGCTTGTAGTCTCATCGATTCATGATGGTCAGGGCTGATCCTGTATCCAATTCCATTTTGACTTGGGACCCTGCTATCGTGAGGGTGACCCAAATGGTTCGGTGATCCTCTTTTGCGATTACGTTGTGTAGTTTGAGACAGCTTAGTCTCTTGTTCCCGGATTCACTATCGCTCTTCTGGTCTTCGGAACTACTGTCCGCCATCTTTTGTACTTTCCTGTACTTTTCCTTAGTAGTCTTTTTGTTGTCGTTAATCTTCTTCCCGGACCTGCAAACTCGTGCAATGTGTCCCATCTTTCCGCATTGCCTGCATATTTTGTCCTTGGACCAGCAGTCCTTCTGGTCATGGGTTGTTCTGCCGCAGCGATAACATTTTTCAAATCCCCATGTCATTTCATGGGTGCCGTATTCCTGTGGCTTTTGCTGTATTTCCGCAGCTCCCCTTGCTGCTGCTTCGTACGATACTGCCACGCTGAAAGCCTTATCTAGCGTCAGCTCTTTCTCTGAGAGTAACCTCTTCTGGGTTCCTTCACTCAGGAGTCCACAGACAAATTTGTCCCGTAGGGTATCTGCCAGTCCTGCTCTGAACTGGCAGTGCTTTGATAGCTTGCGTAGTTCCGTAAGGTAATCAGCATTGCTCTCATCTTTATGCTGATTTCTCTTGTGGAATTTAAATCTTTCTGCTATCAGCAGCAGTGTAGGATTTAGGTGTTCCTGTAGGATATCAACAATTTCGTTAAAACTCTTCTCCATCGGTTTGACTGGAGTGATCAGGTTCCGCAATAGGCCGTACGTTCTTGCGCCCATTAAGTTTAGTAGTACCGATGCCTTTTTCTCATCGGCTACTTCATTTGCCTTGCAATATACTTCGACTCTTTCCACATACGTGGTCCAGTCTTCTATTGCATTATCGAAGGCAGTGATATTGCCAGTCTTCGGCATCTTGGAGATCTAAGATGGCGCCTCCCGCGCTTTGCCTTCTTCCCCGATTGAACAAAATGGCGCCTCCCGCGCTTTGCCTTCTTCCCCGCTGGATTAAGATGACGCCTCCCGCGCTTTCTGCCTTTTCCGCTGCTGCCAGCATTTTTATGCCTTGATGGCGACGCCCTATGGTCTTCGCGCGCTTCCCCCCGCGCTGCTGCCAACGCCACTCTCCGCGGTCCCCGTGGCAAACTGCAGCTCCTCGCGGCTTTCTGCGCTTCTAATTTCTTTTTCTTTTATTTTAATTACTGTTCCCGTCATCAGAGCAGACCCTATGGGACACTTCCCTCCCTCTTCTCGGGTCTGTACGCTGCCCGGCTTCGTAGCACCGGCCGCGCCCTGTGTGCTCCACCCTCTCTCTCTCCTCTTCCCGACAACGCTGCTCGGCCCCGTTGAAAAGCCACCCGATCGAGCTCTAGCCCACCACATCCCAGGAAGGATCAGTGTACTACCTGCCACCAGCCCGATTAGCTGGAACACCATAGACTGGATAACCAAGCCCAGCTCTCGACAGCCTCTCCTGCAAATCTTCGAATTCGATGAATCAGAGGGCGGTTGCCCACGGTCGACGCCCGTTTCTTCTGTTTGTTTTTTTTTCTTTTTGGATTTCTTCCTTCTGGCTTCGACCTCTAAGAACTTCGCTTCAGGGATGGATCCCCGTGAGGTGGTGCAGAACTGTAGGTAAGTTCGGATCTGTTCGTCGCCAATGTAATGTCCGTGTGTAATTGAGACACGGACTGCAGAAGTTGGTTATAACAGGTGTTTACTGAATGGAGACAAAACTGGAACTACTATACAAAGTTACTACACAGGCTTATATACAGGGTGGTCACTACTGGTACTGCAGTATACAGGGGCTGCAGAATATAGTTCATTCAAGGTACATACACTACACATGGATTGGAGGGTAGCTAATGTTACCCCACTATTCAAAAAAGGTGGTAGAGAAAAAGCAGGGAATTATAGACCGGTAAGCCTGACATCGGTAGTGGGGACAATGCTAGAGTCCATTATAAAAGATGTAATAGCAGAGCACTTGGAAAGCAGTGACAGGATCAGACAAAGTCAACATGGATTTACAAAAGGTAAAATAGATAAGGCAGAACCAGTGGATGTGGTGTATTTGGACTTTCAGAAGGCTTTCGATAAGGTCCCGCATAAGAGATTAGCTTGTAAAATTAAGGCACATGGGATTGGGGGCAAGGTATTGACTTGGATAGAGAACTGGTTGGCAGATAGAAAGTAAAGAATTGGAATACACGGGTCGTTTTCCAAGTGGCAGGCAGTGACTAGTGCGGTACCGCAAGGATTGGTCCTAGGACCCCAGCTGTTCACAATATATATTAATGATCTGGACGAGGGAATTGGATGTAGTATCTCCAAATTTGCAGACGACACAAAGCTGGGTGGGAGGGTATGCTGTGAGGAGGATGTTGTGAAACTCCAGTACAATTTGGACAGGTTGGGTGATTGGGCAGAAACATGGCAAATGCACTATAATGTGGATAAATGTGAGGTTATCCACTTTGGTGGCAAAAACAGGAAGGCAGATTATTATTTGAATGGCAATAGATTGGGAGAAGGGGAAGTGCAAAGAGACCTGGGTGTTCTTGTGCACCAGTCGCTGAAGGTAAGCATGCAGGTGCAGCAGGTGGTTAAGAAGGCAAATGGTATGTTGGCCTTCGTAGCAAGAGGGTTCGAGTACAGGAACAAAGATGTCTTGCTGCAGTTGTACAGGGCCTTGGTGAGACTGCACCTTGAGTATTGTGTGCAGTTTTGGTCGCCTTATCTGAGGAAGGATATTCTTGCCATGGAAGGAGTGCAGCGAAGATTCACCAGGCTGATACCTGGGATGGCAGGAATGACGTACGAGGAGAGATTGGGTCAATTGGGCTTGTACTCACTGGAGTTTAGAAGATTGAGAGGGGATCTCATCGAAACCTATAAAATTCTGTCAGGCCTGGACAGACTAGATGCAGGAAGGATGTTCCCGATGGCCGGGGAGTCCAGAACTAGGGGTCATAGTCTAAGGATAAGGGGTAAGCCATTTAGGACTGAGATGAGGAGGAATTTCTTCACCCAGAGAGTGGTGAACCTGTGGAATTCTCTACCACAGAAAGCAGTGGAGGCCAATTCATTAAATATATTCAAGAAGGAGTTAGATATATTTCTTAAGGCTAAAGGGATCAAGGGATATGGGGAGAAGGCAGGAACGGGGTGATGCGCCATCAATTACTCAAAAGACTGAGGTTAAGCGAGTAACAACCAGGCTTTTATTAACTAAAGAATGAAGGTCTAGTCTCGAGTGGTCGACCCGTCCAGAATACTAAGGGACTGGGAGGTAGTCACTTATATACCTGGAATAGTGGGAGGAGTCAGCCGAGGCATGTCCAGACCTGTACCTAGTGGAATACACATACACATACAGACAGGTATAACAGTGGTTTACCACACGGGGTACTGAATTTGGATGATCAGCCATGATCTCATTGAATGGCGGAGCAGGCTCGAGGGGCCGAATGGCCTACTCCTGCTCCTATCTTCTATGTTTCTATGTGTTTCCTACCCTAAAACAGTGACTACACTTCAAAAGTACTTTGTTGGCTGTAAAGTGCTTTGGGATGTCCTGAGGTTGTGAAAGGTGCTATATAAATGCAAGCTTTTGTTGTAAATTAAGTAGTGGTTATGGGTTTTAAGAAAATTAGGCTATTCAGCAGCCTTTCTGGAAAGGGAAATTCTACTGCATTGAAATGTTTGACATGAGTGAATCAACACTTGCTAAAAATGAACTGTAACTAATATGTTAATAGTAATAATTCAAAATGCTCCTATATTTTGTTCTTTGTCCACTATGCTGGCATATTTTAAATGCAAGTTGGGTACCTGAACCCATATTACAGCATACATACCTCCAACCTTATCCTATGCAAGGCATCTCTCTCAGAACATTCAGATTTTTTGAAGCTAATTTAACTGCAATTTCACAAAGCCCAGTCTCATTTTGGACTTTTACTCGTTAAGCCTCCAGTAAAGATTGAAGTTGAGACTTTCTATGGCTCTGTGGTTCAACCATATATTTGGGTCTGTACACTATTAATCATCCACCTGTGAACTATCAGTCATTCCAGCGCATTTACTCATTCTCTGGCATGGCCAGCATTTATTGCCCATCCCTAATTGCCTTCGAGAAGGTGGTGGTGAGCCGCCTTCTTAACAATTGAGTGGCTTGCTAGGCACTTCAGAGGGCAGGTAAGAGTCAACCACATTGCAGTGGGTCTGGAGTTACGTACAGGGTAAGGACAGCAGATGTCCTTTCCTAAAGGACATTAGCAAATTCGTTTTACGAAAATCCAGTAATTACATGGTTCATCATTACTGATACAAAAGCAAAATACTGCGGATGCTGGAAATCTGAAATAAAAACAGAAAATGCTGGAAATACTCAGCTGGTCAGGCAGCATCTGTAGAGCGAGAAACAGAGTTCCTCCCCCCTGTCCCTGCCCCCAAACTTGCTCAGAAACTTGTTATGTCGCCAACGTTTTCCAGTTCTGACGAAGGGTCATCGACCTGAAACATTAACTCTGTTTCTCTCTCTCTACAGATGCTGCCTGACCTGCTGAGTATTTCCAGCATTTTCTGTTTTTATTTCACCATTACTGAGACTAGCTTTTTATTCCAGATTTATTTAAATTCCCCAGCTGCTGTGGTGGGTTGATGATCATTCGGCCAGGTCTCTGGATTACTGGTCCAGTAACATAAGCACTGTGCCACCCTTGGAAGCAAGAGTAGAACCGGATGGGGTTGGGCTGGCATAGGAAGTGCGTCATGGTGAAAGTGCCCTATACCTGGCGCTGGCGGCCATGAGGCAGTTGAAGACGCGGGCGGCTGTGAGTGAAGGAAATCCATCCTAATCGGCCCGGTGAGGTGCTGCTTCACCCAACGGTCTCACTCGGTATGTTATAAAAAGAGTGATCGTTCTGAAAAATGTTTCATATCGTAGTTTAAACGCTTGAAGTTTATGATATTAAAACAATCTGTTTTCGGTTTAGCTTTGCAGAGTAGCCGGCCCGGGCCCGCAATGTCCTCTCACCCGGGTTGGGGCTTGTTTGCCGGATCCGGCTCCGGCTCGCCGCAGGGAGAGGGCTGAGCTGCTGATGACCGTCCGTGTGATCCGGGCCGCTGCCAGGCACCTTTGTCCCAAGATGAGCGCCGGGCCCTGCGGGTGAGTGAATGAAGAAAATGGGGGGGTCAGCTGCGGTTTCTTATAATTATTAAAACAACCAGGATTTGGGGGCATTTATATAGATCGCTTGTTTCCCAGTTTTTCCTCCCCTATGCATTTTGAGATTGTGTTTGACTGGATTATGATGATTCTTTATACGTGTTAGACTTCTGATGCAGATGAAGACGACTTGGATCTGATTCCAGTCAGTAAACCTACACTGGTGCTTGTTTCTATCTGGATGACCTTTCTTCCCATGTGCTAAATTTAAATTTTCTTCTAGATTATGAATTTAAAGATCTCCAAACCTAACCGGCAGAAACTGCAGAAAGGAGAAGCACTGATAGCAGGTAAATTAAAATGTTCGGTTATATCTCGGTCCCATCCCTTCATATTAGAGGTGGAAATGGACTGTTTTCCCAGTGGTTTATGGGGGCACATTTAGGGCTGTGGGATGCACTACCGGAGTTAGTGACCGAAGTAGGGACCATGGCCCTGAATTTGCGGTTGGTATGGCGGCAAGAGTACGCCGTCATGGCCGCTCCGAAACAGGCTGTGCCACGTACGTACGCCGCCCCCCCCCCCCACCAAAAGCCGGCAATCTGCGAAATCTCATCAATCATTGAAACCGACAAACTTCGGCTCTTTTGTAGTAAGAGCGCTGTTAAATTCCCCACTAAAAGTTAGACCCACAGGGATTAGGGCTTTAACAGTTGCTAAGCAACTGTTGAGAGTCTGGAAAACTAATTTGAATTTTGTTTAGTGAAATTTGACCAATTTTAATAATTAAAAATTTATTTTAGGTTTGTCTTTTCCCCATGTGAGAACCCCAATCTTTCTTTTGCTCTCTCTAACTCAAAGTTAAAATTTTAAGAACTTACCCACTTCTTTGTTCGCTGTCTGAGAATTCTGCCTTTTTGTTTGGCTGCTAAGACAGCCTGTTGATGTCACAGCATTTCGCACAAGGGCATCCCTATTAATTTCTGTTGAATTGAATTCTAGATCGGAAAACCCCAAGTTCTCAACACAGGAATTAAGATCCCTGTGCGGATCATACTTAGGGGCCAGCAGCAAACGCTTTTGCTTTGCTGCTGGCCGTAAATTCAGGGCCTGTGTTTGACTGCATGATGATTCTTTATACGTATTATTCGGTTTCTGATGCAGATGAAGACAACTAGGATCTGATTCTAGTCGACCTTGCTTCCTGTGTGGTAAATTTGAATTTTCTTCTAGATTATGAATTTTAAAATCTGCAATGCCCACTGGCAGCAACTACAGAAGGAGAAGCATTGCTAATAGGTAAATGTTCAGTTATATCTCCACGAAGGGATGCAACAGAGAGGTTGAAATTGTCTGTTCCCAATGGTTGGGGAGGGGGGCACATTTAGGGTAGAGAGTAGAAGGAACCTTTGAAAAAAGAGGGTGTGATGCACTCAAGTCAGTCTCTGCAGTAGGGACTGTCAATTTGTAAGAGGTGGTTGAAGTAAAGGGCTACTTAATTTGGAGGACTAAAGCCCAACATGGACTGCTTGGGACAAACAGCCTGTTTCCACACTGTTCGCTTGCCAATGGGTACATAGAAATTACAAACAAAACATAGAATAAGGCAGGATTAAATTTAATGTATGTTCTGAATCATCATCTGAAAGAAAGATTTACATTTATATAGCGCCTTTCACGACTACCGGACATCTCGGCGCTTTACAGCCAGTACTTTTTTGAAGTGTAGTCACTGTTGTAATGTGGGAATGCGGCAGCCAATTTGCACACAGCAAGCTCCCACAAACAGCAATGTGATAATGACCAGATAATGTTTTTATGTTAATTGGGGGATAACTATTGCCCAGGACACCAGGTAATAACTCCCCTGCATGGAGAACATTTTAAAATTATAAGAGTACTGTACTGATTATTTCAAACATGTGTAATTCAGTGCCAGCTCTTTGAATAGCACCAGGGGGTCTTTTACAGCCACCTAACCTGCCAGACAAGCTTTCCATTTAATGTCATAAGTGTAAACTAAGACTGTTAAGTCCTGGAGTGGGGCTTTATTCCACAACCTTTTGTCATAGGCAAGAATGCTGCCACTGACCCAAGTTAACCACCACGTGAATGGTAGCATAGTGGTTATGTTACTGGACCAGTAATCCAGCCTGCTTGATTGTTTAAGGTGGTGGATGGGGTGTCAGTCACTCCCGCTACCACTGGTGCAACTCACCAAGGCTTCGACAGCACCTCCCAAACCCATGACCTCCACCACCGAGAAGGACAAGGGCAGCAGGCGCCATCCTGACTCGGGAATATATGTTGCTGGGTCAAAATCCTGGCACTCCCTAACAGCACGGTGGCATAGTGGTTAGCACTGTTGCCTCATAGCGCCAGAGCCCGGGTTCGAATCCGGCCTTGGGCGACTGTCTGTGTGGAGTTTGCACATTCTCCCCGTGTTTGTGTGGGTTTTCTCCGGGTGTTCCGGTTTCCTCCCACAGTCCAAAGATGTGCGGGTTAGGTTGATTGGCTATGATAAATTGACCCTTAGTGTTAGGGGGATTAAATATGTGGGGTTACTGGGATATGTGTCGGTGCAGGCTCGATGGGCCGAAATGGCCTCTATCTGCACTGTGGGGTTTCTGTGAGCACAGTGGGAGTACCTTCACCACAGGCACTGCAGTGGTTCAACGCAGCAGCTCACCCCCCACCTTCCAGGGCAATTAGGGATGGGTAATAAAAGCTGGCCTTGCCTGTTCTGCCCACATCCCTGGAATTAATTTAAAAATCTCATACCAATTATTTAATTTCACCATCTTTACTCTTTGCATCCTAGATGAGTCACCAGGATGAGATGGGAATTGCAGCTGGAATGACTTGTGGGTGATGGTGTACTTTATCTTCCAGAAACTCAGCATCTTAACTACAACTATGGTTGTAAAGAATTTCACTGAGCATGTTTCTATACAATAAATGCTATATTTTATAATGTACATTGTAAATTATTTTTCTTCCCTTTGCCCTTCTGTTGGTATCCTTTCAAAATAAATGTAACGATGGAGGATCTGTGATTTGCAATAGGTGGCTATTAACAGCTGGAGATGCAATAGTGAACCATGGCTACTTCAGCTTTGTATTAATGCTGATTCTGTATGTGCAATTAATATGGAGCAAAATTCAATGTCTTTCCAATTTTTGTCTTATAAGTGGAGAATGATGACTTCCTTACCTTGTTTACTGTGTCTTGCACTCCATTCTGCAATTAAGTTGGATAAATCTGAACTTATTCCCTAATGAAGCAGCTGGGTTTGATCTGGTTCCTTGTTGGCGAAATGTGCAACTTCAAAGAAGAATCGGACACTCTGGAATGATTAGCATTTACCACTTCCTTAGTAATCCAGTAACAAACATTTTCAAGTCTAATCCATTTACTTGCCAACAGGATTCCCCATCAGGGCTCAGACACCCTTAACCGTGCACGTGGAAATACCACACTGCTAGGAACCTCTACGCACATAGAATAGAGATCTCAGCCCCTTAACTATTAGTGAGTATAGAAATGCATAACTAACCATTAGCTCCTTGGATCGTTAATTCTCTTTGCATCTAGAGTAGGTTTTTTTTTCTAGATTTGTCTTTAGCACTCATCAACCCTTCTGCATTGCACCCTCCCTCTGCAAACATGTATTCTTGGCTGATGGGTGGGAAACAGCCAGTACTTAAGGCTATGGGAGAAGGGAGTGCTGAATCGAATGCACAGGGATCAGTATTGCTTCTAATTTACAATGTCTTAGATTCAGCAACTCAATGCAAAATGGTCAAATTTGCAAATAACCCCAAACTAGGAGTGGCACTGAACGCAGGGCAGCTTAAACTACAAATTAGGTTAGGGTTACAAACTACTAACTTGATTGTTTTGATGAGGTAACGGTGGATAAGGGTAGTAGGGTTGACTTTCAAAAGGCTTTGATTTGAAGCCCATGGGATAAGAGGCAGTAGCAGCATAGATACAGAATTGGCTAAGGAATGGTGTTGCAGTGAATAGCTGTTTTTCCAGAGTGGAGGGAGGTAGAGTGGAGTTCCCCAAGGTTTAGTACTAGGACCACTGCTGTTTTTGTTATACGTTAATGACTTGGGAGTACAGATCACAATTTTGCAGATGACACAAAACTTGTCAAACACTGAGGAAGAGAGTAATAGACTTCGAGGACAGACAGGCTGGTGGAATGGGTGGACACATGGCAGATGAGGATTCACTGCAGTAAAGGGTGAGGCGATATATTTTAGTAGGATGAATGAGGAAACAATACATGCTATCAATGGTAGTGTTAAAGGGGGTGCAATAGGAGTCCTGAGGGTGTTAGTGCAGAAATCTTTGAAGGTGGCAGGACAGGTTAATAAAGCAAAATACTGTGGCTGCTGGAAAGCCAGGAAGTTATACTAAACCTATATAAAACACTAGTTTTGCCCCAGCTGGAGTAGTGTGTTCAATTCTGGGTACCACACTTGAGAGGGTATAGAAGAGATTTACTAGAATGGTTTGAGGGATTACAGTTAAGTAGATAGACTGGAGAAGGCTAAGAGAAGATTTGATAGAGGTGTTCAAAATCAGGAACGGTTTAGATAGAGTAAATAAAGAGAAACTGTTTCCAACGGCTGATGGGTCGAGTGGATAAGATTTGGAATACACTGCCTGATGGTGGTGGATACAGATTCACTAGTAGCCTTCAAAAGGGAACTGGATAAATACTTGGAGAAAAAATTGTAGGATACAGGGAGAGCAGGGGAATGGACTAGATTGCTCTTCGAAAGAGCTGGCACACTCGACCAAATGGCAGCCTCCTGTGCTGTACTATTTATGATTCTAAAGTGAACTGGACAAAATGTGTGGGCTGAACCATAACAGTTGAAATGTAATACAGACAAGTGTTGCGCACAAGTAAAAATAGGTGATCATCTATGTTGGGGACAGCTCCATTACAAGCAGGACTGTGCTATGAATGCACCTGAAATGGCTAATGTTGAAGCTGAAAGATCAAGGAATCTTAGTAGACACTCAACATGACCCACCACTGCAAAACAGAACTGTGTAGCCACAATAGTAGGATATAAGTCAGAGAAAATCATGCTCAAACTATAAAGTGGTCTAGGCAGACCACATCTTGGGATTAACTGAAGTTCTGGTCACCGAAATACAGGGAGATATTAACGAGCTGGAAGCATTTAAGAGATGAGCTGCAAGGTTGGCTACTAATGTTAGAGGACTGAGTGATGAACAAAGACTGGAGAAACATGGGCTTTTCAGTCTTGAAAGGTGGTGACTGAGCAATGACTTTATTGAGGTGCCTAAGATAGTAAATGGTATGGATAAGAAACTATTTCAAACTAAGTTGAGTGGAACATAGTATTAAATTTACCTTTTACAAGTTTGAACCTATTAGGAAGACCATCACACAAAGTGATCAATAAATGGAATGGATTTCTGGGTAGAGGAGGTGGTAAAAACCCTGGAATTATTGAACAATTGGAAGAGTGCACTATAGTGTCTTCTGGATGGCTGAAAACTACTAAATGGGCCTTCCTCATCTATAAATTATTAGAAACATAGAAGATAGGAGTAGGCCATTCAGCCCTTCGAGCCTGCTCCGCCATTCAATGAGATCATGGCTGATCATCCAAATTCAGTACCCTGTCCCTGCCTTCTCCCCATATCCCTTGATCCCTTTAGCCTTAAGAAATATATCCAACTCCTTGAATATATTTAATGAATTGGCCTCCACTACCTTCTGTGGTAGAGAATTCCACAGGTTCACCACTCTCTGGGTGAAGAAATTCCTCATCTCTGTCCTAAATGGCTTAGCCCTTATCCTTAGACTGTGACCCCTGGTTCTGGACTCCCCCGCCATCGGGAACATCCTTCCTGCATCTAGTCTGTCCAGTCCTGTTAGAATATTGTGTGAGCATCTTCAGTCATTTTGTTACAAATGATTCTAGTATTATATAAATGTATTTTATTAGGTTATGCCTCTGCTTCAAAACACACCTTTTATTTGATTTTTCTCTCTTTTTGATCTGAGCTGTTTAGCCCTCCTATCTCAGAATAAATAGCCTGCTGATGCTCACCCGTCACGCTCACAGATGGTTGAAGTATCGGAGGGCTGTCTATGCCCCTGAAACTAAGCAATAGCACAAATTTGAGTTGCCATCATGAGATGTGAATATTGAAATAATATTTTTCAAACCCTGCAGATCAGTATCAGATGGGGAGCTCTGAAATAGCTGAACTATCCCATTCTGCAGATTAAGATAATACATATCCAGACTGTCATTAGTTCAGAGTAGTAGTGTGCTACTTCTTTTGGCCCCCACATGTAATTTGAATAATTGGATTGGTTACAGTTGCTACAAAAATAAACCACACAGATTGCTAGACCGAAGAATTTATTAAATAAAACATAGCAAGCCAGTCCTTCACAATGTTAATTTGATTATGTGAAGTACGATATACAATTTATAAGAATCTTTATTTAATTCTGATTATGCATAGTGCATTTAGTCCGTGGACTCATAATTCATTATTGCACACTCAATTCAGGCCACACAAATGGCCAGACTACAACAAGACATGCAAAGTTTTTTTTTGGCAGGCAAATATTGCCCACGAAAAGGTAAGTAGAGGAAAGCAAGAATGTGGGTTAAGACTGGAATGCAGTCAAATAGTGTGTTGTGGCCATCATATCCCTAGTCTTAGATAGAAACAAAATACAATATTGTACCAATAGACTTAAAACAAATGTACAAAATTAAAAATACAACTTAATACACATCTTAAAATATATTACTTAGCTTTAATTAAACATTCTGCAAATGGTCCTCAACTTTTTCCAAAGCAACTTCATCTTGAAAGACGATTTGCCAAATCCTTCACACTAGAGTCTTCAATTAATTATTTGCAATTCCTGTCGTGAATGGCAATTTACACACAAGTTGAACATTTGCTATTGGGGCAACAGGAGATACATGGAGGAAAACCATACAGTACAGTCTAACCAAGACAAATTATAGTAATCATGGGCATAATGGCACTGAAGCACAATTAACATTGACACTTCTGCAGACCTTATGTGGACACATTGCGTACAAAATAAAGGCTCAGGATGAACACAATGAGAAAAACTTGTTTTAAACAAAACTGGCATTTTGAGTTGGCCTACATAACAGATTTACTTCTGCAACATTTTTATCGTTTCCCCTTCATTTGTTCAGAAAAATGTTTGTTCAACAGTTCTAGTAATTCCAGTATTTTATTATTTTTTTTAATTGAAAAATTTAAATGGAAACCCATAAATGTTTAAACAAAGAGTTTGAAAGGAGATCTGTCTTCACCATTACAGAGGCAGCAAGAGCCTTATATCATTTGCTCATATTTGGCAAACACTTTCTTGCAGACAGCCCCACAAGAGTAAACAGGTGGTCAATTGTGATTGACTAACCACTAAATATGTCTAACTTTCAGTGACGGTGGTATTGAACGCGTTACACAACCCCCAGCATAATGCTGTAAAAGTAGCGGAGGGCTTTTTAAAAAAAACTCATCTCTCAAAAATTGGAATAAGTGGTCTAGTATTACTTAACCTGCTCTTACATTTGAAAATTCTGACATGCTATTCACCAATTTATATTTAGGAGGGACTTGTCTCTGAAGTGTCTCTGTCATGCACTAGACTGATTGAGGGAGAAAGTACACAAAAAACCCTACCAGAACTAAGTACCTAGCTCTTATATACACCCACCTACTATTATATAGAGCACTGTTAATGATATCACTTAAGGATTAAGTTTGTGATATCACTGCCAGGTTACAGAAATGTAATCAGTGGATTACAGCACTGCTCTATACATTATAACCTTTTAAGGAACTGTAGCACTTTATAAACCATAAATGTAAAACTTGAAAAATATACTTTATATATATCACAGTGGCTGTCACAGTCCTTTCATTCCTCCCTCTCCCACAGACACACCATCCTAAAGTGGATTATTTCAAGAGCTAGTGCCAATCGTTTGATCATGTGAACTAATAGGGAGATGTCAAAGAGTTGAGAAAGGTTTCTTGTGCAGTTAAATTGTTCCTGAATTGGGCAGGAGGGGTGTGTCCATTTATAATGTGCAGCTAATGAGCAGTCAACATTTTGGTAAAGTTAAATCAGTTGTACAAAGTAATATCCCATACAATCTATAAATTGTTATCCAGATATAAAAAGGGGAAATTTTTGATTTTGCTCACAGATGCATACTTACCAGACGTGTGCTGGCTGTCAGCAGAACCCATTAACCAGTAAAAGAGGATGCAGTTGCAAATACAATTCTATGATAAATCACCACAAAGCAATGAGCTGCAAGTATTCCAAGAGTAACTTACATAAAATGAGCAATTATAGACCATGTCATTTTAGTGATGCGTTATATCGTACTTTCTAAATACTCAAACCCAACAAGGCAATCATGCATCAATTCTGCAGCTGCATCAAGGTTGCCTCAGGCAACCATACAATCACATGTATCTGGAAATCTTGTCTTCAGGCTTATGAGAACCTGACTAAACTGAAGCATTTCATGCCAAACAAGTCATTTACAAGTACAGCTACATATAGTCTCTATATATGTCTGGGCCTTTATTTTCTTGGAATGGCCAAGTGATAAATGGGGTATAAGAATATTGGCTGTTAACAATACACAGAGAGAGAGACACACACTCAGCAAACTGCACATACTGAGTACAACAGATCACAAGTATTCCTGGAAAGTATAGTGGCACGAATGGTTCCAAAAGACAGACGGCACAGCTGAAAGCACGTGAACAGCAACTCTAATACTGTAAACATAAAACTTTCGTACATCACAATCGTTCAGCAACTTCTGTTGGTGTCTCCCTTGAAGGCCACACTGTGGATGAACGTGGGTCCATGGCTGAATGCATTATTGGAACATACACATCATCCATATTTGGCATAACAAAAATTTTCTGCAAAATGCAACAAGAAATTTAACTATTAAACTTTGGCCATTTGGTTTATTTGAAATGTACAAGGCAGCCAGTTTGAGAGTTTCTGTTGAAGCTCCAATGCCCATCATGGTGCTACATATATTATTTCAAAGCATCCACTGTCACCGGTTTGTAATGTAAGTCAAGCTTCATGCAGATTGCAAACAAAAATGGTCATGAATTGAACTGTCATTGTGAGAATCATTGTTGGAAGCTGAATATTTACAACTTGTCAAGAATGCTAGAAACAATAGATTTAATATAAATATTTTTCCAGCCATTTTGCCACAACTTGTGCTGAGTGAATACTACCAAATCATGTCAAAAATAACCAGTGAGGAACAATGAAGCTCACCCAGTAGATTTAGTGCTGCACTCCACAATATAAACTCTGCTTTTGGATGAAAATCTGCAGGATGTCATCTAAATAACAAAATACTCCAGTGTACGTGTGCATGCCATGTTTTATTACTACACCACAGAACAGTGCCTTCCTTCAGTTTTTGCAACTTAAACATAATAATACTTTCCATGTAAAAGTACTTCCTTATGTAGTTAGGAAGATGATGTTAGCAATGCCTATCACTTGATGAGGAATTTTGAATTCCCCCCTGCCTATCTTCTGGTTGGCAAGCTACAGGGAAACTGCTATACTGCAGTTGAAAGTCAGATTCGAGCCAGCCAGATGGCAAAAGCAGTGGGTCTACAATGAAAGTCAGCTTTGCGGTCACCAATACATGATTAGGGTTGGACCCAAGCCTATTTTAATAAACATTATTCTATTGTTAAACATTCTATAGTTATAATCCCATTATTAATGGGATTTGTTTGCCTATCACAGCCTTTTTAAAAGAATGATCCAAGACAGCTCAGATCCTATTCCCATGAGGAGAGGGAAGAAAATTGGGCAACAGTTCAATCAATTAAAACAAAACAAAGATGTTAAAGCTTATGAACATTTTTGACAAGTTTCTTTAAGACATTAATTTTCTCCCTTCCCTTTGTGCCTTGCCTAAGAGGCCATGATTAATCTATGAGCCTTAAATGTCTCATTTTAAAAGCAATTTGAGTTATTTACTAGAAGATAAGGTGATTTGGCTTGTGGATAAATTTACTAATCATCTAGTCTTATTAAAATTGCTTAGATTAACAGGGGAGAATAAAGAAGGGAAGATGAACAATAAGGAAGTATGGATTTGCAGCAAGTTATCTGGTATGCTAAATAAGTCCTTTACCTGGAACTCTTGTTCGAGTTTCTTTTCGATCCAGTCAGTTACATGTGCTATAGTGACTTCACGTTCACCTAATTTGGGACGAGCTTTTAACTCTAGGTGTGGTGGCGTTCGGAAACCATACCTTTAAACAAAGATTACAAATCTCATGAGTCAACTGCAGCAACTTTAAAGCAAAATGATAAACCAGCTAATGCACTTATCAGCATTTGTACAAACTTAAAATCCACAGAAGTGGAATATGACAACCAACACCACAAAGATTAAGTGCACTCCAGCTAAAATACTGAGATTCAAGCTAAACAGCCACTTGGTTTGCAAGCATATCTCAATTGATAACAGTTCAAACTTTCAAAGCGTTACCAAGTGCATCCCCCCACGATACCGATACCTGCACCGCCACCCTCCCCCCACGATACCGATATCGGCACCCCCCCCAACGACACAGGTACCTGCACCGCCACCCCCCCCCCCCCCCCCGATACCTGCACTGCCACCCCCCACGATACCGATATCTGCACCGCCACCCTCCCCACCACGATAGATATCTGCACCGCACCCCCCCCCCCACAATAGATATCTGCACCGCACCTCCCCCAGATAGATATCTGCACCGCCACCCTCCCCACGATACTGATATCTGCACCCCCACACGATAGATATCGGCACCGCACCCCCCCCGATAGATATCTGCACCACAACCCCCCCTACGATAGATATCTGCACCGCACCCCTCCCCCCACAATAGATATCTGCACCCCTCCCCCACGATAGATATCTGCATCCCTCCCCCCCCATGCTAGATATCTGCACCCCCACCCCCCATGATACTGATATCTGTACCCCACTCTCCACAACAGCGATATCTGCACCCCCCACGATACTGATATCTGCACCCCCCCCCCCCCAGCCCCACAATGCAGATATTGATACCTGCTACGATACGGATATCTAGATCCACCACACCAGTTTAACTGTTCACTGAACTGCAGCCCATCACTGTTTTTACCAACTTGTGCCTGGCTACTCACCATTTCCCTATCTCTTACTGCCACTCCTTTGTGTCAGCTGGGTCATTTCAAAGCTCCTTTCTTGTGAGCAATGATTTGAGGGTAGCTGTTTCTCTCTGTGGCTGTCTGTTGCCTGATTATGGGCCAACATCTCCTTTGCAGGGAGGATACAGAAGGAGAAAGGAACCTTCCTGCCATTACGTTTACTTTCTCCCAGGCGTCTCCATACATTCCCCTGGTAATAATGCTTTCAAGTGCAGAATAGCAACAGTTATCTTTCATTTGAGCATTACATCACCACTCTTGCCCACGGCACTCTGAGCTAACTCACTGTGCAATGGGAAGGGAGTGAGTGTAGGGCCTTGTAATATTTACTGTAACACACTTTCCATTACTTACACAGGGAGGTCATGGTGGGTATGGAAGGGAGTCACGCTCCGAACACTATTGAGATATTCAAGGGTACCTGTGCCGTTGGCCAACCTTACGATTTCTGCATTGAGTGTCAGTTCTTGGGTTGGTGAAGGTGGCACTAATTGCCTGAACCATCTCTCTCCATGAAGTCTGCACAGGCCTCTTCTGCAGGTTGTGGAGCCGACATTCCTTTGCCCTTACCTCAGCCAACAGTACATTGACAGAAGTGACCAAGAAATTAAGGTCTCTTGCCACAAAAGTTCCTGGCGCCGTTTCCGCCCATTATTTTACCAATTTCCTGTGCTTCAGGTCCTTTAAGCTGCTGCAGCCTTTTAAACATTGCAGCTGCACTGCACTGCATTTCCCTCCCTGCAAGTGGCAGTATTCCAGTTAGAAGTAGGAATATCACAAACCTTGGCCTGTATGTAAAATGAGGGCCTTCCCTGAGGAATATTCCAGCCCTATGTTTTCTTACATATTTACTGTTGATGAATCAGAAATCTTATCACTTTAAAAAAAGTACAAAATATATCACTCGAGTTAATGCAGTACTGGATGGTTACCTATAAAACTGCCTTATAAACTTTGCAGAACCACAGTGCAATTCCATCAAAATTTGTAACTGAGCCTGCCCTTACCATATTCTGTCAGTAGGTGGTGATGGAATATTCACAGCTAGCGTTCCTTTGCATTCTTGAACCTCTACTGTTAACAACAATGGGGTATTTGAGACCTCTTCAATCTTCTTCTTAATAAATTCAGTTTCTGTAGCTTTCTGAAAATACTTCGACTTTGTAATTTTATCCACAAGTCTCATTATCTTGCTTGGTCGATGTCCTCCCACGTATCTGCAGATGTGGAAAATCGTTTAATATTTCTCATCACTGAATATTCTGCACATTAACATTTCATTTACTTTAATTTCTAAGTAATTGGTCTTCCCATGCATTGAATATTCAATGTGTTCTCAAAAAGCTTTTGAAAGTCATGCATGCACCATGATCATAGATACTGGATTATGTTTAAAGAGCAAATAAAGTACAAGAACCAAGGGTGGAAATTGTGGTGCTTGCTGTGAATGTTGATGCTCTTATGCTCCCAGTGTTATTATTATGAGAAGGCAAGTGCACCTTTTCCTGTATTTAAGGAGTTCTTGCACTATAGTCACCTTTATTAAGAGAAATATGCTGCCACCATGATCCACATTAAAGAGTGAATCACGTTACAGGAAAAATAGTAATCAGCAGACACTGCTGGAGAGAGGCAGGTTGTGGGTTTGTTCCGGAAATTTTTCACATGAAACTTTCTCACTCCCGCCAATCCGTTTGTGGTGCGGGGGGCGTGGAGGAGAGAAAGGAGGGTCAACTTGTGTCCCAGTTGTGCACTATCCAGCAGTTTCCTGAACAGCACTGGTTACAGAGCTGCAGAGCAGGCTGCCAGCTTTCGATCTGTTGGGAGCAGCAATACATGAGGCAAGGAGAGGGGAAAAGTAATAAAGGTAATTAAGCAAACCAGATGTGCTAAACTATTCAAAAAAACTAAAATCCCAGGGTGCCCAAAAATCTCACTTAGAATTTAGTGTAAAAGAAGTCAACAATTCTTTCATAGCAACTGAATTAATAAAACAAATAATAGGTGGGTAGCGTTCACTCCCCAAGATAGCATAGAACACTTCTAGTATCTGGTTAAATGTCACTGAAATTTTCAATGAATTTTAATATCAAATTTCAGTCTCAATTGACCCACCATCGTAACATGGCATGCTGCACTGCCAGCAACAACTCCCTTGGTTTAGGATTGTGGTACGAATGGAATATATATATTTTTTAAAAAAGCAATCAAACTAATTTAAAACAATTAGAATCAATTAGGAACCTAAACAATTAGAATAAAGATAAGCTTACTCTATGTTAGAGACAAAAAAACATTAGGATCAATGATCAAATGAATGCACATTTAAATTATTTTACAACATACTGCTTCAAAATGTTGTAGGTAATATTCATACCCTTCTGCTGCTGCTGCTAATGCCTTGTCTCCTCCCATCACATCTTGAGCATCTTCTTCATCTGATGATCCAGCACTCGAGGACTCCTCGTCGCTATCAGCAAGACAATAGGCTTTTGGTCTACTCCTATATCAGGAGCATTGAAGGAGAAAAAACAGCTTCAAACAATCATCCTATTCCGTGTTAAGTATTTTTTTATAAAGAATAAACCAATTAGGATCATGCAGAAGAAAGCTAAAAAAGGTAATATAAAAACTAGGTTAGCAAGATAAGAAATTGTCCCCACCAAAGTTGAATTTTATTTAGATTCCAAAAAGTTTTCCAAAATATACCAACTGCTACAACTGATGGAAATGCACTTTACATTTTCTGAAGCTACAAAAGTTCTATACTTTTGATAAGCAGACATACAGTCCCTCGTAAATAAATCACTACACATTCTCAATCTAAAAAGGAGTTTTTAAAAAAAAGATATTCTATCAAGATGTGCAGTTTCTATTTTCCTTCCCAACTTTTCCCCTTTAACATAATGCTTCTGAGGGTAGTGACTCATATTGGGGTATGATTGCATGAGCAGCAGCCCTTCAGTACCTCACCAAAACGACATTCTTAAATGAAAAAACTTCAACAGTACATGTAAGGCGGCATCACAGCCAAGCCCAACCCTACTCACTTAGTGTCCACATGCACACTTTCAGCAGGAGTCACTGACAGCAGTCAGTATCAGGGCCCATTCACCCCCACCCCCCCATCTCTCATCTGGGATGCTGTTGCTTCCCTCCACACCCCGCCCCACCTTCCCTATATCCCCACCGACACACAAGCTGTGATCAGCTAACTCATCCTAGACAAGGAACTAAATCTGGGAATTTCCTGGTCTGAGTGGCTCAGTCCACCACATGGTGCATCTACAAATAGAGCTCTTGGGGAGAGAAAGATACACTTCTCAATTTCTTTACAAAGTTCCTTGGTAACTACATGATGATTTTTAGTGTGCAGATGTGATTATGTGTCCCCCCCGTAATTTTCATATTTCCATGGAATGAATGGATGGATATAAATAGTCAATTATCCTAGAAAAAGCCTGGCCACAGTGCTTTAATCACACAAAAATATTAAACACAAGATTTTAACCTCTGTATTGAAGACTTGCATGCATTAGAGAATAATGGTTACCTAGGAGTGATTACAAGACAGCAGCCGAATGGAGAGATTCAAATGACTTCATAAAGCAAGAGAGTAAAGTTTGAATGTTTAAATTTCTAACCTAATGATATTACAGCCTTCTAATCACTTCCAAGTATCCAGGGGTTGGGAATCTATTTTGTGAAGTTCATAAGGGGCGTTCAGTTCCTTTTTACAGTCCAGATTTGTTGACGGATTGTTATGGTTGTGCATTTCGTATTGTGTGCGCAATATCTGTGCTTTATCATTAAAGATTGATACAATTACTAAGTTTATCAAGTGCTAATGCAGCTGCTTACTAGATAATACGGTCAGTGTATATTATTCTGGTGAAAATTATTACACATCTTTCACTACTGAGCTGGTAAATTCCACACACCCTCAATATAGCTCCATAGAGAAGGGGCATTTAAGTGATGCAAGAAAGGAAGGACCCATCCCTACAACAGATGATCTTAGTGGTAACAACAGAAGATGCTGGAAAAACTCAGCAGGCCAGGCAACATCCGTGGAGAGAGAAAGAGAGTCAACGTTTCAGGTCGAAACCCTTCTTAAGGAGGTTCTGTAGAAGGGTTTCGACCTGAAACATTGACTATTTCTCTCTCCACGGATGTTGCCTGGCCTGCTGAGTTTTTCCAGCGTCTTCTGTTGTTATTTTGGATTTCCAGCATCTGCAGTATTTTGCTATCATCTTACAGTGGTAGAAGTGCGCCTTGGAGAAACTAGGCTAAAAATGTCATTCAAGACTGGGTCTTGAACTTTGATCTCCTAGTTGAGAGTCCAACAATCATTGTATTTATTAAAAGGTGCCCTGTCATTTTTAAATATATAGCGCCAACATTTATCAAACCATTTCCGTGCCCAACACTGTTTAGTTTCTTATTTCAATTAAGTTTCAGGATCTATTTTTCTGATAACATTGGCAATAGAGATCATCTCTGTAAATGTAGTTAGTTGCACTGTGTAGCAGAGATGGAGCATTCTCAACAGAGAAAAAATCAAAGGTAAACTTAGGGAAAATTTCAGAGGATGCATCATAGAATATTTGGTTGGAAAGAGGACTCTCAATAGTGACAGCTATCTCACACAAAGGCACACTGAGTCAGATTCTTTACACAGACCTCTAAAACTAATGTATGGGAAGATAATGATTCAGAAAAAGGGTTCCGTAGGGAACTGAGTGACACAGTGGGTAGAACACTATCCTTTTACCTCCGGGACCCGGCATCAAATTGAGACCAGACTGATGGGATGAAAGACTCCTCTGTCTGCTGGCTGTAATGAAATGAGTTTGGTCAGTCTCAGCCTGTTTTTTAATGGGTGCAGGTCCACAGCACAAAACTGCCAACAATTCAGCACCAACTGGCAATCTCACGCAGACAAAGTAAAAGGAAAGCTATTGTGGAAAATGTCACACTTGTGCAATATGGGATACTCCCTGAATTTAGCATCAAGAAATTGCTGGGGCTGTGCATAGGGACACAGCTTTATTTTGCATCTGGCTGTACCTTTGAGTTTCTGTTGGGTGCATAAAACAGTAAAACTTGTTTACTTTCCCAGGTATAATGTTTCTAATTATGAGGAGCACAAACATTTTTACATGTAAAGCAAATGTTAATTATAAATGGGGGGGGGAGGGGGCGGTTGGAGAAGAGGACGAGGAGAAACTAGAAAGAGTAAATTGTTACCCATCCAGCTTTTCCAAATATCATTTTTAATAAATTCCTTATTTCTTTAATAAAATCTGTGGCTGTTTCAATCTGCAATCTTTAGACTGCTATAGCCATGAGAGGCACAATATTTACAGCTGATGGCAATTACAGTAATGTATATTTTCATACATCAATAGATACAAAAAAGAAAAAATTCTACATTTAATTTATTAATATAATAAACATTCATATGAATAAACATTTAATGATAAGTAGCAAAGACTGTTTAAATCAGCAGTTTAAGTTTGACTGGATATTTGCTAAGGGCTGTTTTTATTACCCATAATAAAATGTCTCATATTTGTGCTTTCCTAAAATAACTGAGGGCAGTTCAGTTACATCTACAGCACTGGACTTTCAACTAGGAGGCATTCCTTTTGAATTATCAGTCTCAACTGGAGTTTGAGCTTCTCTTGTATGAGGTAGTGACTGCATAGATACCAGAAAACGCTGCCATTTTGGAACAGGATAGTTCCCCTCACCCCCAACAAGTGGTCTGTGGCTATTTTCCATCGTTACAGGATGACTCTTCATAATGAGGCAGCAGATTATAACAAATTAGATTATAACAATGATGATGTACGATACAACGTATATTGTGTAGGTTTGATTCACACCAAGTGAACTTGGGTCACAGACAATAGTTCAAAGGGATAACACCCATAGAAGATCTACCCATCCATCTCAGGAGGCTGGGTTGCTTAGCTACTGGTCTATATAATGGCTTAACTGCAACTTGTTTACTGAACTGAACAATACAGTCCCTCAGAAAATCATGTTAGTATACACATTAGAAAAAACCTGCATGCTCACCAAAATGCAAGAATGTAAAGGGGGATCGTCATGAGGGGGGAGGAGAACCAGGAGAGCAATGTCAATTAGATCACGTGCAAATGACAACACAACACATTGATGCAAATTACATAATTGTGTATTTGGATGTCTTGTCAAATACTTTTCTATGACGATGCCCCTTTATTGACTCACCACATTATGGACAGATAATTCCCATGCACAAGCAAGGATGAAGTAACAATGGTTTTCCCCATTGTACAGGAACACAATGTTTATTTTCTGAATGGAATGTTGACAGAACTACATTCCCACAGATTACATAAACTATATGGATTGTAGATTACAATTACCACTCACCAGAATCACACAAATCCACAGATGATTCCGATCAAACACATTATAAATGGAGAAATGAAGGAAAAATGTATAAACAGAAGTTAGTGAAAACAGACCATCTTTCAATTGAAAAATGCACACAACTGTGCAAAGGTCTGGTACTGTAGTTTTTAAGCAGACGTTTTCAATAAATTCATCTTGTAACATGAATACATGATAACACATGGCTGCAATCATTGTTCGATTATACTTGTACTAGCTAATCTGAATGGTTTCAAATAGGAATACCACCAGTATACAATCCCCTCCTGCCTGTCTCTGTGCGCGTATTGTTAATAAATTTATTTAAAAAAATTAAGCCTTGGTAGATGTTTCCAGCTATTGACCAAATAATCAAAACATACAAACTAAACATAGTTGAATAAATGTAAAAATTATTTGATAGACTAAACATTTCACACAAAGGTAAGGCAAATTTTGGAGGATGGGAGGGGAATTGGTGCATCAGGTTAGCACATTGTCCCTCACAGCCCAGACTGACTAGGCTGTATGAAATGAGTTGGGGCTGTCTCAACCCAGTTCTTGTGGGCATGTGCACAAAGTTCCCCATAATTTAGCAAGAGAATCTCACAGGTGCTGTAAGAGATGGATTCTTGAGGTTGGTGCACATTGCAGAAGTTTATACTCTATCTAGATGTGCTCATTGACTCTCACCACTCAAAACCAAAAACATCTGAAGGGTGAGTTAATGAGCAAAAAGTGTTAGTTGGACCTTTGAACTGAGGTAAATAAAAAAGACTTGCATTTATATAGCGCCATTCACAACCACTGGACGTCCCAAAGCGATTTACAGCCAATGAAGTACTTTTTGAAGTGTAGTCACTGTTGTAATGTAGGAAACGGGGCAACCAATTTGAGCACAGCAAGCTCCCACAAATAGCATTGTGATAATGACCAGATAATCTGTTTTTAGATGTTGATTGAGGGAATAAATATTGGCCAGGACACCAGGGATAACTCCCCTGCTCTTCTTCGAAATAATGCCATAGGATCTTGTGTTCACCCGAGCCCGCAGGCAGGGCCTCGGTTTAACGTCTCATCCGAAAGACAGCACCTCCGACAGTGCAGCACTCCCTCAGTAGGGCACTGGAGTGTCAGCCTAGATTTTTGTGCTCAAGTCTCTGGAGTGGGACTTGAACCCACAACCTTTTGACTCGGAGGCAAGGGTGCTACCCACTGGCTGACAATACAGTGCAGACAAAACCAACCTAACATTTTTGATGTTGTTTGCCTGCTAACCAGCATGATATTTTTAAAGCAAGCTCTGCAACATTAGTTAACCACTCAAATGAACTGTTTGACCCTACACTGTCCTTTTGTTTATCCAGGAGGTGTGGTATTTTCTTACATATCACAACATTGACCATGTAAAATCAGGATAATTCACTTCTATGTAGGCTGGGATTCTTATGGATAATTGTGCTTTCAACATTTTCAGAGCAAAATACAATGAGCTGCCATTGCGTTTGAGTTACTCAAGTTGATATGGTGAGATAATGCAAGGTGGAAGGAGGCTCGTGTGGAGCATAAACCTGTTGGGCCAAATGGCCTATTTCTGTGCTGTAAGTACTATGCAAGAAGTTTAAGAAATCCTACAGGAAGGATATTGGAGTCATAGAATGGCTAGTGAACATTCACTAAAAGGAAACCAGGAGTAGGCCATTATTGTTAAGAAAGGAAGAATAATTGGGGCTTTTTTCACTAGAACGGCAAAGTAGTTAACAGATGTTGTTTTCTACATGATGAAATGTTTTGAAAGGGTAACTAGTGAAGCATTGCTTCTACAGCTTGTAGAGATAGAGATATAGAAAGAGAGATAATAGTTATAAATATAATACACATATATCTCACAAAGGAGAAGAACATGGAATGCGCTACAAGGCAGAGACTAGGAGGGCAATTTTAACCTAATTCACGTAGAGAAATGGGGCGGGATTGGGTTGGACGTCTGTTTAATACTTCACCCGATTTTAACGCTATATTGAAGTCAATGGAAAGTAAAATAGGGCGGGGTGTAAAACATGCATCCGACTTAAGCTCAACCAGTTCCTGCTGGGCAGGTTAGGTTAAAATGACCCTACGGACAGATTTTTGTCTTCACCATCTGGGCAGAGTGCCGGGGGGGGGGCGGGAATCAGACAGGGAGGATCGCACGCCATTAACAGAGCCCACCCGATAATATCTCTCTTTAAATTAATGGAAGGAAAATCAGGCAGGCTCCATTACACGTGTAATCCTCCCGGATCGATTTTCCTTTCTGTGCTCTGCCCAGGAGATACTTTATCTCCTGACAGTAAAGACAAAATACACCCGATAAACATCATTTAAAAAGGAATTGAGTAAGTTTTTGAAAAGAGGAGAGAGTAGATAGCTCTGGTAAAGAGCTCACACTTGCATAGACATGACTAGCCTTTGCTGTAATATACATGATTCTCTGATTAGGGCTGTTTTTCATTTGCCAACACGGATAGTAAATGTAATTCCATATACTGTATTATGTCGCAACAAAGGTAAAATACACTCCTCCAGATAAAACATTCATAACTTTTCAACCAAACATACATTAGTGTGTCCAGGTCAACTATTCAATCAATCAATCAATCAAGAAAAATCACTGATGGAGCTCTTCAAGACCGAGATCATAAGCTGGGGTGTGAGCTTTTACTTGTAGTTTGGGGGGGGGGGGGGGTTGCTACTGCAAGGTACTTTTCAGCAAATGGATAAATTCAGGGACACCGCCCTAAGGAGTCCTTCCATCAGAAGCTGAGAAATGCCCTTGCGTAATGGAGCACATGTAATGTGGACTGATGATGACTGTTGCTTTTCCCAATATTCTGTCAGTTGCATAGAGCACTTGGGAGTATAATCAAGAAAAGCAATTCTATTCAGCAATGAGATTGCACAGAGTAGCATTGCCAAATATCCATGTAAAGCCATTTCCAGTCTGCTTTTATGTTGGCATGCAATATGAGAAATGACTTCATGTTATACCTGGTACATAAAGGACTCTCTCCTTTATGTAGTGTCAGAAAATCACATTTTAATACAAGAAATCTTACCCTTCTTTGCCAACATCGCCTACTTTATATCCTTCTCCCAAAGGCTCCTTTCCCAGTTTGGTCAGGTTCATTTTAGTTTCCAAGGTCATTAGAAATGATCCATTGTAAGAAATCTCCAGATCAATCCATAGTCCTGTAGAAAAATAAATGATCTGGCTGAGTAACTGTCCAGGGAATTGCAGAGCTAAAACCGCACCCAAAGCCTCTCTTTTCAATCTTTTCAGCTACTTACAATGTGTAATTATTTAGATAAGAGCTAACAGAAATAAGACCGTTAATTACAAGTACTTACAACATGATGAATGAAAGCCACCACATTATTTTTTCATATGAGTTTAGCAATCAGAAATGTGCAATGTATGGACCAGACTTGCACAAGAATCTGTTTCCACCAAGGCTGGCAATAGGAATGGCAACAGGGACATGCACCCTGCTTCAATCATGCCACAATGAAGCCAGTTATTATGCAGCCAATTTAAGTTTATAGCTCCACAAACTGTTTCTGGTCAATTGGAAACAAATAAGGATGTGACATTACTAGTTAATGCTATTCCCGTAGCTCAATGCAGAGACCTATTGGGCTTCAGAATCAACAGAGCTGCTGCAGACAATACCAATGGTGATCACAATCCCACAACTGTCTCTTAAAAATTAAATTACAGGATTAATAACATTTTGCTTTTATGCAACACCTTTAGCAGTTAAAAAAAGGCTCAAGACTCTTTACAAATAAAAAGACCAAATCATGGAGCAAGAGATGGGTTGAGAAAAAGCTTTTAAAGGAGCCAAAGGGTTTCACAGAGAGTTCCAAAGAGTGGAGCCAAGGTTGCTGTAGGCTGGGTTCTCGGACTAGCCTTTTATACATCCCCTCTTCCTTTTCTAATGGGACACAAAAGTCCAGTCGGAGGACCAAAGGGTTCAGTATGGATCAGGTGGCTGCACTTTGGACAAGAGGTTTATGGAGGGCGGAGGATGAGAGACCAGAAAGGACAGCATTGGAATAAATCAAGTCTCGAAGTGACAAAAGCTTGAATAATGGTTTCAGCAGTGGAAGGCCTGACAGGCAATGTTGCACAAGTGGAAAAAAAAACAGACAAGGTGCCCACTCCTGAGGACTACCCAGTAATCTTTGCAGTAAGTGCATGCTGGGCAAGAACAGTGCTGGGGTCAACTCTAATAGTTCTTAAACAAATAGTATGTGAACACTTGCTGCCTATGTGAACACTTGCTGCCTATGTTCATATGTAAAGATCAATTGGAGTACTGAAGAGCCATTATAGCTATGGAACCATTCCCCACTGCAATTTATCATTTTGAGAAAAGGAGGAAAAAATGTATAGATGAATTCAAGAAGTGGGGCACAAGAGTTCAGTGTGTGTCGCACATGTGCAGTTGAGCCAATCCTAGCTATGCAACCACGATTGACAATTGGAATATCTCAACAACTTTTTTAAATTTGTTTTTATGGGATGTGGGCGTCACTGGCAAGGCCAGCATTTATTGCCCATTAGGTGGTGGTGAGCCGCCGCCTTGAACCGCTGCAGTCCGTGTGGTGAAGGTACTCCCACGGTGCGGTTAGGTAGGGAGTTTCAGGATTTTGACCCAGCGACGATGAAGGATCGGTGATATACTTCTAACTCAGGATGATGTGTGACTTGGAGGGGAACTTGGAGGTGGTGCTGTTCCCATGCGCCTGCTGCCCTTGTCCTTCTAGGTGGAAGAGGTCGCGGGTTTGGGAGGTGCTGCCGAAGAAGCCTTGGCGAGTTGCTGCAGTGCATCTTGTAGATGGTACACATTGCAGCCACGGTGCGCCGGTGGTGGAGGGAGTGAGTGTTTAAGGTGGTAGAGGGGGTGCCAATCAAGCGGGCTGCTTTGTCCTGGATGGTGTCGAGCTTCTTCCGTGTTGTTGGAGCTGCACTCATCCAGGCTTGTAGAGAGTACTCCATCACACTCCTTACTTGTGCCTTGTAGATGGTGGAAAGGCTTTGGGGAGTCAGGAGGCGAGACACTCGCCACAGAATATCTAGCCTCTGACCTGCTCTTGTTGCCACAGTATTTATGTGGCTGGTCCAGTTAAGTTTCTGGTCAATGGTGGCCCCCAGGATGTTGATGGTGGGGGATTCGGTGATGGTAATGCCATTGAATGTCAAGGGGCGGTGTTTAGACACTCTCTTGTTGGAGATAGTCATTGCCTGGCACTTCTGTGGCGTGAATGTTACCTGCCACTTATCAGCCCAAGCCTGAACTTCATCCAGGTCTTGTTGCATGTGGGCATGGGCTGCTTCATTATCTGAGGAGTTGTGAATGGCACTGAACACTGTGCAGTCATCAGCAAACATCCCCATTTCTGACCTAATGTTGGAGGGAAGGTCATTGATGAAGCAGCTGAAGATGGTTGGGCCTAGGACATTGCCCTGAGGAACTCCTGCAGCGATGTCCTGGGGCTGTGATGATTGACTTTCAAATCACCGCAACCATCTTCCTTTGTGCTAGGTATGACTCCAGCCAGTGGAGAGTTTTCCCCGATTCCCACTGACTTCAGCTTTACTAGGGCTCCTTCATGTCGCACTCGGTCATATGCTGCCTTGATGTCAAGGGCAATCACTCTCACCTCTGGAATTCAGCTCCTTTGTCCATGTTTGGACCAAGGCTGTAATGTGGTCGGCAGCCGAGTGGTCCTGGCAGAACCCAAACTGAGCATTAGTGAGCAGGTTATTGGTGAGTAAGTGCCGCTTGATAGCACGGTCGATAACACCTTCCATCACTTTACTGGTGATTGAGAGTAGGCTGATGGGGCGGCAATTGGCCGGATTGGATTTGTCCTGCTTTTTGTGGACAGGACACAACTGGGCAGTTTTCCACATTGTCTGATAGATGCCAGTGTTGTAGCTGTACTGGAACAGCTTGGCTAGAGGCGCAGCTAGTTCTGGAGCACAAGTCTTCAGCACGATAGCCGGGATGTTGTCAGGGCCAATAGCCTTTGCTGTAGCCAGTTCGCTCAGCCGATTCTTGATATCATGTGGAGTGAATCGAATTGGCTGAAGACTGGCTTCTGTGATGGTGGGGACTTCAGGAGGAGGCCGATATGGATCATCCACTCGGCACTTCTGGCTGAAAATGGTTGCAAATGCTTCAGCCTCGTCTTTTACACTCACGTGCTAGGCTCCAACATCATGGATATTCATGGAGCCTCCTCCTCCCCCCATTAGTTGTTTAATGGTCCACCACTATTCACGACTGGATGTGACAGGACTGCAGAGCTTTGATCTGATCTGTTGATTGTGGGATCGCTTAGCCCTGTCTATAGCATGCTGCTTCTGCTTTTTAGCATGCATGTAGTCCTGTGTTGCAGCTTCCCCAGGTTGGCACTGCATTTTTAGGTATGCCTGATGCTGCTCTTGACATGCTCTTCTACACTCCTTATTGAACCAGGGTTGGTCCCCTGGCTTGATGGTAATGGTAGAGTAAGGGATACGCCAGGCCATGAGGTTACAGATTGTGGTGGAATACAATTCTGCTGCTGCTGATGGCCCACAGCGCCTCATGGATGCCCAGTTTTGAGCTGCTAGATCTGTTCTAAATCTATCACATTTAGCACGGTGGTAGCGCCACACAACACGATGGAGGGTGTCCACAGTGTGAAGACGGGACTGTGTCTCCACAATGACTGTGCGGTGGTCACTGCTACCAATACTGTCATCGACAGATGCATCTGTGACAGGTAGGTTGGTGAGGACAAGGTCTAGTAGGTTTTTCCCCTCGTGTTGGTTCTCTCACCACCTGTCGCAGGCCCGGACTGGCAGTTATGTCCTTCAGGACTCAGCCAGCTCGATCAGTAGTGGTGCTACCGAGCCACTCTTGGTGATGGACATTGAAGTCCCCCACCCAGAGTACATTCTGCGCCCTTGCTACTCTCAGTGCTTCTTCCAAGTGGTGTTCAACATGGCGGAGTATTGATTCATCAGCTGAGGGAGGGCGGTAGGTGGTAATCAGCAGGGGTTTCCTTGCCCATGCTTGACCTGAAGCCATGAGACTTCATGGGGTCCGGAGTCAATGTTGAGGACTCCCAGGGCCACTCCTTCCAGACGGTATACCACGATGTTGCCACCCCCCGATAGGTCAATCCTGCCTGTGGGACAGGAGATACCCAGGGATGGTGATGGAGGAGTTTGGGACTTTGGCTGAAAGGTATGATTCTGTGAGTATGACTATGTCAGGCTGTTGCTTGACTAGTCTGTGGGACAGCTCTCCCAATTTTGGCACAAGTCCCCAGATGTTGGTGAGGAGGACTTTACAGGGTTGACTGGGCTGGGTGTGCCGTTGCCATGTCCGTAGCTGGTGCCGAGGTCGATGCCGGGTGGTCCATCCAGTTTCATTTTTATTATTTTGTTTCGTAGCGGTTTGTTACAACTGAGTGGCTTGCTCGGCCATTTCAGAGGACAATTAAGAGTCAACCACATTGCTGTGGGTCTGGAGTCACATGTAGGCCAGACCAGGTAAGGACAGATTTCCTTCCCTAAAGGACATTAGTGAACCAGGTGGATTTTTATGACAATCCGATAGTTTTATGGTTAACATTACTGATACTAGTAATTGTGGTAAACCACTGTTAACCTGTACATGCCTGTGTGGTAAACCACTGTTAACCCTGTACAAGTCCAGGCATGTCTCAGCCCCTGGCTCCACCCCTAAGCCCGGGTATAAAGGTGACTCACCACCCTTCCCCCGGGAGCTCTTAAGATGGATTCACTAGCAGAGGCATGCTCTAGTTCTTAGTCAATAAAAGCCTACTTCATTTAAGTCCATCTCGTAGTCTTTGGTATTGTTGATAGCGCATCAGTAATTATTCCAGATTTATTTAATTAACTGAATTCAAATTCCCCATTTGCCGTGGTGGGATTTGAACTCACGTCTCTGGATCAATAGCCCAGTGACACTACCACTACGCTGCCATTCCCGATTGATCTGTACCTTGAACAGATGACGACATTTTTCAGAAGACTCAAGTTACATTTCATTAATATTGTGCAAAGCATGGATTGCACTTTGTATAAACAGCTGTGAAACCTCAATTTATGTGAATCTCTCAAAGTGTACCTAGCCTCTAGCCCTTTACCAAAGCTACAACAAATTTCATAGTGACATACAATATGTAACACTAGGGCAGAAATTCCGATTCCTACGGGTGTGTACTCACCCGTAGGGACATCGGAAATGCCGGTTTCAGGCATGTGCTGGAAACCGGCATTTCCGATCTGTCAAGAATCCTCTTGACAGATCCTCCGGCTGCCCAGGAGAAGGGTCCCTGCGGGCGGAGAGTTCCGCTTTTTGGAGATCCTCCGCCCGCAACAAACACGTACAATTCTTGCGCCTGGTAAAAGCAGGCGTAAGGCCTGCTTTTACCAGGATAAGAGTTCCAAAAAATTTTTTACCACTGATTTATCATTTAAAAATACTTTACTTTAAAGAAAGGGAAGTTTATTTTTAGCCCCGTTAGAAAGTTTAATTATTTTTTCAAAAATTTAAATTGTTTAAAAGTTAATTTATGTAATTTCAAGTCATTTAAAAAATGTGATTTTTTAAAAATTTATTTGAAGTTTTATGATTTTTTGGGGGTGATCTCCATTCATATATTTGGCAGGCTGAGTTCCGCTGCTGGGCCTCTCCAAACTGCCGGTGTGCAGGGCCCACGTATCCCAGAGGCGCAGGTAGTTCGCAGCGTCCCTGGGATCACTTTAAAGGTAAGTTTATTTTTTAGCTCCGCCAGCGGGAGGTCTGCGACCGGAAAATCTGGGCCATTATATTTAGATTTTCCTCAAACATTTCAGAAACTACCATACTACACACTTCAGCACTACAAAAATCTCTTAAATTCACAATTTAAAAGATACTGGCCTAGAAATTGGGTTGGGGCACCAAAGTGGCGCAAAAGTCGGCGGAGCGCAGGATTTAGCACGGCGATCGGAGTGATACCGATCGCCAGAAATTCAGTTTCAGTGCCCCTCGAGGGACACGGGGCGAGGCTCGAGGCGCTCCGCGTCCCTCTTAGGGCACTGAAACTGATTATCGCAGCGCAACGTGCCGCAGCGCCACGGCACGCTGCGGTACTGCAGGCCTTCCTCCCACTGTTAAGGGGGAGGTGCCTGCAACAGCGCGATCCCCGATCGAGAGTGCCGGCAAATGAGCCCGTCACCAAGGAGAAGTGCCGGGCTGTCGGGAAACAGCCGGCAATGCTGCGGGGGGGTGGGGGGAGAAGAGCTGGGGACGGAGGTGCTGGCAGGCGGCCGCCGAAAAAGCGTCCGCCCCGCACCTCCACCTTAACTTGCGCCGCTGCTGGCACAGTAAGGCCCCGTGAACCGGGCACAGGTAGCGAGTGGCGCAACTGCGGCGTTTGCTGCCAAATATCGCGAACGGGGCACGAATGGGGCGCTGCGCACACCGATAACGTCATCGGTGGCGGCGCAGCGCAAATGCCTAACGCCACCATTAGCGCCCCTACTGAATATCGCCGCAGACGCAGCCAGTGGCGCTACAGCCACTGACTGCCTCTTTAGGCGCTACTAGCTGGCGCTACTCACCCAATTTCTCCCCTACTGACTTTTAGATATTACTCAATCTAGTTTAATGTGTCGCAATGCAGTTGCTAATGTTATTGGGGAGGTAAATTGGTGATGGAAATTGAGTATTTTTTCTGGTCTGATGCTCCCAAGTACATGTGACACGTGTTAGATGTGGAGTAAAATTCCCACTGCTCTGTTCCAATAATGCACCAAAAGAGTGGTCCTTATTGCACCAGTGATTTCCATTTTCTACACCAGATTACCCTTATGGCCTTTCTGAATGAGACTAAAAATTTACTCTCGGATCTTTACAATATGAAAAATACATGAACAAAGACAGAAGAACTCAATTCTGATTGCAAAACAGATTAATGTAATATAAATACTTTGATTAATATCGATCACAGATTTCTGGATCGACATCATGCAATATTTCAGTTTAATTTGAATTTAGAATAACTGACATCAAAGACCAGTGAAGAAGACCATGATGAATTTTAACCTGCTTACCTTGGTGATTAACAGAAGGCTTTGAAGCTTTACATATTCTCGGCATAGCAACTCCCATATCGAGTTCAGTCAAGGTCAGTTCATTCATAAAATATGGCAGCTGAAACGTGAAGATGTAGTCAAATTTTGAGAAGCTCTATAATTTTGATATAATCACAAAACTAAATTCCCCCCCACCCCGAGAAACTGTTGATCTTTCCAACATAAATTAAAAGATTTTGAAAACTACGCTAAATACCACCTTCTCAACAAAAATGGAATACACAGAAAGCAAAGGCATGAGTTTCAGGTGAAATCAATATTTTGGACTACAATGGCCCACCTTTGAATCCCGCACCAAGAGACTGAAACTTGGGTACTCTAAATAGGAGCATTCATTCAGCTTTTGGTTTGGCCACTAGATGTGTCCTCAGCGTCCATGTTTAGTCTTCGAAGCAAGGAAAAATTGTGGCAGCACATTAATCTGACTCAAATTCAGAGGGTTTCCTGTGAAATATTAGCAAACACGAAACTAGGTGGGATTGCAAGTTGTGAGGAGGATGCAAAAAGGCTTCAAGACGATTTAGACAAGTTGAGCGAGTGGGCAAATACATGACAGATGCAGTATAACGTGGATAAATGTGAAGTTATCCACTTCAGTAGGAAAAACAGAATATTATTTAAATGGTGATAGATTGGGAAATGTTGATATACAAAAGGGACCTGGGTGTCCTTGTACACCAGTCACTGAAAACAAACATGCAGGCGCAGCAAGCAGTTAGGAAGGCAAATGGTATGTTGGCCTTCATTGCAAGAGGATTTGAGTACAGGAGCAAGGATGTCTTACTACAGTTATACAGGGCCTTGGTGAGACCACACCTGGAGTACTGTGTGCAGTTTTGGTCTCCTTACCCAAGAAAGGATATATTTGCCATAGAGGGAGTGCAATGAAGGTTCACCAGACTGATTCCTGGAATGGCAGGACTGTCGTATGAGGAGAGATTGGGTCGACTAGGCCTGTATTCACTAGAGTTTAGAAGAATGAGAGGGGATCTCATTTTAACGTATAAAATTCTGACAGGGCTAGACAGACCGGATGCAGGGAGGATGTTTCCCCTGGCTGGGGGGTCTAGAACGAGGGGTCACAGTCTCAGGATACGAGGTAAGGCATTTAGGACTGAGATGAGGAGAAATTTCTTCAGAGGGTGGTGAACCTGTGGAATTCTCTACCACAGAAGGCTGTGGAGGCCAAGTCACTGAATATATTTAAAGAGGAGATAGATAGATTTCTAGACACAAAAGGCATCAAGGGGTATGGGGAGAGAGTGGGAATATGGTATTGAGATAGAGGATCAGCGATGATCATACTGAATGGCGGAGCAGGCTCGAGGGGCCAATGGCCGACTCCTGCTCCTATTTTTCTATGTTTCTATATCCATAGTCCATACCATTTAGCCTCCAAGCTAAAGAAAACAAACATTCAGGAAAGGAATGAAAGGACAGAGTGGAGGGGACTTTTGCTGAAATGCAAAACCACAAGTGAAAAATATTTCAATTCTCCAGCACTGCTCTTGCTCACTTTTCCCTTGTACTTAATGCCTGAAAAAATACACTTACATGTTTGAAAGTACTAAACCAGGCTTGTATGTAATTATTGTTTCCTCCTCTTTAAGCAACACTACTTTGCCCATGCTTTGTCTTCAAAACCAGCTCTGTTTAGGCACCAAAAAATATTTCAACGGCAAACAGCCATTCATTACACTTACACTTGCCTACAGACTGTCTATGGGCTTTCGCACTGGAACTTTGTCATTAGAAATCCAAAACAGCATGCCACCCTGTACAGGGAATTTGGGATCTGTGTAAACAGGGCAAGTAACTGTGTATCTCCTTAATCAGATTCAAGAATCCTTCTGAGACAGAGTCTAAGTCAGAATAGTTAATTCATTGCCAAATCAGGTACAGAAGGCAAAATAGAGAGGGAAAGAAAGATGGGATTGAGAGCGATAAGAGACAAAGAAAAAGCTTTTTTTTAATTTAAATTTTTAAAAAAATCTCCAGGAATGAGATTTCATACTAGTAAAAGTTAATTTGCAGTGCCAGAGGGGATTTTTGGCAGTAATTAAGATTTATCATAGTCAAAAATTTGTTTACACTTGAATGGACAAGCACCAACTTTTTCTGCCGTGTTTAGTGGATATCTATCACATAAGTACCCCAACTTCACACTCTTCCATATAGTTGAATGCTGTTATAGATACTGTTATAGCAAAGCAACTCGGACAGCAACTTCCTGATTTCCGTGTTTAACTGTGCATGTGCGGTCGCTGGAAGTTGCTGTCCGATTTACTCGAATAACGGTGGCGCCAATTGCCTCACATTTTTATTGCAAAATCCGGGCCATTATATTTAATGAAAAATAAAAAGGTTAATTTGATATGCACTTAACAAATTATAATACATCCATGCTTAACCTCTCATTGATTGATGATGGGAGAAGGAAGAATATATTCAGTCCTATACATACCAGCCAACTTTGGTTCCAAAACTACCTTTGTGAATCATTTGACCTTTTTTGTCAAGCCCGTTTTATTCCCCAACAATGTGCCGTAATCCTAACCTTGAAAATGTATTCCCTGCTGCACACCAATGCGATTAATATTTTCACTATCAGCTACACTTATGATCTATGAGCAAGACTGTAAATTTAATGAAATTCTAAGTACATTTCTGCTATGAAGTCACATCAACTAGGAAGTGGACTAATACCGCTCTGCCTAAATTTGGTTACAACCAGAAGGGATTTGTAAGTTACATTCAAAATACATATTCTAGCAGAAGCAGGCAATGATGAGAGCACAGAGGGCAGCTGTGGAAAGTATTAATATCACTAGTTCACAGGAGAGGGGACTGGAGGGTGGAAGTAAAAACACATCAGAGGCAGAGGCAGCTTTAAACTGCAACAGGCCATTACCATGTCATTCCTGATGTACAAGTGTGTTGAGGTTGTTATTGGATGCTAAATAGAAAAATCATTCCATCACCAGAACCAACATCCCTTACCTTAAGCACAAATATTCACCAAGTTGCAAAATTAAAAAGCCAGATCACATTAAATATTGTTTTTTTCTGTCTCCTTAGCATCTCCATAAACTAAAGTTCAAGAATGTCATTTAAGAATACAGAATTCTCAAAGTAGTACAAGGTTTATAATTTTTTAACTATTATTTGGAATTATGAATGATTTAATACCAATACTTAGTAAGTGCATTTAATAAGGTAAAAACTTTTCCATTCCTCAAAGCTATACAAAGATGTACGTCATTATTTTCAAGTTACTTTCCCTACAACAAAAGGTCGAGAGGTAAACAACACCCAAATCGTTCTGCCAAAGAGCATTACTGTCTAGCTCTTGGAAAAATAAATGCAGAATACCCCTATATTCTTGCAGCCATCAGTTAGAAAAGTAAAGGGGCAATGAAGCCCAGCCTTTGGCAATGTACTGGACGGATCTCAGAGATAAGTGAAATGCTGAACTTGGCAAGGTAGGGGAAAGAGCTTCAAGATTTTTGTTTGCATCTCATTACACTGGTAGAAGATGCCAAAGCAGAAAAGTTGCTGCATTAAACTAAGATTTGCTTCCTAATTGATACAAAGGAGTATTCTTTTAGACTGCATTTATCCATTAAAAAATTCAGTGCATGTCAGCATCAATTTGTATAAGTTACAGACTTATTGGTTTAATTAAAAACTCTAAATTCCACCCCCTTGTGTACAGAGCATTTGGCTACATACATCACAGCATTTAAAAAAAGAGAAATTTATCTGAAGTGCTTTGAAAAGTTTTGATATGAAAAACACAAAAATAAATGCAGAACATACACGAACCATCTGGGCAGCATGGGCAAAGTGCCAGTTGAGAAGGGCATCTGAATTTACTGCCCTCCAAAAGGAGTTGAAGCATTTGCACCAGTGTTACCAAGCCACCCTTAAATGTGTCATTTTTTCCATAAAGAAAATTTAAACTCAATAGTTTTAGATTTGAACACAGTATTACAATGTCTCGTTCCACTCCATCTACACTGAAAAGATGTTTCAAAAATTAGTATCTTCCACTCAAGCCTTTTAATGCTTTAGAAATATTCACATCCTTTTGCCATCTGACAGGATAGTGTCAGTTTTTTCTACTACTTTAGTTAAATACATGTTAAACTATTATAAACCTCATTGCAAGGACTTTGTTTTAATACAAAAATCATAACAGGTACTTAATTCCATTCTCTTCCCTGGCTTCGTGCTCAGGCTGAATCCAGAGTGCACAACCTGGGTGTCTTGTTTCACCAAGCTGAGCTTCAAACTGCACCTCCTAGCCACCAAGAATGCCTGTTTGATTCTCGATCACCTGCATCCACCCTTACTGCTACCACTGCTGAAACCCTTATTCAGTCTATCACCTCTAGGTTTGATTACTTTTTTTCCCCCCCACACAAAGGGTAGTAAAAATCTGGAATTCTCCCCCAAAAGGCTGTGGATGCAGCAACAATTGGAGCTTTCAAGACAGAGATGGATAGATTTTTGTTAGGTATCAAGGGATATGGAGCAAAGGCGGGTAAATGGAGTTGAGGTACAGATCAGCCATGATCTAATTGAATTGGGTGCTACCAAAGAATATTTAAGCTACTTTTTTTTGGAGGAAAAATAAAACGACGATGCTTAGGAACACCTGGAATGTTCAGAGCGGCAAGTACTCACCCAGAGTATTTTAATCTCTGGAAACTTGTGAACACGGTCTTCCTGTTTCTCTTCGAAAAAAACTAAATGGTTAATGCTTGAAATCTGAAATTTCCCATATTTTTAAAATAATACTGGCAAAATTGCAAGGGTGCCATTTGGAAAGGGGAATCAGCATTCATTTCATGTGACTAAGTTCATAAAGCACCAAGAGGTGTTAGCATATTTTCTACAACATTTCAAACTGCTGGTCTTATTGTTAAAGAATTAAAGTACTTGGTTAATGTAACTCATTCACTGGTCTTGCAGGTTACCATCATTGCAGTTAATGTTTGATGACCATTTACCTATTCATACACCCTGACAAATATCCACAAATAGCAGAACCTCATCATATTAATGCAATCCAGACACAACATAGTTAGTAGTGTGGAAATTTGGTAGCTCTGCAGATGCAAGTTCAATTTTTGAATGTCCTTGCAATGAGGTTTATAATAGTTTAACATGTACAGGTAGACTATCCTTTATCCGAACTTCCGAAAACCGAAAATCTCAAAACCGAAAGTTTTTTCGTTCAGCGTAAGTCGTGCGCACGACATGACCAGAGTGGCGCACGACTTACGCTGAGCAGGGCAGAGGGTCACAAGAGTTCCCTCCTGGGTAGGAGATTGCAGACCGAGCTGGGCAGTGTGAAGGAGGTACCGGGAGAGTGAACCCAACAATACAGCGGCCGGTCCGATAGCTGCAGCAGCCCGCCCGATATTCTTTTCTCCCCCCCAACCCGCCCGATATTCTTTTCTCTCCACCCCGCCCCCCCCCCCCACCCCATCCGATATTCTTTTCTCCCG